>NC_086444.1:1183160879-1183805879 GCF_028390025.1 Pseudophryne corroboree
AATTGGGACACCGTCGCGTCACTCAGTGACGGTAGGTTACATTTGTCTAGAAGGGAGTCAATTCCCTTTTCAAGCCTCGGTGGTGAGGGGGGGGGGGTAGTTTCCGAGTTATACAGCGATTTATAGAATTCCTCGAATTCACCCAGAATGCGGTCAGGATCATGGGTCAGAGCCCCTTGTTTGGTACGAATGGATAAGATATTTTTAGAGGAAATCCTAGCCCTCAATTTCCTGGCTAATAGTTTATCCGCCTTATCCCCTTTTTCGTAGTAAATCTGGTTGAGACGTCTAAGGCACATTTCAGTCTTATGAGACAATAATAAATTAAGTTCGCCTCTGATTTTAAGTACCAACTCTAAATCAGCAGGGTCAAGAGATGACTTATGCACCTCTTCCATTTGGTGGAGCTGCCTAGATAACTCCAGAGTTTTTTGGGAACGCTGCTTGTTGATCCTGGCCGCAGTCTGGATGAAGTGGCCCCGGAGGACCGCCTTGTGTGCCTCCCACAGGGTCATATCGGAAATGCCGGGGGTTTGGTTCTCATTGAAGTAATCAGTCAATACCTGAGTAGTTTGCTGTAACACTTCAGGTTGTTGGAGAAGGGCGTCGTTGAGCGACCAGGAGGGGGGGGAAGGAGTACGGGACAGTCCAGTCAGGGTCAGAGAAATCGGGGCGTGATCAGACCACGTGATTGGATAAATACAGCAGTTCTGGATTCTAGATGTTAGGTCCCTTCCGACCATAATCATATCAATTCTAGTGTATAGGTTGTGGACTGGGGAATAGAACGTGTAATCCTTAATTAGGGGATCGACTACCCTCCAGGAGTCAAATAGGAGGTGATTTTTAAGTAGTGATTGTAGGGCTCTAGAGTTGCGGGTGCTGATATGGGACTGAGACCGTGGGAGGGGATGGGAGCGATCCAGATTATGGTGTAGTATGGTGTTAAAGTCTCCTGCTATTAAGAGGTCACCTTTCCTACACTGGGCGATTTTGGAGTCTAGGGAAGCAAAGAACGAGGCCTGGTTAATATTGGGAGCGTAGACATTAACCATGGTGATAGGGACATTATTAAGTTTACCTACTATAATAAGAAACCTACCGCGCTTATCCTTAATGATTCGGTCTGATTCCAAATGTAAATGAGCGGGGATTAGAATGGCAACCCCTCTTTTCTTTTGGGTGCGATCACAAGCGTGTATGGCAACAGGGTGGCGTCTAGAACGAAGTTCAGGGTGGGAAGTCCCTTTGAAATGCGTCTCCTGAAGGAATACCAGATCTCCCCTCACCTGCTTCAGAAAAAGAAATAACTTGGTCCTCTTTTGAGGACTGTTAAGGCCCTTAACATTGTAAGATATTACGTTAACAGACATATTGTTACAAGTGTAAATATAGCATGAGTGGTCTTAGTGAACCTGAGGTCGTTTCCCTGGGAAACGAGGGGAACAAGGGGAAGAGGGAGAGCGGGAGGTTGGGGAAGAAAAAGAAGGAGAGGGAAAAGAGAAAGATGAAAAAAAAGAAAAATCAAAAGAGTCACAAAAAGACATTTAAAAAACTGTAAAATAAACAAATAGAATTGACCGAGCCAATGACCCATCGTACGCTACGTACGGGTCTGAATGTTTGAGCACCCGTAAGGGGAATTAAGGGAGAAAAGAACTCCCTCACGCTCAAAACTGGCTATGGAGGCTCGGTGGAGGGCGCGGCTCCGGCCGCCGGGACGCCCACCAATTAAACATATGGAGGGGCGACCAAGGGGGTCGCCGCAACAACCCGCCACAATGGACCACTGTTAAAATTATATAAGTAAATAAACAATCTCAGCTCAAGAAGAAATTCCTAAACCTCTAAACTAGTTTGTAAAACATTAACATTTAACGGATAGTGACCCAGCAGCAGCACCTCTGTACAGAGACTTTCACGGCGGGTCATGGCTTGTAGAGGTTTTCTCCGGGACCATCGACCAAAGACGTCTAGGCGCTCGCTGAGGGAGGGGTGAATTTGGAGAGTGTCGGAGATCTGGAGCATCCCGTGGGGAGGAAGATTTGTTGGCCTCCGGGGGGGACAGGTTCAGTCTCAACAGGAGCCTGTGAGCCTCTTCTTTGGATCGTGCCAACAGTCTCTTCCCATCCAGCTGTACAATTAAAGCAAAAGGGAAGCCCCATCTGTAGCGGATTTGATTATTCCTGAGGATTTGGGTGTACTCCCTCAATTCGAAGCGTCTTTTGAGAGTAGTGGGGGATAAGTCCTGAAACACCAATAGCTTATGTGATTCAAATAGGCACACATCTTTGTTCCGGGCAGCCGACAGAATTCTCTCTTTAATCTTGAAATAGTGACAGCGTAAAACTACGTCTCGTGGGGGGGACGAAGTTGAGGGCTTTTGACGTAGTGAGCGATGGGCTCTGTCCAAGAGGAACTGCTCACTAGAAATGTCCGGGAGGAGGTGCTGGAAGAACCTGATGAGAAAATCCTCCAGTTGAGCTGGTTCTACTGACTCTGGGATATATTTAATGCGCAGGTTGTTACGTCGTGCGCGGTTGTCAGCGTCCTCTTGTTGGTCCTGGAGTAGGTATATATCCTCCTGCATGACTTGAACCGAGCGCTCTAGCTCCTGTTGGAAAGTAATGACTTCATCGATTTTCTGTTCCACCTCATTAGTGCGGGCCCCGAGGTCAGATATCTCGGCTTTGAGGCCAGAGATGGCTTTGTGGATCTCCGAGTGGAAAGCCTGCTTCAGCGACTTCATTTCCGTTAGAATTGAGGAGAAGCAATCTTTCATAGAGGGTTCATGAGTTGACGATTCTTCCTCGGATTCCGAGACCAGGTCCGGGGGGGGGGCCACTAGGGTTTTGGCCGCACTAGACTTCATCTTGGATATAAAGGTCGATATTTCTGCCGAAGCTGAGGCTTTCTTAGCCTTGGATTTAGATTTGGGCATGGTGTAAGACAGTCCCTAGGATAGCGAAGGTCAGAGATCAGAGCTGAGGTTTAACGTAAGTAATTAGCGATCCATCATGCAGGCTGCATAGAAATAGCACATGAGACGACCCCCCGGGTCGCACCCGTAGGAAATCAGCAGAACATTCCCCCGCTTGGAGAGATCATGGGGGGCTGGGGTATCATATAGAGATATTCACCGGCAATGGGCCGGGGAGGGTGGCACCCCCGGGCTGTAGGCTGTAGTATAGAAAGAGTCCAGTGTCTTAAGACAGAGACGGATAACCCCAGTTATATATGGGTATAAATGGTACTTAGGGGGAGAGTGAGTGAAATGCGGCCTAGTGAATGGAGGCCTCACATAAAGGGCCAGAAGACACCTCCCGTGTATATACTTAGTGCAAATGCTGGGAAGAGGGAAGGTGTGCCAGCCTGTGTGGGGTTAATCCGCTCAGGGCCCCCAGGTGTACCTTGTTAGCTCAGTGCAGTGGGTCCAGGAGGGAGGGTTAGCAGGAGTCAGCCGTCAGGTGAGGCACTTCAGCAGAGAGCCCCGGAGCCGGGCCTAATCCTCTTCACCTCGTCGGGAGCAGGGCGCAGGGCCGACAACCCTCAATTCCAGCGCGAGGCCGGCACCCGCCGGGTCCGGGAGCCGGGAGACAGCCCCCAGAGGAGACCCCAGCCAGAACCGCCGCCGAGCCGCGCGTCACCCGGCGGTCGGCCGTGAGGGGGGTGACCACGGTCCCCCGCTTGATGCGGCAGGAGCAGGCAAGCGTTGGTGGGGGAGAGCAGGAGTGTGAAGCTCCGTCGGGTCCCGTCGCCGCAGCACCTTCGTAGGCCTGGGAGCAGAAGATGGCCGCCATCCCTGAGGCGCCGGAGTGGCGGAGTCCGCGTCCCGGCAGTATCTCCCTGCCCGCGCAGTGGACGGGCGGCCAGTCGGTGGATGGCGTCCAGGCAGCGGAGGTAGGCTATGGGGCAGACCACCGGGCAGGCAGCAAGGCCAGCAGTTGTAGAAACGGCAGAGGGAGGCCCGAGTCCGGAGCTCCAGACGGCCCACCACGGGCGGGTAGCTGAAATCTAGGCCCCGGCTTCGTAGTGGAGGGTAGGCCGCAACCCGCGGGAGCCAGCAAACCGGCTCCCCGATTCCGCAGCGCTACCCCACCATTCAGCACTGCACCTCCAGATCAGGGAGCAGATTTAGAGGGGTTTTCTATGGTGAAAAATGTGGTTTTTACAGTGTTTTTCCCCAAGGTTCTGAGGAGCTCACAGCACTTGCTGCTTATCAATTCAGCCTCCAGGCCACGCCCCCGAGAGAAGAGTACTTTTAATGATCTCCTATACTCCTTACTAGCCTTTGTATTACAGAAGAACTACTTCACTTTCCAAGAACATTTCTACCTCCAAATTAGGGGCACCGCTATGGGGGCAGCATGTGCACCAACATATGCAAACCTCTTTCTTGGGTGGTGGGAAAAGATGTCTGTCTTTACGGATAATAATGACAAATATACAGTACACATTATACTATGGCTGCGATACATAGACGACATATTTGTCATCTGGGATGGAGACTCTGATCTACTTCTGGAATTTATTCAACTCCTTAACACAAACAATCTGAATTTGAAATTAACGCACACCATCAGCCAAGACCGGATAGCCTTCCTTGATGTCTACATATACAAATTCCCCAAGGGGTACCTGGCAACTGAGCTGTACAGAAAAGAAACGGCGACTAATACCCTACTATTCCAAACAAGCGCACATTTCCCACCCACGGTGGAAAATATCCCCAAAGGAGAATTCTTAAGACTCAGACGCAATTGCTCAGAGGAAGAGGTTTTTAAAGTTAAAAGCCGGGAATTGACCGAACGACTACGAGAAAGGGGCTACAGCAAGCGCTCATTGAAGAGGGCATGCACTGGAGTAACCAAAATACCAAGAGATTCTCTGATTTTTCCAGCCAAATCGATAACACATCGAGAGAAGGATGAGAAGATTAGATTCATTGGGACTTTTTGCCCGGAATGGAGGCTAATAATAAAAAAAGCTATAGAGAAACATCTTCCTATTCTGAAATTAGACAGTGATCTAGCACCCTTCATAGATGACAATATTCAGATGAGTTGGAGGAGAGCTAAGAATATCAAAGACCTCCTAGTTAGGAGTCACTTTCAAAAACCAATGGCCAAATCATATACACCAACTGGCTCCTTCCCCTGCGGGCATTGTAAGGCTTGTTCCCTCATATCGAAGACCAACTCTGTGATTGACCGCTATGGAGAATCCATTCAGATCAAACACTTCTTTAATTGCAGTACCCAGGGAGTGATATACTGTATAGAGTGCAGCTGCAATTTAAAATACGTCGGGATGACGACAAGAAAACTAAAAGAACGTGTATTGGAACATGCAGGGAATTGCCGAAACGTCAACAATGACCTGATCCGAATGAAAAAATTGACTCCGGTGGCACGACATTTCCATTCTCATCACATGGATTTCTCAAAAGAATTCAAGGTATTTGGTCTGGACAAAGTTCAACTGGGAATAAGAGGAGGTGATATGACGAAAGAACTGCTCAAACAGGAAACGGAATGGATTTTCAAATTGAATACATACAGACCCCAAGGACTAAATGAAAGCATTAATTACAGTGCCTTCCTTTGAAAATTCCATTGATAACAACATTAACAGTAGCGAGTATCACCAAAATTGAACTTAATGAGGATCAAACTCTCTATAAACCTTCTGCACCCACCTTGTCAAGCAATTACCCTCTTCTCCCTACCAGGCACCTCCTAAGTTTTTAATTGTTAATCTATACTTTAGAGTACTTTTCTCACCACCACTCTCACGCATGGTAGGCACTTACCTTACCATACACTCACCATATAATTTTCCAACTAAACAGTGAGTTACACTCCTCAATTCACAATGCTATCACAATTTTATTTCACCCTTCTCCTCTTAATTTTCCTTCACAGCATTTTCACATCACCCAATCGGTTATATTTCTTCTTTCCCCCCATATCCCCCCCCCCCAACAACCCCAACCCTCTCCCCACCCCTCCCCCCCCGCCCCCACAACAGCTCACAGACACCCTTCGCCCACTCATTACTGATCAACTGATTAAATCACATTTCTCACCCACATTTAGGCACATTAATTGGCAATCCAGACAATACACCTCCCTTTTACGACCCTCTCACATCCCGTCATTTCAATAATTCCTAGGCTCTTTAAGCCCCTACACCACAACCTCTATCTGTCTCCCCACTTACCTCCCTTCTTCCCGCCCCCCCCCCCCTTTTCCCCCCCCCACCTAACCTCTCCAAATATATGTATATAGATACAATCACAAGAACCTCGCCATGTGTACCAGACCCAATTCGCATTATTTCTTCGCTCCCACCATCCCCCACCCCCCCACGCTGATCTTTCCCCCCCCCCTCCCTTTCCTTCCCCCCCCTGTTTTCCTGCACACTATCAATATCCTATCACAGTCAAGATAGACCAATAGCAATTAACCCAATAAATAATCATAGCTGCACAAAAAATATGGCAGCAAATCCAATACAACTAGCCAAGCAATGGAATACTCTTTAGATTTATTTTATAATTTTATTATTATCATTTTTTATTTTTATTTTATTTTATTTAAATTTTATTTTATTTTATTTCATTAAAAATACATAGGCCAATTGATTTCTATACCTAAGCTACAATCACCAATTATTAAAACTGATTAGCCTAGAGCTGGGTGGTGAAACCCCAGCAATTCATTTATCCCTTTCTTTATTTTCTTTATTCATTCATCTTAATCCTCTGTTGCCATGCAACGAGACGCTACTTTCAGAAGAAACTCCAGGCCATGAGACATGAAATGGTTACTATGGTAATAGACCCGCCCACACACCAGCATTTGCCAAGCGGTTGTCTGGCAGGATATCAACAGAGCCAGGCACATAGAGCGTCCTTTCTCCTGCAGCGCACGAATCACATTTTTTCCCTTTTCATTTTTTTTCCCTTTTCCTTTTTCCTTCCCCTCTCCGCCTCCTCCATTCGATGTCTCCCTATTCATTCATTTTTCTATAATGTCTCTACAATCTCTCTATCTCTTGTTCCATGACATCCAGTTTTTCCTCCAGAGCGTCCCCGTGAATAGGACCTCCCCCTCACTTCCCACAAGCTGGAATCCTCCAGGTTGCCTAGCAACCATATACACACCCACTGATACAACGGAAGATGAACCTCTTCCTTCTCCGTCCGGGACGTGGGATCTCCCTGTTACCCCATACAAGCTGACATTCTCCGGGTTGCTAAGCAACCACATACGCAATCACGGCTTCCGCCGAACACAGCGGGAGCTGAACTTTCAATTAAGAGACGAGCAGCCATTGGCTGACCAATGAATAACAGGGTTTTTAAACCCAGCACAACGCCAGAATATCAGCATTGGAAGTGAGCAAGCCCGTTGTTACGGGTGAAACGCGTTTTCCTACCTAAATATGCAATAAGGACTCTGAGCAAGGCATGCAATAGGATCCTACACGGGAGAATACCAATACTACTAATCACCCTCAACTGACCCAGGGACCTGGGCGGTAATCGGTATCACTTTTGATATCATTTTTTCAATCAGTTTTGTAACTATTTGTTGGTGTATACACTAATTGGTGTTTAAGACAGCATATTTATCCTAGGTGTAACTAATGAATGGAGATGATAGCTCCAGCCGTGATACACGTATGCTGTATTTGATTACTATATTACCTTCACTCGTCATATATTCCTACTTACACTGCATCTGAGACCCTTTTTTTCTGATATTGTTGGATACGTTGTTCAAATTGAAATGAAAATATGTGGATGAAATTTTCTCCCATAATAGGGCATTCTCCACAATTTACGCATACTGAGACACCGTGAACATATACCAAAAACAATACAGATGTGCAATTATGCCTTAATAGTGTATTATGTTATCTTCTTATTTCTAACAAAGAATTCATTACTTTCCCTATTTTCGTGGACTCTCATCCATGATTCCTGGGAGCAATCCCAGGTCTAACATAGACAGCAGATCCACACTTCTCCCTTAATCTACTGAATAGGTGCACTCTCATTGGTGAGTGGAACACCTCATTTATAGGTTACTATCATACCTCACCGCTAGAGCCCAATCTCGTCTGATCTTGGAAGCAAAACGGTGATGGGCTGGGTCAGTATCTGAGGGGTGACCCTCAGAGAATACCCAGTGTAGTAATCTGAGGCTGTTTCAATTTAAAACTCAATACCAACAGCAGTATCACCACTACTTCTTCTTTCCCACCTGTATTTATTTTTCCTGATTTTTTCAGGCAAGAATCAATAGGAATTATTAACCTATTAATTTCAGCGATATCAGCACACCCATCAGGTCTTGTGCGCTGAGAATAAGAAAAAGAGTACATATGTATGCTCTAAACACTCTCGGTGCTATTGATACTTATTTGTACATGATTAACTTTGGTCTCATCAAAACAAGCACTGCCTGTACTGATACGGTATGAGAACAGATGTATGGTGATTTTTTCAGGCGAGAACTAATTAGGAATCAATAATTCCAACAATATCAGGCACACCCATTAGGGTTTGTGTGCTGAGGATAGGATGAGGTAGTATATATGTTATAAACACTCCCGGTGTAATTGATACCTACTTTTGCATGACCAATTTTGGTCCCATTAACACAAGCATTGCTTGTACTGGTATGGCATGAGAACAGGTGTATGGTGACTATATCTACACCTCCATGCCAGTCTATATTGGGATAGACTAAACCAGGACATACCAACCCCGTTTGTTACCTTTTTCCCCAACAAATACATTTGTGGGTTTCTCCTTCTTGTGACTTATAATAATTTCATGGGGAGAATGAGTGGATACGGACTATATTTTAATAAAGCATAATAAAACTCTATGTTTTAATATTATCGACAAATACACATTTAACAAGAGTGCACCCAAACAAGAGTCTTCTTTATTCTATGTTTGCTCTAGCTTTTTTCTGACTCTGGGTGCACCACCAGATGGCAATAAGAGATTATCTCTGTATAAATGTATACTGGTTTATGTAAACACATGTAATTGTGTAATACTGGTGCGGAATCACCAACCTTCCTCGATGCCACAAATCCACAGGAGAGTCCAATTGGGGTAAGCCATTCCGCGATGATCTTCCTCAGTTGCCGTAAGAGGTTTTCAGCTGTGTGCGTATTCTGGAAACCGGTGATACAAAGCGTAGCCTGCCTAGGAAAGAGTTGGCGTTTGCGAGATGCTGCTACTGGTGCCGCCGCTGCTGTTCTTGCGGCGGGAGTCCATACATCTACCCAGTGGGCTGTCACAGTCATATAGTCCTGACCCTGCCCTGCTCCACTTGTCCACATGTCCGTGGTTAAGTGGACATTGGGTACAACTGCATTTTTTAGGACACTGGTGAGTCTTTTTCTGACGTCCGTGTACATTCTCGGTATCGCCTGCCTAGAAAAGTGGAACCTAGATGGTATTTGGTAACGGGGGCACACTACCTCAAGAAATTGTCTAGTTCCCTGTGAACTAACGACGGATACCGGACGCACGTCTAACACCAACATAGTTGTCAAGGCCTCAGTTATCCGCTTTGCAGCAGGATGACTGCTGTGATATTTCATCTTCCTCGCAAAGGACTGTTGGACAGTCAATTGCTTGGTGGAAGTAGTAAAAGTGGGCTTACGACTTCCCCTCTGGGATGACCATCGACTCCCAGCAGCAACAACAGCAGCGCCAGCAGCAGTAGGCGTTACACGCAAGGATGCATCGGAGGAATCCCAGGCAGGAGAGGACTCGTCAGAATTGCCAGTGACATGGCCTGCAGGACTATTGGCATTCCTGGGGAAGGAGGAAATTGACACTGAGGGAGTTGGTGGGGTGGTTTGCGTGAGCTTGGTTACAAGAGGAAGGGATTTACTGGTCAGTGGACTGCTTCCGCTGTCGCCCAAAGTTTTTGAACTTGTCACTGACTTATTATGAATGCGCTGCAGGTGACGTATAAGGGAGGATGTTCCGAGGTGGTTAACGTCCTTACCCCTACTTATTACAGCTTGACAAAGGCAACACACGGCTTGACAAATGTTGTCCGCATTTCTGGTGAAATACTTCCACACCGAAGAGCTGATTTTTTTGATATTTTCACCAGGCATGTCAACGGCCCTATTCCTCCCACGGACAACAGCTGTCTCCCCGGGTGCCTGACTTAAACAAACCACCTCACCATCAGAATCCTCCTTGTCAATTTCCTCCCCAGCGCCAGCAACACCCATATCCTCCTCATCCTGGTGTACTTCAACACTGACATCTTCAATCTGACTATCAGGAACTGGACTGCGGGTGCTCCTTCCAGCACTTGCAGGGGGCGTGCAAATGGTGGAAGGCGCATGCTCTTCACGTCCAGTGTTGGGAAGGTCAGGCATCGCAACCGACACAATTGGACCCTCCTTGTGGATTTGGGATTTCGAAGAACGCACAGTTCTTTGCGGTGCTTTTGCCAGCTTGAGTCTTTTCATTTTTCTAGCGAGAGGCTGAGTGCTTCCATCCTCATGTGAAGCTGAACCACTAGCCATGAACATAGGCCAGGGCCTCAGCCGTTCCTTGCCACTCCGTGTGGTAAATGGCATATTGGCAAGTTTACGCTTCTCCTCCGACAATTTTATTTTAGATTTTGGAGTCCTTTTTTTACTGATATTTGGTGTTTTGGATTTTACATGCTCTGTACTATGACATTGGGCATCGGCCTTGGCAGACGACGTTGCTGGCATTTCATCGTCTCGGCCATGACTAGTGGCAGCAGCTTCAGCACGAGGTGGAAGTGGATCTTGATCTTTCCCTAATTTTGGAACCTCAACATTTTTGTTCTCCATATTTTAATAGGCACAACTAAAAGGCACCTCAGGTAAACAATGGAGATGGATGGATACTAGTATACTTATGGATGGACGAGCGACTGCCGACACAGAGGTAGCTACAGCCATGGACTACCGTACTGTGTCTGCTGCTAATATAGACTGGATGATAATGAGATGAAATTAATATATATATATATATATAATATCACTAGTACTGCAGCCGGACAGGTATATATATTTATTATGTAATGACTGATGACGGACCTGCTGGACACTGTCAGCTCAGCAGCACCGCAGACTGCTACAGTAAGCTACTATAGTAGTATGTATCAAGAAGAAAGACAAAAAAAAAAACCACGGGTAGGTGGTATACAATTATGGATGGACCAGCGACTGCCGACACAGAGGTAGCTACAGCCGTGGACTACCGTACTGTGTCTGCTGCTAATATAGACTGGATGATAATGAGTTGAAATTAATATATATATATATAATATCACTAGTACTGCAGCCGGACAGGTATATATATTTATTATGTAATGACTGATGACGGACCTGCTGGACACTGTCAGCTCAGCAGCACCGCAGACTGCTACAGTAAGCTACTATAGTAGTATGTATCAAGAAGAAAGAAAAAAAAAAAAAACACGGGTAGGTGGTATACAATTATGGATGAACCAGCGACTGCCGACACAGAGGTAGCTACAGCCGTGGACTACCGTACTGTGTCTGCTGCTAATATAGACTGGATGATAATGAGATGAAATTAATATATATATATATATATAAAACATGTATACTCCTGCACTCACATCGAAAGCTAACAACAGTGGGGTGCTCCTAGTGGGGTACTCCAGATCCTGGTGGGCCCACAATATACACACAAGAGTCCAAATAAATGGAGGTGCACTCGTCCAATAAATGATTAGCAGCAATTTTTCATAATTCACATAGGTTTTATTGATAGAAATTCGGCTTATTCAGTCGACGTTTCGATCCTCAATTCGGGATCTTTTTCAAGACAAGCTTCGACATATAATTCATGCTTACAAGGCATCAAATATTGATTTCTACAACACAATAAAATAAAATAAACAATACATAAATTCACTAAATCTTACAAAAATTACAAAAACTTAAAACACAAATACAAAAAGCATATTGTTATGAGCCACCGCGTCATTCAAGATCACCACGCACCAGTGAGAGACACAAGGGACACCGGAGATGCAATAGGTGAATACCCTCACCATCCATGCACAATATCAATAAATCTGTAGTGCTCTATAGAACACAGGGGCCAAATCAGTGAGAATAATTAAACCAAACTTACTCTGTTTAATCAATATATCCAGTTCGGACAATACCATAGCTGCACGGCTTTGGTGGTCATATGAGAAGTGGTTTCTAAAAATTATGGTAACATCTACATCAGTATCACTGGAAAACATATAACTAATCACCACCACTCTAGTGCTCGTACAAATTAAGATACTCACACGTGTGGTTAACAAACTCCTGTAGACAATTTAGACAACTTCATAGTCACTGTAAAGCAAATGCGGAATATATAATCAAACTTCCAATCAGTGAAACAATCACTGAAGAAGCATAATAGAGAAAATATCATTACCACTTATCTTATGTATCAAGGTACTCACCAAATGTTAATCATCAAGCCAGCCTCTGCAGCCACACTCATATACCCCTAATCACCATTCCTTATATACCTATTCACCGGAAGTGGGTGGTGCATCACTGAACCGACACCCTAAGATCTCCAAATACTGGGTACAGGCGGGCTTACAGCCCAACAAAATCACGCTACCCGCTCCAGACGTCTGACCAACTTATGCGTTAAAGATACCTCCCTAAAATGTACATAATCTATATGAAATTCAGCTCAGTGCCGTCTGTGGAACGCATTGCGTTCCACGGCCCCGTGACCGGAAGTGCCGGGCGTCCAAGACCCATACTCAGTAGTACAACACTTGCAGCGCACTGCGTTCCACGTCCCTGGTAACAAATGTCCTTACAGTCACTAAATGACTTGCGCACCACTCACCATGGTAGCAATGGAACGCAATTGCGTTCCACAGCCGGGAGTACGGACTCGCTCCCGTTCGGAACGCCCACTCGTGCATAACACTAGTGGGTGATCCCCTGGTCATAACAGTATAGATGTACCAGCTAATAGAGTACTAAAACATAAATGTAAGTATGTGGGATATATATAGAGAGTGGTGCTGAGCTGGAATATATAGATACACTGGTTTAACCAGGTCTCAATGTACTCCACTGTGTGCATAGTGATGATCTTGCTGACGAGGCGTCACATACACACACATATATATTACACAAAAAAGAAAAAGAAAAATAAACAACATATTAAAATAGGACATATTAAGTCTGACACAACCTAACCTCTGCTTGGCCCTAGTAATAATAACTTTTAACCCGTATATTCTGATGCTAATGTAAAAAACTGTAGAAGAATATAAAGCAATTAAATAATACAGAGATGAGTCTCAAGATCATCAGAGGTAAATAAGGCCTAGCAGTATATAGGTGGTGTCGTTCTGATATGTCCATAACAGATAGAGCATTCCATATTCACCGAGTCCCTAGCCTATTGTATTCCCAACCCAGACATACTGGTGGACTATTGATAGGAGGAGGTTCAACCTTGTTGTATTCTCATGGATGAATTTAAATACCATCCGAATTCAACGGATAAGAAGCTGCTGACACTCAAACAGTAAAAATGGCTCACAGAAAGACATTCATGGCAGAATGTTCATTAAGGCCTTTTGGTGAAACTGTGTTCAAGTGGGAGATCCAGAAACTCTCCCGTTGTCGTAAAGCAAGCGTGCGGTCACCGCCCTGAGACAATGGTGGGACCCAATCTATAAGTCTACATTTAATATTGGCCACCTGGTGTCCTCTTTGTAAATAATGTCTAGCAACAGGTTTGTCGGTAGTACCCGTTTGAATAGCCGTACGGATAGACAACCGATGATTAGCCATTCTTTCTCTAAAGCAACGGGTGGTCAGGCCTACGTAATGTAATCCACACGGACACGTTAGTGTGTAAACCACAAAGTCTAACCTGCAGTGAAGGTGATATTTGATTTTAATGTTTCTCCCCGAGTGTGGGTGCGGGAACGTGGGACCAGTGAGAAGAGATCTACATGTGGTGCATTTACCACATGAGAAGCAACCTGGTTTGCTGCTCATGATCTGAAGAAAATTCATTTTAGTCACAGGTACCGCTGTCGGTCTCATAAGGATCTGTCTCAGGTTAGGTCCACGTTTATAGGCCATCATGGGTGGGTTCATATGTGTAAAAGGCAACCCAGGGTCTGACTTTACAATTGGCCAATGTTTATGTAAAGTTTTGCGTGTAAACTGTGCATAATTATCATACTTGGTCGTAAAGACCATGCGGTTATCAATGCTCGATACTACAGGTGTAGTCTCGTTGAATTTACATCTAGCCTTACGTAGACTGTTCTTGATCACCTTGTTAGAGTAACCTCTCTCAACAAACCTCTCTTTCATTTCTGTCAGTTGTTTCTCTCTATTGTCCGCATCATTATTTATGCGCATAACTCGTAAAAATTGAGAAATTGGTAAATTGTTTTTTAGAGAGGGGGGATGAAAGCTACTAGTTAGTAAAGTAGTATTTCGATCCGTTGCTTTTCTAAATACTGATGTCACAAATTTTCCATCTGTAATGGTCACTTCGACATCCAAAAAATGTATGGTATGGTCTGAACTCTCGCTAGTAAACTTTACAGGACTCTGTAATGTATTGAGATTATGTACCATCTCTAAAAAGGCTTCCTGAGTGTCTTTCCATATTAAAAAGACATCATCGATGAATCTTTTGTAAAACAAGATCCTAGAGCCGTATATAGGCATGATCTGTGTCTCTTCAAAATTGGACATGTATAGATTCGCGTATGCGGGCGCCAAATTGGAGCCCATAGCTGTGCCCGATACTTGCAGAAAGTAGCTATCTTTGTACTTGAAATGATTCAACTCTAATACAAGTTGGATTAATTCGAGAACAAATTCAGTCGGTGTATTTTCCACTGGATTAAGGGTGAGTACCCCTTTAATTGCTTCAATCCCTTCCTTATGTGGTATAATCGTGTACAACGATTGTACATCCATAGTACATAGAAGGTATTTGCCCTTGGGTACCTCAGTCTGACCAAGTAGATATAGAAAGTCGCTTGTATCGCGAATGTAACTGCGACTGGTGTGGACATGTGGTTGAAGTATAGAGTCAACCCACTTAGCTATAGGCTGTAATAGAGAGCCTTCAGCTGCAATAATTGGTCGTCCCGGTGGTTTGTTCAATGATTTATGTATTTTTGGGAGTGTATATATAATAGGGCACTTGGGCTCCTCTATACTCATGTAATCAAACAAATCTTGATCAATCCAATTGCTCTCGAGTCCTCTCCGTAGACTCTGGTCGATAGTCTTCTTAATAGAGGGTATAGGATTGGTCCTGACCTTACGGTATACCGTGGTGTCTGCTAACTGCCGACTCACCTCAGCGTCATAATCGGTCCAATCCTGAACCACCACTGCCCCACCTTTATCGGCAGGTCTTATGACTATAGATGTGTCATCTCTCAGGTTTTTGAGTGCCTGTCTTTCACCCATGGTTAGATTGTCAAAGAGGCGTGGTGGTTTATACTTTTGAACATCATCCTTAACCAGTCTGAGAAAGGTCTTCATACTGGAATTTTGAGTAGGGGGGTCAAACCTGGAACTCTTTTTAAAGAGCTTTCTGTCGTTAGATTTAGGCTGGCCAGCAAAATATTCTTTAAGTCTCAGATTTCGTCCAAACCTATACTGATCCACAGCACCTTGAAATGTGTGGTGTGGAAAAGTGGGGACAAATGACAAACCTCGTGTCAAAAGGCTTAACTCAGACTGATCAAGAACACGCCCAGATAAGTTAAATACCAGATCTAATTCTATTTTTTGCGCCCCCTTCTTTTGGCAACCGCCCCTTCTAGTGAGGCGTCTGTGCCTCGGGAGTCCCCGTGGGCCGGAGGAAGGCCCTTCGGTCCCGATGTTTTGTCTAAAAAATGTTGAGTATTACCCTTCTGGGAGTCAGAGAGATCAGTATCTGATGTGGTTAATGAGGAGGCAATCTCCCTCGGGAAAGGGGCTTGTCGGCGTTTTCTAAAAAAACGTCCTGTTCTTTCACCCTGTTGTGTATTGCTGTTGCCTAACAACCACCTATAGACAGTGTGATTTTTATAATCTGCTGTTACTGTTGAGAGTTTCTTTCTTTTAAACGAGGTAAGTTCCTTTCTGTAGGAATCTACCTGTGTTTGCAGTCTTTCAACCCAGATACTGCTCTTATCTTCCTTTAGGGTTGATAATGAAATACTCTCTAGTTGTTCAATCTCAGTTTTCACTTTTTTTAATTCCCCACCTACTTCCTCAATGACAAGTATAAGCAGATCAAGTGAGCATTTGTTCAAAATAGAACACCATCTGCTACAAAAGACTGGATTATTGCGACCCAGGGTGGGTATATTATTGACCCTGAAGCCACGGGGTATCAGTTTCCGTCTGTGGTACTCAGACAAAAACTGGCCGTGTAGCATGAGGTCTACCTCTCGTCGTTTCAATCTCAGTGTCCGATAAAATATGTCTGCGGATGATTCAGCTGGTAGCGTATCGAAATCAAGTTTATCAAATAAAACTTTTTCAATGTCATCATCAGTAAAGGATATAGTGCCTTGCTCAGCCTTAGATAACAACCCTTCATCAAACATACATGAACCCCCCTGGGCCATGGCATAGAGGATATGGGTGTTATTGGTAATGCTCAATCACAATACAGACATAAAATAACATACGAAGGTATTAAAACACTTAAAAACAATGTCCAAACGCTTAAGTGTACTAATGTTTGTCACTTTTATAATTCACAATCAAGTGATGGGTGTCAGAAGATATGGACACTTAAAGTAAACCATATAATATAAAACATGTATACTCCTGCACTCACATCGAAAGCTAACAACAGTGGGGTGCTCCTAGTGGGGTACTCCAGATCCTGGTGGGCCCACAATATACACACAAGAGTCCAAATAAATGGAGGTGCACTCGTCCAATAAATGATTAGCAGCAATTTTTCATAATTCACATAGGTTTTATTGATAGAAATTCGGCTTATTCAGTCGACGTTTCGATCCTCAATTCGGGATCTTTTTCAAGACAAGCTTCGACATATAATTCATGCTTACAAGGCATCAAATATTGATTTCTACAACACAATAAAATAAAATAAACAATACATAAATTCACTAAATCTTACAAAAATTACAAAAACTTAAAACACAAATACAAAAAGCATATTGTTATGAGCCACCGCGTCATTCAAGATCACCACGCACCAGTGAGAGACACAAGGGACACCGGAGATGCAATAGGTGAATACCCTCACCATCCATGCACAATATCAATAAATCTGTAGTGCTCTATAGAACACAGGGGCCAAATCAGTGAGAATAATTAAACCAAACTTACTCTGTTTAATCAATATATCCAGTTCGGACAATACCATAGCTGCACGGCTTTGGTGGTCATATGAGAAGTGGTTTCTAAAAATTATGGTAACATCTACATCAGTATCACTGGAAAACATATAACTAATCACCACCACTCTAGTGCTCGTACAAATTAAGATACTCACACGTGTGGTTAACAAACTCCTGTAGACAATTTAGACAACTTCATAGTCACTGTAAAGCAAATGCGGAATATATAATCAAACTTCCAATCAGTGAAACAATCACTGAAGAAGCATAATAGAGAAAATATCATTACCACTTATCTTATGTATCAAGGTACTCACCAAATGTTAATCATCAAGCCAGCCTCTGCAGCCACACTCATATACCCCTAATCACCATTCCTTATATACCTATTCACCGGAAGTGGGTGGTGCATCACTGAACCGACACCCTAAGATCTCCAAATACTGGGTACAGGCGGGCTTACAGCCCAACAAAATCACGCTACCCGCACCAGACGTCTGACCAACTTATGCGTTAAAGATACCTCCCTAAAATGTACATAATCTATATGAAATTCAGCTCAGTGCCGTCTGTGGAACGCATTGCGTTCCACGGCCCCGTGACCGGAAGTGCCGGGCGTCCAAGACCCATACTCAGTAGTACAACACTTGCAGCGCACTGCGTTCCACGTCCCTGGTAACAAATGTCCTTACAGTCACTAAATGACTTGCGCACCACTCACCATGGTAGCAATGGAACGCAATTGCGTTCCACAGCCGGGAGTACGGACTCGCTCCCGTTCGGAACGCCCACTCGTGCATAACACTAGTGGGTGATCCCCTGGTCATAACAGTATAGATGTACCAGCTAATAGAGTACTAAAACATAAATGTAAGTATGTGGGATATATATAGAGAGTGGTGCTGAGCTGGAATATATAGATACACTGGTTTAACCAGGTCTCAATGTACTCCACTGTGTGCATAGTGATGATCTTGCTGACGAGGCGTCACATACACACACATATATATTACACAAAAAAGAAAAAGAAAAATAAACAACATATTAAAATAGGACATATTAAGTCTGACACAACCTAACCTCTGCTTGGCCCTAGTAATAATAACTTTTAACCCGTATATTCTGATGCTAATGTAAAAAACTGTAGAAGAATATAAAGCAATTAAATAATACAGAGATGAGTCTCAAGATCATCAGAGGTAAATAAGGCCTAGCAGTATATAGGTGGTGTCGTTCTGATATGTCCATAACAGATAGAGCATTCCATATTCACCGAGTCCCTAGCCTATTGTATTCCCAACCCAGACATACTGGTGGACTATTGATAGGAGGAGGTTCAACCTTGTTGTATTCTCATGGATGAATTTAAATACCATCCGAATTCAACGGATAAGAAGCTGCTGACACTCAAACAGTAAAAATGGCTCACAGAAAGACATTCATGGCAGAATGTTCATTAAGGCCTTTTGGTGAAACTGTGTTCAAGTGGGAGATCCAGAAACTCTCCCGTTGTCGTAAAGCAAGCGTGCGGTCACCGCCCTGAGACAATGGTGGGACCCAATCTATAAGTCTACATTTAATATTGGCCACCTGGTGTCCTCTTTGTAAATAATGTCTAGCAACAGGTTTGTCGGTAGTACCCGTTTGAATAGCCGTACGGATAGACAACCGATGATTAGCCATTCTTTCTCTAAAGCAACGGGTGGTCAGGCCTACGTAATGTAATCCACACGGACACGTTAGTGTGTAAACCACAAAGTCTAACCTGCAGTGAAGGTGATATTTGATTTTAATGTTTCTCCCCGAGTGTGGGTGCGGGAACGTGGGACCAGTGAGAAGAGATCTACATGTGGTGCATTTACCACATGAGAAGCAACCTGGTTTGCTGCTCATGATCTGAAGAAAATTCATTTTAGTCACAGGTACCGCTGTCGGTCTCATAAGGATCTGTCTCAGGTTAGGTCCACGTTTATAGGCCATCATGGGTGGGTTCATATGTGTAAAAGGCAACCCAGGGTCTGACTTTACAATTGGCCAATGTTTATGTAAAGTTTTGCGTGTAAACTGTGCATAATTATCATACTTGGTCGTAAAGACCATGCGGTTATCAATGCTCGATACTACAGGTGTAGTCTCGTTGAATTTACATCTAGCCTTACGTAGACTGTTCTTGATCACCTTGTTAGAGTAACCTCTCTCAACAAACCTCTCTTTCATTTCTGTCAGTTGTTTCTCTCTATTGTCCGCATCATTATTTATGCGCATAACTCGTAAAAATTGAGAAATTGGTAAATTGTTTTTTAGAGAGGGGGGATGAAAGCTACTAGTTAGTAAAGTAGTATTTCGATCCGTTGCTTTTCTAAATACTGATGTCACAAATTTTCCATCTGTAATGGTCACTTCGACATCCAAAAAATGTATGGTATGGTCTGAACTCTCGCTAGTAAACTTTACAGGACTCTGTAATGTATTGAGATTATGTACCATCTCTAAAAAGGCTTCCTGAGTGTCTTTCCATATTAAAAAGACATCATCGATGAATCTTTTGTAAAACAAGATCCTAGAGCCGTATATAGGCATGATCTGTGTCTCTTCAAAATTGGACATGTATAGATTCGCGTATGCGGGCGCCAAATTGGAGCCCATAGCTGTGCCCGATACTTGCAGAAAGTAGCTATCTTTGTACTTGAAATGATTCAACTCTAATACAAGTTGGATTAATTCGAGAACAAATTCAGTCGGTGTATTTTCCACTGGATTAAGGGTGAGTACCCCTTTAATTGCTTCAATCCCTTCCTTATGTGGTATAATCGTGTACAACGATTGTACATCCATAGTACATAGAAGGTATTTGCCCTTGGGTACCTCAGTCTGACCAAGTAGATATAGAAAGTCGCTTGTATCGCGAATGTAACTGCGACTGGTGTGGACATGTGGTTGAAGTATAGAGTCAACCCACTTAGCTAGTATAGAGGAGCCCAAGTGCCCTATTATATATACACTCCCAAAAATACATAAATCATTGAACAAACCACCGGGACGACCAATTATTGCAGCTGAAGGCTCTCTATTACAGCCTATAGCTAAGTGGGTTGACTCTATACTTCAACCACATGTCCACACCAGTCGCAGTTACATTCGCGATACAAGCGACTTTCTATATCTACTTGGTCAGACTGAGGTACCCAAGGGCAAATACCTTCTATGTACTATGGATGTACAATCGTTGTACACGATTATACCACATAAGGAAGGGATTGAAGCAATTAAAGGGGTACTCACCCTTAATCCAGTGGAAAATACACCGACTGAATTGTTCTCGAATTAATCCAACTTGTATTAGAGTTGAATCATTTCAAGTACAAAGATAGCTACTTTCTGCAAGTATCGGGCACAGCTATGGGCTCCAATTTGGCGCCCGCATACGCGAATCTATACATGTCCAATTTTGAAGAGACACAGATCATGCCTATATACGGCTCTAGGATCTTGTTTTACAAAAGATTCATCGATGATGTCTTTTTAATATGGAAAGACACTCAGGAAGCCTTTTTAGAGATGGTACATAATCTCAATACATTACAGAGTCCTGTAAAGTTTACTAGCGAGAGTTCAGACCATACCATACATTTTTTGGATGTCGAAGTGACCATTACAGATGGAAAATTTGTGACATCAGTATTTAGAAAAGCAACGGATCGAAATACTACTTTACTAACTAGTAGCTTTCATCCCCCCTCTCTAAAAAACAATTTACCAATTTCTCAATTTTTACGAGTTATGCGCATAAATAATGATGCGGACAATAGAGAGAAACAACTGACAGAAATGAAAGAGAGGTTTGTTGAGAGAGGTTACTCTAACAAGGTGATCAAGAACAGTCTACGTAAGGCTAGATGTAAATTCAACGAGACTACACCTGTAGTATCGAGCATTGATAACCGCATGGTCTTTACGACCAAGTATGATAATTATGCACAGTTTACACGCAAAACTTTACATAAACATTGGCCAATTGTAAAGTCAGACCCTGGGTTGCCTTTTACACATATGAACCCACCCATGATGGCCTATAAACGTGGACCTAACCTGAGACAGATCCTTATGAGACCGACAGCGGTACCTGTGACTAAAATGAATTTTCTTCAGATCATGAGCAGCAAACCAGGTTGCTTCTCATGTGGTAAATGCACCACATGTAGATCTCTTCTCACTGGTCCCACGTTCCCGCACCCACACTCGGGGAGAAACATTAAAATCAAATATCACCTTCACTGCAGGTTAGACTTTGTGGTTTACACACTAACGTGTCCGTGTGGATTACATTACGTAGGCCTGACCACCCGTTGCTTTAGAGAAAGAATGGCTAATCATCGGTTGTCTATCCGTACGGCTATTCAAACGGGTACTACCGACAAACCTGTTGCTAGACATTATTTACAAAGAGGACACCAGGTGGCCAATATTAAATGTAGACTTATAGATTGGGTCCCACCATTGTCTCAGGGCGGTGACCGCACGCTTGCTTTACGACAACGGGAGAGTTTCTGGATCTCCCACTTGAACACAGTTTCACCAAAAGGCCTTAATGAACATTCTGCCATGAATGTCTTTCTGTGAGCCATTTTTACTGTTTGAGTGTCAGCAGCTTCTTATCCGTTGAATTCGGATGGTATTTAAATTCATCCATGAGAATACAACAAGGTTGAACCTCCTCCTATCAATAGTCCACCAGTATGTCTGGGTTGGGAATACAATAGGCTAGGGACTCGGTGAATATGGAATGCTCTATCTGTTATGGACATATCAGAACGACACCACCTATATACTGCTAGGCCTTATTTACCTCTGATGATCTTGAGACTCATCTCTGTATTATTTAATTGCTTTATATTCTTCTACAGTTTTTTACATTAGCATCAGAATATACGGGTTAAAAGTTATTATTACTAGGGCCAAGCAGAGGTTAGGTTGTGTCAGACTTAATATGTCCTATTTTAATATGTTGTTTATTTTTCTTTTTCTTTTTTGTGTAATATATATGTGTGTGTATGTGACGCCTCGTCAGCAAGATCATCACTATGCACACAGTGGAGTACATTGAGACCTGGTTAAACCAGTGTATCTATATATTCCAGCTCAGCACCACTCTCTATATATATCCCACATACTTACATTTATGTTTTAGTACTCTATTAGCTGGTACATCTATACTGTTATGACCAGGGGATCACCCACTAGTGTTATGCACGAGTGGGCGTTCCGAACGGGAGCGAGTCCGTACTCCCGGCTGTGGAACGCAATTGCGTTCCATTGCTACCATGGTGAGTGGTGCGCAAGTCATTTAGTGACTGTAAGGACATTTGTTACCAGGGACGTGGAACGCAGTGCGCTGCAAGTGTTGTACTACTGAGTATGGGTCTTGGACGCCCGGCACTTCCGGTCACGGGGCCGTGGAACGCAATGCGTTCCACAGACGGCACTGAGCTGAATTTCATATAGATTATGTACATTTTAGGGAGGTATCTTTAACGCATAAGTTGGTCAGACGTCTGGTGCGGGTAGCGTGATTTTGTTGGGCTGTAAGCCCGCCTGTACCCAGTATTTGGAGATCTTAGGGTGTCGGTTCAGTGATGCACCACCCACTTCCGGTGAATAGGTATATAAGGAATGGTGATTAGGGGTATATGAGTGTGGCTGCAGAGGCTGGCTTGATGATTAACATTTGGTGAGTACCTTGATACATAAGATAAGTGGTAATGATATTTTCTCTATTATGCTTCTTCAGTGATTGTTTCACTGATTGGAAGTTTGATTATATATTCCGCATTTGCTTTACAGTGACTATGAAGTTGTCTAAATTGTCTACAGGAGTTTGTTAACCACACGTGTGAGTATCTTAATTTGTACGAGCACTAGAGTGGTGGTGATTAGTTATATGTTTTCCAGTGATACTGATGTAGATGTTACCATAATTTTTAGAAACCACTTCTCATATGACCACCAAAGCCGTGCAGCTATGGTATTGTCCGAACTGGATATATTGATTAAACAGAGTAAGTTTGGTTTAATTATTCTCACTGATTTGGCCCCTGTGTTCTATAGAGCACTACAGATTTATTGATATTGTGCATGGATGGTGAGGGTATTCACCTATTGCATCTCCGGTGTCCCTTGTGTCTCTCACTGGTGCGTGGTGATCTTGAATGACGCGGTGGCTCATAACAATATGCTTTTTGTATTTGTGTTTTAAGTTTTTGTAATTTTTGTAAGATTTAGTGAATTTATGTATTGTTTATTTTATTTTATTGTGTTGTAGAAATCAATATTTGATGCCTTGTAAGCATGAATTATATGTCGAAGCTTGTCTTGAAAAAGATCCCGAATTGAGGATCGAAACGTCGACTGAATAAGCCGAATTTCTATCAATAAAACCTATGTGAATTATGAAAAATTGCTGCTAATCATTTATTGGACGAGTGCACCTCCATTTATTTGGACTCTTGTGTGTATATTGTGGGCCCACCAGGATCTGGAGTACCCCACTAGGAGCACCCCACTGTTGTTAGCTTTCGATGTGAGTGCAGGAGTATACATGTTTTATATTATATGGTTTACTTTAAGTGTCCATATCTTCTGACACCCATCACTTGATTGTGAATTATAAAAGTGACAAACATTAGTACACTTAAGCGTTTGGACATTGTTTTTAAGTGTTTTAATACCTTCGTATGTTATTTTATGTCTGTATTGTGATTGAGCATTACCAATAACACCCATATCCTCTATGCCATGGCCCAGGGGGGTTCATGTATGTTTGATGAAGGGTTGTTATCTAAGGCTGAGCAAGGCACTATATCCTTTACTGATGATGACATTGAAAAAGTTTTATTTGATAAACTTGATTTCGATACGCTACCAGCTGAATCATCCGCAGACATATTTTATCGGACACTGAGATTGAAACGACGAGAGGTAGACCTCATGCTACACGGCCAGTTTTTGTCTGAGTACCACAGACGGAAACTGATACCCCGTGGCTTCAGGGTCAATAATATACCCACCCTGGGTCGCAATAATCCAGTCTTTTGTAGCAGATGGTGTTCTATTTTGAACAAATGCTCACTTGATCTGCTTATACTTGTCATTGAGGAAGTAGGTGGGGAATTAAAAAAAGTGAAAACTGAGATTGAACAACTAGAGAGTATTTCATTATCAACCCTAAAGGAAGATAAGAGCAGTAACTGGGTTGAAAGACTGCAAACACAGGTAGATTCCTACAGAAAGGAACTTACCTCGTTTAAAAGAAAGAAACTCTCAACAGTAACAGCAGATTATAAAAATCACACTGTCTATAGGTGGTTGTTAGGCAACAGCAATACACAACAGGGTGAAAGAACAGGACGTTTTTTTAGAAAACGCCGACAAGCCCCTTTCCCGAGGGAGATTGCCTCCTCATTAACCACATCAGATACTGATCTCTCTGACTCCCAGAAGGGTAATACTCAACATTTTTTAGACAAAACATCGGGACCGAAGGGCCTTCCTCCGGCCCACGGGGACTCCCGAGGCACAGACGCCTCACTAGAAGGGGCGGTTGCCAAAAGAAGGGGGCGCAAAAAATAGAATTAGATCTGGTATTTAACTTATCTGGGCGTGTTCTTGATCAGTCTGAGTTAAGCCTTTTGACACGAGGTTTGTCATTTGTCCCCACTTTTCCACACCACACATTTCAAGGTGCTGTGGATCAGTATAGGTTTGGACGAAATCTGAGACTTAAAGAATATTTTGCTGGCCAGCCTAAATCTAACGACAGAAAGCTCTTTAAAAAGAGTTCCAGGTTTGACCCCCCTACTCAAAATTCCAGTATGAAGACCTTTCTCAGACTGGTTAAGGATGATGTTCAAAAGTATAAACCACCACGCCTCTTTGACAATCTAACCATGGGTGAAAGACAGGCACTCAAAAACCTGAGAGATGACACATCTATAGTCATAAGACCTGCCGATAAAGGTGGGGCAGTGGTGGTTCAGGATTGGACCGATTATGACGCTGAGGTGAGTCGGCAGTTAGCAGACACCACGGTATACCGTAAGGTCAGGACCAATCCTATACCCTCTATTAAGAAGACTATCGACCAGAGTCTACGGAGAGGACTCGAGAGCAATTGGATTGATCAAGATTTGTTTGATTACATGAGTATAGAGGAGCCCAAGTGCCCTATTATATATACACTCCCAAAAATACATAAATCATTGAACAAACCACCGGGACGACCAATTATTGCAGCTGAAGGCTCTCTATTACAGCCTATAGCTAAGTGGGTTGACTCTATACTTCAACCACATGTCCACACCAGTCGCAGTTACATTCGCGATACAAGCGACTTTCTATATCTACTTGGTCAGACTGAGGTACCCAAGGGCAAATACCTTCTATGTACTATGGATGTACAATCGTTGTACACGATTATACCACATAAGGAAGGGATTGAAGCAATTAAAGGGGTACTCACCCTTAATCCAGTGGAAAATACACCGACTGAATTTGTTCTCGAATTAATCCAACTTGTATTAGAGTTGAATCATTTCAAGTACAAAGATAGCTACTTTCTGCAAGTATCGGGCACAGCTATGGGCTCCAATTTGGCACCCGCATACGCGAATCTATACATGTCCAATTTTGAAGAGACACAGATCATGCCTATATACGGCTCTAGGATCTTGTTTTACAAAAGATTCATCGATGATGTCTTTTTAATATGGAAAGACACTCAGGAAGCCTTTTTAGAGATGGTACATAATCTCAATACATTACAGAGTCCTGTAAAGTTTACTAGCGAGAGTTCAGACCATACCATACATTTTTTGGATGTCGAAGTGACCATTACAGATGGAAAATTTGTGACATCAGTATTTAGAAAAGCAACGGATCGAAATACTACTTTACTAACTAGTAGCTTTCATCCCCCCTCTCTAAAAAACAATTTACCAATTTCTCAATTTTTACGAGTTATGCGCATAAATAATGATGCGGACAATAGAGAGAAACAACTGACAGAAATGAAAGAGAGGTTTGTTGAGAGAGGTTACTCTAACAAGGTGATCAAGAACAGTCTACGTAAGGCTAGATGTAAATTCAACGAGACTACACCTGTAGTATCGAGCATTGATAACCGCATGGTCTTTACGACCAAGTATGATAATTATGCACAGTTTACACGCAAAACTTTACATAAACATTGGCCAATTGTAAAGTCAGACCCTGGGTTGCCTTTTACACATATGAACCCACCCATGATGGCCTATAAACGTGGACCTAACCTGAGACAGATCCTTATGAGACCGACAGCGGTACCTGTGACTAAAATGAATTTTCTTCAGATCATGAGCAGCAAACCAGGTTGCTTCTCATGTGGTAAATGCACCACATGTAGATCTCTTCTCACTGGTCCCACGTTCCCGCACCCACACTCGGGGAGAAACATTAAAATCAAATATCACCTTCACTGCAGGTTAGACTTTGTGGTTTACACACTAACGTGTCCGTGTGGATTACATTACGTAGGCCTGACCACCCGTTGCTTTAGAGAAAGAATGGCTAATCATCGGTTGTCTATCCGTACGGCTATTCAAACGGGTACTACCGACAAACCTGTTGCTAGACATTATTTACAAAGAGGACACCAGGTGGCCAATATTAAATGTAGACTTATAGATTGGGTCCCACCATTGTCTCAGGGCGGTGACCGCACGCTTGCTTTACGACAACGGGAGAGTTTCTGGATCTCCCACTTGAACACAGTTTCACCAAAAGGCCTTAATGAACATTCTGCCATGAATGTCTTTCTGTGAGCCATTTTTACTGTTTGAGTGTCAGCAGCTTCTTATCCGTTGAATTCGGATGGTATTTAAATTCATCCATGAGAATACAACAAGGTTGAACCTCCTCCTATCAATAGTCCACCAGTATGTCTGGGTTGGGAATACAATAGGCTAGGGACTCGGTGAATATGGAATGCTCTATCTGTTATGGACATATCAGAACGACACCACCTATATACTGCTAGGCCTTATTTACCTCTGATGATCTTGAGACTCATCTCTGTATTATTTAATTGCTTTATATTCTTCTACAGTTTTTTACATTAGCATCAGAATATACGGGTTAAAAGTTATTATTACTAGGGCCAAGCAGAGGTTAGGTTGTGTCAGACTTAATATGTCCTATTTTAATATGTTGTTTATTTTTCTTTTTCTTTTTTGTGTAATATATATGTGTGTGTATGTGACGCCTCGTCAGCAAGATCATCACTATGCACACAGTGGAGTACATTGAGACCTGGTTAAACCAGTGTATCTATATATTCCAGCTCAGCACCACTCTCTATATATATCCCACATACTTACATTTATGTTTTAGTACTCTATTAGCTGGTACATCTATACTGTTATGACCAGGGGATCACCCACTAGTGTTATGCACGAGTGGGCGTTCCGAACGGGAGCGAGTCCGTACTCCCGGCTGTGGAACGCAATTGCGTTCCATTGCTACCATGGTGAGTGGTGCGCAAGTCATTTAGTGACTGTAAGGACATTTGTTACCAGGGACGTGGAACGCAGTGCGCTGCAAGTGTTGTACTACTGAGTATGGGTCTTGGACGCCCGGCACTTCCGGTCACGGGGCCGTGGAACGCAATGCGTTCCACAGACGGCACTGAGCTGAATTTCATATAGATTATGTACATTTTAGGGAGGTATCTTTAACGCATAAGTTGGTCAGACGTCTGGTGCGGGTAGCGTGATTTTGTTGGGCTGTAAGCCCGCCTGTACCCAGTATTTGGAGATCTTAGGGTGTCGGTTCAGTGATGCACCACCCACTTCCGGTGAATAGGTATATAAGGAATGGTGATTAGGGGTATATGAGTGTGGCTGCAGAGGCTGGCTTGATGATTAACATTTGGTGAGTACCTTGATACATAAGATAAGTGGTAATGATATTTTCTCTATTATGCTTCTTCAGTGATTGTTTCACTGATTGGAAGTTTGATTATATATTCCGCATTTGCTTTACAGTGACTATGAAGTTGTCTAAATTGTCTACAGGAGTTTGTTAACCACACGTGTGAGTATCTTAATTTGTACGAGCACTAGAGTGGTGGTGATTAGTTATATGTTTTCCAGTGATACTGATGTAGATGTTACCATAATTTTTAGAAACCACTTCTCATATGACCACCAAAGCCGTGCAGCTATGGTATTGTCCGAACTGGATATATTGATTAAACAGAGTAAGTTTGGTTTAATTATTCTCACTGATTTGGCCCCTGTGTTCTATAGAGCACTACAGATTTATTGATATTGTGCATGGATGGTGAGGGTATTCACCTATTGCATCTCCGGTGTCCCTTGTGTCTCTCACTGGTGCGTGGTGATCTTGAATGACGCGGTGGCTCATAACAATATGCTTTTTGTATTTGTGTTTTAAGTTTTTGTAATTTTTGTAAGATTTAGTGAATTTATGTATTGTTTATTTTATTTTATTGTGTTGTAGAAATCAATATTTGATGCCTTGTAAGCATGAATTATATGTCGAAGCTTGTCTTGAAAAAGATCCCGAATTGAGGATCGAAACGTCGACTGAATAAGCCGAATTTCTATCAATAAAACCTATGTGAATTATGAAAAATTGCTGCTAATCATTTATTGGACGAGTGCACCTCCATTTATTTGGACTCTTGTGTATATATATATATATATATATATATATATAATATCACTAGTACTGCAGCCGGACAGGTATATATATTTATTATGTAATGACTGATGACGGACCTGCTGGACACTGTCAGCTCAGCAGCACCGCAGACTGCTACAGTAAGCTACTGTAGTAGTATGTATCAAGAAGAAAGGAAAAAAAAAAACACGGGTAGGTGGTATACAATTATGGATGGACCAGCGACTGCCGACACAGAGGTAGCTACAGCCGTGGACTACCGTACTGTGTCTGCTGCTAATATAGACTGGATGATAATGAGATGAAATTAATATATATATATATAATATCACTAGTACTGCAGCCGGACAGGTATATATATTTATTATGTAATGACTGATGACGGACCTGCTGGACACTGTCAGCTCAGCAGCACCGCAGACTGCTACAGTAAGCTACTATAGTAGTATGTATCAAGAAGAAAGAAAAAAAAAAAAAAAACACGGGTAGGTGGTATACAATTATGGATGGACCAGCGACTGCCGACACAGAGGTAGCTACAGCCGTGGACTACCGTACTGTGTCTGCTGCTAATATAGACTGGATGATAATGAGATGAAATTAATATATATATATATATATATAATATCACTAGTACTGCAGCCGGACAGGTATATATATTTATTATGTAATGACTGATGACGGACCTGCTGGACACTGTCAGCTCAGCAGCACCGCAGACTGCTACAGTAAGCTACTATAGTAGTATGTATCAAGAAGAAAGAAAAGAAAAAAAAACACGGGTAGGTGGTATACAATTATGGATGGACCAGCGACTGCCGACACAGAGGTAGCTACAGCTGTGGACTACCGTACTGTGTCTGCTGCGAATATAGACTGGATGATAATGAGATGAAATTAATATATATATATATAATATCACTAGTACTGCAGCTGGACAGGTATATATATTTATTATGTAATGACTGATGACGGACCTGCTGGACACTGTCAGCTCAGCAGCACCGCAGACTGCTACAGTAAGCTACTATAGTAGTATGTATCAAGAAGAAAAAAAAAAAAAACACGGGTAGGTGGTATACAATTATGGATGGACCAGCGACTGCCGACACAGAGGTAGCTACAGCCGTGGACTACCGTACTGTGTCTGCTGCTAATATAGACTGGATGATAATGAGATGAAATTAATATATATATATATATATATAATATCACTAGTACTGCAGCCGGACAGGTATATATATTTATTATGTAATGACTGATGACGGACCTGCTGGACACTGTCAGCTCAGCAGCACCGCAGACTGCTACAGTAAGCTACTATAGTAGTATGTATCAAGAAGAAAGAAAAAGAAAAAAAACACGGGTAGGTGGTATACAATTATATATATATTATATACAATTATATATATATATATATATATATATATATTAAACTGGTGGTGATTAATTAAACTGGTGGTCAGGTCACTGGTCACACTATCAGCAACTTGCAAGTAGTACTCCTAAGCAGACAATCACAATATATATACTGGTGGTCAGTGTGGTCACAATGGCAGTGTGGCACTCTGGCAGCAAAAGTGTGCACTGTACGTTAAAATATGTACTCCTGCTCTCAGACTCTAACTGCTCCCCACTGTCTCCCCCACAAGTCAGATATACAGTCACACTATCACTTCAGCAAGTAGTAGTACTCCTCCTAATGCTCCCCAAAATTACTAAAGTAAATACTGTGTCTCTCTCTACTCTAGTCTCACTCTCTTCTCTATAAACGGAGAGGACGCCAGCCACGTCCTCTCCCTATCAATCTCAATGCACGTGTGAAAATGGCGGCGACGCGCGGCTCCTTATATAGAATCCGAGTCTCGCGATAGAATCCGAGCCTCGCGAGAATCCGACAGCGGGATGATGACGTTCGGGCGCGCTCGGGTTAACCGAGCAAGGCGGGAAGATCCGAGTCGCTCGGACCCGTGTAAAAAAACATGAAGTTCGGGCGTGTTCGGATTCCGAGGAACCGAACCCGCTCATCTCTAATGACTGTGTGGCGTAACGTGAATAAGAGACACTATCGTGTGCTGTAATGTGAGTAATCGACACTACTGTGCGGTGTGATGTGGCATAATTTGAATTGGAAGTACTATTGTGTGGCCATGCCCCTTCCCCACAAAGGCCACATTCCTTTTTTGACACGCTTTCCTTATTTCAAATTAGAGATGTGCAGCGGGTATTTTTTTTTTTTTGTGTTTTGGTTTTGGATTCGGGTCCGCGGTCGTGTTTTGGATTCGGACGCATTTTGGCAAAACCACCCTTTCGGGTTTTGGATTCGGATGTGTTTTGGATTCGGGTGATTTTTGAAAAAAACACAAAAACAGCTACAATCATAGAATTTGGGGGTAATTTTGATCCTATAGTATTATTAACCTCAATAACAATAATTTCCACTCATTTCCAGTCTATTCTGAACACCTCACACCTCACAATATCATTTTTAGTCCTAAAATTTGCACCAAGGTCGCTGGATGACTAAGCTAAGCGATCAAAGTGGCCGACACAAACACCTGGCCCATCTAGGAGTAACACTGCAGTGTCAGACAGGATGGCACTTTAAAAAAATAGTCCCCAAACAGCACATGATGCAAAGAAAAAAAGAGGTGCACCAAGGTCGCTGGATGGCTAAGCTAAGCGACACAAACATCTGGCCCATCTAGAATTAGACTCCAGTATCATGTGAATTATAAGGCAATATCACTGGAATTATTTGTTATAATCAATGGAATTATTGGTCCAAATCACTGGAAGAAAATGACAAAATCACTGGAATTATTCGTTCTAATCAATGGTATTATTGGTCCAAATCACTGGAAGAAAATGACAAAATCACTGGAATTAAATGGCAGTAATGTTGGGAATTATATCAAATGGCAGTACCACTGGACATATACGGAAGTGTCAGACAGGATGGCACTTTTAAAAAAATAATCCCCAAACAGCACATGATGCAAAGAAAAGAGAAAAAGAGGTGCACTGACACTGAGCACTGATGATACTACTGAGAACTGACACTGAGCAGCACGATGCAGCATAAGAACTGCGCACTGACCAGTGATACTGAGCACTGATGATACTACTGAGCAGTGATACTGAGCACTGATGATACTACTGAGAACTGACACTGAGCAGCACGATGCAGCATAAGACACTGTACTAGTATTAGTAATGTAGTATTACTGAGCACCACGATGCAGCACAAGACAATGAGCAGTGATACTGAGCACTGATGATACTACTGAGAACTGACACTGAGCAGCACCGATGCAGCACAAGACACTGTACTAGTATTAGTAATGTAGTATTACTGAGCACCACGATGCAGCACAAGACAATGAGCAGTGATACTGAGCACTGATCATACTACTGAGCACTGACACTGAGCAGCACAAGACACTGTACTAGTATTAGTGAGCAGCACAAAAGCACTCTGGAATTGTCACCCCCCAGATACCACTGTGACTGGAATGATGATGACTGATACACAGTCACAGGACACTACTACCACAGCACCCTACAGCAGCAAGATGCAGCACAAGAGAAACACTGTACTAGTATTAGTGAGCAGCACGATGCAGCACAAGACAATGAGCACTGATACTGAGAGAACGTAGCCACGTCCTCTCTGTACTCTCTATAATGCCTGAGTGAAAATGGCAGCGATGCGCGGCTCTTTATATGGAATCCGAATCCCACGCGAATCCGACAGCGGGATGATGACGTTTTGCCTCGTTCGGGTTTTCAGAGTCAGGCGGGAATAACCAAGCCGGGTTCGGAACCATGTTTGACACGTGGAGTTCGGTAGGGTTCGGTTCACGGCGAACCGAACCCGCTCATCTCTATTTCAAATATGTGTGTGTGAGAGTGTGAAGGGAGGGGGGATGGACGTGACTTTGCCAGGGGCGCTCGGACCCCTAGATACACCCCTGCACTGGTGTGCCACGGCACACTGGTTGAAAAAGCATGCCCTATGTGCTAAGCCTTGGAAAGAGATGAAGTACCAGCCAGCCAGCTCCCAACTGCCATGCTACAGGCTGTGTTTGAAAAATGACAGTTGGGAGCTGTTTGGTTGGTACGTTATCTCTCTCCACTTATCCGCTCATTGGGGGAAATTCAAATGTTTGAAAAGTCAGTTGGGAGCCTGTTTTTTTCTATCTAATAGACAGGAAAAAACAGACACCCAACCAACTTTTCAAACATTTGAATCTCCCCCATTATCTCTCTCCCTCACGGCATTCTAGTGGCCGGGATCCCGGGGTCGGTATGCTGACTGCCGGCATCCCATACCCTACGCGTCCATCTAAGTGGCTGTGCCGTGTCTATCCACAAGCTGTGCCCAGTCCCCATGGTATAATTCCATCACAATGGTGCTGCACTGACTCCGCAGGCCCCATCCACTGTTCACAGTGTGACTCCATATTTGTCAGCAAAAACAGTATAAAAAAAAAATAACGTTGCAAAAATAAAAAATGTATTTGTTTGTACTGTGCACTGCACCGCAGTACGCTGTAGTACCCCAGTGTGCGCGCGTAAAATAAGTCTGACTCAACACAGTGTGAGTCGAGCTGCTAGTAAAAAAAAGGAAATAAAAAAATATATTGTTGTATAATTTGTTTGTACTGTTCTGCGCACTGCACCCCAGTACACTGCAGCCCAGTACGCTGCACCCCAGTGCCACCTTGTTCAGTGATAATTCCATCTTGCACTACTTTTCATTTCTGCCACTGCTGAGTGGCAATGTTTCTTAGATGTGCTATAAACTGTTGTGTGTTTGTGCCGCTGCTCTGTCACTTAGGAACCAGCCAGCTCGAAGCAGCCTTTGACCTAAAGAGGATGAAAACAATATTGTGAGCTGCGAGGTGGTCGAAATTTACTGGAAATGAGTGGAAATGTATGTTATTGAGGTTGACAATACTCTAGGAACATTTAAAAAAAATAATAATCCAAAACCAAAACCGGCCACGGTTAAAATCCAAAACTGAATCCAGAACCAAGGGGGTAATTCTGAGTTGATCGCAGCAGGATTTTTGTTAGTAGTTGGGCAAAACCATGTGCACTGCAGGGGGGGCAGATATAACATGTGCAGAGAGAGTTAGATTTGGGTGGGTTATTTTGTTTCTGTGCATGGTAAATACTGGCTGCTTTATTTTACACTGCAATTTAGATTGCAGATTGAACACACCACACCCAAATCTAACTCTCTCTGCACATGTTACATCTGCCTCCCCTGCAGTGCACATGGTTTTGCCCAACTGCTAACAAAGATCCTGCTGCGATCAACTCAGAATTACCCCCCAAAACCAGGCAAAGAATTAGAACCAAAACCGGTGCACATCTCTACATAGACCCCTTAATCAGGCCAAGGACATTAGCAAGGTTGACAGGAAAGAGAGTGTAGGCTGCTGATAGATGAAAATGTATTGAGATAAGGAATATGCAGCTGGCTGACAAGAATGAAAAAAGATCCCGAATCTTAGTAGCCACAACAAACACATGTCCCTATGGCGGTCAATCTTACAAAAACTAATGATACGTCAGTGGGTGCTGCATCCGATATTAGACAGATCCATGCCAGTCCCTCTATTTTCCTTGGTAAAAGCAGTCAGAATAGATATGGCCAATATGCCAACCTACCAAGCTCAGATTAGAGTAGCAGCCGGAGCTTGGCCCAGAGAGCTGCTTTTAATACGGTTTATGTGTTAGGCGTCACAATGTGTACACTGTACTGTACACTATGTAACATAAAAACAAGTACAGTATGAATACAGGGCCTAATTCAGACCTGATCGCAGCAGCAAAACTGTACTCTAATGGGCAAAGCATACCTCCCAACTGTCCCGCTTTCAGCGGGACAGTCCCGATATTCGGACCCTGTCCCGCTGTCCCACCCGCGGGCAGCGGTGTCCCGCGGTTGGGGGGGGGGGCAGTTGGGGGGAGGCTTTGATCACCCGCTGCTCTGCTCTGCAAAGCAGCCGGTGATCACTGAATACATGCTGTGCGCACGGCATGTATTCAGAGCCAGGAGGGGAGCCGCGCGTGAGTCCCACTTCCTTACAGCCAAAAGTTGGGAGGTATGGGCAAAACCAAGTGCACTGGAGGGGGGGGGGGGCAGATATAACATGTGCAGAGAGAGTTAGATTTGGGTGGGTTATTTTGTTTCTGTGCAGGGTAAATACTGGCTGCTTTATTTTTACACTGCAATTTAGATTTCAGTTTAAACACACCCCACCCAAATCTAACTCTCTCTGCACATGTTATATCTTCCCCCCCCTGCAGTGCACATGGTATTGCCCATTAGAAAACAAATTTGCTGTTGCGATCAGGTCTGCATTAGGCCCACAATTCACAACAGTAAACCATCACAGGAGTACATAGCATAAACACAAACACTGCAATAAGACCACAAACAGGAAGTGAGTACAGGGGAAAGAGAGGGCAACGCACTATAGCTAGAGTCAGCAGGCCTGGTAGAGGGCAACTTGCTAAAGCTAGCAGTCCATTTAGAGGGTAGGGCAACTTGCTGTTACTAGAGCCAGCAGTCCGGGTAGAGGGCAACTTGCTGTAGCTAGAGTCAGTAGGCTTGGTTGAGGGCAACTTGCTGTAGCTAGAGTCAGCAGTCAGGGTAGAGAGTAGGGCAACTAGCTATAGTTAGAGTCAGCAGGCCTGGTAGAGGACAACTTGCTGTAGCTAGAGTCAGCAGTCCGGGTAGAGAGTAGGGCAACTAGCTATAGTTAGAGTCAGCAGGCCTGGTAGAGGACAACTTGCTGTAGCTAGAGTCAGCAGTCAGGGTAGAGAGTAGGGCAACTAGCTATAGTTAGAGTCAGCAGGCCTGGTAGAGGACAACTTGCTGTAGCTAGAGTCAGCAGTCCGGGTAGAGAGTAGGGCAACTAGCTATAGTTAGAGTCAGCAGGCCTGGTAGAGGACAACTTGCTGTAGCTAGAGTCAGCAGTCAGGGTAGAGAGTAGGGCAACTAGCTATAGTTAGAGTCAGCAGGCCTGGTAGAGGACAACTTGCTGTAGCTAGAGTCAGCAGTCCGGATACAGGGTAGGAGAATCTGCTGTAGTTAGAGTCAGCAGGCCTGGTAGAGAGTAGGACAACTCACTTTAGTTAACAGTTTGGGTATAGGGGATAGGTAAGCAGGGATCATCATCAGCAGATTCAGGTGGTGCAGGAAGTGGTTTCAGAGTAGTGACTGGCTTAGGTTAGTGTCACAACCCAAGAGTGGGGAGCTAGCGAGTGGCAGTGGTAACTGGCACATATGTTCTGGCGTTACCTGGCTGAATAGTTGACAGAAGTATGCTTTTTGTGGCTACCTTTCCTTTACTCTCCTGTCCTCTAATTATTGTGACAATATTCTTCACCAGGACATTATTGCCCCAGCCGAAGTCAGCGTTGTCCTGTGATCGGGAAGACAATTCTCACGCCAAGCTTGTAAGAGTAAATTGATGTTATCCTGGAAAGAAGTGGTAATGACTGAAGCCTGTCTTCCAGATCTGCAGAAGGCAGGGCTCAGTAACAGGGCACAGCACGGGAATGTGCTGGACGAGAGAGGATTCTGCTGGCAGGACCTACACTGAGTCACCATGCAGATACTTCTATCTGAAGCTCTGAGAGAATGCACAGGGAAGGTGACAACGGACAGGACACGGCTGACACTGCAGAAGGTGTCGATCTTGTCCGCGCTCCAAGAAGATGGAGATTCTTATCTGTACCCTAGTTAACAGCAAAACAGAGTCAAAATACGGATACATTAAATCCAGGGTTAAAACGAATGTCAATTTAATTATATCTTCTCCCTTTCTAAAATGGGCCGGCCTGCCCCTGGCCTGGAACTAATAACAAACCCTGGCGTCCTGCCACAGCAGACATGGACAGGCTCCTGCTTCTCGCGGCAAGGAGGCTTCAGCGCAAACCAACTTTAAATGTGCTCAAGCTGGCCCATAAAATACTCCTTCATAATAATAATGATAATAATTATTATTTTTTATATATATATATATATATATATATATATATTTATTATATATATATATATATAATTGTGTAGTGTGTCAGTCTAGCACATAGGCGCGCTGGACACTGCACACAGCTCCCTCCTGGTGGTGACACTTCTACCACACCTGCCACTGCACATACCCCTGTAACATCCACAAAATATATCCTGGGCCCGGCCTCACCCACTCCCCCTCATCAATCCACACGTCTAAATAACAAACTCCCGATGCTTTTCCATGTATGCTTAAAGGGTGGCTGCTCAATCGCCTCAACAACACCGGCAGCTGTCAGATAATAAAATAAAAAATAAAAACAGACCCCACTCCCTTACACCAAGCATTATATCATATTAGGGATAATAAACCTGGGTTTTAACAATGTGCACAGAGAAAGAGAGAGAGAGAGACAGACAGACAGGGCTGGAGAGAGAGACATGGAGAGGGAGAAATACACAAGGGAGGGAGAGAGAGAGACACGGGGAGGGAGATAGATACATGAGGGCGGGAGAGAGAGACACGGAGGGACCGAGAAAGAAACACAGGGAGGGAGAGAGAGACATGGGGAGGAAGAGATACATGGGGAAGGAGAGAGAGAAACAAAGGGAGGGACAGAGAGACATGGGGAGGAAGAGATACACAAGGAAGGGAGAGAAAGACACAGGGAGGGAGGGAGAGACACGGGATGGAGAGAAATACAGCGAGACAGAGGCAGAAACACGGAGGGAGAGAGAGACATGGGGACGGAGAGAGAAACACAGGGGTGGGAGAGAGAGAAACACAGGAAGAGCGAGAGAGAGACATGGGGAAGGAGAGAGAGAAACACAGAACTGGAGACAGACACACGGGGAGGGAGAGAGAGAATCACAGGGAGGAAGAGAGAGAGACATAGGGAGTGAGAGAGATACATGGGGATGAGAGAGAGAAACAAAGGGAGGGACAGAGAGACATGGGGAGGAAGAGAGAGAGACAGGGAGGGAGAGAGATACACAAGGGAGGGGGAGAGAGAGATAGGGAGGGAGAGAGCTACACGAGGGAGGGAGAAAGAGAAACACAGAGGGAGAGAGAGACATGGGGAGGGAGAGAGAAAAACTCAGGGAGCGGGAGAGATATGAGGAGGGAGAGAGAGAGACATGGGTAAAGAGAGAGAGACATAGGGGAGGGAAAGAAACACATGGAGGGAGAGAGACATGGGGAGGGAGAAACACAGGGAAAGGAGAGAGAGAAACAAGGAAGGAGAGAGAGATGTGGGGAGGGAGAGAGATACACTAGGGAGGGAGAGAAACACAGGAAAGGAGAAAGACATGGGGAGGGAGGGAGAGAGAGAGAGAGAGAGAGAGAGAGAGAGAGAGAGAGACATGGCACGGGATGTACTAAAGGCAAAATGTGGTAAAAACACAATTTTCTGGGTTTTTACCTCATTTCCATGTACAAAGCCTAGCAGCGCCGAGCTTCAGGGTAGCGCCTGCAATATAGAAGCCTATGGACATTTTTATGCATCCCCTTACTAGTACATATGCGATAAGTATAATTGTGGTAAGTGGAGGGATGTACCGGAATTTCTTGGTACATCCCGCACAAGGGGAGGGAGAGAGAAACACATGTAAGGAGAGAGAGAAATGGGGAGGGAGAAAACAGGAACGGAGAAAGAGTCATGGGGAGAGAGAGAGAGACACACACAGGGCAGGGAGAAAGAGACATGGGGAGCGAGAGAAAAAAAGACAGGTAGGGACAGAAAGACATGGGGAGGGAAACATCATTTCCTTTCTGGGCACCTACGCACGGTATGATCATTATTGCTTAAAAAACGGCATTACGGCAATGTGTACGAAAGTGGTTGTGTACAAAGACGTTGAACCTCTAACACAGGACGCCATACTCAGATGGAGAAAAAGCACCTGCCAGAGGGTTGTTACAAGTTTTCATGATGCACCAATCAGTATTACTGTGTCCCCAGACACTGGCCGTGGGCCTCTCAGACCTGGCACATTCGGACGCATGGATGTACGCCATGGCAGGACTTTGTTGCAGCATTATCATAAAGACGCAGGTTGTGTAAGACTCAGAACCACCCCCCTTAGATTCCAGATGATCAGACTGTGAGCAGAACTGACAAAAAAAATAAATGATCGGTATAATGGCGTTTGGGTGAAAGCGCTGTGTGCCACTGAAAGCTGATAGGTCCTCATTTTTGGTAATATTCATTAGTGGCGTTTCTGCCATGTGAGAACCCGGCAGCTGCTTCAAGCCAAGCTGAAGTGATAAATATACAAGCTTTATAGCATCATTAACCTTTCACCAGGCAGCTTCATGTGACTGGGCGCAATAGCCAGGTATCATTAATCAAATGTTACAGCACGGAATAGACCAGACCAGAAGGGGTCTCTCTCCCCCGTCCAGCATTATTAGGATATTGTATCATGTATATATATATATATATATATTTATATCCTAAATACTCCCACAGCCCCCGAGCCCAAACCCTAGTCACCTGCTGCAGGACTAGTGCGCCTAAAGTCACCGGTGCAGCTTTGCCGGTAGGACGTTACTGATGTAATCGCAGGATGGAGTAGGGGGAGTTTCAATGTTTAGACAGACAATGTCTAGGTCAACAAGCAATGGGTCGACCCCGTATGGTCGACATGCATTAGGTCAACACTGAAAAAGGTCAACAGGTTCAAATGGTCGCCACAGCTTTTTAAGATTTTTTTTTTTTTTTTACACCTTTTTCATATATGCCGGAGTTTTCACTGTATAAAGTATATGAAAAATACAAAGAATATATTAGAAAAATCTTTGTTGTATTATTCTAATCATTTTTTATAGTCAAAACTCTGGAGTAGGGGGTGATTCAGATCTGATTCCTACTGTGCGTTTTTGCACAGCGGGCGATCAGGTGCTAACTGCGCATGCACCGCAATGTGCATACGTGTCAGAAAACAACAACGGGCATCGCTGGTCAGCGACAGGATGGTGCCATAAATCCGTCCGCACAGGCGTTCGCAAGGTGATTGACAGGAAGAGGTCGTTTGTGGGCGGTAACTGAGCGTTTATAGGGAGTGTCCGGAAAAGCGCAGGTGTTCCGTAGCGTTTTCAGGGAGGGTGTCTGATGTCAGCTCCGGCCCCGATCAGCCTGTTCTCATCGCACTGGAGGAGTAAGTCCTGGGCTGCGCACACACTGCACATGGTGGATTTTAGCAGCTCTGCGTATACATGGGATCGCACACTTGCACGATGAATTTACACTCCGCCTGGAGGAGGCGACTGTCTGATCGTAGGACAACAAAATTAGCAGCCCAGCGATCAGATCTGAATCACCTCCCTTAGAGCAGTATATACCTCTGCACCTGAGTATAATGCCCACATGTATATACTGCTGCACCTGTGTATAATGCCCACATGTATATACTGCTGCACCTGTGCATAATGCCCAGATGTACACATTACTGCACCTGTGTATAACATAGTAACATAGTAATTGAGGTTGAAAAGAGGAAATTTGCCCATCGTGTTCAACCTGTATTAAGTTGTGATGCATCTACATACCCGCTGAGTAATGTTTTATGACTAGTTAACTACTATAACTCATATAACCCCCAGATTAACCATTTTGATATTTTAAATATTATAACCTTGGATATAATTTTCATTCAGAAATGTATCCATTCCTTTTTTAAATCTATTTACAGAGTCCGCCATTACCACCTTCCCTGGCAGGGAATTCCACATCCTAATTGTCCTAACAGTGAAGAACCCTTTCCTCCGTCACGTTCGGAACTTTCTCTCCTCCAGCCGCAGCGAGTGCCCACGTGTCCTAAACTGTGTTCTTTTAATAAATAATTCCTCTGATAACTCTTTGTGATGTCCCTTTACATATTTGAAGATATTAATACTATCCCCTCTTAGACGCCTCTTTTCTAGTGTATACATATTCAACCTATTAAGCCTTTCCTCATAATCCAGTCCCTCTAGGTCTTTAATCAATTCAGTAGCTCGCCTTTGAACCGTTTCGAGTTCACCGATATCTTTTTTATACAGTGGTGCCCAAAACTGAACACCAATGCTTTATACAGCGGCAGGATTACATCTGAGTCCCTTGACTCAGTTCCCCGTTTTATGCACGCTAGCACCTTACTTGCCTTCTTTACTGCGCTTTGACATTGTGTATGGTTATTAAGCCTATTATCAATGAGTACCCCCAAATCCGTATAATGCCCAGATGTATATACTGCTGCACCTGTGTATAATGCCTAGATGTACACACTATTGCACCTGTGTATATTGCCCAGATGTATATCTGCTGCACCTGTGTATAATGCCCACATGTATATACTGCTATCTTTTATTAAGAAAAATTGCAACATACATTACATAAATATGGTAAAACTCATAAAAATAGGACATACAATATACATTAAATTGTTGCCCAATAATCTAAACCAAAAAGCAACAAAGCTTATATAACTATACGCAATGTCAATATTGCTTAACATCTAAGCAAAAAACAACCTACTATATACAAACAACACATATTATAACGATAAGCAATGAAAAGATGAATGAAGTCTTTTAGTCACTTGCAAACCGCTTTAATGAAAAAAACAGAAAAAAGAAAATCTACGGGAAGGTGAAGGATAGGAAGCCATAAGATGAACAAGAAAAGGACTTCTGCTACTCACTCAAGGGGGTTTCAGGTGGCGCCAGAGCCTGGACCACCCGACAGCATCCAACCTCTTCCTGTCCATATCCATCATCCTCTTAACCTCCTGCAGAATATTTCCCACCACCTCCTCACAGGGAAGGACCTTTGCTCTGAGGGAAACCTGACACCGTGCACCCCATGTGTGAAACCGAACTGCTAAACTAACTATAAAAATTGTGGTTAAATCAAACCTTCTATACCCTTTGAACGCCCCATAAACCCACTCAGGGTAACTAAGCCCCGAAAGGCACGGGATGCATAAGGCCCTTGATACTGCTCTGTAAACCTTTATATTGAAGGGACACTCAAGGAGGAAATGGTCCATTGTCTACACCTCCCCTAGACATTCCTCACGTGGGCAATCACGATCATTGGCACTTCGACACTTGAGGTTACCCCGCACATAAAGCCTCCCTTGGAAGGAAAGCCAGGCAATATCTCTGAACTTCAGTGGGATTCTTTGAGAATTAATCAAAGACAACCCATCTGAGCAGACACTGCCTGGGCAGTCCCTTAACGACAGCGGAGCATAAAAGTGAGTCCGCAAGACTCTTCTCTCCAACTCCCTTCTAGAGAAGTTTTTGACTTCACCCACCTCCAGCCCCCAAAGCCTCGTCATCTCCAAGCACAGTATAACGTAGATCGGGAGGTAGTCATGCCGGACTCGAAAGGTTTTTACTTGGCCACCATCCATCCATAACCTGAGGAAGGGAAACACCCAGGCCCTAAAACTCTCTACCCATCGAGGGGGAGTTTTTAGAAACAAACTTCCTAGGTTCAATTTTAAAAACGTTGTAGCAAAAAACACCACAGGGTTGACCATACTCAGTCCCCCCTGTTCCCTCGATCTGTAGGTGATCCCTCTCTTGACCAGATTCATTCTATTCCCCCATAACATCAGGAAGAATAAAGAATTCATCTTGGTCCACAAAGACTGTGGCAAGAAGCACACATAACTGACATACAGAAAAAGTGGAATCAGATAGGTTTTGCATAAGTCAACCCTCTCCCTGAGAGAAAGTTACCACCTTCTCCAGGACTGCACCTTCCTGGTAGCATCTTCCAGCCTCTTCTCCCAATTCTGAGTGGCATAATCACCACGGCCAAATTTGATACCTAGAATTTTTATCTCTGGACTGGCGCGGGGGAGGCTATCCGGAAGGGTAAACTCATCACCTTCATCCCCCATCCAGAAAGCTTCACACTTATCCTGATTGATTCTGGAGCACGAGGCCTCAGAGTACTCACAGATAAGATGTTCCATGCCACGTGCCTCTGCCACAGATGACAGGACCACAGTAACATCGTCTGCGTAGGCCACCACCCTCAGCGGCAACCCAGGGCCCAGCTGCACCCCTGCCACAGCACCGCTCTCATTCCTCTGCACAAAAGGATCAATTGCAAATACATATAGAAGGGGGCTCAGGGGACACCCCTGACGGACACCCGAGTCGACCGCAAAAGCAGGGCCTACCCAGCCATTGACAAGTGGGAAGCTCTCAGCCTGATTGTAAATGACACGTAGCCAATCTACCACCCTCACTGGAAGACCAATACCTCTCCAGCACAGCCCACAGGTACTGATGATTAACTCGGTCAAAAGCCTTGGACTGATCCAATGCCAGCAAATACTTACCCCACTTTTCAGCACGACATTGCTCCACAGCCTCCCAGATGCCAAGGACAGCACTAAAGGTGCTTCGGCCTTTTACAGTGCAATGCTGAGACGGAGAAAGTAACAGCCCGGAAACGTCCATCAGCCGATTAAAAAGTACCTTTGCCAGAATCTTTCTATCCGTATTGAGAAGAGCGATGGGGCGCCAGTTCTCAAAATGCACCGGGTCCCTACCTTTAGACAATAATATGAGAGCAGAGGATCTCATAGAGGGAGGGAGTGATCCCTTACCCAGGCTTTCATTAAATACCTCCATGAGATGAGGAGCCAAGATGTCTGAAAAAGCTTTAAAAAATTCAGATGTTAACCCATCTGGGCCTGGAGATTTTTTTATAGACAAACCATCTATGGCTTTCTTGACCTCCTCCACTGTCACATCATTCCCCAAAGAGTCAAAAGAAGGATCAAGTTGCTCAAGCCCGGGTGTCTCCCTCAGAAACTGATCCATCCTCTCTCTGATGAGTGGCTGCTCAGACAAAAGGCTGGAGTAATAGGACCTGATGACTCCCAAAATACCCTCCCTGTCTTCATGAAGAATTCCCTGGTCATCAAACAGGCCCCGAACCTCCCTCAAATCAACTGATTTTCTGCAACTCTGGTAGGGATCAGGCGAGTGGTACTTCCCATAATCCCTCTCCAGAATCAAAGAAGCCAGGCGATCATACTGATATTCCTTCATCTGAGCCTTCACCCGGGAGATTTCCCCACTATCTCCACGCTCAGAGATCAAGAAATCCAGTTTCTTTCTCAGGCTCTGGTAGATATATCTTTTTGTCAAGTTTTTCCTGACTACCAGCCTTTGAAAAAGCCTTTGAGTCCTCTTTTTACACTCCTCCCATCACTCAGACCTACTCCAACCAGCCTCCAGAAGTGTTTCCTGTAGTTGAAGAAAGTCTCTAAAGGACTGTCTAACTCCCTCCTCCTTCAGGAGCTCGGAATTCAAACGCCAAAGGCCCCGCCCTTTCTGAGGGGTTTCTGAGACGTTCAAAGCAACACACAGAAAAACGTGATCGGAGAACTCTACTGGCTTTGTCTCGGGAGGCAAAGTTTTCAAGGACTCCTTAACAAAAAACCTATTTATCCTAGACCTACGACTACCACAATGATAGGTGAAACCTGTGAGGTCTGGGAAATGGCGAACGTGCACATCCACCAGACCAGCCTCTCTAACCATGCTAACTAGAAAATTGGAATCATAGCCCAGGGTCGCCTTTGTGTCCCCTCTGTCTTTTGGCCTGATGACGGTGTTAAAATCACCTCCAAAAACAATCTGCCGGGCCGTAAAAAGAAACGGTTTTATCTCCCTGAAAAGACATTTCCTGTCCCACTTTGAATGGGGCCCATAGATGTTTATTAGCCTTAGGTCATGTCCTCTCAGGTTGACATCCAAAACCATGCACCTACCTACCTGTAAATCTATAATCCTGTGCACGTTTACCATATCAGTAAAAAGCACTGCCAACCCACTGGACGCCTCGGCCGCAAGAGACCAGAAGGAAGGCCCCGCTTCCACTGACACTTGGCCCGATGGAGTGTGGCCAAGTCACCTACCCTGGTCTCCTGCAAAAATAAAAAGTCAACATCAACCGTGTTGAAAAAAATCGAAGGCCAAGAAACGAGCACGTTCAGAAAACACGGAAGCCACATTAATGGTGGCACATCGTATAGGTTGGGGATCCATGTTTCTTGGATTATAGAGGTAGGACCCCATTCACTTTTTCTTTGCTTGTCTTTTAGAATCCTCGTCCGAGGACCCTACTCTTTTACACGTAACCCCGAAGGGAAGAACATCCTCATCGGACAAAGAGATTTCTTCCACCTCCCCCTCCTCCACCCCACACACCCCACCAACAACTGAGACCGCAGTCTCACAGAACAGACCCTTAGATCCCTCTACAACAACACCCTCCCTAATATCACACCCATCCCCATTTGCAACCCTGTCTGGGGGAGGATCCGGATCAGGGGCTTTTGGGGCAATAATACAAGAACTGCCCCCAGGATCATCCCCACCAGGGGACTCTAAAGGAGAATAGGTAAGGCTCCCCGTCTCAAGGCCAGGAGTCTCCTCCACCACCATCACCTCTCCCGGAGATTGAGGGGCCTTCCCCTCTGAACTCTGCAATACCTCAACCTTATTTAATAGCAGTTCCAAGGTCTGACTTAATTCCGTCCCTATAGGATCCCACTCTAGATCCCCCTGAGAACTATCTAAGTGCTTGGTTTTGCTCTGAACTTTACCACATCCCCCCTTTTCCTGTTTAACTTTGACCGTAACTGCCACCCCATCAACAGACAGATTAAGAGGCCTGTTTTGGATTTTTACTTTTAGAAGTATTCAGAACAAACACTAGCTCTTTTCCCCCAACCATGACTACCTCCCCCTCATCCTCAGCGGAGGACAAAACGTCAAACCTATTAGAGCATACAACGTCCACCCCCCTCTTTTTCAGCTTCTTCCTCCTGCCTTTACTAACTGCCTGAAAAGATGCTTCCCCCCTTTCGACCTGGGCTTTCCCTACCCCTTCTAGTTTCCTTAACATATCCTGATGCTGTAAAGCAACCACCATGTTATCCTCATGACTGGGCATGATTTCTAGTGCCTCCTCAACCACCCCTGCATCATGATTATGCAATGCTTTAGGGCACCGACTATAGGGATGGCCATCCACTCCGCAGAGATTGCACCTCACCTTATTACACTCACGGGACCCGTGCCCCATCTGGCCACACAGAGCACATTTAACAACCGTACAATCATTACTAAGGTGGCGAAAGTCACCACACTTGTGACAAGTTCTGGGCTGCCCAGGGTAAAAACACTGTAGCCGGTCACGGCCAATATAAGCAGCAGATGGTATGTGCTTAGTCTCAGTCCCTACCTGGTGCAAGCTCACAAAGGCCGAATAGGCACCACCCCAGACCCCCTTAGTGTAATCAAATTTCTCAAGCGGGGACAAGACTGTGCAGGACCTGGACAACCAATATACGATATCCGCGGAAGGTAGTGACTCATTGCGCACCAGAACAGTAATCTTTACCCTATCCTGCCTGGTGATGGTGTTGGTTTTAAAATGGCAGTACAGCTCCATGGTCTTGTTCTTCTCCCATTGGGAGCCAAAAGCTTGCAAGCCATTCAGGGAGAGGAAGCTCAGATCAAAGTCGGGAGTTCTCACTGGATGGATGCACGCAAAAAGATCTGCGGCCCTAAAACCCAGCGAAAATATTATATCCAAAAACTCCGACTTTGAAGGAGCCTCCCCCTTCCCTACCCATCTAAATTAAACCACATTACGCCTTTTTATAGGCTGACCCCCACTTACCCCAAGCTGAGGACCAGTACTAGCCCAGCCAGAACCCTCCAAAGTTTTGGCATATGAACCAGATCCTGGTCTAACCACAGGAGAGATTACAGGGAGACCCTTGGGTGCCTGAACATTTACCTTCTTACTGACCTCTATACCCGCACTACCAGCCCCACCAGCCATCCTAGTTTGGTTTGCCTGGATCAAGCTTACAGCCGCTAAAGCCCTCACAGGCATATCCATATCTCCGTAAACTGTTTCTACTAGTGTAGTCTCCTCAGGGGTTAAGCTGCTCTTATCAACTGCCGGCAGTCCTTGGGCCAATCCTTGCCCAGTTTTTAATATGGGGGTCATACTCCGGAATTCCCATTGATGCAGTTAATGATGTCACTCGCGATATCACACATGATGCGTCTTTGGCCCCGCCCCCCTCAGCCACCGCAGCGACTAAGCCGGAGCCAATAGCTGCTGGCTTACAGGGAGAGCCAGCCTGAGCATCTACCATGGCCCGCGCCGTCCCCATATCCGCAGCTTCAGAGACAAGTGCATCGGGAGCAAGTCCTCAGGAAGCAGTAGCAGCCACCAGAGCTCCGGCACCCGCCGTCACCCCGGCAGCCACCATGCCCCCTGCACTGCCACCACCCAGCACTCTCTCTGGGAGAGACGCCCCCCCCCCCCCCTCATGGAAAGCACAGGATGACGTCATCGCAGGGTTCCCCTCGGTATCCACAGCACCAGATGCAATTCCAGCGGTTTCACCTCCATCATGGCCCACGATATCCACCACTTCTTCCGCAGTCCGGCCGCCCACCTCCATGTCTTCCACTGGAACTATGAGCCCAGATGCCGCCACAGAACCCACCGGGATCGGGCCGCCATCACATCCGCCATCTTGTCCAGGTATGGACTCTAGCAGTGCCTTTTTCTTTTGCAATAGAGCCTGATCCTGCAACATTTTAATCCTCTTTTTTACTGCAGCCAAACTGTCATTCAGCTCCCAAAGTTCATCTTTCAGGGCAACTCTCTCCCATCTGCTGCTACAGTTATACCTTCTTTTCTTATAAGAAATACGGGAGTATATACGGTTCTGCTCCATTCTTAATTCCTCTAGACTCATATTCATGTATTTATCACTAGAGGATGATGAATCCTCCTGGCTGCTGTCAGAAACCTCGGCATCTCCACCTCCAGCACTAATCCCCGCCTCACCACAGGCAAGCTCATTCACCTTATCACCTCCCTGGGTTACCTCACCCAGAGAGCCGGCATCCTGTGGTTTGGGGGTCTCCAGTTGGGCTGTTTCATCACTGGGCCCACAATCACTGGAAATGCTGTACTGTCCAAATCCTCCAGTACCGAGGCTTCCACTCCAATCGGTAGGTCAGAATTCCAGGGGCCTCTCTCAGGCCTCGCAGCCTGGGACTCTCCATCATCCTCCTCCCCAGGAGGATCCATCCTCCCCTGGGAGGCTCCCAGGGGAAACACTGCAGGCTTTCAAGTAGAACCAGGGCCTAGGAGCTATACACTGTGCACCTGTGTAGAAGGCTCACATGTATATACTGCTGCACCTGTGTATAATGCCCACATGTATATACTGCTGCACATGTGTATAATGCCCACATGTATATACTGCTGCACCAGTGTATAATGTCCACATGTATACACTACTGCACCTGTGTATAATGCCCACATGTATATAATGCTGTAACTGTGTATAATGCCCACATGTGTATATACTGTTGCACCTGTGTATAATGCCCACATGTATATACTGCTGTAACTGTGTATAATGCCCACATGTATATACTGCTGCACCTGTGTATAATGCTCACATATATATACTGCTGCACCTGTGTATAATGCCCACATGTATATACTGCTGCACCTGTGTATAATGCCCACATGTATATACTGCTGCACCTGTCTATAATGCCCACATGTATATACTGCTGCTCCTGTGTATAATGCCCACATGTATATACTGCTGCACCTGTGTTTAATGCCCACATGTATATACTGCTGCACCTGTGTATAATGCTGTAACTGTGTATAATGCCCACATGTATATACTGCTGCACCTGTGTATAATGCTCACATGTATATACTGCTGCACCTGTGTATAATGCCCACATGTATATACTACTACACCTGTCTATAATGCTCACATGTATATACTGCTGCACCTGTGTATAATGCCCACATGTATATACTGCTGCACCTGTGTATAATGCCCACATGTATATACTGCTGCACCTGTGTATAATACACACATGTATATAATGCTGTAACTGTGTATAATGCCCACATGTATACACTGCTGCACTTGTGTATAATGCCCACATGCATATATTGCTGCACCTGTGTATAATGCCCACATGTATATACTGCTGCACCTGTGTATAATGCTCACATGTATATATTATACCATACCTCCCAACATGACCCTCTCCAGGAGGGACAGAATGCTCTGCTCCTGGACTTTTCTCTTAATTTATGATCGCCATCACCTGTGCTGAAACACCTTTCTTATCCATTAACCTGTTCAACACAGGTGCCAGCAGTCATAGATTAAGAGAAAAGTCCAGAAGCAGAGCATTGTGTCCCTCCTGGAGATGGTCATGTTGGGAGGTATGATATACTACTGCACCTGTGTATAATGTCCACATGTATATACTGCTGCACCTGTGTATAATGCCCACATGTATATACTGCTGCACCTGTGTATAATGTCCACATGTATATACTGCTGCACCAGTGTATAATGCCCACATGTATACACTACTGCACCTGTGTATAATGCCCACATGTATATAATGCTGTAACTGTGTATAATGCCCACATGTATATAATGCTGCACCTGTGAATAATGCACACATGCATACACTACTGCACCTGTGTATACTGCACACATGTATATACTGCTGCACCTGTGTATAATGCCCAAATGTATATACTGCTGCTCATGTGTATAATGCCCACATGTATATACTGCTGCACCTGTGTATAATGCACACATGTATATACTGCTGCACCTGTGTATAATGCCCAAATGTATATACTACTGCACCTGTGTATAATGCCCACATGTATATAATGCTGTAACTGTGTATAATGCACACATGTATATAATGCTGTAACTGTGTATAATGCACACATGTATATAATGCTGCACCTGTGTATAATGCACACATGTATACACTACTGCACCTGTGTATAATGCACACATGTATATAATGCTGTACCTGTGTATAATGCACACATGTATGTACTGCTGCACCTGTGTATAATGCACACATGTATATACTGCTGCACCTGTGTATAATGCCCAGATGTATACACTGCTGCACCTGTGTATAATGCCCACATGTATAGCCTGAATGCTGGCAGCGGGGCGAGCACAAAGAGTCCCCTTGCGTGCTTGCTGCGCTCACCACAGGATCTATTCCCACTATATGCGTGTCGCTGACACCCACGAGTGGGAATAGCCCTGTTTTGCTGGGATTCCAGCTGGTGGCAAATTGAACGGATCCCGCTGGAACAGCAGTAATGCGGGGTAAAGCAGCAGGTCCCTCTCCCACTACGTCACTACACAGTAACAAGATGGCACTGCAGTAACTCCGGCGACCATCTTGGTAAAGAATTTAAGCATAATCCCCATAGGAGCCATATTGGAGGATGTGCAGTAGCGCTCTCCCATTCTAACAATATATAGGTAGGGTGGGTAGATAAATATGGGTCACCACTGCAAGTGAGACGCCCCTCGTCTGAGATGAGAACTGAGACAAACCCAAAGGTCAGTGAAGGTGGGTGCTCCTACATTGCTCTGCTAGTGGACAACGGGGTTATAGACGGGGATGTGAGACAGGTTTCTACAAATGTGTGGCAATAAGCAAAGAAGTATTCTCCATTCCCATTGGTCCACTCTAATAGAGATATAACATAAAGCAAACTTGTGCACCATTCCAAACTTGATCTGAGGAACCAGCCTGCCTAATCCCCAGGGATACATGTTGACTATATTTATATTTTATTGCAAGGTTCCCCACAAGGTGCCAGATTTCTGCTAATGAGCTAAACTGGCCAGAGAAAGATCTGTACTCATCAGGACATGAGCCTCCGGCTCTGGCCCCTTCCCTAATGGAATCTCCTGATCCCAGAGAGACAGCGGCTCAGTCACAACGGATGTGTAAAGCCAATACTCAGTGTGGGATCTTTGTGTGCTTAGTTCCTGACAGAGCACAGAACATGGCCGCTTACCCTGATGAGATGTCTGCAGAGGACAGTGACATTGACATAGAGTTTGTTGATGATATTAATTAAACATCGTTGTTGCCCATTTGTAGCACTCGCCTCTACCGCCATTGACTACAGGACAGAGATCATGGTGATGACTGAGTGAGGACAGCCGTCCTGTCCTTGAAGGGTAACTCTGCTTATTGTGGACTGAGCGGTATTTGTCAGTAAATGTCACAAGTACTGTTATTAGTTATAATAACGCACCATAATATTCTGTTGCACTTTACAATTGGGAAGTACACTGTACCATGGCCGGATTAAAGCAGGGACGACAGGGTGGCCGTCCTGGGGCCCCCACACATTAGGAGCCCCACAGTAACAGCAGCCGCCAAGGAGCTCCTCCATGCACAGTCAGTCTCACAGGATAGTGAAGGGGAATCCTGCGAGAAAGTGACTGTGTCCTCTGGCGTCCCGTCCCTGGTGCCTGCTTCAGGGAAGTCCCTTCTAAAGCAGCAGCTCTGTGAGTGACGCCCACCGGCCGGGGTGTGTGTCCCTGTGTGTATCTATTGTGGTGTGTGTGTGTGTGGGGGTGTTTCTTGTGTGGTTTGTGTTGCAGGGGTGGTGGTGTCTCTTGCGGGCAGGTGGGATGGGAGGGGGGCTTTGCCAGCAATGTAAGTAGTGGGGGCCCCTCCATAGCCCTGGGCCCCCACCAACCTTAGACGCGCCACCCCGACAGAAAGAAAAAACGCCCTGTGCAAATTTGCGAATGCATCACAGATCGCTATCCACTCGCAGATGTATACGCAATTTCCGGAACATCATAGATTTTTTGCTGTCTGAGCAAATGTGAGTATGTCTGAGGCTGCCAGTAATCTGCAACTGAGATGGGCTGGAAGATTTCTGCGCTGACTTTAGAGACCCTCCCTAAATACGCCTGGGCACACCTGCGTTTTTTTCAGACACACCTAGAAAACGTGGCTTCCTGTCAGTCAAACAGCGGCTACATTGTGATTAGGATTTGTACGCAATTTCTGTCGCTATTACCCCTCACACGTGCGCAATGTGAATGCTACACATGCGCAATTGTTCAATAATCGCTCGATTTGCAATTTCTCAGCTTAGCGATCCATGCTGAGTTAGGCCCAAGCTATGCTGTGACTAATAAGAAGGCAGTGCAGCAAACTACGCATCATGGCTCTCATTCCGAGTTGATCGCACGTAGCAACTTTTTGCTGCTGGTGCGATCAACTTGACGACGCCTATGGGGGAGTGTATTTTAGCATAGCAGGGCTGCGATCGCTTGTGCAGCCCTGCTATGCAACAAAAGTTTCCTGTAAAACAAGACCAGGGTCAGACCTACTTACCCTGAGCGACGGCTCCAGCGACAAAGGTCCCGGAATTGACATCAGACATCCGCCCTCCAAACGCCTGCGTTCACCTGGAAAACAGTCAGTTGACACCCCGGAACGCCTCCCGCCTGTCGGTCTTCTTGCGATCGCCGCTGCGATCACTTTTTCCGCTGGCGTTGACACACATGCGCAATGCGGCCATGCGCAGTTCCGACCCATTCGCACCGCTGCGACAAACTGCAGTGTGCGAACTAGTCGGAATGACCCCCCATGTCCAGTGTCGTTGAACATTAAGTAGAGATGTGCGGCGGGCACTTTTCGTGTTTTTTGTTTTGGTTTTGGATCTGGATCCCCGCTCGTGTTTTGGATCTGGATTGGTTTTGCCAAAACAACCCTTTCGGGTTTTGGTTTTGGTTTTGGATCTGGATGATTTTTGAAAAAAACACAAAAACAGCTAAAATCACAGAATTTGAAAGTAATTTTGATCCTATGGTATTATTAACCTCCATAACATTCATTTCCAGTCTATTCTGAACACCTCACAATATTGGGGGTCATTCCGACCCGATCGTTCGCTGCAGTTTGTCGCAGCGCAGCGATCGGGTCGGAACTGCGCCGGCGCCGCAGTGCGTGGCGCATGGCAGTCGTCGGTGCCCAGCGATCGTCTCTAAGACAGAGGCGGTTGCTGGGCGGGAGGGCGCTGAACGGCGGCGTTAAGCCGACGTTTAGGGAGAGCGGTCCGGCCAACGCAGGCGTGGCCAAACCGTTGGGGGGGGGACGGGCCGTGGTGGCTGCGCGACGTGTCACGCAGCCGCTGCAGCCAGCAGGACCGACGAGTAACTCCCGGCCAGCTGCAGGAGCTGCGCTGGCCGGGAGTTACTCCTCAAATACAAAAGTATCGCCGCTGTGTGATGTTTTTGTATTTGTGCGGGGGGGCCGGCATTGACATGCGGGGCGGACTAGCCCTGTGCTGGGCGTCCCCCCGCATGTCTGAGTTTACGATCGTAGCTGTGCTAAACTTAGCACAGCTACGATCAACTCGGAATGACCCCCATTGTTTTTAGGTCAAAAGGTTGCACAGAGGTCGCTGGATGACTTTGCTAAGCAACGCAAGTGGGCGGCACAAACACCTGGCCTATCTAGGAGTGGCACTGCAGTGTCAGACAGGATGGCACTTTTAAAAACTAGGGGGGTCATTCCGAGTTGATCGTAGCTGTGCTAAATTTAGCACAGCTACGATCATCTTTCCTGACATGCGGGGGGACGCCCAGCACAGGGCTACCCCGCCCCGCATATCAGTCCGGCCCCCCCTCGCAGAAGTGCAACACACACAGCGGCGATGCCTTTGCACTTCAGGAGTAGCTCCCGACCAGCGCAGCTTTAGCGTGCTGGCCGGGAGCTACTACTCGCTCCCTGGCCCGCGGCAGCTGCGTATGACGTCACACAGCCGCTGCGGCCTGCCCCCGTTCAGTTCGGCCACGCCTGTGTTGGCCGGACCGCGCCTACGAAACGGCGGCCAAACGCCACCGTTTCGCCCCCTCCCACCCATCGATTGCTTCTGCCTATCAATCAGGCAGAGGGGATCGCTGTCCTGCTACGGCCTTCAGCCGTCCCACAGGCGCACTACGGCACCGGCGCATGCGCAGCAGGGACCCATTCGCTCTGCTGCGTTAAAACGCAGCGAGCGAACGGGTCGGATTGACCCCCTAGGCCCCAAACAGCACATCATGCAAAGAAGAAAAAGAGGTACAATGAGGTAGCTGGATGACTAAGCTAAGCGACACAAGTGTGCGGCACAAACACCTGGCCCATCTAGGAGTGGCACGCAGATTTTTCGGGCCACCGACAGCATCTCCTGCACGCCCCTGTCATTTAAAAAAAAAATCTGCACCACCAAATTAATTGTATGTGCAAAACATGGGACGTGCTGGAATTTGCCCATATGTAATGCACGCACAATATTGGTGGACTTATACTGCAGTACCCCTGAACTTATACGGCAGTAGTCCTGGACTTATACAGCGGCACCCCTGGACTGGACTTATATGGCAGTATCCCTGGACTTATACGGCAGTACCACTGGACTTATACGGCAGTACCCCTGGAATTATACGGCTGCACCACTGGACTGGACTTATACGGCAGTACCCCTGGACTTATACGACAGTACCACTCGACTTATACAACAGTACCACTGAACTTATACGGCAGTACCATTGGACTGGACTTATAAGGCAGTACCACTGGACTGGACTTATATGGCAGTACCCCTGGACTTATATGGAAGTACCCCTGGACTTATATGGCAGTACCTCTGGACTTATACGGCAGTACCACTGGACTTATACGGCTGCACCACTGGACTGGACTTATACGGCAGTACCCCTGGACTTATACGGCAGTACCCCTGGACTTATACGGCAGTACCCGTGGACTTATATGGCAGTACCACTGGATTTATATGGCTGTACCCCTGGACTTATATGGCAGTACCCATGGATTTATACGGCAGTACCCCTGGACTTATACGGTGGCACCACTGGACTTGACTTATACGGCAGTATCCCTGGGCTTATACGGCAGTACTCCATGACTTATACAGCAGTACCCCTGGACTTATACGGCAGTACCACTGGACTGGACTTATATGGCAGTACCACTTGACTGGACTCATTTGGCAGTACCCCTGGACTTATACGACTGCACCACTGGACTGGACTTATACGGCAGTACCCCTGGACTTATACGGCAGTACCCCTGGACTTATACGGCAGTACCACTGTACTTATACGGCAGTACCCCTAGACTTATACGGCTGTACCACTGGACTGATGCAGAACAACACAGCACCACTGGACTGGACTTATACAGCAGCACCACTGGACTTATGGCAGCACAGGACACCACCACGGGACTTATGGCAGAACAGGACATCATCACTGGACTGATGCAGCACAACACATCACCACTGGACTGGACATATACAGCAGCACCACTGGACTTATGGCACCACAGGACACCACCACTGGACTTATGACAGCACAGGACACCACCACCGGACTTATGGCAGCACAGGACATCATCACTGGACTGATGCAGCATAACACAGCACCACACCACTGGACTGGACATATACAGCACCACCACTGGACTTATAGCAGCACAGGACACCACCACTGGAGTGATAAAGCACAACACAACACCACTGGACTGGACTTATACAGCAGGACCACTGGACTTTTGGCAGCACAGGAAATCATCACTGGACTGATGCAGCACAACACAGCACCACTGGACTGGACATACACAGCAGCACCACTGGACTTATGGCAACACAGGACATCATCACTGGACTGATGCAGCACAACACAGCACCACTGGACTGGACATATACAGCAGCACTGGACTTATGGCAGCACAAGACACCACCACTATGACTGGACTGATGCAGCACAAGACACTACCACTGGACTGATGCAGCACAAGACACCACCACTATGACTGGACTGATGCAGCACAACACAGCACCACTGGACTGGACTTATACAGCAGCACTGGACTTATGGCAGCAGAGGACACCACCACTATGACTGGACTGATGCAGCACAAGACACTACACTGGACTGATGCAGCACAAGACAGCACTGGAATGAGACATAAAAGCAGGTCGCCACCCCATGCGCCACATCACTTTCCCGCACAGACACTGAGGAGACACGTCCTCTCGCTACACTCTCCAGGACTGGAGTGAAAATGGCGGCGGCGCGCGTCTCCTCATATGGAATCCAAAACCCGTAAGAATCCGACAGCGGAATGATGACATTTTGCCTCGTTCTGGTTTGCGGGTCTGGTGGGAAACCCCGAGCCAGACTCGGATCCAGGCTCGGGACGTGATGTTCGGTTCTCAGGGAACCAAACCTGGTCATCCCTAACATTAAGGGTGTCAAAGTCAGAAAAATGTCTCTATGCACGTTGCCATATTTGCACCGCACACTGGTCCGCGCTGCGCATGCGTACGCTCTCCCGTGAAGGCGCATACCCGCGATAGCGTGCACTCGCAGGCGCGGTATGCGTATTTACGGTAGAGTTTATGTAGTCGTAGCGTGCGACTCATTCGTTACAAATGTTCACAATTAATGTAGTTTGTAGATCATGGTCCCCTTGATAGATTCTGAAAGTTTGGTTAAAATAGAAGGTCCCTGTTTAAAGGAATCCCTCTTTGTATTGTACGAAGGGTCTGACAGGAATCATACAGCAGTGTTTGGTACCCATCGGAAGAGTATTTAATTAGTAATATTCCGGTGTTGGTTTGGAGCGTATTAATCGCTCGTGCGAATAGTTATGGACATAAGAAGTTTATGTCCATTTCTATTATTTACACATACTCAGGTATGCGGCGGGAAACCCAGTTTCCCACCCACCTGAGCTGTTGGAAATCGTCACAGCCCACCTGTATGAATCACCCTATGACCTTTTGTTATGATGCAGGGCCGAATTCCTTCGGCCAATGGACAATGGGATTGTAGGACCAGGAGATTGCATTGTGTGTGGGGCATAAATAGGCAGGCCGACCACATCCAGCTCTCACTCTCTCATCAACGGTTATCTGCTGATAGCCGGGAGCTGGATATCGAGGCGCAGGCGATCATACCCTTTGTGCGTAAGTTTCTCTCCGTAATCATTGTCTTTCTGTGAGCCAATTTCTCTCATCTCTCTCTCTCTCTCTCTCTCTCTCTCCCTGTTCTGTTCTCTCATATCTCCCCTAGACTAGGCTAGTATTGTATTGTATTAGATAGTATTGTATTGTATTGCATTTAGGTCAGTGTAGTATTGTCTTTTTGTATTTATTGTTTAGTTCTGTGGTTAGGAAGTCTCTGTTATATTGTAGTGTATCATTTGTACTGTTATCCCCTTTTTCAAATATATTAGATATAATACAGTTAATAGGCTTTGGAACCTAAACCAGTATCTGTGTATTTTCTATAGTGTTAAGTGTTCACTTGAGCGTCGGTGACGCTCAAGCAGCTTTGTAGTTAGTCAGGTTACACAAGGTTGCACTTACACCCTGTATTCACATTAAGTTATTCTGTGTATTTCATTGGTATAAGGTTTAAACATTAAGGTATAGCGTTGTGAGCGTCTGCGCCGCTGGTGACCTCCTCGTGGTCTCGAGCGTATGCTACGCCATAGCGAATCATTACTCTAGTCATAACCAATAACGTGTCCTGTGATCACTGGGCCGTGAGCGAACGTGACGCTTGAGCGTCTCGCCTACGGCGGAGCGATCGTTACGCAAATAGCGTACCCTTACGGTACTTCTTAAGCAAACAGCGTACAGTGTTCTTAGACTTCATAAAGGGTTGTTTATACGACAAAGGAATTTAGTATTGTCAATTGGGGACTCGTCCTATCCTTCTCATATCTGCACTAGGTAGATCAGCAGACATTATCCCCCAGCAAAGGGTGGGAGGTTGTCTCCCAGTGCTGACGGGATAAGCGTCTGCTTCGCTTAGATAAAGAGTGCTGAAGGAATCCGGGAACCGGAAGTAAGAACAAAACGCTTGTGTCTTTTAAAACTGTTTTATTTCTCTTCTGTCTTGCGTATACACGCACGCATACACATATCTGCATTTTCTGTTTCATTTTCGTATATCACTATTCCTGTTTGCCAAATTTTTATAGTTGATAGAAAGTGCTAAAAGAGATTTGCTGTTATTTCATAGTAGAGGTAATAGTTAAAGTATAGAACAACACACGATCTGCCTGGGAGATAAGGCAGTCAGTGTGGATTGCGGTAGATGATCAGGGATCATTTATATTGATAAAAGTATATATTGTGTTACGGTGGATCTTTGCATTGCGTACACGTGTCGCTAACAAAGACTAGCGTACGCAATCCAAAAGGCAGACGCACGCAGCGTACATTACGCAACGTAGCGTCTGGTTACGCCCACGTAGCTCGTCACGAAAAGTTGAATTAGCGCAAAGGCGATAAGTAACGCACAGCGGTAGATAACGCGAAGCGGTAAATAACGCAAATCTATTTTTGAAAAAAAAAAAAAAAATCTAAAATTTAGTTTAACAGATCCTGCTCCTAATTGGTAACACTGTTGGACTGAAGACAATTTCTGCGCAGAAATAGATATAGAAACAAAGTGTACATGTGTTGAGTGAGTGTGGTTTTGTATACATAAGTTTATACAACTTTAAGGTGGAACCAAAAGGAAAGCCGGGTACTCGTCAAGGGACATACGTGTAAGTGACATATACGGTGGCTAGGGAGGCATCCCTGGTTAAATAATATTTGAGCATTAGAGTATAGCGGACCATAAGGTAACAAGACCAGGAGGTCATAAGGTAACAAGACCAGGAGGTCGTAAGGTAAAAGGTCCGCTATAAAAGTCCAGTGGCACAACGCCTGGGGTGTTGGTGCAGAACCCATATAGGCCATACAAGCTCTTGCTGAAGGAATCGCGGCCGGAAACATCGATTCCATTGATCTTTCAGTACATAACAAGTAGTGCTTGTGTACTGAACGATTGGACCACACGTAATTGTGTGCAGTAGTTAGTAATCTGACCTAATACCATTAGAGTAAAGTGGTCACAAACGCTATTTGTACATTCTGACGTGATTTGTGTAATTTTTTATTTTTGGAAGGGAAGTTCGCTGGTCACTCAGGAACTATCTAACAACCCCAACTTTACTGGAAAGAGTAAGTGTCCTGCGGGTAACCCTCATATGTTCCAGTAAACTGAAGGTTCCATAGGGGCCCTGTATCGAGTACGCCAGCACCATATCGGTGTGATCAGGTCGTATTGGTCGAGGTGGGCGAGTGAGTGGGGTACTCGGTAAACCGCCACCGCCGGCCTACTGTGGAGTAATTTGGTTGTCTGAAAAGGCTTGCTGAAAACCTTGATACAGAGATCCAAGGAGGACTAAGCAACACCTGCAGACTATGGGGGCCAGTTGCTCAGGTAGGGGGCGATCAACCCTGGTTCAGGTTGATTCTGTGAACCGACCAGTTGGGTCGGCACGATATGTAATGTGTGAAAAATATGGAAGTCACACCGAATCTTTATGTGATGAATGGGAGAGAATGACTGTACAAGACAGGGACAAATTCCCAAGAATAGGTAGCTTTAGTCCAGAAGTGTTACAAAATTTAAGGAGGAGGATATGTCTCGTAAAATCAGCAAAGAGACGAATTCAGCATCATGATTATTTACAGTTATGGCACCAGGAAGGTGAGATACAGAGGGGTTTGGCTCTGGCGGCAGGATCTGGGGCAGTCAGGAAGCTGATAGCCACAGCTCCTCCTCCACCATACATTGCAGGAGAGAAGTTGATTGCGGAGAGAAACGCACTGGGTTATAAAACAAAAACTCTTAGTAACCTTGTAAATGTTAATGATGTTAACCAAATAACTCATGCAAGTATTAACCCGTGCAAGATGTACCCTGTTTTGAACCTTCCTCAGGAGTGTGATCAAGAAGACGATTCAGCAACAATTTCAGCTCTCTCTCTTGCAGCCACCATAGCAGAGACCACAGTAGGCACAGCGACACCCACGAGATTAGTGAAAGCCCCTAGCGGAGGGATAGGTGAGGTCGTGTCAACGGGTAAGTACGGCACCATGCACTACACTGAAACAATTGTACCACAACAAGCTGTAGAATCTACACAGGAAGAGGCTGTTAGAATTGCTCCTGTAAGGGTAATAGCAGTTCCCAATGGAAAAACAGATGTGTCTGGAGCCACTCCCATAAGGAACATTGCCATGTACACTCCATTTTCCAGAATGGAATTAAGAACAATAGTGTCCGAATTTCCTGACCCCAGGAAGGATTTAGTTGCTAGCCAAAAATACATCAGGGATCTAGGTAACACTGTAGAACCCAACAACAAGGATTGGCAGATACTGCTAAGAGCTTGTTTACCTTCCAATGTTGACGCAACTCAATTTTTAGCTGACTGTGCATTGGATAAAGATGTACCGCTTACAGACGTGTACAACAAGGATAATGTAAAAAGGATAAATTTACAGCTAAAGGAGTATTTCCCAGCCGTTGTTAAATGGAATAAAATATTTTCCATTAAGCAAAAGGAGTCCGAAACGGCAACAGAATATTTTCACCGGGCACTATTAGAAATGGCAAAGTACACTGGTATAGAAGACATTAAGACCAACCCAAACCATCGAGAAGTAGCAGTATCTGTACTGATGGATGGTTTGAAAGAAACATTAAAAGCTAGGGTACAGACCACGCAGCCATGTTGGCGAGGTCTGTCAGTGTCCACATTGAGAGAGGCTGCTATTGATCACGACAGAAACATCACTAGGCACAGGGAATCGCAAAGTGATAAGTTGATGTCCGTAAGTATACAGGCGCTGACCACAAGGCAGCCTGCGTATGTACCACCGAATCCTGTGGGTAAGGCAAGTGTAATAACATGTTTTTCTTGTAACAGACCGGGACACTTTGCACGAGAATGTAGAACAAAGAATGTACAAAGATCTTTTCAACCCCCTAGACAACAACACAACACACGACATTGGGAGCAGGGTCCACAGAGGCGGAGTTTTGAGCCACATACAGGGGAAACAAAAAGATATCCCCCGAACAGAGATTGGCATGCCTCTGGTAGTTCCCAGCTAACCCCCTCACAAGTAGTTGCTGCCAACGGGATTCAGGGAGGTCAGCATACCCAATAGGGGTGTGGCCATACCTGTAATCTGCACCCAGTTAAGTTGATTGCTAGTCTTGGAAGCGAACCAGAAATTGCAATCAATGTAGCTGGTAAAACTTTAAACTTTCTTGTAGACACAGGGGCGGCCAAGTCAGTGATAAATTCGACAGTGGGCATGAGAACCACTGGTAGGACAATTCCAGCCATGGGAGTAACAGGAGTAGTCCAGCACTACCCTGTTAGCAAACCAGCCGAGATTACAATAGGGCCTTTGCATACCAAGCATTCCTTTTTGCTGGCTGCATCGGCACCAACTAATCTCCTGGGTAGAGACTTACTATGTAAAATGGGTTGCGTCATTTATTGTACTCCTGAAGGTGTATTCTTGGACATCCCTGAGAATCACGCTCAGGAAGTACGAGACATGTTAGACTCCCCATCAAAATTAATGTCACATTCCATTATGACAAATAGGAATCCATCCCAAGTAGAAGAGATGACATCTCAGATACCAGAGTCACTTTGGACAAAAGATGGACAGGACACTGGATTAATGGCAAATGTAGCTCCAGTAGTTGTACAAGTAAAAGATGGTAGGATAGCTCCAAAAATCCCACAGTATCCTCTGAAGCCAGAGGTGGAGTTAGGAGTTTTTCCCGTAATAGAGCGCTTGCTACAACAGGGCATTCTAGTAAGAACGTCCAGCACTGCAAATAGTCCCATCTTCCCTGTTAAAAAGAGTGGGGGGAGGGGTTACAGGCTAGTGCAAGATCTAAGGGGGATTAACAAAATAGTTGAGAGTCAGTTCCCCGTAGTGCCTAATCCAGCTGTCATCCTAATGCAAATTCCTCCCACTGCCAAATTTTTCACTGTTATTGACCTCTGCTCCGCATTCTTTTCGGTACCTCTGCACCCTGACAGCCAATATTTGTTTGCATTCACATACAGAGGAGTCCAATACACGTGGACTCGGTTACCCCAAGGTTTCATAGATAGTCCAAGTATATTTTCTCAGGCTTTGCATGATTGTTTACAGTCTTTCCAACCGGAGAGTGGATCAGTGTTGATACAGTACGTGGATGATCTACTACTGTGTTCTGATTCATTGGAGGCATCCCTGAAGGATACGAAACAGCTCCTGTTTCATCTTTCAGACACAGGTCACAAGGTTTCCAAAGACAAGTTGCAATTATGCCAAGCTAAGGTAAAATATTTGGGACACTGTCTAACACAAGGACTGAGACACCTGACCGCTGATAGAATCCAAGCCATTAGAGACATGACACTGCCACAAACCCAACAACAGATCAGGACGTTTCTAGGAATGTGTGGGTATTGCCGTAATTGGATCCCAGGGTTTTCCATATTGGCGCTACCTTTGCAGGAAATGGTCTCCTCAAACAAACCTGATCGGATTTCGCATGCAGACGAATCTGAAACAGCATTTGAGAGACTCAAGCAATGCCTAACGCAGGCACCAGCACTAGGTATGCCAGACTATGGGAAACCCTTTGAACTATACGGAACAGAAAGTGCTGGGTGCGCAGCAGGTGTACTAACACAAAAACACGGTGATGCCAGCAGGCCAGTTGCATATTACAGCGCTCAGCTAGATACGGTAGCGCGATCCCTCCCCACATGCTTGCGTAGCGTTGCGGCGATAGCATTGCTAGTGACAAAAAGCGAAGATGTCGTGCTAGGCCACAACCTCACAATCCATACACCGCATGCGGTATCTGCCTTATTGAATTCTGCCCAAACCAGACACGTCTCATCAGCAAGGTTTACGAGATGGGAATTGGCATTAATGGCCCCAGTAAACATCACCATAAGGAGATGCAGTGCATTAAACCCTGCAACATTTCTCCCAGGTGTGCCTGGTCAGACACAAAGGGTGGAAGGTGAGAGTGATGGGGAAGGAGGATTTAATGCAAAGGAAGATACACATGATTGTATGGAATATTTGACCCAAAATTTTACCGCAAGGCCTGACATCAGTGACAATCCACTGGAAGATGCAGAACTCACGTTCTACACGGACGGTAGTTGTCACAGACAGTCAGACTCGGGAGACTTGTGTACTGGATACGCAGTCGTAGATGACCAAGACACCATAGAAGCGGAACCGCTAGGCCCACCTCACTCAGCCCAGGTTGCTGAACTGGTCGCCCTAACCAGAGCATGTGAATTGGCTAAGGGTAAGTCTGCCAATATCTACACCGATTCTAGATACGCCTTCGGGGTAGTCCATGATTTCGGAGCCCTATGGCGGCTCAGAAATTTCATGACGGCGGCTGGTACACCGATAGCGCATGCAGCTCACATAAAAAGGCTTCTAACAGCGATACAGGAACCCGACAGAGTGGCTGTTATCAAATGTAAAGCACATACATATAGCCAAGACCCAGTATCCCTTGGTAACAGCCGAGCAGACGAAGCCGCAAAGCTTGCAGCTGCTACCCCCATACAGACAGACACCACACAACTGATGGTATTTAATACCATCAACACACAAAAGTTGTGTGAGATGCAGAATTTGTGTTCCACACAGGAGAGAGCAGTCTGGAAGGCAAAGGGATATGGCCAGGAGTCCTCAGGGCTCTGGACGGATGGACATGGTAAACCGGTGGCCCCCAGGGCATACCTTCCATGTCTGGCTGAAGCAGCTCACGGGCTGACTCATCTAGGCAAGGAGGGGATGTGCAAATTGGTAAGAGCATACTGGTGCGCCCCAGGATTCTCCTCTCATGCGAGTAAAAGAGCAATGTCATGCCTTACCTGTCTGAGAAAGAATATTGGAAAAGCAATACCTACAGAACCATCCCATATCCCACCTGCCGGCGGCCCTTTCCAGGTAATACAAATTGACTTCATTCAATTACCCCCATGTCGAAATTTGAAATATGTACTTGTCTGTATAGATGTTTTCTCGAATTGGGTCGAAGCATTTCCAGCAGCTACAAATACCGCTATGTTTACAGCTAAGAAAATTGTGCAGGAATTTGTATGTAGATATGGTATCCCTAGAATCATTGAAAGTGATAGGGGTACCCATTTTACAGGTGATGTCTTTCAAGGAATGTGTAAGTTGATGGGAATTGATAGTAAGCTGCACACTCCGTACCGTCCACAGGCGAGTGCGAAGGTAGAAAGAGTGAACAGCACTATTAAAAATAAATTGAGTAAAGTAATGACAGAGACAGGATTGACGTGGCCAGAAGCTTTACCCATTGTTTTGTATAGCATCAGAACCACTCCCAGGTCCCCTCTTAATCTGTCTCCTTTTGAAATCTTGTTTGGTCGACAACCGCATGTCATGATTAACCCTCAGGATGATTTGAAATGTAACAATGAAGTAACTGTAAAATACTTAATTAACATGAGTAAACAGTTGAGGAATCAAAATGATAATCTGAAGTTGGTGATTCCTGATTTACCAGATAGTAATTGTCATGACATTGAACCTGGGAATTATGTAATGATACGAAATTTTCTACGCTCAGGTTGTCTTATTGATAGATGGGAAGGACCATACCAGGTCTTATTGACTAGCACCACAGCATTGAAGGTTGCTGAGAGAGAGACTTGGGTCCATTCATCCCACTGCAAAAAGGTTGCCGATCCAGAGAAGTCCCGTGATAAGGAACAGACGGTAGAGGTTGTATCACTGGAGTGTCTGTTCCAGGAGGACTGAGGCGGCACCTGAGCCTTGAAGACCGAAAGCAGTTGTCGACTCCCTTCTCCCTTTTATTGTTTTTCTCCACTTCCCAGCCCCTCTCCCTTAAAATTTCTTTTTCCCCCTTCTCATTCTTCTCTATTTCCTCCTCAAAGATGGACTTGCCCCAAGAGACTGTGATCCGGATTTTGATGTTAACCATGATGTTGACCAGAGCAGTCTGTTCCGGCGAGAGTACCATAGAGGTCGAGAGAGGTTCTGGAATGGGTTCCGATTATGATGATGGAGGCGTAGTTTTCCAAGATCAACCAAACCAACAAGCAAAGGCGAGTATCAGAAAACGATCCGATAGAAGAAATTGTGATGGATTGTTAGCTGAAGAAAATTGTATCTGTAGGCTCTGTGATAATCTGGTTGAAGATGGATGCATAAAGAAATGCCAATCTAGTTTTAATATCCATATGGACCGGCATCCATTGAGTGACTATCACTCCTTAGTGGGTAACGTGTTAAACCAAACAGATTGTTGGGTATGCTCTCAAGTACCTCAGGGTCACAGCAAATCAGGGCTAGTACCATTTCCTTTAACGTTAGGGGAGGTACTTGAGCTAAGTGGTGGGAGACCGGTGGATCGGAGGTTTAACATCTCCAGCCCTCCTAGTTTGAAGCTCCACCAATACCATGTGGATAGGTCTCTCTTATGTTTCAACATCTCCAATCCCAGAAAACCGGGAAATTGGGAAGTGTCATGGAGCAACCTTACCATGACCTTTTCACACAGAGCAGATAGAATGCCTACAGATACAGAGCTCGTACGCCATATAGCCAGTAGAGGAAAATCTTTTCGGTATCGATATACCTTAGGAAATAGGATTACTAGAGTTGGAGAGGTATCACCAGGATACTGTGCACATATCGTACAAACTGATACGTGCATTAAGCAGATGGAAGAATTAGGGTCAGGAGATTTCACCTGGAAGGTTTGTAACATGGTCATGTCCTTCTCCGTCCCTTATGTTCTCCCCGATGACGCATATTTCATATGCGGGAGAAAGGCGTACAAGTGGCTTGCCCCAAACTCTGAAGGATTGTGTTATATTGGAAAAGTATTGCCTGAAGTGATGACTGTTACACATGACAAAATGAAGGGCATACACCGTGGTGCCCAAGCTCCTTATACTCACACTCATTACGAGCACCGAGTTAAAAGACAACTGTCAGAAAGGTTAGAGCATCCGGCCTCTGATCTTATCCATGAATCCACCGGGATTCAGGTTCTGGTAGCGTTAGATTTCACTCGTACCGCTCGAGGTGTGATGAATTATAGATACATTTCCGCACTCGCCAATTTGTTAGATAATATCACTGAAATGTATGATGACACGTTTAGATACACTGGAAGAGAACTTCAAGCTTACAAAACAGAACTAGTTCAGCATAGGATGGTTCTTAATTATCTTACAGCAGTAACAGGCGGATATTGTGTTACATTGGCAACACAGTACGGCATAAAGTGTTGCACGTATATCACAAATAGCACCGAGGATCCGGTAGAGGTCATAGACCAAAAGATGGACGATATTCTCCAATTGAAGTGGGAATTTCGTCGAAAACACAATCTCACCCTTGCTGCTGTAAGTAATGAGCTGACTGGTTGGGTGTCATGGTTGAACCCGCGAAATTGGTTCTCCGGTTTGGGAGACTGGGCTCAAGGAGTCATAATGGATGTTGGAAAGTTTCTACTATGTATCTTGGGTGTCGTTATATCGATTGGATTGATATTTAGATGCGGGCAGGCTTTAATGAGGTGCAAACAAAGTACAAGAGTGATGAGCTTGAGGAGCGAGGAAACTGTAATTAACCTGGATTTGATTTATGACCCAATGATAGAAACCAGAATGTGATGAAAATGCGATTATACGGTCCGTTTCTTTCACCTGTTTTTCTGCTTTTCTCCAAGATACAAAGACCCCCTTGGACGAGGAAGTTGACGAGACGCTATACAGACAACAGACAAGCACCAAAGAAGAAGATTTGACAACTTTAAATATGGACACTTGATGAACTTTGCCATGGATCCCCAGTTTCCCTAGTATTTTTAAACTCACGCTAGCCCAACATTTTTGTAAATCTGATGGCTCAGACAAAGCTATTTGCTCATGCCCAAGGAGCAATACAGCGCAAAGAAGACGACTCTCAACAGATACCGAACACAACTTCAACAACAGATGTACATTTCCCTGACATAGAATATCATTGCATTTTTCGTAAGTGTTCTTTATCTTCATCTCTACAACCCCCAGGTAACGACACACATAGACGATAGGGAATACAGGCACAGATAGCAGCAACCACATACCTCCCCCATTCATGTATCATCAACTAAAATGTGCATCCCCATTTTGTTACAACCACAGCCGAAATGAGCTCGGTAGAGTTTGACAGCCCATCCACAGACCTGTACCACAGGATAAGAAGGAATTCAAATGTATACTTCGCAATACCTCGAAGCTTGATTTACCACACGTACGGCACGATGATACATGACCCTCCAAACATGGACTCATACACACATGCTTCTGCTTTCTCACTAGGTCATACCCTCTTCACACCTACTCCACTCTTCTCCCCTACCCAACCATGGAAATCAATTAACCCCTGACTTACATTTTTCTCCTTAAATATTTTAGAAGGTGGCAGTTATTATTGACTGCCAAAGGGTGGACTGTCAAAGTCAGAAAAATGTCTCTATGCACGTTGCCATATTTGCACCGCACACTGGTCCGCGCTGCGCATGCGTACGCTCTCCCGTGAAGGCGCATACCCGCGATAGCGTGCACTCGCAGGCGCGGTATGCGTATTTACGGTAGAGTTTATGTAGTCGTAGCGTGCGACTCATTCGTTACAAATGTTCACAATTAATGTAGTTTGTAGATCATGGTCCCCTTGATAGATTCTGAAAGTTTGGTTAAAATAGAAGGTCCCTGTTTAAAGGAATCCCTCTTTGTATTGTACGAAGGGTCTGACAGGAATCATACAGCAGTGTTTGGTACCCATCGGAAGAGTATTTAATTAGTAATATTCCGGTGTTGGTTTGGAGCGTATTAATCGCTCGTGCGAATAGTTATGGACATAAGAAGTTTATGTCCATTTCTATTATTTACACATACTCAGGTATGCGGCGGGAAACCCAGTTTCCCACCCACCTGAGCTGTTGGAAATCGTCACAGCCCACCTGTATGAATCACCCTATGACCTTTTGTTATGATGCAGGGCCGAATTCCTTCGGCCAATGGACAATGGGATTGTAGGACCAGGAGATTGCATTGTGTGTGGGGCATAAATAGGCAGGCCGACCACATCCAGCTCTCACTCTCTCATCAACGGTTATCTGCTGATAGCCGGGAGCTGGATATCGAGGCGCAGGCGATCATACCCTTTGTGCGTAAGTTTCTCTCCGTAATCATTGTCTTTCTGTGAGCCAATTTCTCTCATCTCTCTCTCTCTCTCTCTCTCTCTCTCTCCCTGTTCTGTTCTCTCATATCTCCCCTAGACTAGGCTAGTATTGTATTGTATTAGATAGTATTGTATTGTATTGCATTTAGGTCAGTGTAGTATTGTCTTTTTGTATTTATTGTTTAGTTCTGTGGTTAGGAAGTCTCTGTTATATTGTAGTGTATCATTTGTACTGTTATCCCCTTTTTCAAATATATTAGATATAATACAGTTAATAGGCTTTGGAACCTAAACCAGTATCTGTGTATTTTCTATAGTGTTAAGTGTTCACTTGAGCGTCGGTGACGCTCAAGCAGCTTTGTAGTTAGTCAGGTTACACAAGGTTGCACTTACACCCTGTATTCACATTAAGTTATTCTGTGTATTTCATTGGTATAAGGTTTAAACATTAAGGTATAGCGTTGTGAGCGTCTGCGCCGCTGGTGACCTCCTCGTGGTCTCGAGCGTATGCTACGCCATAGCGAATCATTACTCTAGTCATAACCAATAACGTGTCCTGTGATCACTGGGCCGTGAGCGAACGTGACGCTTGAGCGTCTCGCCTACGGCGGAGCGATCGTTACGCAAATAGCGTACCCTTACGGTACTTCTTAAGCAAACAGCGTACAGTGTTCTTAGACTTCATAAAGGGTTGTTTATACGACAAAGGAATTTAGTATTGTCAAGGGTTAAATTTACCAAGCATTGGTTTTGCAAACCTGCTGGTTTTTCATGTTTTTCAACCCCAGATTTACTAAAGCCAACCCGCTGTAAAAACCACCGTCTTGGGGGCCAGATCTCTGGACTATTATGTTTTCAAATTAGGGTTCTGATTTAAAAAAGTATGCCGTTCAGCAGCAGGAATGCAGCATTAGCGGCCCAAGCTTATGAGGTGTGGCTAAATCCCAGTAGGGATGTGGTCAACCGGCCACCACAAAGGGACTTGGCATACCTTTAGTGATGACATGCAAAGAATACGGCCACTTTTTAAAGGAGGGACAGGGGTGGGGGTGGGGAGGGGATGTCAGGCCAATAAACTCGATTGGCAGGGGGGCTAGTCTTGGTGTAGTTTCCATAGAAACAAACAAGTTCATCCAAGATCCTGCGCCAGCGAATTATTAACCATTAGAGGAGGGGGGTCCTCAGGCAGTGGGGCCGATCTGGGGATCCCATCGGTCAGCAGACCAACCCCGTAATCCCGACAGCAGCACTTTTCCCATTCATAGTTGACGTGGACACCTACGAATGTGAATAGTGCCTGTAGGTCAACATTCTGTGTGTTGGCATTGTGATTTTTCAGGATCCTGGCGTCAGCATGGTGACTGCCGGCATCCCGAGCGCTGGTCACATGACCGTATCCCATTTAAAAAAGTAGCTGTGTTTTATTTTCCGCTGTGCGGATCCCTCACCCAATAACTACTGCTGAGTGCAGCCCATAGGCTACAATGGCTAATGCCATCTGAAGATGGCGTTAGCTACCGGGCCAATCTCCCATGGAAAGTTGAAACCCGCTAATTTTGTCACGGAATACAGCAGTCATACATCCACGGCATCATACGTATTAGCTGGTTGCCTCAGAAAACAGGCCTTGCAATTCCCCCAAAAGTTTGTGCAGACACTTTTGAAACTCTGCAGTGCCGCTTTCTTAGCGTTACTCACCTCTCCTTCCTTTCTCTTAACAATTCTCTGATCTGGCGTCCTACAGAAACACCTTCTTTAACCTTGGCATCGCTGTTCCGGAGAGACGTATTTCTCAAGTATGTGGATCCAGTTTGCGTTTTATCCATCCCTTTAACAAGGCTTTTAGTAAGTGCAAGCTTGATGTGTAAAGGAAGAAGGAACACTTCTGTCGACCTTAAACACTATCTACCTTTTACCTGTTGACCTTTTGACCATGTCAACCTAATGCATATCGACCATATGTTGTCAATCCAATTGACTGTCTATCTAGACCAGGCATGTCCAAACTGCGGCCCTCCAGCTGTTGAGAAACTACATATCCCGGCATGCTCTCACACAGCTTTAGCATTCTCTGACAGCAAAACTGTGTCAGGGCATGCTGGGATATGTAGTTTCACAACAGCTGGAGGGCCGCAGTTTGGACATGCCTGATCTAGACACTATCTATACATTGGAACCAGCGGTGTTTCTAGAGATGAGGGGACCCGTGTGCAGACTCCGTGTGTGGGCCCCCTCCTCCCCTGTAGCCGTCACCGCCGCTGCTAGCGCTCTCAGCCCTGAGACTCCGGCACAGTGACAGAGTCTACAGCGCATGTGCAGAACTGTGAAAAATGTCTGCTGCGCCATTTTTCCGGAGTCCTGCGCATGCGCTGTAGACTCTGGCACTGTGCCAGAGTCCCTAGCGCTCAATGCGCTAGCAGCGGCGGTGACGGCTACAGGAGAGGTGGGGGCCCACACACAGTCACCGATGGACTCTGGAAAGGTAAGTATAGAAGAAATGGGAGCAGTGTGTGCGGTGTGGGCCCCCTCTGGACCCAGGGGCCCGTGTGCACCGCACACACTGCACCCATTAGAGATACGCCAGTGATTGGAAGCTCACTTCATCAGGGTCACCACATTTCTCTTGCGTCGGACATGTGAGGTAAGCTTTGGCCAATCCTTCTGAATATACTGGATTTGCTTGTCCCTACTGCCCCAGATGTGATGTATCAATGGCAAAACTGCAATTCTTATATGTCACAAGCGGGTGTGGATCAATAGAGCGACAGTGTCTAGGTTGACAATGTTTAGGTCGACCACTATAGGTCGACAGTCAATAGATCGACAGGGTTGGAAGGTCGGCAGGGTTTCTAGGTCGACATGTGCTAGGTCGACAGGTCAAAAGGTCAACATGAGTTTGTTTTTGTTTTTTGGTGTCGTTTTCTTCGTAGCGTGACCGGGAACCCCAATTAGTGCACCGTGTCCCTTCGCATGGCACTCTTTGCTCACCATGCTTCAGGCAGATTACCGTTCCAATCGTAGTCCACGTGGATAGTTAAGTATGAAAAAGTTAAAAAACAAAAAAAACCTCATGTCAACCTTTTGACCTGTCGACCTAGCACATGTCGACCTAGACACCTTGTCGACCTTCCAACCCTGTCGACCTAGTCACTGTCGACCTATAGTGGTCGACCTAAACATTGTCGACCTAGACAGTGTCGATCTTCAGACCGGATCCCGTCACAAGCTCCAGAAAGTTTCACTTGTATCTCTAGATGGAGTTGCCTCCTAGAAGCCCATGGGCTTCTTTCCGCAAAATTCAATCGGATCCCTCCCAGTGTCTCCCGTGGCTCGCGCATGCGGTGACCAATGGCCACACGAGCAATACTCTCATCACAAGGATCGCTGTTATCGGAAGAGCTGTCCTTTGCGATTTATATTGCAATTGTACAAGCATACAGCGGTACTAAAGGCCGCTATGGAAAATCATGAAAATGAAGGGCCGAAATAATTTGCCTGCAAACTCGCGGTCATTTACCGCAATTGCTGTTTTAGCGGCTTTCGCAGCTTTTTTTGCCATGAAAATTGGCTTTTCGCAGGTATGCACTCTCCCGCGATTCACCTGTTCAACTGCAAATTCGCAAAAAAAACAACGGGATTACCGCGAAAATTGTTGCCGAACGTGAAAAGTGAAAAATGGGTAAATCTGCCTGTACCCCCCCAAAAAAGCGAAACTAACATCGGATAATAGTATAGAAGTGTATTATTGGTTATAATAAAATAATTTCTGGTATTTAAATCGGGTCAAATGGCTGTTATATGCATTTTGGGGAAAAAAATGTACAGAAGGCAAAAAAATTTTCAGCAAAATAAGTGCTTATATTAAATTTGGGACACATAAAAATGGATATAGGTATATATTTGGGTCATTTCAGGGGACTTTAAAAAAAAAAGTTGAAACAGACCGATTATGCCCACCTGCAAGTCTAAAAACACTTGTCCCACTCATAAGACACCCCTATGTACATGTCCCATACCTTGTACCTCAATTTCCATCATTTTGCACTTTTTCACCCCAAAATGATGTCATTATTAGCCAATTAAAAATAATTTAGAACATATTAGTCATTCATGTGGGTTGCAGTTAATATGCCGGAATCCCAACTTGCGGCCACAATAACGACGTCAAAATGCTGACAATGGTGTGTTTCCTGGTGTCAATGGGGGTCATTCCGATCCGATCGCTTGCTGCCGTTGTTCGTAGCGCAGTGATCGGGTCGGAACTGCGCATGCGCCGGCGCCGCAGTGCGCCGGCGCATGCCGGATGGCCGAAGACCGTCGTTCCCTAGTGATCGCCTCTGCCTGACTGACAGGCAGAGGCGGTTGCTGAGCGGGAGGGGGCAGCACGACAGCGTTTGGCCGCCGTTTCGGGGGCGCAGTCTGCCCAACGCAGGCATGGCCGAGCCGTGCGGGGGGGGGGGGGCGGGCCGCAGCGGCTGCGTGACGTCACACGCAGCTGCTGCAGCCAGCAACTCCCGGTCAGCCGCAGGAGCTGCACTGGCTGGGAGTTACTCAACAAGTACAAAAGCATAGCCGCTGTGCGATGCTTTTGTACTTGTGCGAGGGGGCCAGACAGACATGCGGGGTGGGTTAGCCCTGTGCTGGGCGTCCTCCCGCATGTTTGGGAACATGATCGTAGCTGGGGCACCAAAGACAGCAGGGCCCCCCAGTGGACCACCAGCCCCTACAGTTACCCCCCCCCACCACCACCCCGCTGCTCACCTCCCGCGGTCACAGGCAACGGGAGCACGCGCTGCAGCAGGGGGAGAAGAGAAGACACCAGGCTGCCGGGGTATGAGGGATCCACGCTGCCGGAGGAGGAGTGCGGCTGGCTGTGCATGCGGCTTCCTCCCCCCTCCTCTCGGGCAGCACGGTCGGGGACTGAGTCAAGCAATCTCCAGCCTCTGCCGCCAGCAGCATCTCTCCTGGCAGCAGCGAAGGCTGGAGATTGCTTGACTCAGTCCCCGACCGTGCTGCCCGAGAGGAGGGGGGAGGAAGCCGCATGCACAGCGTGGATCCCTCCTGCCCCGGCAACCTGTAGATCAATGCAGAGCTTCGGCCGGGGGGCCCCTTAAAACAGGGGGGCACGGGTACTGACCCCCGGGGCACCCCCCTTAATCCGGCTCTTCCGGGATGCCATTGTCGGTATTCTGACCGCTGGCATCCCATCCATTAGGATTACATATTGAACTCATTCATGGGGGTGCCCCAGGAGTTCTGAACCAAATACCTTCACTTTTAACTTAAAATAGGGATTTTCCCCAACTTTTCATCTGCTCAGAGGTGGTGAATTGAAATTTGCAGTAAAATTACCGTAAATCCATTTTTGAGGCAAATTGAATAGGCGCTTCTCGTGATTCAAAGTACAACCTCTGTTTTTACAGCAAAAATAAGATTTTAAACCTACCGGTAAATCTTTTTCTCCTAGAGGATGCTGGGGCCTCCGTAAGGACCATGGGGAATAGACGGGCTCCGCAGGAGACATGGGCACTAAAAAGAACTTTAGATATGGGTGTGCACTGGCTCCTCCCTCTATGCCCCTCCTCCAGACCTCAGTTAGAGAAACTGTGCCTAGAGGAGACGGACCGTACGAGGAAAGGATTTTTGTTAATCTAAGGGCAAGATTCATACTAGCCCACACCATCCACACCGTATAACATGGAATATACGCAACCAGTTAACAGTATGAAACAAAACAGCATCAGCCCGAGACTGATCAAAACTGTAACATAACCCTTATGTAAGCAAAAAACTATATACAAGTCTTGCAGAATTTAGTCCACACTGGGACGGGCGTCCAGCATCCTCTACGGACTAGGAGAAAAAGATTTACCGGTAGGTTTAAAATCTTATTTTCTCTTACGTCCTAGAGGATGCTGGGGACTCCGTAAGGACCATGGGGATTATACCAAAGCTCCAAAATGGGCGTGAGAGTGCGGATGACTCTGCAGCACCGATTGAGCAAACATGAGGTCCTCATCAGCCAGGGTATCAAACTTGTAGAACTTTGCAAAGGTGTTTGAACCCGACCAAGTCGCCGCTCAGCAAAGCTGTAATGCCGAGACACCTCGGGCAGCCGCCCAAGAAGAGCCCACCTTCCTAGTGGAATGGGCCTTTACTGAATTTGGTAACGGCAATCCAGCCGTAGAATGAGCCTGCTGAATCGTGTTACAGATCCAGCTAGCAATAGTCTGCTTAGAAGCAGGAGCGCCAACCTTGTTGGCTGCATACAGGACAAACAGTGCCTCTGTTTTCCTAACCCGAGCCGTTCTGGCCACATAAATTTTCAATGCCCTGACCACATCAAGGGACTCGGAATCCTCCAAGTCCCTCGTAGCCACAGGCACCACAATAGGTTGGTTCATATGAAAAGATGAACAAAGTGGGGTGGTATATGTCATACTTACCGACTTTTTGGCTGCTCTCTCCGGGAGAGAGCAGCCAGGTCGGTTCGGCAGGGGGGCGGGCTGCAATGTGAGTGCAGAGGGGAAGGGGGTGGAACGGAGGCGGGCCGGGGGCGTGTCGGAGGTGGGCCGGGGGCGTGACTATGGGATCGTCCCGTGTCCCTATTACCGGCATTGTACAGCAGGGGCGTGGCTATGATGACGCGATTCAACAAGAATCGCGTCATCGCCTGCCCGGACCGCCCACTTTACTCGCTAAGTGGGCGGCCGGGCAGGGGGGGACCCCTGTAATCGGGAGACTTGCCTGCTCTTCCGGGGGGCCGGGAGGGTCACCCGATTTTCGGGAGACTCCCGGCCATTCCGGGAGAGTAGGCAAGTCTGGTATATGTCTGTGTCCAGGGCGTATAAGAAATATAAATTACATAAAATACATCCCTTTAATTACTGACGAAATGATGTATTCTTCATGTGACAACTTCAGAATCTCTCCGATTGGCTCTTCCTCCTCTCGAAAACACCATATAGTGATCCCAAGGTTCATAAAAAACAAGAGTAAAAGAAAAAATGTGTAGAACAGTTTCACACCAATCAAATTATTTCCACAACTTGGAAAGCAGAAGGGCGTACCCCACTCACACAGAAACAAGTGAGTGGAAACCCATAAAGGTATCTTTCAATAAACTGGTGTCCTTATGATGTTATAGTATAAATCTCAGGAGCATACCCAAAACTCACAATAGAGAAATGGTGATAAATCACATCAAGGTATCTTTGAAATCTGTCAGATGCGTACCCCAACTTACATAGTTTGCAGTGGAGACATATGCATAAAGGTATCTTTTAAAATTTCTAACATCAAGAATGTGCGTACCACAACTCACTGGGTATGAGGATATTTGACTCCTATCATGGTATCTTTATCCAAAGTTTCAAGGAGAAAACAGGAAGAGGTTCCTCTTTGGTTAAAAAAAAGTATTTATTTCCAGGGTACATCAAAAAAAAAAATTCTTAAAAAAATTTAAATACAGCAGAATAAAAATGGATCCAACTTTGATCATCCGTAACTACTCACAGTACTTTGTATATGAAAAGATGAAACCACCTTAGGCAAAAATTGAGGACGAGTCCGCAACTCCGCTCTATCCACATGGAAAATCAGATAGGGGCTTTTGTGAGATAAAGCCGCCAACTCAGACACTCGTCTTGCCGATGCCAAGGCCAACAACATGACCACTTTCCAAGTGAGATACTTTAATTCCACCATTTGAAGAGGCTCAAACCAGTGAGACTTAAGGAACCTTAACACCACGTTAAGGTCCCATGGTGCCACTGGAGGCACAAAAGGAGGCTGGATATGCAGCACTCCCTTCACAAAAGTCTGGACTTCTGGGAGAGAAGCCAATTCCTTCTGGAAGAAAATGGATAGGGCCGAAATCTGAACCTTAATGGAGCCTTATTTTAGGCCCAAATTCACTCCAGTCTGGAGGAAGTGAAGGAAACGGCCCAGATGGAATTCTTCCGGAGGAGCATTCCTGGACTCACACCAAGACACATACTTCCTCCATATACGGTGATAATGTTTTGCTGTCACGTCCTTCCTAGCCTTTATCAGAGTAGGAAATACCTCATCAGGAATGCCCTTCTCCGCTAGGATCCGGCGTTCAACCGCCATGCCGTCAAACGTAGCCGCGGTAAGTCCTGGAATAGACAGGGCCCCTGTTGCAACAGGTCCTCTCTGAGAGGAAGAGGCCACGGATCTTCTGTGAGCATTTCCTGCAGATCCGGATACCAGGCCCTTCGAGGCCAATCTGGAACAATGAGAATTGTCTGTACTCCTCTTCGTCTTATGATTCTCAATATCTTTGAGAACATCACTGCGGTGATGTTGTCTGACTGAATCAGAACCGGTAGGTCGCGAAGCAAATTCTCTGCTTGACGAAGGCCGTTGTATATGGCCCTTAATTCCAGTACGTTGATGTGTAGACAAGCCTCCTGGCTTGACCATAGACCTTGGAAGTTTCTTCCCTGTGTAACTGCTCCCCATCCTCGGAGGCTCGCGTCCGTGGTTACCAGAACCCAGTCCTGAATGCCGAACCTGCGACACTCTAGAAGGTGAGCACTCTGCAGCCACCACAGGAGAGACACCCTGGCCCTGGGGGACAGGCTGATCATCTGATGAATCTGTAGATGTGACCCGGACCACTTGTCCAGAAGGTCCCACTGAAAAGTCCTCGCATGGAACCTGCCGAATGGAATGGCCTCGTAAGACGCCACCCTCTTTCCCAGAACTTGAGTGCAGTGATGCACCGACACCCTTTTTGGCTTCAAGAGGTCCCTGACCAAGTTCAGGAGTTCTTGTGCCTTTTCCATCGGAAGAAAAACACTTTTCTGGTCTGTATCCAGAATCATGTCGTTGGAACCAACTGTGACTTCGGGAGATTGAGAATCCAGCCGTGCTGCTGCAAAACCCTCAGGGAAAGTGATACGCTGTTCAGCAACTGCTCTCTTGATCTCGCTTTTATTAGATCGTCCAAGTACGGGATAATTGTGACTCACTGCTTGCGCAGGAGCACCATCATTTCCGCCATTACCTTGGTGAAAATCCTCGGGGCCGTGGAAAGCCCAAACGGCAACGTCTGAAATTGGTAATGACAATCCTGTACAGCAAATCTCAGGAACCCCTGATGAGGAGAATATATGGGGACATGAAGGTATGCATCCTTTATGTACAGGGACACCATATAATCCCCCCCCCCTCCAGGCTGGCGATTACCGCTCTGAGCGATTCCATCTTGAACTTGAACCATTTTAAGTATAGGTTTAAAGATTTTAAATTCAGAATGGGTCTGACCGAACCGTCCGGTTTCGAAACCACAAACAGGGTTGAGTAGTACCCCATCCCCTGCTGAAGCAGGGGAACTTTGACCACCACTTGTTGAAGACACAGTTTTTGAATTGCATGTAAAACTACCTCCGTCTCTGGGGAAGAAGCCGGTAGGGCCGATTTGAAAAACCGGCGAGGAGGCACCTCTTCGAACTCCAGCTTGTAACACTGGGAAACAATGTCTATTGCCCAGGGATCCACCTGTGATTGAGCCCAGACGTGGCTGAAAAGTCGAAGACGTGCCCCTACTGGGGCGGACTCCCTCAGCGGAGCCCCAGCGTCATGCGGTGGATTTTGTAGAAGCCGGGGAGGACTTCTGCTCCTGGGAACTAGCTGTAGTTGGCAGCTTTTTCCCCCTGCCCTTACCTCTGGCAATGAAGAAAGATCCCCGTACTCTCTTGGTTTTATGCGACCGAAAGGAATGCATCTGATAATGTGGCGTTTTCTTAGGCTGTGAGGAAACATAAGGCAAAAAAGTTGATTTACCTGCAGTAGCTGTGGAGACCAGGTCCGTGAGACCTTCCCCAAACAATTCCTCACCCTTGTAAGGCAAAACCTCCTTATGCCTCTTCCGGCATCACCCGTCCATTGTCGGGTCCATAGGGCTCGCCTAGCAGAAATCGCCATAGCGTTGGCTCTGGAACCCAGTAGGCCAACGTCTCTCTGAGCATCTCTCATATATAGGACAGCATCCTTAATATGACCCAGGGTCAATAAAATGGTTTCCTTATCCAGCGTATCAATATCAGCAGATAAGGTATCTGTCCACGCTGCTACAGCGCTACAAACCCAAGCCGACGCTATCGCCGGTCTGAGTAATGTACCAGTATGTGTGTAAATTGACTTCAAGGTAGTCTCCTGCCTGCGATCAGCAGGATCCTTGAGGGTTGCTGTATCTTGAGATGACAGCGCTACCTTTTTGGATAAGCGTGTCAACGCTTTGTCCACCCTTGGGGAGGATTCCCACCGTATTCTGTCCTTAGCCGGGAAAGGATACGCCATAAGAATCCTTTTGGGAATTTGCTGTTTCTTGTCTGGAGATTCCCAAGCCCTTTCAAACAACTCATTTAGTTCATGTGAAGGGGGAAAAGTAACCTCAGGCTTCTTTTCTTTAAACATGTGGACCCTCGTGTCAGGTACAGAGGGTCATCTGTGATATGCAACACATCTTTTATTGCAAAAATCATATACTGAATACTTTTAGCCAATTTTGGCTGCAACTTCGCATCATCATAGTCGACACTGGAGTCAGAATCCGTGTCGGTATCAGTGTCTACGACTTGTGATAGTGGGCGCTTTTGAGACCCAGAAGGTCCCTGCGACATAGTGAAAGGCAGTGCTTGACTCCCTGTACATTCCCTGGACTCTGCTTTGTCCAACCTTATGTGCAATAAATTCACATTTGCATTTAAAATGTTCCACATATCCAACCAGTCAGGTGTCGGCGTTGCCGACAGAGACACCACACTCATTTGCTCCACCTCCTCCCTAGAAGAGCCTTCCGCTTCAGACATGCCGACACACGCGTACCGACACCCCACACACTCAGGGAAATCTCTAATCTGGAGATAGTTCCCCCACAAGGCCCTTTGGAGAGACAGAGAGAGAGTGTGCCAGCACACACCCAGCGCCAGTGACCATGGAAAAAATTCCCAGATAGATATAGCGCTTTATATATATATATATATATATATATATATATATATATATATATATATCTACTGAGCCAATTATGTGCCCCCCCCCCCTTCTTTAAAACCCTCTGTCACCGTGTTCAGCAGGGGAGAGTCCGGGGAGCCAGCTTCTCAGCGGTGTGCTGTGGAGAAAATGGCGCTGGTTAGTGCTGAGGGATCAAGCTCCGCCCCCTCGGCGGCAGGCTTCGGTCCCGCTCGATTTCTTAATAAACTGGCGGGGGTTACCTATATACAGCCCTCAGCCTATATATATATTCTTGACAGTCCTAGGGGTGTAAAATTGCTGCCCAGGGCGCCCCCCCCCCCCCCTGTGCCCTGCACCCATCAGTGCCTGCCGTGTGTGTTTTATGTGGGAGCAATGGCGCGCAGCGTTACCGCTGCGCGTTACCTCAGTAAAGATCTGAAGTCTTCTGCCGCCTTTGAAGTTTTCTATCTTCTTATACTCACCCGGCTTCTATCTTCCGGGTCTGTGAGGAGGACGGCAGCGTTCCGACTCCCTCTGGAGCTAATGGTGTCCAGTAGCCTAAGAAGCAGAGCCTAACATTTAAGTAGGTCTGCTTCTCTCTTCTCAGTCCCACGATGCAGGGAGCCTGTTGCCAGCAGTGCTCCCTGAAAATAAAAAACCTAACAAAATTCTTTCTTTCAGGGAAACTCAGGAGAGCTCCCTGTAATGCACCCAGTCTCCTCTGGGCACAGTATCAAACTGAGGTCTGGAGGAGGGGCATAGAGGGAGGAGCCAGTGCACACCCATATCTAAAGTTCTTTTTAGTGCCCATGTCTCCTGCGGAGCCCGTCTATTCCCCATGGTCCTTACGGAGTCCCCAGCATCCTCTAGGACGTAAGAGAAAACGTCTTTTCACAGCTAATTGAATTCGTCCCTAAGCCTGATCGCAATGATCAAATTGCTTATTGGGATTCAGCAGAAATAAGTATACTTAGAGCACGTATCAAAACCCTTGGCACAATATTGTCATTGACCAGTGGAATTAAAAATAAAAAAATAGAATCACGGAGAAGATATTTCTTCTTGGAATAAATGTGTGTGAGCTGAGCAAGAGATGACATCCCGTGACTGCTGGAAGGGGATGAGGAAAACGGTTGGGTAGAATGTGGCCTCATGTTTCTCTGTGTCGTCACCTCTTTCTTCTCATTGCCTAGCGCTGTCTGACGCTGTACGGCTGTGATTTATGCTCAGCATGTGTGCTGTGTGATGTTATGTGAGAGCCGTGTATAAATGTATTCAGTGGCAGAGTGCGGCACGGTGCAGGTCACATGGATGTAACCTCTACTTCTACGGGGCCTGACCTTTTCCTCAGCGTTCTTCTATGTGACCAGAGCATATACCTGTATGGCCGCAGTTCATGTAACTTAGCTCACATACAGTACCTGACTTATGCAGCACTTGTTACAGGAGCTCTCCGTGGTGCCTCCATTTGTTACCACAGCCACGGGGCACTTGGACCCGGAGCGGGATTCCAGAAGGCCTGCACCTTCAGACCCGCACCTTCTGCTCATGCATGGCTCTCCGCCACGCCTTTCTCTTTGTCTGTCCTCCATTACGGATGTGCCCCAGAGTATCTCCCCACAACGGAGACACCTATATCACCACAGCTACCTTTAAAATATTTCTCGCTGCCACCACTGCATCTAAGCCACAGTACAGTTAGTGCAACTTGACGAATCACAATGCCCAGCATACACTAAGCGCTATTTGCTGCAACTGGCTAATCCTGATATCCTGTACATGCTGTTAACACTGCGTGAGTGGGGGTAGAGGTCCACTGAGAATGGCCAAAGGAGGAAGAGAGGGCAAAAAGATTAGTAGATGCTGATTTAGCAATGTCAATAGGGCTGTGAAAGTCACTAAGGATAATAGAGGGGATATCCAAGGAGAGGAAGTGGGGAAGCCAGGCAGCAAAGTTGTCGAGGAATGAGGAGGAGCAGCCGGGGGGAAGCAGTAGATGACCGCCACCTGGAGGTGAATGGGATAGAAGAGACAGATAGAGTGGACCTCAAAAGTGGAGAAAGTGAGGGAGGGTTCTGATGGGATGACGCGAAAGGTGCAGTTTGGAGAGAGTAGGATGCCCACTCCACCACCATGGCGGTCATCGGGTCTGACAGAGTGGGTGAAGAAGCCCCCATATGAGAGGGCAGCAGGGGAGGTGGAGTCAGAGGAGGAGAGCCAGGTTTCAGTGATAGCGAGAAGGTTAAAGGGGGGTACTCACGGAGCGATATTCTAAGCAATCTGATTGCATTATCGCAGCCCTGCGCATCGCTGGTGCTAGATTGGCCTGCATGCAGGCCAATCTAGCGGGTCCCTCACTTCACCCGCTGGGTGAAATGAGCGGCCCCCCGTTTCCCCCCGCACGCTCAGCACACATCTCTCCCGCATCGGCCCGTCTATATGGGCCTTAAGAGAGTGGGAGTTGAAGAGGTCATGGATAGTGGTTAGTTTGTTGCAGTTTGATTTGGCATTCCAGAGAGCACAGGAGAGGGAGGGATGGGATAGGGGAAATGTGGATCAGGTTGGCTGGGTTGCAGGTGCGGAGGATGATTGGGAAATGGGGGTGGGGTGAGAGCCAGCAGAGTGGATTGGTATGGGACCGGATCTAGGAGCCATGGCTCTAGTGCACTACATTAGCGGTGATCAGAGGAATACTATATAAAAGGGGTTGGTGAACATAGGCGTGTGCACGGGGGGTGCCTGGTGCGCATAGGCACCCCCTAATGTCCGGCACCCCCCACACACATGCAGCACACCTGCAGCTGTCCTCCTCCCCCCCCCCCCCCCCCTTCCCCGCCGATTCCTGTCCTCCGCTCCCCTGCCGATACCTGTCTTCCCGGAGGGGGTCCTCTCCAAGAAGGGGATTTAGACGCTAACCCGCTGCCTCTCCTTCTCGTGTGAGAATCCAAGCCCGTGTGTTGAGACATGTAAATCTCAGCAGTGTAAGTTGGTGCTGTGCGCGCAGTGGCCAGCAGAGGAGGCCCTGAACTGGTGCCGGTTACTGCTGGCCAAAGGGGGACAGCTTTGAGGACTTCTGTCATATTGTTCGCTCCTAGGACAACACCACCCTGTGCACGGCTTACCGCTGCTGAATGTGCGGCATTTCACCCTTAATGTAGCTGTGCACGGAGTGCTTCCACCAGGGTGAGCATGCCAGAGACAACTTTAGCATGTTCCGCAGCCAGGATGGGGGAGGGATGTGCGATGTCCTTCAGGAGAGCGGGTGAGTGCTGCCCACTGCACTGACACCTGCCTGCGACTGTCTGCAGCCCTGCACTGACACCAACCAGTGCTCCTTGCTGTCAGACGTACTTTGGATTCAGAGGAGTCGTGACAGAGGAGGAAGATTCCTGGGGGCCCTGAAGCCCTGAACTGACGGAGCTGTGCTTCTGCCCTCCACAGAGACTGACACCAGGGTCCTTGTGCTGGCACTACTTCCTCCCTGAAGACGAAACCCTATTCTTACACCCTCTGTGCCAAGATTACTCCTGTTGTGGAGCTATGCAGAGAGACAGAGTGCCCCCCCCCCCCCCCTGTCATTTCTGACTTCTTTTTTTTTACAAAAGGAGAACAGCAGCAGCACTACTGCTATTTCCGTCAGTCAGATTTGATAAAAGAGCCGGCAGGCACTAGGATCCGCTGCTGCTCTTATCAGCAAGTCCGTGTGGTAACCAATGGGGATGCTGGAGCTGCAGCTCCAGCCTCCCCCTGCTCACACTGCAACCTACCTCCCCCACTGCCAGCCAGCCAGAGTCCAGCCCAGGCGTGGGGTTCAAATGCCAGCATCGAGTAAGACTGTTACTTAAGACTGTTACTTATGATGGCGCAGAAGGCTTCATTAGCCCTCACTGCACTGCACAGTTTCCCAGCACTTCCTCCTCCACTTCCTTTACCACCATGCTAGGTGCAGTCAAACTCAGCTCAGCTTTAAGAAGGCGGCCCGTTGGATTGTGACAGGGCTGTCCTGCAGATGTCTTATGCTGCTTGTTGGAGATCCAGCCCTATGCTGGACTAATTCAACATCTCTATATGCAACCGCTTTCAGTAACACGCCCACACTTTGTTACATCTGCGTCTGATCAGCCAACCTCCTGTAACCACACAGTAATACCTAACACATTTCTAATATGCTTCATGGTGCGTGTGTCTGACTCCATCGCAGTGCATGCATGCGCAGTGCAACTAAGACGCAAGTGCAGATGAAAAACACAAGAAAAAAATAAAACACATTGGCCCCCACAGGAAAAAAAAACACACATTGACTCCCACAGAAAACATTAAAACAAATTGGACCCCACAGGGAAAAAAATAAATGTATAATATAGCTTTTGGAAGTACAATTTGTTTCAAATTTCCACTGCTGTTTGAAAGGCCCAGTGACACCAAGATGTTTTATAATTCTTGGCTGTAACATCTATATATTCATTTATTAACATTTATGTAGCTCTAGCATACACTACTGCACTTTCTTTCAAAGTAGCGCAATAGGTTCAAATGGTCAACATGACAATGGTACACATGACAATGGTTGACACATGAAAAGGTCAACATGAGTTTTTTTTATTATTTTCAACTTTTTCATACTTTACCATCCATGTGGACTACGATTGGGAGTAGTAACCTGAGCACCTCGTCTGAAACAAGGGAACAGGGAGCACTAATTGGGGTCCATGTGCTGAAAGGTAAAATTTGACACAAAAAAAATGCATGTCAACATTTTCTTATGTTACATTTCCGTGTTGACCTTTTGACTATGTTGACTTTTACACCATTTTAACCTTGTGCATGGCGAGCATTTGGTGCTGACCTAGACACTGTTGATCTTTTGACTGTTGACCCATCGACCCATAATCAATCTATAGTACCCTACAGGACTTTTGTCCCGACTGCCGGTATTGTGGAGAGGTATAACGGGTATAGCAGGTTTAGGCAGCGTGGTGAGGGAGTTTTTAGAGTAGGGGAGGTGGACGCCTACTGCAACAGAAGCAATACGTATGCAAATCTGTGGGAGGTGTGGCATACCCCCAGTGTAATGAGATCACTTCCCCTTTTCATTGGCAGTTCCTAAATGCAAAATGTTGGGAGGGTATGCAGTTAATATACCACCTGTTGGGATCCCGGCGTTCGTGATTCCGACGCCGGAATCCTGACAGACGGCTAAATGTCCGAGGTCGGACTCCCGACTGCCGCCCGTATTAACACTCAGGTGGTGGGTCCACTCCACCACCCGAGTGGGAATATAAGCTGTGGCGAGCGAAGCTCGACACTCGGCCCGATGCATGGCGAGTGCAGGAAGCCCGCAAAGGGACTTGCTGTGCTTGCTTCCGGTATACCACCTGCCGGGATGCCGCTGTCAGCATATTAACAGCCTGCATCCCAACAACCGGTATATCGTATGTATTCCATTGGGAGGTACAGAGAACATTGGATGCCTCCTGTAATTTACTATCTAAAGCATTTTTATCAGATGGTCCTGTACTGGTTATATACACCTGAGACAGATGGTCCTGTACTGGTTACATACACCTGAGACAGATGGTCCTGTACTGGTTATATACACCTGAGACAGATGGTCCTGTACTGGTTACATACACCTGAGACAGATGGTCCTGTACTGGTTACATACACCTGAGACAGATGGCCCTGTACTAGTTATATACACCTGAGACAGATGGTCCTGTACTGGTTACATACACCTGAGACAGATGGTCCTGTACTGGTTACATACACCTGAGACAGATGGTCCTGTACTGGTTACATACACCTGAGACAGATGGTCCTGTACTGGTTATATACACCTGAGACAGATGATCCTGTACTAGTTATATACACCTGAGACAGATGGTCCTGTACTAGTTATATACACCTGAGACAGATGGTCCTGTACTAGTTACATACACCAGGGACAGATGGTCCTGTACTAGTTATATACACCTGAGACAGATGGTCCTGTACTAGTTATATACACCTGAGACAGATGGTCCTGTACTAGTTATATACACCTGAGACAGATGGTCCTGTACTAGTTATATACACCTGAGACAGATGATCCTGTACTAGTTACATACACCAGGGACAGATGGTCCTGTACTAGTTATATACACCTGAGACAGATGGTCCTGTACTGGTTATATACACCTGAGACAGATGGTCCTGTACTAATTATATACGCCAGAGACAGATGGTCTTGTACTGGTTATATACGCCTGAGACAGATGGTCCTGTACTGGTTATATACGCCTGAGACAGATGGTCCTGTACTGGTTATATACACCTGGGACAGATGGTCCTGTACTGGTTATATACACCTGAGACAGATGGTCCTGTACTGGTTACATACACCAGAGACAGATGGTCCTGTACTGGTTATATACACCTGAGACAGATGGTCCTGTACTGGTTATATACACCTGAGACAGATGGTCCTGTACTGGTTATATACACCTGAGACAGATGGTCCTGTACTAGTTATATACACCTGAGACAGATGATCCTGTACTAGTTACATACACCAGGGACAGATGGTCCTGTACTAGTTATATACACCTGAGACAGATGGTCCTGTACTAGTTATATACACCTGAGACAGATGGTCCTGTACTGGTAATATACACCTGAGACAGATGGTCCTGTACTAGTTATATACACCTGAGACAGATGGTCCTGTACTAGTTACATACACCAGGGACAGATGGTCCTGTACTAGTTATATACACCTGAGACAGATGGTCCTGTACTAGTTATATACACCTGAGACAGATGGTCCTGTACTAGTTATATACACCTGAGACAGATGGTCCTGTACTAGTTATATACACCTGAGACAGATGATCCTGTACTAGTTACATACACCAGGGACAGATGGTCCTGTACTAGTTATATACACCTGAGACAGATGGTCCTGTACTGGTTATATACACCTGAGACAGATGGTCCTGTACTAATTATATACGCCAGAGACAGATGGTCTTGTACTGGTTATATACACCTGAGACAGATGGTCCTGTACTGGTTATATACACCTGGGACAGATGGTCCTGTACTGGTTATATACACCTGAGACAGATGGTCCTGTACTAGTTATATATACCTGAGACAGATTGTCCTGTACTAGTTATATACACCTGAGACAGATGGTCCTGTACTAGTAATAAACAGCTGAGACAGATGGTCCTGTACTAGTTATATACGCCTGAGACAGATGGTCCTGTATTAGTTATATACACCTGAAACAGATGGTCCTGTACTAGTTATATACGCCTGAGACAGATGGTCCTGTATTAGTTATATACACCTGAAACAGATGTTCCTGTACTAGTTATATACACCTGAAACAGCTGGTCCTGTACTAGTTATTTACACCTGAAACAGCTGGTCCTGTACTAGTTATATACACCTGAGACAGATGGTCCTGTACTAGTTATATACACCAGGGACAGATGGTCCTGTACTAGTTATATATGCCTGAAACAGATGGTCCTGTACTGGTTATATACACCTGAAACAGATGGTCCTGTACTAGTTATATACGCCTGAGACAGATGGTCCTTTACTAGTTATATACACCTGAAACAGATGGTCCTGTACTAGTTATATACACCAGGGACAGATGGTCCTGTACTGGTTATATACACCTGAGACAGATGGTCCTGTACTAATTATATACGCCAGAGACAGATGGTCTTGTACTGGTTATATACACCTGAGACAGATGGTCCTGTACTGGTTATATACACCTGGGACAGATGGTCCTGTACTGGTTATATACACCAGGGACAGATGGTCCTGTACTAGTTATATATGCCTGAAACAGATGGTCCTGTACTGGTTATATACACCTGAAACAGATGGTCCTGTACTAGTTATATACGCCTGAGACAGATGGTCCTTTACTAGTTATATACACCTGAAACAGATGGTCCTGTACTAGTTATATACACCAGGGACAGATGGTCCTGTACTAGTTATATATGCCTGAAACAGATGGTCCTGTACTGGTTATATACACCTGAAACAGATGGTCCTGTACTAGTTATATACACCTGAGACAGAAGGTCCTGTACTAGTTATATACACCTGAAACAGATTATATACACCCGAGACAGATGGTCCTGTACTAGTTATATACACCTGAGACAGATGGTCCTGTACTAGTTATATATACCTGAGACAGATGGTCCTGTACTAGTTATATACACCCGAGACAGATGGTCCTGTACTGTTATATACACCTGAAACAGATGGTCCTGTACTAGTTATATACACCTGAGACAGATGGTCCTGTACTAGTTATATACACCTGAGACAGATGGTCCTGTACTAATTATATACACCTGAGACAGATGGTCCTGTACTAGTTATATACACCTGAGACAGATGGTCCTGTACTAGTTATATACACCTGAGACAGATGGTCATGTACTGGTTATATACACCTGAGACAGATGGTCTTGTACTAGTATTATACGCCTGAGACAGATGGTCCTGTACTAGTTATATATACCTGTGGAAGATGGGCCTGAGCTAGTTATATATACTTGTGGAAGATGGGCCTGTGCTAGTTATATATACTTGTGGAAGATGGGCCTGTGCTAGTTATATATACCTGTGGAAGATGGTCCTGTGCTAGCTATATATAACTGTGGAAGATGGTCCTGTGCTAGTTATATATACCTGTGGAAGATGGTCCTGTGCTAGTTATATATACTTGTGGAAGATGGGCCTGTGCTAGTTATATATAGCTGTGGAAGATGGGCCTGTGCTAGTTATATATACCTGTGGAAGATGGGCCTGTGCTAGCTATATATAACTGTGGAAGATGGTCCTGTGCTAGTTATATATACCTGTGGAAGATGGGCCTGTGCTAGCTATATATAACTGTGGAAGATGGTCCTGTGCTAGTTATATATACCTGTGGAAGATGGGCCTGTGCTAGTTATATATACCTGTGGAACATGGGCCTGTGCTAGTTATATATACCTGTGGAAGATGGTCCTGTGCTAGTTATATATACCTGTGGAAGATGGTCCTGTGCTAGTTATATATACCTGTGGAATATGGGCCTGTGCTAGTTATATATACCTGTGGAAGATGGGCCAGTGCTAGTTATATATACCTGTGGAAGATGGGCCTGTGCTAGTTATATATACCTGTGGAAGATGGTCCTGTGCTAGTTATATATACCTGTGGAAGATGGGCCTGTGCTAGTTATATATACCTGTGGAAGATGGGCCTGTGCTAGTTATATATACCTGTGGAAGATGGGCCTGTGCTAGTTATATATAGCTGTGGAAGATGGGCCTGTGCTAGTTATATATACCTGTGGAAGATGGGCCTGTGCTAGTTATATATAGCTGTGGAAGATGGTCCTATGCTAGTTATATATACCTGTGGAAGATGGGCCTGTGCTAGTTATATATACCTGTGGAAGATGGGCCTGTGCTAGTTATATATACCTGTGGAAGATGGGCCTGTGCTAGTTATATTAGCTGTGGAAAATGGGCCTGTGCTAGTTATATATACCTGTGGAAGATGGGCCTGTGCTAGTTATATATAGCTGTGGAAGATGGGCCTGTGCTAGTTATATATACCTGTGGAAGATGGGCCTGTGCTAGTTATATATAGCTGTGGAAGATGGTCCTATGCTAGTTATATATACCTGTGGAAGATGGGCCTGTGCTAGTTATATATACCTGTGGAAGATGGGCCTGTGCTAGTTATATATACCTGTGGAAGATGGGCCTGTGCTAGTTATATATAGCTGTGGAAGATGGGCCTGTGCTAGTTATATATACCTGTGGAAGATGGGCCTGTGCTAGTTGTACACACCTGAGACAGATGTACTAGTATTTGAGCAAGGCAATGCTGATATTGTCTGGAGATCACCAGACAATGGTGGTCATTCCGAGTTGTTCGCGCGTTGCCAATTTTCGCTATGCTGCGATTTGTTGCTAAATGCGCATGTGCATGGTACACTGGCCCTCATTCCGAGTTGTTCGCTCGCAAGCTGCTTTTAGCAGCTTTGCACACGCTAAGCCGCCGCCTACTGGGAGTGAATCTTAGCATAGTAAAATTGCGAACGAAAGATTCGCAATATTGCGAAAATACTTCTCTGTGCAGTTTCTGAGTAGCTCGAGACTTACTCTGCCAGTGCGATCAGTTCAGTGCTTGTCGTTCCTGGTTTGACGTCACAAACACACCCAGCGTTCGCCCAGACACTCCTCCGTTTCTCCAGCCACTCCCGCGTTTTTCCCAGAAACGGTAGCGTTTTTTCACACACTCCCATAAAACGGCCAGTTTCTGCCCAGAAACACCCACTTCCTGTCAATCACACAACGATCACCAGAACGAAGAAAAAACCTCGTAATTCCGTGAGTAAAATTCCTAACTGCATAGCAAATTTACTTGGCGCAGTCGCACTGCGGACATTGCGCATGCGCATTAGCGACTAATCGCTCCGTTGCGAGGAAAAAATAAAGAGCGAACAACTCGGAATGACCCCCACAGTGCGTATGCGCTTAGTTATTTAACTAAAAACTTAGCAGTTTTGCTGTTGTTCGTGCGGCGCTTTTCAGTCGCACTGCTGATCGGTGAGTGATTGACAGGAAAGGGGCGTTTCTGGGTGGTAACTGAGCGTTTTCTGGGAGTGTGCTAAAAAACGCAGGCGTGTCAGGGAAAAATGCGGGAGTGTCGAGAAACGGGGGAGTGGCTGGCCGAACGCAGGGCGTTTGTGACGTCAAACCAGGAACTAAACGGGCCGAGCTGATCGCAATCTAGGAGTAGGTCTGGAGCTACTCAGAAACTGCAAGAAAATATTTAGTAGCAATTCTGCTAATCTTTCGTTCGCTATTCTGCTAAGCTAAGATACACTCCCAGAGGGCGGCGGCCTAGCGTGTGCAATGCTGCTAAAAGCAGCTAGCGAGTGAACAATTCGTAATGACCACCAATAACCACTAAGGGGACACATCATTAGATAGAAATGGGGGAATTCTATGGTGACCACACTATTCCGAGTTGTTCGCTCGTTGCCGATTTTCGCTATACTGCGATTAGTCACTTACTGCGCATGCGCAAGGTTCGCAGAGCGCATGCGCTTAGTTATTTTACATTAAAGTTAGGTATTTTACTCACGGCATAACAAAGCTTTTTCATCGCTGTGCTGATCGTAGTGTGATTGACAGGAAGTGGGTGTTTCTGGGCGGAAACTGGCCGTTTTATGGGAGTCTGCGGAAAAACGCAGGCGTTCGAGTTGCAAAACGCAGGAGTGGCTGGAGAAACGGGGGACTGGTTGGGCAAACGCTGGGTGTGTTTGTGACGTCAAACCAGGAACGAAAAGTACTGAGCTGGTCGCAATGGCTGAGTAAGTCTGGAGCTACTCAGAAACTGCTAAGAAATTTCTATTCGCAATTCTACTAATCTTTCGTTCGCACTTCTGCTATGCTAAGATACACTCCCAGAGGGCGGCGGCTTAGCGTGTGCAATGCTGCTAAAAGCAGCTAGCGAGCGAACAACTCGGAATCACCCCCATGGGGCCTTATTTAGAGGTGTAGGCAATGCCGATGCTGCACGCAGTGGATGATTTGCCACTGCGCATGCTCTAAAGCCGCACTGTATAGCGACTGATTAGCTATAGCATAGGAGGATTTATTCACAAAGATAATCGATGTTTGGGCTGTTGGCTAGAAACATGCAGGCATAGTCAGCCACTACGAATTCACTCACAGCTGGAGAGCCATTGGTGTCTTAGGAGAGCCACTCTGTCTGTGACAGCACAGAGGTCTAAGGTACACCCGATGTTTCTGCTTTTGTACGTAAGCGTCGGATACGAGATGCCGACAGTGGGCATCTCTGTGCACAAGTCATCAGTATATTCTCCCAACTGCACACTGAGTGGAGTGATATCTGCATTTGTGTACAACTCTGAATCTTCTCAGAGGTCACAGCATTTGAAACATGGGAAACATAGTACAAGCCACTTTTATGCGAGGGTACCCCGACTCTGTTGGTGCCAGGATGGGTCAGATAGGCTTGTGAAAATGTATGAAGTTTTACCTGTAAGGGGTGTGGCTTAATTATTTCAACATGTTGTCATCACAATGATGTCATCAAGCCTCGACCCTTCTTGGGTGCAACTGACAGTGTCAGGTCCGGGTGTTTTTGTGAATCCGTTAACCCGGGACCAACCACAGGTGTAGGTGCTGGGGTATGAAGAAAGACGGGAGGACGAAGAAAGTTCCATTCCATATATTTATTGAAATTAACAATTTCAGTAAAGAGTTAAATGACAAGTTGTTAATCATCATATCATACTGAAGTATTGCAGGAATGGCAGAAATAATATGCAGGATAAATCTCAAAGACAAATAAAAGAAATGTTCATGGTACTGTATATAAAACAAGCTGATGAATAAATGTTGAATTGTCCAAATATAAACAAGCTTTGATGCTGAACTGCAGAATGTGATTAACTGGATAATGCAGACATGAAGAAATAACTGTAAGGATTTGCAATGGAGTTTTGAGAGTTAACTGAGAGACTGTGAAGAATTATCCTTGTTATGACAACATAGCAAATATAAAGCACTGAATAGGGTTACTTGCGGGTTCCGGAGATCACTGTGAAACTGTAGTAGATGACAAGGTGATGAATGGGTTAAATGCAGAGTTGAACAAATGAACAGCTGAGGGAAATGGAATCCTCCAAACTTTGAATGGTAGGCCGACAAGGTAACCTCATGCAAGACTCTGGGAATTCAACTGTTTCCAGTAGGTGAGCAATTAACTGACAGCACAGCGGAGAGCCGGTGGATCTTTCAGCAGTGAAGGCTGCAGACGGACCTCTGGGAACGGAGGCTATATCTGGACCACGGGAATCACACAGGAATGCACGGAGAGAGCTCAGAGCTAGAGCACAGCGTTGATACAACAAAGCACTGGCCCAGAGTAACATAATCCCAGCCTACTTAAAGGCAGCACAAGCACGGGATTGGCTTACACCTGCCCACAGGTGTTTTCACAAGTGCTCTGTATTACCTATTTGGTCTCCAACATGGCCACCTCCTATACAGCAGACACACCGCAGTGCCTTAGGCCATTTAGTCCCCGCACTCACAGTTCCCAGATTCTGCATTACCTGTGCCACCGATCACGCCGCGTCCCCACACGGGCGCACAGCACCGTGAGCAACCGCACTGGCAACGGATGAACCCCAGAACCCGCAAAGGTAAGAGACCGGTTCGTGACAGTACCCCCTCTTCTACGGGTGGTCTCCGAACACCTTTGAACCTTATCAGGATTTTTGGAGAAGTATTTCTGTACCAGTCTTGGAGCATGAACATCTTCAGAGAAAACCCAGGATCTCTCCTCCGGACCGTAACCCTTCCAGTCGACCAGAAACTGTAAACGTCCATATCGGGAACGTGAGTCCACACTCTCTTTAACTTCAAATTCCTCATTCTGCAAAGAGTGAACTTTAGGAGATTTGGACTGGGTAGTACGGAACTTATTGAGAATCAAAGGCTTCAGTAAAGATGTATGAAAGGCGTTAGGAATTCTCAAAGACGGTGGCAACTTGACTTTGTATGACACAGGGTTGAGTACTTTTACAATGGGAAATGGACCAATAAACTTGGGAGCAAATTTCTTAGAAGGAACTTTGAACCTGAGATTGCGCGTAGAAATCCAAACTTGGTCTCCCACCTTGTAATTCAGTACAGCTTTACGTTTTCTATCTGCAAAAGATTTATAACGAGCGGAAGTTTTGACCAACGACTTACGCACACAACTCCAGATTCTGGATAAACGTTGAAGCTCTTGATCTGCTGCTGGAACCTCTAGGGCTGGCAATGGATGGAACTCTGGCACACGAGGATGAAAGCCGAAGTTAATATAAAAGGGCGTAGATTCTGAAGACGAATGGAAGAGATTATTATGAGCAAATTCTGCCAATGGAAGGTAGTCAACCCAGTCATCCTGTGAGGACGATATATATAGCCGGAGAAATGTTTCAAGGTCTTGGTTTACTCTCTCAGTTTGTCCATCTGTCTGAGGATGATATGCAGAAGAAAAGTTCAACTTGACATTTAAAGATGAACAAAGCGACCTCCAAAACTTGGCCACAAACTGTGTTCCCCGATCAGAGATGATCTCTCGAGGAAGGCCATGTAACTTGAAGATTTCAGAGATGAACAATCTGGCTAATAAAGGGGCTGATGGTAACCCAGTTAATGGAATGAAATGTGCCATTTTCGAAAATCGATCCACTATCACCCAAATGGTATTTCGCCCTTTTGATGGAGGTAGATCGGTCACGAAATCCATTGAGATATGAGTCCATGGTTGTTTGGGTATGGATAATGGATGTAATAAACCTGGTGGAGAACTTCTTGGACTCTTATGTTGGGCACATTTAGGACATGCTGCAATAAACTCTTGGACATCGGCTTTGAGACGTGGCCACCAATAAGACTGTTGAATAAACTTGAGAGTCTTTAGAACCCCAGGATGACCCATGAAGGCAGAGGAGTGAGCCCAGGTAAGCAGCCGTTTTCGAAGACTTGTGGCGACAAAGGTCTTGCCAGGCGGAGGAACTGGAGAGGTTCGAGTCATTAAAAAGGACGTAGGATTCACAATGGCTTGATTCGTGGTAGCATCATTTAATTCAGAAGAAGCAAAGGACCGGGAAAGGGCATCTGCCTTTTTGTTCTGAGACCCTGGACGATAGGTGAGCTTGAAATCAAATCGTGTGAAGAAAAGCGCCCATCGAGCTTGTCGTGGATTCAAACACTGAGCTGACTGCAGATACAGAAGATTCTTATGATCAGTATAAACTGTAATGCGATGTTGTGCTCCTTCTAGAAGGTATCTCCACTCCTCAAATGCCAACTTGATGGCAAGTAATTCTTGCTCACCGATTGCATAATTACGTTCGGCCGGGAGGAACTTACGGGAGAAATATCCGCAGGGATGGACCTTTTTATCTTCAAAGACTTGTGATAACACAGCTCCTACTGCTTCTGTAGATGCATCCACCTCTAGTAGAAAGGGACGATTCAAATCAGGCTGTCGAAGAATGGGGGCTGACACAAAGGCTTGCTTTAAATCAGAGAAGGCTTTGATTGCTTCTGAAGACCAGTTCGTAGGATTTGTTCCCTTGCGAGTTAGGGCTGTGATGGGAGCAGCTAACGTAGAATAATTCTTAATGAATCTCCTATAGAAATTAGCAAAGCCGAGAAATCGCTGAATCCCCTTGAGAGTTGTAGGAGTGGACCAATCTCGGATAGCTTGTACCTTACCGGGATCCATACATAGCTCTGATCCAGAAATGATGTAACCAAGGAACGGTATGGAAGATACTTCAAAAGTGCACTTCTCTAACTTACAATAAAGTTGATTTTTCCTCAGACGTGTCAGTACCTCTTTAACTTGGTGACGGTGAGACTTTATATCCCTAGAGAATATTAGGATTTCATCCAGGTTCACTACTAGACACTTGTAGAGAAGATCACGAAAAAGTTCATTCACATAGCTTTGAAAAACTGCAGGTGCATTACAAAGACCAAAAGGCATTACAAGGTATTCGTAATGCCCATCCCGGGTATTAAAAGCAGTCTTCCACTCGTCCCCTGCCCGGATGCGGATTAAATTGTAGGCCCCTCGGAGATCCAGTTTTGTAAACACAGTAGCTCCTTTTACCTGGTCAAATAATTCTGGAATTAAGGGTAATGGATACTTGTTTTTCACAGTGATCTCATTGAGTCCACGGTAATCTATGCATGGTCGTAACCCACCGTCCTTCTTCTTAACGAAAAAGAATCCGGCTCCTGCAGGTGAAGAAGATGGTCTGATAAATCCTTTGGTTAGATTTTCCTGTATATAATCAGACATAGCTTGCGTCTCTGGGATGGATAGCGGATAAATTCGTCCCCTAGGAGGTGTTTTACCCGGAACCAGGACAATTGGGCAGTCCCATTCGCGATGAGGAGGTAGAGAGTCTGCTGCTTTTTTACTGAAAACATCCGCAAAGGATTGATACACCGGAGGTAGGTCGGGAAGGCTAATTGACCGGAGAGGTACAATTGAGGCTAAACAGTCCTTGGTACAAGATTTACCCCATGAAAGGACTTCCATGGTTTGCCAATTAAGTTGAGGATTATGTTTCTGCAGCCAAGGTAAACCAAGTATCACATCTTGAGAGGCTTTGGGAATCACGTAGAAGGAGAGGTATTCGGAATGGAGCACACCAACTTTCATCTTGAGACATACGGTTCGATGAGCAATTATACCATCTGGAATTCGACTTCCATCCACTGCTGTAACGGCAACTGCTGCTTCCAGAGGCATGGTTTGAACTTTAGACCGTATGACAAAGGCTGAGGAGATGAAGTTCTCGGCTGCCCCGGAATCTAGGAGAGCTGAAACTTTCACTGTAGAACTTGGAACTTCTAATTGAATAGACAAGGTCGGCTCTTTCCCAGAACGTGATTCTAAAGTAACTCCTAGCTTAACCTCCCTTGAATAAGCTAGGAGCGAGAGTTTTCCAGGCCGAAGTTTGCAGGATTTAACCAAATGTTCGGAGGACCCACAGTACATGCAGAGGTCACCCTGTCGACGACGAAGTCGTTCTTCCTCTGTGAGGCAAGAGCGCCCAATCTGCATAGGTTCTTCTGTTGTTACCGGCGACTGTGATGAAGAATCTTGTCGAGGCCTAGGATGATAACGTGGACTGGATCGCTCTGTCCTGGATTTCTCTAAACATCGCTCTCTGTAGCGTAGGTCAAGTATGTTACAGAGAGAAATCAATTCATCCAGTTTAGTAGGCACATCCCGGATGGTTAAATCATCCTTGATTTTCTCTGAAAGTCCATTCCAAAACGCGGCGATCAGGGCCTCCTCATTCCAATTTAACTCTGAAGACAACGTGCGAAACTGAATAATATATTGACTGACAGGACGTAAACCTTGACGTAGACGGAGAATCTCCAAAGATGCTGAGGTGGTTCTGCCTGGTTCGTCAAAGATTCTCCGGAAGGATGATACGAACTCCTTGTAATTAGAGAGGATAGGATCACCTCTTTCCCATAATGGTGATGCCCACTCCAGAGCCTGACCGGAGAGGAAGGCAATAATATATGCAACCTTAGCACGAGCTGATGGGAAACTGGCGGACAACAGTTCGAACTGGATCTCGCATTGATTCAGGAATCCTCTGCAAAGTTTTGGAGTTCCGTCAAACTTACTCGGAGAGGGTAACTGCAAACGGGACGTAGGCAACGTCACAGGAGAAACTGTAGTGGTAACTGGGACAACCGGAGTTGGAATCTGGACTTGAGACATTTTAATAGCCGTATGAAGAGTCTCTAAACGGTCTGCCATAGTTTGCATAAACTGCACTATTTGTGTCTGTATAGACTCCTGGTTTTCCAGACGGGAAAGGATATCTGACGTAGCACCGCCTCCTGCGAATTGGTCACTTGACGGATCCATGTGGCCAGTGCTTACTGTCAGGTCCGGGTGTTTTTGTGAATCCGTTAACCCGGGACCAACCACAGGTGTAGGTGCTGGGGTATGAAGAAAGCAGGGAGGACGAAGAAAGTTCCATTCCATATATTTATTGAAATTAACAATTTCAGTAAAGAGTTAAATGACAAGTTGTTAATCATCATATCATACTGAAGTATTGCAGGAATGGCAGAAATAATATGCAGGATAAATCTCAAAGACAAATAAAAGAAATGTTCATGGTACTGTATATAAAACAAGCTGATGAATAAATGTTGAATTGTCCAAATATAAACAAGCTTTGATGCTGAACTGCAGAATGTGATTAACTGGATAATGCAGACATGAAGAAATAACTGTAAGGATTTGCAATGGAGTTTTGAGAGTTAACTGAGAGACTGTGAAGAATTATCCTTGTTATGACAACATAGCAAATATAAAGCACTGAATAGGGTTACTTGCGGGTTCCGGAGATCACTGTGAAACTGTAGTAGATGACAAGGTGATGAATGGGTTAAATGCAGAGTTGAACAAACGAACAGCTGAGGGAAATGGAATCCTCCAAACTTTGAATGGTAGGCCGACAAGGTAACCTCATGCAAGACTCTGGGAATTCAACTGTTTCCAGTAGGTGAGCAATTAACTGACAGCACAGCGGAGAGCCGGTGGATCTTTCAGCAGTGAAGGCTGCAGACGGACCTCTGGGAACGGAGGCGATATCTGGACCACGGGAATCACACAGGAATGCACGGAGAGAGCTCAGAGCTAGAGCACAGCGTTGATACAACAAAGCACTGGCCCAGAGTAACATAATCCCAGCCTACTTAAAGGCAGCACAAGCACGGGATTGGCTTACACCTGCCCACAGGTGTTTTCACAAGTGCTCTGTATTACCTATTTGGTCTCCAACATGGCCACCTCCTATACAGCAGACACACCGCAGTGCCTTAGGCCATTTAGTCCCCGCACTCACAGTTCCCAGATTCTGCATTACCTGTGCCACCGATCACGCCGCGTCCCCACACGGGCGCACAGCACCGCGAGCAACCGCACTGGCAACGGATGAACCCCAGAACCCGCAAAGGTAAGAGACCGGTTCGTGACAGACAGCAGTTATTAGGGGAGTACTTTTAGGTAAGTTTCCCCTCACGTTTGATCCCTTACGTTTTAAATCCAGGACTTGATTAGACAGAAGAGTCATCAGAAGAGCGGCTGTAGGCTGCTAAATTCAGCGGCACCCTGCTGACTCAGGCTACAGACAATACAGCTACATCGCACAATGACAGTCACAGAATCAGCGGGGTAGCCTCTATTTGAGATGCACCTCCTGCCCCGTATGCACACGGCAGAAACGAAGTGCGACTGAAAAGGTCTAGCCACGCCCCATGGGACATGGACACACCCTCTATGTTTAGGGGCCACGCCCTCCATCCCGAGCTGCACATCTCTACTGTTTGCATTTTATTTCTAAGTTGCCTGAAATCCTCTCAAAAACGATATGACATGGGCAATTTTACTGTATAATAAGGCATGTGGTCAGCATCTCGGTGGTGTAGTTGCCAGTGGTCAGGTGACCGACGCCGGAATCCCAACACCACTTGGAATCCCGCCGTCAGAACCCCGAACGCCAGCATCCCGAAGGTAAGTATTGGGGTGAGGGTTAGGGCCCAGGGGGTGTTAGGGTTATTCCCCACAGTGGGGGTTAGCTGTAGCCGCCACCACCTGTGATTAGCTGTAGCCGCCAACACACACACACACACACACACACTATCTTAGCCCTAGCCACCACCCAGTAGCGGATCTTGCCACGGGCAAGCAGGACTTTTGCCCGGGGCGCCGCCTTCCGGAGGGCGCTGGCGCCATCCGGAGGGCGCCGCACCGTGGCAAGATCCGCCATTGCTGCCCGCTGTGTCCCCCGTCCGCCTCAAATGCCCGCTGCCCTCTGCCGTCCCCTGTGAAGGGAACTAGACGCTATGCGTCTAGTTTCCCTTCGTGGAGAGTAACTTTGCTGAGCGGTGCGCGATGACGTCATCGCGCACCGCACAGCAAAGGTCCTCTCCACGAAGGGAACTAGACGCATAGCGTCTAGTTTCCCTTCGTGGAGAGGACCTTTTGCTGTGCGGTGCGCGATGACGTCATCGCGCATCGCTCAGCATTCAAGCGGCGCTAGAATGTACAGGGGGCGTAACTGACCACGCCCCCTGTATTAGGCCACGCCCCCTTTCCTGCCCGGGGCGCTATGCGCCCTTGAACCGGCCCTGCCACCACCCCAGGTGGGTTAGGGTTAGGGCAGGGTAAATTCAGCATATTAAAAATGGGGATGCCGCAGTCAGTCATGTGACCGATGGTATCTCGTACATCAGGATTTCATATCACACCCGTATAAAAAAATGCTATGAAAAACACCACATAACATGCACCATATGCATCATTACTTGATCGCCAGTTTTAGCTTAAGAACCCCGATTGTGGGGGATATCTCCCAACCCTAACAGAAATTAACCCTAGTGTATAAGGGGTCTATTTACTAAGCCCCAGGTGGAGATAAAGTGGCCGGAGATAAAGTACCGGCCAATCAGTTCCTAACTGTCATTTTTGAAACCCAGCCTGTGACATGGCAGTTAGGAGCTGATTGGCTGCTACTTTATCTCCAGACACTTTATCTCCATCCAAGGCTTAGTAAATAGACCCCTAAGAGTGTTTATGTACTTGGGCAGACTAGATGGGCCAAGTGGTTCTTATCTGCCTTCACATTCTATATTTCTATATGTTTCTATCCCCCCACAAATTGAGAAGACCTATGTACTAATCACAACACAGTCCAATAAAAGTAGAAATGTGGACCGTTGGGAGGTGTGATCATTCCATCTGCCCGAGTGTAGCTAATAAGAGGACATTCTCGCCCTCTTACCCCAAACAAAGAGTGAGCCCTTACTGCAGTACTGGCTGCCTGGATTTATTTCATTATTATTATTATTATTTATATGGCACCAGCATATTATGTAGTGCATCACAATTGGGAACAAACACAGTACAATACTGAAATTGGGTAATAGCAGATAAAACGGTAAGAAGGCACTGATATTAGTAAGAGGGAGAGAGTAGTATAAATCTTCCTACGGACCCCACTAGAGTATCCCTACCCATTACTGTTGCCTAAACCGTGATACATTGCTAAATCTGGATTATTGCGATACAGGCTGATATTGTGACGCACATTTGTGGGGGGGGGGCTCCTTCCCATGACTAAAACGTGACATTTGCATCAAACTGAATCTGAGATGGTGGCTGCAATTTCACCACCAGATAACAGATGTAAAAACAAACAAGCAAACAAAACAAATAGAATAGTTTCAGCAATCTAATTTTTACCGAAATGTAACATTTGGTTATAAGTCTTTTCAACTTTTAGGGAACTTTAACGTCTTGCCTGGCACTGTTGCATGTGATACGACCGCATCCAGGAGTACGTTACCTGGCCAGGTTGCATTGCATGCGACGCGCTTCCCCCGCGGTGTCCCTGTTGTGTAGATTAGAAGATTCGTTCTGCATAACGGATCTCTTCTGGCTCCCCAGATCTCCAGGAGTGATGCGGTGGTCTCTGTCTACCGACATCACTTCCGGAATCGCGCCTCAGAATGCCATGCGGCTTGCATTCTGAAGCGCATGCTCTGGGGAAGCACAGTACGGAAAGTAAAAAAAGTTTCAAAATTAATGACTGTATCCACCTTTTTAAGGAAAGTACTGCATCAGTGTTTCCCAAACTGGGACTCAAGGGACCCTGACAATACAAGTCTTAAGGCTATCCATGTACAAGCACTTGTCATTTAATTAGTATCTCAGTAAGTTTGGTTTAACCATCTGCAATAAAGCATGGATATCCTTAACACCTGGACTGTTAGGGTGCCTTGAGGCAGGGCCGGATTAAGCCTTATGGGGGGCCTGGGGCACTTAAAACAGGTGGTCCAGGGGCGGGTGGGGGGGGTATTAGATTGTGCATACCTCTCAACATGGGGGGTAATTCAGAGTTGATCGCAGCAGCAAATTTGTTAGCAGTTGGGCAAAACCATGTGCACTGCAGGGTGGGGGCAGATGTAACATGTGCAGAGAGAGTTAGAATTCGGTGGGTTATATTGTTTCTGTGCAGGGTAAATACTGGCTGCTTTATTTTTACACTGCAAGTTAGATTTCAGTTTGAACACACCCCACCCAAATCTAACTCTCTCTGCACATGTTACAAGTATAAATACGGAATATTCCGAAATACGGAATTTTTTGAGTGAGATTGAGATAGTGACACCTTTGTTTTCTGATGGCTCAATGTACACAAACTTTGTTTACTACACAAAATTATTAAAAATATTGTATTAAATTACCTTCACGCTGTGTGTATAAGGTCTATTTGAAACATAAATGCATTCTGTGCTTAGACTTAGGTCCCATCGCCATGATATCTCATTATGGTATGCAATTATTCCAAATAGGGAAAAATCTGCTATGCAAAATACTTCTGGTCCCAAGCACTTTGGATAAGGGATACTCAACCTGTATATCTGCTACACCTGCAGTACACATGGTTTTGCCCAACTGCTAACAAATTTGCTGCTGCGATCAACTCTGAATTAGGCCCATGACCCATTTCAGTAGGGACAACATGCTTTCTACCTGGACTTTCCTCTTAAAATTATGATTGGCGTGAGTCACCTGTGTTTAACTATTTAACTGATAAGAAAGGTGTTTCACTGCTCTATTTATAATCTCTCATATTCTGAGTTGTGTCAACTAAGGATATGGTCTCTCCTAGTTTTTCGAATATTTAATTGTACAAACTTATTGTCCTTCTCTTTGATGACATAGACCTGTTCACATACCTCCCAACATGACCCTCTCCAGGAGGGACAGAATACTCTGCTCCTGGACTTCCCTCTTACTGTATGATTGCCATCACCTGTGCTGAACCGCCTTTCTTATCCATTAACCTGTTCAACACAAGTGACGGCAATCATACATTAAGAGGGAAGTCCAGGAGCAGAGCATTGTGTCCCTCCTGGAGAGGGTCATGTTGGGAGGTATGCATACCTCCAAGTCCCAACATGACGCTCTCCAGGAGGGACAGAATGCTCTGCTACTGGACTTCTCTCTTAATTTCTGATTGCCGTCACCTGTGGTGAAACACCTTTTTTTTAATCAAGTAACTAGTTCAGCACAGGTGCTGGCAATCCTTCATTAAGAGGAAAGTCCAGGAACAGAGCATTTTGTCCCTCCTGGAGAAGGTCATGTTGGGAGGTATGTGTTCATACTGTACGCGCTGTTTATCTTGTCTTTTTATGGTCTTGTATTGAGTTGTTCCACTCCCTTTGCACCAACCTAGCATCAATTTTGTAACTATGTACCAAGAGGGCATTTTCTGTCTATGTGTTTTCTACAAAACCGAATAAAATTGTTTATAAAAAAGAAAAAAGAAAGGTGTTTCAACACAGGTGATTCCAATCAAAACTTAAGCGGGAAGTCCAGGTAGAAAGGATTTTGTCCCTCCTGGTGAGGGTCATGTTGGAAAGTAAGGGTTGTGTATATTTATTTAAATTTAAGAAGATGGTGTATATTAGATTTAAACTAATAGTTTAATAATCCCTGGGTACTGTTTAGAATTCCACCTAATTGAGAGACCACTATTTTATAAAGATTTCTTGTAGTGGAACAAAGACAACTTAAACAACCTTAAAATACACATAGAAAATAAAATCTACATGTAATTATTTATCTAGTCACATGCAAGAATAGCAGCAGCCTCTGCACTAATTGCAGACTGAGACAAGACTCAGGAAGAGTACTTGGATCCACTGCTGCACATGAGACAGAGCTAGTGATGTCGGTGTGCTCCAGCTGGGGGGGCCCCCTGACAGAAGGGGGCCTGGGGTACAGTATCTCCTGCAGCAAACCCCCCCCCCCCCCCCTTCATCTGGCTATACCTTGAGGACCGATATGGCAGAGCTTCTCAAAACTCCACCATTACCGTCCAGGTTTTAAGGAAATCCATGCTTGAGGACAGTTGACTTAATGGGTACCTCATCTGGACTCAAGCTTGGATATCCTTATAACCTGGACTGTAATGGCACAGTTTGGGAAACTCTGGTATATAGCACTATTGTGTAACGTTTCTGCATTTAGTTAAAAGTTAATTGAAAGCGAGGTGTGTCATAAACAAAACTAGTTATACCTCTGCTGTAGATCCAATGGCATCGGTCTGGGGATAACCTGGGAGTTTAGTCCATTGCAATGGGTGACGCATTCTTTACCGCTGCTCGTTACATTATTCTGTTGCATTTTTCCATTCGTAAAAAGGATTGATGGTCAGAGAACCCTGCTAAGGTCTCACTGGCTCAGCCACAGACAGGATATTCAGGGATAATTTCTTGGAAGCAGCCAGCGATTTGCCAGCGGTAGAGTCACTGGCAACATTCGGACGACTCGGATTGACTTGAGAAGGGAACGCTCACTGCTGTTATTCGTCGATGACCCAAAATTCACTGGTGAGAGCCCAGGTAGGTGAGACCATTACCCGCTTGGGCTGGCTGGTTTATGAATAAAGCCTCTGAGCTGGTGGAAGCCTGGGCACCTGGATTGCTTGCAGCAATTTCTCAGCCTCACAATGAAGTGACTCTCTGCAGTGGGATGAGATCTGTGCCCTCGGGACGGAGAGGGCTGGCAGCAGTATGCCAGCATGGAACAGGGAGGCGTGTCCCAGTAGACAGACACTGGCATGTGTCCGTCCTGCAGCTTCCCAAAACTTTCTCCAGAGACAGAAGGGAAATAACCTGATAGTACGGAACAGGTTCCCGGCTAAGCCGTGCAATCTCCCCCATTCTGTCAGCCAGGACATTAGCTGGTGTGTAATCGTGAGGCTTCTAGTTACAGTCTCAAGGGCTGACCTTACCAGGTCTATAATTACAATTAATTCAGGGATATAAAGCGGCAATGGCTCTATGTATAGGGGACAGAGAAGTAAATTGAGGAAAGTTTTACATATACGTTGTCCCCTAGGCAGGAAAAATTAAACAGAAGTAAAACAAAAACATCTACCTTTATGTCAGGATCCATGCTGTCAATGAAAATGATAAGAATGCATCTACGACAAAGGGCTGTGAAAATATGACTTCTTCCGCCCCAAAAGAAGGGCTTGTGGCACAACCTGCCCCACATTAGGGGTAACCTGATTTGAGTCAATGGGTAAATTGAGCCATCTGGGGGTAAAGTGACCAATTGACTTTTCCATGTTTAAACATGAGCAGAATTAAAAAAAAAATTTTTACTAATGCCTTTTGCTTTTCCAAATAGTCTTATTTCTTCTCTTAAAGGTAACTTTAAACAATATCAAACCAAATAAAGATCATTTAAAAATGAACCAATTTTGATACATCATCTGCATTTCAACTATTCAGCATTCCACCTAGCAATGATGCAGGGAAATATGAAGTGTTGCTCCCTCCTTGTGTTCCTCCTGCCTTTTGAGTTTGAGGTAGCAAACGAAGGGGTGTGTTTGTGGGGGGGCATACTTGCCTACTCTCCAGGAAGCTGCGGGAGGCTCCCGTTTTTTGGGCTAGCCCCCCGCATCCCCAGAAGAGTAGGCAGGTCTCCAGCATCCTGCTTGCATCCTAGTGATGCACGCAGGATGGAGAGATACTCACCTGAGTTCGCGGGTCCGTGGAGTGGGGAAGAGGTTAAAATGATGCGAATCGCATCATTTTAGCCCCGCCACTTCCCGCAGACCTGTAAATCGTGGCGTTTTCTGGAGGTGGGGGCGGGGCTTGATGATGCCACAGCCCGGCCTGCCCCCTGAATTCTCCTGCAGCGTCTCCTCTCCGGGCTTCTCCCGGAGAGGAGACATTCAAAGTCGGTAAGTATTGGGAGGGGGGGAGGGTGTTCTGGTTGCCCGGAAATCCCCCTTCTCTTGGCAAATGGCTCAAATTATGACAATAGCAATTGTATGTAATATGATTACTAGAGCTGTCACCGTATCTTGCCGTCTAAGAGACAGAGCAGAGTTGCCCAGTGGTAGCAGCTTTTTCTACTAAGTTTGCTGTAAGTATGGTGCACTGGAGCAGAGAGCAGCTACGAGCAACATAAGACAGGAGCCTTACCATGATGCGGGAGAATGTGTGCTTGGAAAGTGCAGTACTGGTTCTATTATGCTTGTGTATTTATTTATTAGGGGATGTTTAAACTTTTCCTGACCACTTATTTCTATATTTTTTAAAATATGTTTTAATACCATAGACCATCTATAGTGTTAAATATTAATACTGTATTCCATGTCCAGGATCATTATTAGGTTCTTCTACTGCTCCCCTAGACTCCCGCACTTGCTCCAACGTTTTGCGGAGCGGGAGACTGACGACTGCATTTGGAAACCCCCCTTTAGAAATCCTGCATTTGCCACAGCAGTTAATCACTGGGAGAGATTTATCAAAACTTGGAGAGATAAAGTACTAAACTATCAGCTTCTGTCATTTTACAGGCTGTGTTTAAAAAATGAAAGAAGCTGATTGGTTTGTACTTTATCTCTTTTCACGATATATCTCTCCAAGCTTTGATGAATCTCCCCCTTTGTGGGAAAAATGTCACATAATTTTCTTTGAAAAATGGGTTTCTCTTTGCCAGTGCTCACCCAGATTCTTCTGAGAAATCTTTCACTCAATTTGTCGCCCTCAGTTTCATACTGGCTCAAGTTACCCCACAGTAGACATTAGATGGCAGCAGAGATGCACATAACAATCTATAAAAGTTTAAGAGCTTCACCTCTTACACTATCTGTAATATAAAAGTTGTATACTATGTGGTGTGACCACTTCCGCATCTACAATACATCCGGAAAGTATTCACAGCGCTTCACTTTTTCCACATTTTGTTATGTTACAGCCTTATTCCAAAATGGAATAAATTCATTTTTTCCCCTCAAAATTCTACACACAATACCCCATAATGGCAACGTGAAAAAAGTTTTTTTGAGATTTTTGCAAATTTATTAAAAATAAAAAAACTAAGAAATCACATGTACATAAGTATTCACAGCCTTTGCAATGAAGCTCAAAATTGAGCTCGGGTGCATACTGATTCCACTGATCGTCCTTAAGATGTTCCTACAGCTTAACTGGAGTCCACCTGTGGTAAATTCAGTTGATTGGACATGATTTGGAAAGGCACACACCTGTCTATATAAGGTCCCATACTTGACAGCGCATGTCTGAGCACAAACCAAGCATGAAGTCAAAGGAATTGTCTGTAGACATCCGAGACAGATTGTCTCGAGGAACAAATCTGGGGAAGGGTACAGAAAAATATCTGCTGCTTTTAAGGTCACAATGAGCACAGTAGCCTCCATCATCTGTAAATGGAAGAAGTTTGGAACCACCAGGACTCTACCTAGACCTGGACGGCTGTTTAAACTGAGCGATCGGGGGAGAAGGACTCTAGTCAGCAGAGGCGTAGCGTGGAGACATGACACAGGGAGCAGGGTCATGTCACAGCTCCCCCACCCACCATCACACATACATACATACATACATACATAGATTCACACATATTTAGGCACAGACATACATAAACAAACATATACTGTATACATATATACACATACAGTCAGAGGCGTAACAAGGGTAGGGAGAGTGGGGCATGTGCCCTGGGCGCCTTAGCAGGCCCAGGAGAGGGGGGCGCCGCCGGCGGCCAGGGCATCATGCCCCACTCGCCCCTGTCACGTCGAAATGTGAGGGGAGGAGAGCGCAGCGTCTCTCCCTCCCCTCACCGCCGCTGCCAGCACTAGCAGCGCTCCTGTGTCTGGTCTCCGGCGGCGTTAGCCAATCAGAGCTTGGGAACCGGCTCCTGATTGGCTGACGGTCCGCGAGCTCTGATTGGCTAGCGAACCGGCGCCAGACAGCTGCCGGAAACCTGGAGCGGTGAGGGGAAGCTGCGCTCTCCTCCCCTCACATATCAACAAGCGGTGAATGACCGGTGGGGGGGGGGGGCGGCACAGTGGGGCATGTGTCTGGCATTGAGTGGGGCATGTATCTGGCACTGTGGGGCATGCATCTGGCACTGTGGGGCATGCATCTGGCACTGTGGGGCATGTATCTGGCACTGTGGGTTAATGTATCTGGCACTGTGGGGCAATGTATCCGGCACTGTGGGGCATGTATCCGGCACTGTGAGGCATGTATCCGGCACTGTGGGGCATTGTATCTGGCACTGTGGGGCAATGTAACTGGCACTGTGGGCCATTTCCAGTGGCCACACCCCTTCTGGTGCGTGGCCACACCCCTTTGGCGCGCGCACATGCTTCTTTTGGTGTTTTTTTTTTTGGGGGGGGGGACGCCATTTTCCATCTTGTCCTGGGCTCCGAAAACCCTAGCTACACCTCTGCATACAGTATGCACAAATATATACACATATACACACACACACAGATATACATAAACACAAACATATACACAAATATATACACAGATATACACAGACATATATAAACACACATATACACACTCATATATAAACAAATACACACACAGATATACACAGACCTACATAAACACACATATACACAGATATATACACATATACACACAAACACACACAAATATACACACAGACATATACATATACACTCAGACATACATAAACACACACATATACTCACACATACAATATACAAAGATATATACACAAACACACTCATACATGTATACACATAAACACATATGCATACAGACATTTACACACACACACACACACACACACACACACACACACACACACACACACACACACACACACACACTCATAAATACACAGTATACACAGACATAAACACATACAGTATACACACATTAATTCTCACCAGGGCAGCTCCTCGTTCTAGCCTGGAGGGGCGGAGCTTCTATGTGATTGACAGGCTGGGCCTCCATGGGTAGAAGGAAACAACAGAGGAAAGGGAAGGGGTGGCCACCACACTGCCTGCATGTTCCAGATCACTGAATGCAGATACCTGACAGCCAGGAAGGTTCTTCTGACAAGTTTCCAAAATTCACTTCCCTAACAACACACCACAGTGCACTGCACTTGACTCTCTGCACTGCAATCAGTGACATGCAACATGCAGGCAGTGTGATGGCCACCCCTTCCCTCTCTTCTAGTCATCTCCTCCTACCACAAGCTCTGTTACAGGGAGCCAACGCCTTCAGTCCCCAGCGGCACCTGGAGCTCAAGCTCCACTTGCTCCACACCTCCTACGCCCCTGCTAGTCAGGGAGGTGACCAAGAACCTGATGGTCACTCTGTCAGAGCTACAGCATTCCTCTGTGGAGAGAGAACCTTTCAGAAGGACAAGGATCTCTGCAGCAATCCACCAATCAGGCCTGTAAGGTAGAGTGGCCAGATAAAAGCCACTCCTTAGTAAAAAGGACATGGCAGCCAACCTGGAGTTTGCCAAAATGCACCTGAAGGACTCTCAGACCATGAGAAACAAAATTCTCTGGTCTGATGAGACAAAGATTGAACTCTTTGCGTGAATGCCAGGCATCATGTTTGGAGGAAACCGGGAACCAGGCTCATCACCAGGCCAATCTAGGAACCAGGCTCATCACCAGGCCAATACCATCCCTACAGTGAAGCCTGGTGGTGGCAGCATCATGCTGTGGGGATGTTTTTTAGCAGCAGGAACTGGGAGACTAGTCAGGATAGAGGGAAAGATGAATGCAGCAATGTACAGAGACAATCTGGATGAAAACCTGCTCCAGAGCACTCTTGACCTCTGACTGGGGCGACAGCTCATCTTTCAGCAGGACAACGACCCTAAGCACACAGCCAAGATAGCAAAGGAGTGGCTTCAGGACAACTCTGTGAATGTCCTTGTGTGGCCCAGCCAGAGCCCAGACTTGAATCCATTTGAACATCTCTGGAGAGATCTGAATGGGTATTGTGTGTATAATTTTGAGGGAAAAATGAATTTATTCCATTTTGGAATAAGGCTGTAACATAACAAAATGTGGAAAAAGTGAAGCGCTGTGAATACTTTCTGGATGCACTGTAAATCACTGTATTAGGCTACAAGAAGCAGCTTTTTAATTAACATTTTTCCTAGCTGTGCACCGACGCTTCCCATCCAACCTGATGGAGCTTGAGAGGTGCTGCAAAGAGGAATGGGCGAAACTGGCCAGAGATAGGTGTGCCAAGCTTGTGGCATCGTATTCAAAAAGACTTGAGTCTGTAACTGCTGCCAAAGGTGCATCAACAAAGTATTGCGCAAAGGCTGTGAATACTTATGTACATGTGATTTCTTAAGATTATTATTTTTAATAAATTTGCAAAAATCTAAAACAAAAACCTTTTTTTTCACGTCCTTATGGGGTATTGTGTGTAGAATTTTCAGGGGAAAAATTTATTTATTCCATTTTGGAATAAGGCTGTAACATAACTAAAAGTGGAAAAGGGGATTTTTGTTACTTACCGTAAAATCTCTTTCTCTGATTCCATCTGGGGGACGCTGCGCACTTACTGATGGGTTAGAGTGTGTGGGATGGGGAGTTTGGCAAAGAACCTATAGAAACTAACCCCTCCCCCCTCTAACCCCTCCCATCTCCAGCCTGACTAGCAGATCACCTCAGTTTACGTTTAGCAAAGCCGGAAGAGACAGAACAGAACATAACCAATAATTCCAGACAAAACTACGGGAGGGATCGCAGCGTCCCCCAGATGGAATCAGAGAAAGAGATTTTACGGTAAGTAACAAAAATCCTCTTTTCTCTTTAATCCATCTGGGGGACGCTGCACACTTACTGATGGGATTTCCCAAAGCAAGCTAATTAGAGGAGGGAGAAACAGATGGCATAGCCGCCTGCAAAATTTGACGCCCAACAGAGGCAGTCTCCAAACCGAAAGTATGAAAACGGTAAAACTTAGTGAAGGTATGCACAGACGACCAGGTCGCCGCCCTACACAGCTGCACGACAGAAACACCACCGCGAACAGCCCAGGAAGCTCCCACAGCCCTAGTCGAATAAGCCCTCAATGAGTCAGGAACAGGCAACGCCGAAGAAATATAAGCCTGCCGAATAGCAGACGTAACCCAGCGTGCCACCGTATTCTTAGAGGCCGGCCAGCCTCGCTTAGGAGCATCGATCAAAACCAACAAGGTATCCGTACGACGAATATCCTTAGTACGGGACAAATACATTTGTAAGGCTCTAACAACATCTAATAACTCTAAATGACAATCCTGTCCAGAAGACTCCGGAACAAACGCTGGAAGGACTATGTCCTGATTCATATGGAAAGCCGACACAACCTTTGGCAAGAAGGAAGCCTTTGTATGTAAGATCACTCGATTTTCATGAAAGACCAACAAGGGCGGTTTGCAAGAAAGCGCCGCTAACTCGGAAACACGCCTGGCCGAAGCAATGGCCAAAAGAAAAACCACCTTTCTCTTACGTCCTAGAGGATGCTGGGGACTCCGTAAGGACCATTGGGTATAGACGGGCTCCGCAGGAGATAGGGCACCTAAAAAGAACTTTGACTATGGGTGTGCACTGTCTCCTCCCTCTATGCCCCTCCTCCAGACCTCAGTTAGATCTTGTGCCCAGAGGAGAATGGGTGCACTGCAGAGAGCTCTCCAGAGTTTTCTGTTGAAGAAGAATTTTATTAGGTTTTTTATTTTCAGGGAGTCCTGTTGGCAACAGGCTCCCTGCATCGTGGGACCGAGGAGAGAGAAGCAGAGCTGGCTTGTCAAGTTGGGCACTGCTTCTAAGGCTACTGGACACCATTAGCTCCAGAGGGAGTCGGAACACAGTTATCACCTGGGGTTCGTCCCGGAGCCGCGCCGCCGTCCTCCTCACAGATGCCGAAAGATAGAAGCCGGATAGAGAAGGCAGAAGACATCTTAGGCGGCAGAAGACATCAGATCTTCATGAGGTAAGGCGCACAGCGGTAAGGCGCGCAGCGGTAAGCTGCGCGCCATTGCTCCCAGTCACACACACACAGAGCAGCACTGAAGGGTGCAGGGCGCAGGGGGGGGGGGCCAGGGCGCAGGGGGGGGGGGCTCCCTGGGCAGCAATAAACCTCACATTTGGGCAAATACAGGTTGATTAGGCTGCGGAGGCAGTAAATCTATGATCCCCCGCCATTTTTATTGAAAAATCACTGGGACCGAAGCCCGCCGTCGGGTGGGCGGGGTTTGATCCTCAGCACTAACCAGCGCCATTTTCTCCACAGAAGCTGCATGAGGAAAACGCTGGCTCCCTGGTCTCTCCCCTGCTGAACTTCACAGGCTGGAAAAAAGAGGAGGGGGGCACATTAGCGACGCAGTGAGTGGGAATTGGCATATTATATATAGAAAAGCGCTATCTGGACATATTTTTTCCAGTGTTTTTAAGCGCTGGTGTGTGCTGGCATACTCTCTCTCTGTCTCTCCTTAGGGCCTGGTTGGGGTTTTGTCCCCTTATAGGTTAATCCCTGTGTGTGTGGGGTGTCGGTACGTGTGTGTCGACATGCCTGAGGCGGAAGGCTTCTCCAAGGAGGAGGTGGAGCAAATGAGTGGTGTCCCCCCGTCGGTTGTGCCGACTCCAGATTGGATGGACATGTGGCATATGTTGAATGCAAGTGTGGCATCTTTACATAAAAGGCTTGATAAGGCTGAATTAGGGGGAACATCAGGGGGGTCAATCCTCGGATTGGACCGACTCACAGGGCCCGTCGGGGTCTCAAAAGCGTCCCTTAACACAAGACACTACTACCGACACGGATTCTGATTCCAGTGTCGACTATGACAAAGTAAAATTGCACCCTAGGGTGACTAAAACCATTCAGTGTATGATTGTGGCAATAAGGGATGTGTTGCATATTGTGGATGAACCCTCGGTCCCCGACACAAGGGTACACATGTTTAAGGAAAAGAAACAGATTATTAACTTTCCCACATCTCATGTATTGAATGATTTCTTTGGGAAAGCTTGGGAGACTCCGGAAAAGAGACAGCAGATCCCCCAAAAGAATTTATATGGCATACCCCTTCCCTAAGCAGGACAGGGAGATTTGGGAATCACCCCCCACTGTGGACAAGGCCCTGACGTGCTTGTCCAAGAAAGTGGCGCTACCGTCTCCTGACACAGCAGCCCTTAAGGACCCTGCAGATCGCAGGCAAGAAACTACCTTAAAGTGTATTTATTCTCATACGGGTGCTGTGCTAAGACCGACAATTGCGTCGGCATGGGTGTGTAGCGCAATTGCAGCTTGGACAGATGAGCTGACAGATCAATTTGATAATATGGATAAGGATACTATATACCTAACTGTAGCCCATATTAAAGACGCAGTCTTATTTATGAGGGATGCTCAAAGGGACATTGGATTGCTAGCTTCTAGGGCCAATGCCATGTCTATCTCAGCGAGAAGATCCTTATGGACTCGCCAATGGACGGGTGATGCGGATTCCAAAAAACATATGGAAGTACTACCCTATAAGGGTGATGTATTGTTTGGGGATGGGCTGACGGACCTGGTTTCCACAGCTACAGCAGGTAAATCAAATTTTTTACCATATATTCCCCAACAGCAAAAGAACGTAACACCCTATCAGATGCAGTCCTTTCGGTCGCACAAGTCCAAAAGAGGTCGGGGATCCTCTTTCCTCGCCAGAGGTAAGGGCAGAGGCAAGAGAGCACCTGCTTCGGCAGGTGCCCAGGAACAAAAGTCCTCCCCGGCTGCTCCAAAACCCACAGCATGACGCTGGGGCTCCCCTGAGGGAGTCCGCACCGGTGGGGGCACGTCTTCGACTTTTCAGTCAGGCCTGGGTCAGTTCGGACCTGAATCCCTGGGTGTTGGAAATAGTTTCCCAGGGTTATAAATTGGAATTCGAGGAGGTGCCCCCGTGCCGATTTTTCAAATCGGCCCTACCAGCTTCCACATCGGAAAGGGATATAGTGTTAGCTGCAATTCAAACGCTGTGTATACAGCAAGTGATAATCAAGGTTCCCCTGCACCAGCAGGGAAGAGGTTACTACTCAACCCTATTTGTGGTCCCGAAACCGGACGGTTCGGTCAGACCTATTTTGAATCTGAAATCCCTAAACCTGTACATAAAAAGATTCAAATTCAAAATGGAATCTCTCAGAGCGATAATAGCCAACATGGAGGAGGGGGAGTTTATGGTGTCTCTGGACATAAAGGATGCGTACCTTCATGTCCCCATATATGCCCCCCATCAGGAATACCTGAGATTCGCTGTACAGGATTGTCATTACCAATTTCAGACGTTGCCGTTTGGACTCTCCACGGCCCAGAGGATTTTCACCAAGATAATGGCGGAAATGATGGTGGTCCTGCGCAAGCATGGAGTCACAATTATCCCATACTTGGACGATCTCCTGTTAAAAGCGAGATCAAGGGAGAAATTGCTGAGCAGTGTGGCGCTCTCTCTGAGAGTGCTCCAGCAACACGGTTGGATTCTAAATCTACCGAAGTCACAGTTGATTCCGACAACTCGACTACCGTTCCTAGGTATGATACTGGATACGGAACAAATGAAGGTCTTCCTTCAATGGGACCTTCTGGACAAGTGGTCCGGGTCCCATCTGCACTTACATCGGAAAATAACTCTGTCCCCAGGGGCCAGAGTGTCCCTCCTGTGGTGGTTGCAAAGTGCTCACCTCCTGGAGGGTCGCAGGTTCGGAATTCAGGATTGGATCCTGGTTACCACGGACGCGAGCCTCCGAGGATGGGGAGCGGTCACACAGGGAAAAAAAATTTCAGGGTCATTGGTCAGACCAGGAGTCCTGTCTACACATCAATGTGTTGGAACTCAGGGCCATTTACAACGGCCTTCGACAAGCGGAGAGTTTTCTTCGAAACCTACCGGTTCTGATTCAATCAGACAATGTCACAGCAGTGGTTCATGTGAACCGCCAAGGCGGGACAAGAAGCAGAGTCGCGATGGCAGAAGCCACAAGGATCCTTCGCTGGGCGGAAAATCATGTAAGCGCTCTTTCGGCTGTCTTCATTCCGGGAGTGGACAACTGGGAAGCAGAGTTCCTCAGCAGACACGATCTCCATCCAGGAGAGTGGGGACTTCATCAAGAAGTCTTTGCAGACGTAACACGTCTTTGGGGAACTCCTCAAATAGACATGATGGCGTCACGCCTCAACAAAAAACTTCGGAGGTATTGCGCCAGGTCTCGGGACCCTCAGGCAGTAGCAGTAGACGCTCTGGTAACACCGTGGGTGTTCAAATCGGTCTATGTGTTTCCTCCTCTTCCTCTCATCACAAAAGTGTTGAGGATCATAAGACGAAGAAGAGTACAGACGATACTCGTTGTCCCAGACTGGCCTCGAAGGGCCTGGTACTCGGATCTACAAGAGATGCTCACAGGAGATCCCTGGCTTCTTCCTCTGAGGGAAGACCTGTTGCAGCAAGGGCCCTGTGTATTTCAAGACTTACCGCGGTTACGTTTGACGGCATGGCTGTTGAACGCCGAATCCTAGCGAAAAAGGGGATTCCGGAAGAGGTCATCCCTACTTTAATAAAGGCTAGGAAGGAGGTGACGGTAAAACATTATCACCGTATCTGGCGAAAGTATGTGTCTTGGTGTGAGACCAAGAATGCACCTACGGAAGATTTTCATCTGGGTCGTCTTCTCCACTTCCACACAGGAGTGGATATGGGCCTGAAATTAGGCTCTGTTAAGGTACAGATTTCGGCCCTCTCGATTTTCTTTCAGAAGGAATTGGCTTCTCTTCCAAAAGTCCAGACGTTTGTAAAGGGAGTGCTGCACATCCAGCCCCCTTTTGTGCCTCCAGTGGCACCATGGGACCTGAACGTGGTGTTGCAGTTCCTAAAATCACACTGGTTTTAACCGCTTAACAAGGTTGAGTTGAAATTTCTTACCTGGAAGGTGGTCATGTTGTTGGCCTTAGCATCAGCAAGGCGAGTGTCAGAATTGGCGGCTTTGTCACACAAGAGCCCCTACTTGCTTTTTCATGTGGATCGAGCTGAATTGAGGACACGTCCGCAATTTTTGCCTAAAGTGGTTTCTTCGTTCCATATGAATCAACCTATTGTGGTGCCTGTGGCTACAAGTGACCTGGGGGATTCCAGATCCCTGGACGTAGTCAGGGCCTTAAAAATTTATGTAGCCAGGACGGCTAGAATTAGGAAAACAGAGGCTCTGTTTGTCCTGTATGCGGCCAATAAGATTGGCGCTCCTGCTTCGAAGCAGACTATTGCTCGCTGGATCTGTAATACGATTGAGCAGGCTCACTCTACGGCTGGATTGCCGGTACCAAATTCGGTTAAGGCCCATTCCACTAGGAAGGTGGGCTCTTCTTGGGCGGCTGCCCGAGGCGTCTCGGCATTTCAACTTTGCCGAGTGGCAACTTGGTCGGGGTCAAACACTTTTGCTAAATTCTACAAGTTTGATACCCTGGCTGATGAGGACCTAACGTTTGCTCAGTTGGTGCTGCAGAGTCATACGCACTCTCCCGCCCGATTGGATGCTTTGGTATAAACCCCATGGTCCTTACGGAGTCCCCAGCATCCTCTAGGACGTAAGAGAAAATAAGACTTTAAACCTACCGGTAAATCTATTTCTCCTAGTCCGTAGAGGATGCTGGGCGCGCGTCCCAGTGCGGAAACTCTGCAAGACTTGTATATAGTTGTTGCTTACATAAGGGTTATGTTACAGTTGACATCGGTCTTGGACCGTTACTGTCGTTTGTTCATACTGTTAACTGGTTATGTATGTTCCAGGTTACATGGTATGATTGGTGTGGGCTGGTATGAATCTTGCCCTTGGATTGCTAAATCCTGCCTTGTATTGTCCATCTCCTCTGGGCACAGTTCTCTAACTGAGGTCTGGAGGAGGGGCATAGAGGGAGGAGCAAGTGCACACCCATAGTTAAAGTTCTTTTTAGGTGCCCTATCTCCTGCGGAGCCCGTCTATACCCCATGGTCCTTACGGAGTCCCCAGCATCCTCTACGGACTAGGAGAAATAGATTTACCGGTAGGTTTAAAATCTTATTTTAGAGTAAGATAGCGAAGCTCAACAGAGTCCAGCAGCTCAAACGGAGGCTGCTGGTGCGCCCTAAGAACCAGATTTAAATCCCACGGTGGAACCGGAGGAACAAAAGGAGGCTGAATCCTGACCACACCCTGAAGGAACGTTTGAACCTCCGGAATAATAGCCAATCTTTTCTGAAAGAGAACCGACAATGCCGAAATCTGCCCCTTAAGGGAAGACAAACGAAGCCCTTTAGTCAGACCATCCTGAAGGAAAGACAACAGATGAGGTAAACGTAAGAGGTGCGGTGACAACCCCCGCCTTTCACACCAAGCAATGTCAATACGCCATACTCTGTGATAAATACGAGAAGTGACCGGCTTCCTAGCCTGAAGCATAGTCTTCACCACTGGTCGAGATAATCCTTTTGCTCTTAAAATGCTGTATTCAAGAACTAAGCCGTCAAAGCCAGACGATTTAAATCGTGGTGGTGACAAGGACCTTGTAGCAGGAGATCGGGTCGCAGGGGCAGATGGAATGGTTCCTTGGTCACCATGTACCACTGACGACGAGGCCAGTTTGGTGCTATAAGAATAACCGGGAGACCCTCTCTCCGGATAAGTTGAAGTAGACGTGGTATCAAGGGAATTGGTGGAAACACATATCCCAGTCGAAATTGCCATGGAGCTGTTAATGCATCGATTAGTGTTGCTTGAGGGTCCTGAGTTCGCGATCCGTACTGAGGTAGCTTTCGGTTTAGACGGGATGCCATGAGATCGATGTTGGGTGTTCCCCACAGAGACACTAGGGCTAGAAAGACCTCCTGATGAAGTTCCCATTCTCCCAGATGAATCGTGTGACGGCTCAAGAAATCCGCTTCCCAATTGTCCACTCCTGGAATGTGAATTGCGGAGATGGTCGGAACCCACCGTTCTGCCCACTGTAGAAAATGGCCGACCTCCTGCATGGCTTTCCAACTGCGAGTTCCACCCTGTTTGTTTATGTAGGCCACCGCCGTGGCGTTGTCCGATTGAATGCGCACTGGACGACCTTGGACTTCGTTTTGTACCTGAAGTAGAGCATAACGAATTGCTCTTAACTCGAGAATGTTGATCGGTAACCTCGATTCTTGATCGTTCCAGAGACCCTGGAAGTGCTGAGATTGAAACACTGCCCCCCAACCAACTAGGCTGGCATCCGTGGTGACCATCATCCAAGACCTAACAGCGAACGATGCCCCCCTGGTCAGGTTGGGACTGTGAAGCCACCAGTGGAGAGACTGTCGAGTCCGAACCGACAGCCGGCACAATTGCAAGTCCAGATGTGGGCTCGTTAGATCCCAAGACCCCAGAATCTGAGCCTGAAGGGCCCGAGCATGGAATCTGGCATATGGTACTGCTTCGAACGTCGCCACCATCTTGCCCAACACATGCATACATGGAGGACCAAGACCCTTGGTAATTGTAACAGGGAGCGGACTCTGGATTGCAGATCTTAAAGTCTGTCCTGAGGAAGAAAAACCTTCTGACGTCTCGTGTCGAATAGGAGACCTAGGAAAATCATCTCCTGAGAGGGAATCAAGGAAGACTTCCGGAAATTCACAATCCATCCGAAGGATTGGAGAGTGTCCGTGGTGAGTTGTAGATGTTGTTAAAGAAAGTCCGGTGACGGAGCCTTTATCAACAAATCGTCCAGGTAAGGAGTAATGTTGACCCCCTGACACCTGAGGATGGCCACCACGTCACCCAATATTTTTGTAAATACCCGAGGGGCCGTGGATAGACCGAAAGGAAGAGCTCAAAACTGGAAATGCCAAGGGCCTAGCGCGAACCTCAACAGTTGTTGATGACCTGACCAAATTGGAATATGAAGGTATGCGTCTTTTATGTCGATAGATTGGGGTGATCTGCTAGTCAGGCTGGAGATGGGAGGGGTTAGAGGGGGGAGGAGTTAGTTTCTATAGGTTCTGTGCCAAACTCCCCATCCCACACACTCTAACCCATCAGTAAGTGCGCAGCATCCCCCAGATGGATGAAAGAGAAAAGTGAAGCGCTGTGAATACTTTCCGGATGCACTGTATCTTGTACTAGTTATTGGCCCAATTTGTAACCATACTGCAAAGTAACATACTGTAACTAGTAATGTCACACAGTCTCCCGTCCAGTCATAATGCACAATCCCGCATCCAGTCTTATTGCACAGTCCCGCGTCCAGTCTTATTGCACAGTCCCGCGTCCAGCAGAGGCACTGTGCTCCTTCCCCACCAGGGCACATGCCTCCTGTTCTCCACTCCACAGAGGATATTGTGCTGATACCCCTGACACCCACTGTCTCTACCTATCACCCACTGCTTCCCCAAGTCACCCTCTGCCTCTCCTTGCTTTCCATTGTCAACCTCTGTCCTTGCCTTATGCTGTCACCCTCTGCCTTGCCCTGTTACCGACTGCCATGTGGAATATTGTGAACTTGATTTGGGGCGGAGGAGGGGGGACAAAATTATATTTTTGCACCTGGGCCCACCACTCACAAGTTCCACCACTGGTCCTGCGTCCAGTCATATTGCACAGTCCCGCGTCCAGTCTTATTGCACAGTCCCACGTCCAGTCTTATTGCACAGTCCTGCGTCCAGTCTTATTGCACAGTCCCGCATCCAGTCATATTGCCCAGTCCCGCGTCCAGTCTTATTGCACAGTCCCGCGTCCAGTCTTATTGCACAGTGCAGCGTCCAGTCTTATTGCACAGTGCAGCGTCCAGCCATATTGCACAGTCCAGCGTCCAGTCATATTGCACAGTTGCACGTCCAGTCATACTGCACAGTCCCACGTCCAGTCAAATCGCACAGTCTAGGGAGGCCAATCCCAGGATCGGGATTGGCGGGATCCCGGGATTTGGGCCCAAAAATGCCGGGATTTGAATCCCGGGATTGGAGCCTCCAATCCCGGGATTCATGGGATTACATTGTGCATGTGCGGGAGGGTGGGTGTAAGTAATACTACTTACTACCATTAGGCGGGTGGCAGCCATGGACACGCTGAACGCGGCGGCACTTAAAATGTAGCGCCGGCTGCCAGCCAATCAGAGCTGGCGGACCGGCAGCCAATCAGGGAAGCTGCCGCAGCAGCGGCAGCCAATTAGGAGCGACTGCTGCAGCCTCTTCCCTGATTGGCTGCCAGTCCGCCAGCTCTGGTTGGCTGGCGGCCGGCGCTTCATTTGAAATGCCGCCGTGTTCAGTGTGTCCATGGCTGCCGCCCACCTAAAAGTAAGTAGTATTACTTACACCCACCCTCCCTCCGTGCAGTGCTCTCTAACAGCCTCCCTCCCTCCCATGCCGCTACCAACCCTCCCTCCCATGCCGCTACCTACACCCTCCGTCCTGCACCGCGACCTGCACCCTCCCTCCCGCACTGCTACCTACACCCTCCCTCCGTGCAGTGCTCTCTAACAGCCTCCCTCCCGCGCCGCTACCTACACCCTCCCTCCCGAGTCCCGCACCGCTACCTACACCCTCCCTCCCAAGTCCCGCACCGCTACCTACACCCTCCCTCCAGCGCTGCTCCCTACACCCTTCACTGATCCCTACTGCAATCCCGGGATTGAGCGTTTTTCAATCCCGAATCCTGGGATTGAAAAAACGGCCCGGGATTGGCCTCCCTAGCACAGTCCCACGTCCAGTATTTTTGCACAGCCCAGCGTCCAGTCATATTGAGCAGTCCCGCGTCCAGTCATATTGCACATTCCCACGTGCAGTCTTATTGCACAGTCCCGTGCAGAAGCGTAGCGTGGAGACATGACACCCGTAGCAGGGTCATGTCACAGCGCCCCCGCCACCACACATACATAGATTCACACACATTTAGGCACAGACACACATAAACAAACACATACTGTATACACAGATATATACACACACACACACACACACACACACATAAACACACACACAGATATACATAAACACACACATATACACATATATACACACACAGATATACATAAACACACATATACAAAGATATATACACACACACGAACATACACACAGACATATACACACAGACATACATAAACACACAATGTATACAAAGATATATATACACATACACACACATACATGTATACACATAAACACACATATGCACACTGACATATACACACATTTACACACATACACATTTACACAAACACAGACATATACACACAGTATACACAGACATAAACACATACAGTATACACACATTAATTCTCACCATAGCAGCTCCTCGTTATAGCCTGGGGGGCGGATTTTCTATGTGATTGACAGGCTGGGCCTCCATGGGTAGAAGGAAAGGACGGAGAAAAGGGAAGAGGTGGCCACCACACTGCCTGCATGTTCCAGATCACTGAATGCAGATACCTGACAGCCAGGAAAGTTCTTCTGACAAGCCTCCAAACTTCCCCACTTCCCTAACAACACACCACACTGCACTGCACTGGACTCTATGCTCTGCAATCAGTGGCATGCAACATGCAGGCAGTGTGGTGGCCACCCCTTCCCTCTCTTCTAGTCATCTCCTCCTACAACAAACTCTGTTACAGGGAGCCGACGCCTTCAGTCCCCAGCGGCGCTCCACCCTTCCTACGCCCCTGGTCCCGTGTCCAGTCGTCTTGCACAGTCCTGCATCCAGTCACATTGCACATCAACATGAGCAGTATATACTGTAGCACATCACCATAATTAGCCATATTGCCCACCACCATAACCAATATACATTACATCACATGACCAGCCATATTGCATATACCTTTAATGAGTATTCTGTCTTGTGCTCCACCTGAGTGGACCAACACCATGGGGGCACACTATAGAGTGACAGAGTGCTGTATTGCACTATATACCGGGTACCTGTATCCCACATGATTTCAGTGTTACCAATGTTTATGTTACTAACCTATCATTTATGAGTTGCAGGAGAAAGAAAGGCTTTACATGATGGACTGGGTCATTCTGCAGGGTCCATGATACATTGTATTTTGCTAGCAACATGTTAAGTGGATCACTGTGCAGCATATCTCCCAACAATGCCACTTTTGGTAGGACAGTTCCACTCCAGCAGGTGCAGTATATATACACTGAGGGCTGAGCCTGGGGGCAACCCAGAAGCTTGGGGAGGACACGCCCCCAGAGTGCTGTAAATGGGGGCATGACACAAGACCACACCCCCTTCATGTGAGGCCACAATTCTTTTCCCGGCATACGCACAGATGTCCCTACGTTATTCTCCCAGATGTTGGGGGGTATGTTACAGTGCCGTTGCTTCAGCCGAGTGCAGTGTGACACTTTTGTGTTGCATATATTTCTATCACTACACCTAGGCTCTCACAAATAAGTAAACATGGATAAACACAAAATAGTATACATTTTTTGGGGGGTATGCTCAAAGCATGTTTTATTTTTATTATTAACACCTTACCATTCCTCTTTATTATAGAAGTCTATGGTACAGTATTTACTAATAAACAGAAATAACGCCAACAAAATGAGGATTTCAAAAACGAAATACTACCAGTGCATGCATGATAATGTACCAGATTAATAACAGGAATACACTGTAGAAAATGCACCACAGTCCTGTGCAGTATAATGTAACATATGTATAATTACAGTGCACGGTCTGGAACCTATTCCCTAGGGGAGTGGGTGGGGCCTCAGGCAGTGGGGTCCACCGGGGGGTTCGGGGGAGAGGGAATTCCCCTGTACCTCAACTGGCCAGTCCAACCCTGGCTCTGGACCCCCCATTAATTACTGATTGCAGTCACCTGTGTAACTTTCCATCTATTACTTCAACACAGGTGGCTGCAATCATAAATTAAGAGCAGACTGCAGGAGCAGAGTATTTTGTGCCAAGCGTAAGGGGTTATATTGAAGTGTCTGAAAACAAAGAGGAGCTGATTCTGTGTCACACAGTGCGACCGCTTTAGCATTTTTTGCTGTAGCCACGCCTGAAACTACAAGCTAATACTGCTTTTAGCCATTCCCCGTGGTGTACATGCGTGCCTCTTGTCGTTAGATGCTGTAATGTGCACATCAATCACAACTGCGCCTCTGTGTGTACACACTGTGTAACGCCTGCGAAAAAAGTATTTTCTGGGAATTTCATGCAAATTTTATTCCCCCTCTTCAGAGATTGCAGGCAGATCACTGTAGCGACCACATATGTAGCCACAGCCTGACTCTGAAGATCCATTTCTGAAAGTATACACAGTACCAAGCATATAGCGCAATATCAGAGGATATACCTGTCAGGATTCACAGGGATTTTAAGGACTATAAGGGGCATATTCAATCATGCGCTGGTTTTTTTAAAACACCGCGGCACAGGGTTCTTCCTGCAGCTGCTCGGATTTCCTATGCAACTGAAGGAGAGAAAATGAGACGCAGTAGTTTCTGTTTTCTTGGACCCCCATTTTCCTAAAATCGTGATATATATTTAGGAAAAAATCATCTGGCACCCATGCAGCACCCCCTCTCCTATTGACTAATTAAACAATTGGAATTTTCCAATTACAGTAGCTTAATTAGTCCTTAAGTACTCACCTTTCCAAGTGGTGCCTTCTTACTTCAGCCTGTTAGGAATCCGTTCTTCTGCGTCAGCGCGTGTGGCAAGTATGTGTGAGTGTGGTAAGTATGTGTGTGTGTGACCAGAGGCAGCAGCAGGGAGAACTACATCTCCGAGCAGCCACCTTCCCAGTGGAAAGATGGAGGGGGGGGGGGGGGGGGTTCACCAGCAGGGTTTCCAAACTTAAGCGCAAGTTGCACAAGGTATTTTGCTGGCAAAACCTTACGCCCAATTGGATTTCCCCCTATAAGTTACATTTGTTTTGGCAAGACTCACCTGAGGGTGTGGAGTCTAAAGAGGAGCTGGTTTGCACCAGGGAACCCTGAAGGGGGATTTCAACGTCACTTCAGGATCTGCACAGGTCGTAGCCTCTCGGAAAAGTCCCAAAGCACTTGCTGGGAGTAGTAGTAGTAGTAGTGGAATGTCATAGTACAGAGGAAGAATCCCAAGTCAATCACGGCGAAGGTCAGGGTCAGTAGCAAAGGTTTGCAAATGAAAAGCCAAGCTATAAGCTGGTTACACAAGGATCCCAGGTGAGGGCCTCTCACCATTTGTTCACTGCTCCATTTAACTTTAGAACGTCTGGCTTTTAAATAGTTAGGATTAGCGTCAGCAACCATTAAATCTTATGGTTCTGATCGACTTCCGGTTCCAGCTCCCATGTGATCGGGTGCGTGGCGTGTGTGCTCCGCTGCTGCCCCATCTAACACAGCCCGCATCGCTGCGCCAGCTGCTCTATTCCCGGCGTCACCCGCAGTTACGGTGATGGGAATGTCTCCCCCAGCTTATGGAGAAGTTTCTCTCCTCTCCCATGCCGGCTAAGCAGCAGAGATCCCACTCTGAACGGCGGCACGCTGACTCCAATATGGCCGCTGCACAGGACACGCTGGAGGGTGCTCTGATGCTGGATGATAGATCTTAGCCTGCCTACCCTGACCCTGCAGCTCCTGTCACGTATGGTGATGTAGTGAAAGCAATTCAGGTAACAATGGGGCCCCTCATGGACGCACATTCTGCTAAGCTGACGCAGGTGGCGAATGATATCAAGTCTCAGATGAAACCACTGTCTCAGAGAGTATTAACTACTGAGCAACGTTTGGGGGAGGTGTTCCAAGATGTCGCAGAGTTAAAAACATCTACTGGCACTTTGCAAAAATCTTATTATCAAGTGATAAATAAATTAGACGACCTAGAAAATAGGTAAAGGAGGAACAATCTTTTTATATAATGGGTTTAGCAGAATCCCTTAAAGGGACAGGTTTATATTGTTTTTTACAAGTTTCCTTCCCAGAACTGTAAGATATCCAATAGGCGTGCATTGATATAGTAGTTAAGAGGGCCAATCATCCAGGACCGCCCCGGACGGGTCAGAATGCCAGGCCACGTGTGGTGATTTTTTGCTGTTTGAACTTCCTCCATAAGGAGGCTATATGGTCTGCTTCAAGGAGACACCGCGCTCTTTCCTGGGATGGCGGGGAAATCCGCCTTTTCCAAGATTACTCTGCAGAAGTGTCGCATGCCCGAAAGGATTTTTCTTAGATTTGTTCTCGCCTAGTCCAGGAGGGCAGAAAGTTTGCACTGCTATATCCAGCACGCCTTCGACTATTTGAGGGGGACACATTTTGTGACTTTACCAATGTAGCTGACGCAGCTGGATATTTATCGGAGGGGAGGAAGTCAGGGAACCCACCTTCTCCTCACTCTCCACGTTCAGACACGTGAGACCTGGGTCTGGTGCTGCATATGCGACCTATTGGATGGCTTACTTGTTCCTGAAGGGACTGATTATAAGTTCACTATGTGTTTAATTATTGTGTGCTGGAGTTTAATGTTCGGTACTTATATGCTGAGTATTTCTTATGCGGGCCCTGGGCTCATTCAAGTTATTTTGGCTGGGGGGATGCTGGGATTTTCTTTTTTGATTGTCTTTATCAGCTGGGGTGTGCTAGGAGCAAGCACGCCATGTTTTCTGTTATTGCCATGCGCTTGTTTCTGGCTGGAAGTCCTTATTTCTCGGATGGAAGAGACGCTTTGATGTCTCGGGTCCTATTATATTATTTTTTTCTGTATGTTACTGCCCCTTTTGTGTCTTGTCTTGTCCCCCCTGTCTGTTTGCTCGTATCTCACGGTGGATAGGTATGCAACGGCTGGACCGCCGTCTTTTCTATGTGCTCATCATTTCATGTATATGTTTGCTTTAGATTTGTTTTATGTCTTATTTAACTATTAGCACTTGGAATGTGGGGGGCATCAACTCCCCGGCTAAGAGAAAGAAGATCCTCATGTATTTGCATAAGGTACGCATGGATATAGCGTTCCTACAGGAAACACATCTCCTCCCCTTAGAAATTGCCAAACTAAACACGCTCAAATGGTCAGTGTTAGCTTCTGCCTTACATACTTCTAAGGCCCAGGGTGTGGCAATTCTCGTTAGGCAATCTTTGTCCCATGATATTCGCTCTGTAATTGTGGACCCACAGGGCTGGTATGTTATTGTCGATGTTACAGTAGATTGCTCCCGCCTATTACTAAGTAACATATATGCACCTAATACTCGCCCCAAGGAGGGAGGGGACTTTAATGTAGTGTCGTCTCCAATTTTAGATAGGAATGTCTCTTCGAATCAGGGAGGCCACGCTACTAAAATCAGTATCCCTTATATAACTCAACAGTTAAAGGTGGTGGATATGTGGAGGGCATGCTGCCCCTTGAACGGGACTACACATGTTTATCTGCAGCTCATGGTACACTCCCGCATTGATTACCTGCTATTGTCTGACCATATGTTTCCAAAAATTGTAGATGCTAGGGTCGAGGCTAACAGCATATCTGACCATGCCCTATGCTGGATGAAATTGTCGCTGCAAACGGGTAAGGGACCCATACAACAATGGCGCTTCCCGGCGCATCTGGCTAATTCCTTAAAATTCTGCAGCATGCTGGAAGCAGCTTGGTTGGATTATAAAAGTAATAATGCTAGACTGAGAAGCCTTTGGTGTTCTGACAGGCATCCAAACCAGTACTGAGGGGGGTCATTCTATCTTATTGTGCATACAGGGATAGAACCTTAGATGGTTCATATCTGGAAGCCCAGGCTAATCTGACGGCCTCTCTCCAACAATTCAAAGTAGCCCCAAACCCTGCCAATAGAGCTGACTATAATCATAAAAAGACCGTTTTTGATAATATTCTGAACCATTTAGAAGCTAAACATACTTTCTAAAGAAATGCCACCTTTTATAGATATGGTAATAAACCAGGCAAGTTAATGTCCTTTTTACTGAAAGAGCGTCACCCTTCCTCAGTGATTAAATCCCTCCGCACTAACGACGGCACTAGAGTTCGGACTAATGCTCAGATTACTTAGGTTCTGAGTTCATTCTACTCACAGCTATATTCTCAGCCTCATGTTAATTTGCCCAACAAAGAGGCCTTCTGGTCTAATCTTCAAGTACCTCAGATGTCAGATGCTCAGGCTTGTTCCCTTATGGCCCCTATCTCTAAGGAGGAAATTGAACGGATGATTAAAGCTTTAAAGACAGTCAAGGCACCGACACAGGATGGCCTCTCCAACGACTATTAAAAATATTATTGCCCCATGTATGTGACACGTTACAGACCTTTTTTAATTCTTTACTTTCAGGTCAGGCTCTGCAGAGTTTTTTTAATTCAGCATTTCTTAGGGTCCTACCAAAGCCGGGTAGAGATCCGGAACTCCCGGAGTCATATAGGCCCATGTCACTGCTTAACACAGATTATAAGATTTTTACCAAGATTATAGCTGATAGGATGAAGCTGATATTGCCCTCTATTGTTCACCCAGACCAGCCGGGATTCATTTGGGGCCGTCAGTCTGTTGTTAACATCAGAAAAGTACTAACAGTGATGCAAAGGTTACAACCTTTATCATGCCCCGGTACTAATGTTTTCCTTTCGCTTGACACCGAAAAGGCATTCGATATGGTAACTTGGGACCACTTATTTGACACTTTGCGCAGATTTGGGGCCCCCGACTGCCTTTATAGATATGCTGGCTCGTTTATATACGGAACCAGCCACCCATGTGCTGGGTAATGGATATATTTCTTCTCCCTTCTATATTCAGAGAGGCACTCGCCAGGGGTGCCCTTTGTCACCTTTGCTTTTTGCTTTGGCCTTGGAACCACTGGCGATTGCTCTTCGTGACGCATCTTCCTTTCGGGGTATTTTAGTTGGAAAATTGGAGGTCAAGTTAGCATTATTTGCTGATGATATGTTGCTATTTATTTCTGATCCCTGTCGCTCTATAGAGCCTATTATTTATATTATTGACGGTTTTGGTCCATTTGCTGGTTATAAGGTGAACTTTACCAAATCAGAACTTTTGCCTTTATCGGGAGATGCGTCACCTTTCAAGGACCACCCTATTTTATCTCAGTTTCCTATCACTCAAAAAGCTCTTAAGTATCTGGGTATAATGATACCTGCATCACTGGACCTGCTATATAATGTGAATGTGGCACCGATCTTGTTGGTTCTTCGTGACCTCCTGACTGGCTGGTTTAATTTACCATTGTCATTGCTAGATAGGGCCACTGTTCTTAAGAGTATAGCGTTCCCGAAACTCTCCTATATACTGCAGATGCTGCCACTGCACCCCACCAAAAAGGACTGCAAGAGTGTGAACTCTATGTTCTCTAGATTCCTGTGGGGAGGGACGAAGCCGAGAGTTTCCTATGCTAAACTCCAATTGCCACGGTCGGAGGGGGGTTGGGTATCCCAGACTTAGAGGTCTTCAGTAGAGCAGTCCTATTTCGATATGTCACTGACTGGTTCTGGAAGCGCTCATTATGCATTGGAGGAGTTGTTCGCCCCTTTCTCCCCTAGTGCGCTCCTTCACACCCCAAAAAATAAATTACCAGTATCACTTAGATCCAATATTTTACTTTTAGACACTTATGAGGTGATACTCCAATTCTAAACAACATAGGAATCCGAGTTCTTCTCGATTCACCACATTTTAGGGCAACCCCTGCTTCAGTCCTGGTTTGGAGAACGTCACTTTCAAATTGTGGAAGGAAGTGGGTATTTAATCTATCAGAGATGTGTTTGACCCAGGTGGGATGCATCTGCTATCCTTCGAGGAACTGAAAAGTAGATTTGGCATACCTAATTCCAATTTCTATATGTACTTACAAGCCCGGCATTTTATTACTACTATGGCCCCCCCATGTCCTCGTGGGAACTCCCGGACCCGATATATACCCTGCTCACTCTTACGAATGCTTCAATCTATAGAGTGTCTTATTACTATGATCATATAAGGGTACTGCAGAGGGAAAAGTTATGCAAATGTGCGTTTTCCAAGTGGGTGGAAGATATCCCGGGTTGTCCGGGTCAGGCCACCATAATGAAATCATGCCGGCTTACATTTAAATACTTTCACTCAGCTCAACTCCAGGAAGTGTATTTCAGGGTCCTGCATAGGGCTTACATAGCTCCAGCCCAAAGAGTACATATGATCCCAGATGGGACCAGTGAATGTTTAAAATGTCATATATCGCAGGCCTCATTTTTTCATTGTTTTTGGACATGTGGAAAACTTGCTAGGTTCTGGAACAAAGTTATTAACTATGGGGGTCATTCTGAGTTGATCGTAGCTGTGCTAAATTTAGCACAGCTACGATCATCTTCCCTGACATGCTGGGGGACGCCCAGCACAGGGCTAGTCCGCCCCGCATGTCAGTGCTGCCCCCCCCCGCACAAATACAAAAGCATCGCACAGCGGCGATGCTTTTGTATTTCTGGAATAACTCCCGGCCTGCGCAGCTCCTGCGGCTGGCCAGAAGTTGTTCGTCGCTGCCGCTGGCAGCGGCTGCGTGAGACGTCACGCAGCTGCCGCGGCCCGCCCCTCCAACGGTCCGGCCACGCCTGCGTTGGCCGGACCGCTCCCCCTAAACGGCGGCTTAACGCCGTCGTCCAGCCCCCTCCCACCCAGCGACCACCTCTGTCTCAGAGGCAATCGCTAGGCAACGACGACTGCCATGTGCCGGCGCCGCAGCAGTTCCGACCCGATCACTGCGCTGAGACAAACTGCAGCGAGTGATCGGGTCAGAATGACCCCCCATGTCAACCAGATCTTTTCTTTACAGATTACTAAGGACCCCACAGCCTGTTTATGTTACTGTTTTGAGGGCTGGTCCCTGGGCCCAGATAAGAGGCGAGTTATAACCATTCTCACGGTCATCCTCATGGTGGGCTGACAAGGTCATTTTAAATAATTTGACCAAACGATCGTCTCTCTCAATAGGTGAATTAAAAAATGTACTCTTACGCGTTCTTTATTTTGAACACCAAGCCACCCTGCCAGACATTGAGAGGGGTGTAGCTCGTTTCTACATGAAATGGGTGCTCTATATTAACAGTTTAGATACTGGAACGCAGGTACATATCGAGAAGCTTTTTGAAAATACCTCTTGGGTTCTATATAGACGTTTAGATGCTATTTGAATGTTATCTATATGTTTTGATGCTATGATGTTGCTGAGCTCATGGACTTCATCTGCCATGTATGCCTCGCGTGACTAAGGAGCAAAATGTCTGGTCTTCCCTCTCCTCCCCTCCTTCGCGTGTTCTACCTTTTATTTTCTGATTACCGATTTCGATATTATTATATTAGTATTGGGTCTATTTGTTATATTTGATAATGCATTTGATATGATGTATTCTATATGGTAATCCATACTATCAGATGTCTGTGGTTATCTATTTCTGCTACGTCCCTGTGTGGGGATATATGTTTGGGTTGCTATTGTGTGCGACTTTATGCCTTTTGAAACTAATAAAATTGTTTTACAAAAAAAATCTGATGGTTCTACCTTGGTTATCATTATCCCTAACTTAATGGATAACAGACTATACCTATGTCTACGAGGCATATTCCTCTCTAGACCTATTGTACTGAAATACTCTCATACTTGGGCCTTTTCTTTCCTTTTTAGCTTCCCGTGAAACGGGACACAACATTTATATCCCGTAAATTGTCAGCTAAAGGAGCTGAACTGACTCAATTGCATGTTACAAATCCATCGTTATCTCAATTCCCTACTAGTTACCACATTATTCTTGCACACCAAGACTGCCTCATTCAATAACTCTGTAGTCGAATTTAATATTGCGTGAAACTCTTGTGATCCTAACTTATGCCTAGCTTCGTGCCTTTCCATTTATTTAAAGTTGAAGGCTCCTTTTAGAGACAATGTTACTCAGCTCTTCATTACCAGTAGGAAGCCTTTTCACCCAATAAGATCCTCTACTAGAGGATGGATTGTAGCATCTATGAGGAAAGCCTGGATAGATACGGACCAGTCTCTATGCGAGGCTCGGCGGCCACAAAAAAAGCAGCAAAAGGTATTCCTTTGCAGACCATAATGCTAGCAGCAAAATGGTCTTCAGCTCGTACCTTTGCTAAGCATTACCAGAGAAACTGATCTGCAAAAGATCGAGATTTTCAGAGCAACCACCAGGTATGTGGTAGTCTGCCCAAATACTGTTGCTAGGTGGCAAGCCTCCCGACGATCAAAACACTAGTTTGCAGGAATCGATGACCTGCAAACTGGATTTGTTCTAGGGTGTCACGAATTGTGGTCTTAGCCGCCCATACAGGGTTAAACATTCATTCATTCTGCATTCAGACCTCCTTTCAGACTTACTCAGTGATTACCTGTTCACCTGGCCGTTCACCTGGTCAACAGGACCAATGAGCTGACACCAATTCCTTTATAAACCAGCCTCAAGCATCAGCTCATTGCCTGAACAAATGTGTTCCTCCCAAGGATCATTCTAGGCTCCAATCTATCCCGTGATAGTTTCTGTAGATGTGTAACAACAAAATCAGGACGACACTTGCAGCATCAGTGTAATACAGGTCTTTACTCAGCATAAGCCAGACACCAAGTGGAAGTAACAGGAGACAAACAGGAAGTGAGTCACCTCCCATGATGCACAGCATGCATTTACATTCCCCCCTTTCAAACTGGAAGGATGCAGAACATAGATGAAACAAATGCAACAATGCGAAAATGTTAGGCGTGAACAAAAGAAAATACATTATACAATAAAGTCTTGGAACTTTGGGTTGGGTTTGGACACACGGCCTGATCTGGTAATGGTACACTGGGAACCTATAGGCATGTCCGCTGTGACACCAGAGGGTTCTATTACTTCAAAATTGGTCTCTGAGGAAGGACTATCCATGCAATGCGAATCATCACTGACATTGGTTGCAGCTGATGAGTCAGGCTGTGTAGAGCTTTCTTCAGGTACACTTAACAGATGGCGGCGGTTGTGTTCATCATAGAGGGCATTATCAGACTGTACCACGTAGCTATTTGGATGACCTGCAGGATGCTGAAATACTGGCACTCTGTCAAATCCTTGCTCGGTTTGCATGCGGACAGGCTGGCCTGGAGACAGTGGTGGCAGGCCGTATGCTAATCTGTCATAAGAAGCTTTGGCAGCCATTCTGCGCTTGCTGATGTTCTCCCGTACCTGTGGCTCTACTCTGGGTTGCAGTAGCTGCTTTGCCATTGGGATGCCTGTGCGGGTGCGCCGTGCTAATAGGCACTGTGCAGGGGATGGAAGTCTATCTCGGGGTGTGTTTCTCAAGTTTAACAGTGCCAAATATATGTTCAATCCATCTCGTGCACACTTCTCCATTAGGTGCTTTGCAGAGCAGACTGCACGCTCTGCCAATCCATTTGACTGTGGGTAGTGTGGAGTACTAGTGATGTGCTGGAAGTCCCATGTATTCGCAAAGTCCTTGAACTCTCTACTCTTGAATTGCATGGCATTATCAGTGATCAGCTGCTGTGGGGTGTCATGTGCTGCAAAGTGTCTCTTCAGCTTTGCAATGACCATGTGACTTGTGGTGCTGGGCAAGTAGTTCATCTCGAACCATCCTGAATAGAAGTCAACTAGTACCAGGTACTCCTTCCCCCTCCATTTGAATAGATAAGCTGCAAGAATGGACCACGGAAGACCAGGAATGTCATGGAGCAGCATGGGCTTCCGTGGCAGGTGTGGATGCAAGGCATTGCAGGGTGCACAAAATGAGACAGCATGATCAATGTCACCGTACATGAATGGCCAGAACGTGGTTTCACGTGCCTTAGGCTTGGTAGCCTCCAGGCCAAGATGGCCCTGGTTTATCTGATTGGTGTAGAACGTCTGAAGGGCAGACGGAATTATGAAGCGTTGACACCATCAGACACGGTGAGCTCATCTATCATACAATAGAAGGAGCGAAGGCAGTGCAGCAGCTCCTTGGAAGAGGATGGCCAGCCATTGAGAATTACAGCAGAGAGACGCCGGCAAAGATCATCTGCAAGTGTAGCAGCATGCAGCTCTTCCAGCCGCTTGGTAGGGAGCACCTTGTTCGTATGCTTTGTTCTTAGTTTGATAAATATTTTGCCCTTTTCATCCAAGTGGTCTACACTATCACAAACTGTCATGCGAACCGATTCACACCCTGGCTCCGCTTCAACCTGGTTAATCTGCCAGGGTGAGCGGCAAAAGCGCGACTCAGACTGTCGCTTTATGGAAGTTTGATCTTTGGAGCGGCAGCATCTTGCTAAATGATTCCATTTGCCACATGCATTACATCGCTTATCATATGCGGGACAGCTTTGTTTGTCAGGAGGGTGCTGTGCCACGCAGTTCCCACATGTGGAGAATTGGCATGGAATGGCCGCCATGACACACACCTCAGCGTCCTTTCTTAGTTCCCTTGTGCCCTTTTCAGACTGCTCATTTAACATACAGATATTTATGGCAGTTTCTAATGTGAGGCCCTTCTCCCGCAGCAGCTGTGCACGTACCTTGTCACTGCTTATGCCGCATACGATTCTGTCACGGATGAGCTCCTCTGTGAGGATATCAAAATTGCACTTCTTTGCCAGCAGCTTTAGCGTGGAGACATAGGACTGTATAGTGTCATCACCCTTTTGGTTTGTGCTGTTGAAAACATGCCTGTCCATAACTACATTCTTTACTGGCATGCAGATCTCTTCAAACTTTGCAATTAGGATGTCAGGATCCTCTCCGTCTTCTCCGTCAGCGTATAAAAAAGCATCTGATTTGTACACAGCATCGGTGCCTGCGAGGTTCAGCAGCGTGTATGCCTGGACATTTTTTGATTTGTCAGAAAGGCCTGCTATGGAGTATACGTGCCATTCCCTTTTAAACCTCAGACAGTTGTCAGTTACGTTTTCATCAAATATCAGCGGATCTATTCTCCTCAGACCTTGTGCTATGGCATCCCAGTTCTGACACCATGTAGATGTGTAACAACAAAATCAGGATGACGCAGCATCAATGTAATACAGGTCTTTACTCAGCATGAGCCAGACACAAAGTGGAAGTAACAGGAGACAAACAGGAAGCGAGTCACCTCGGCATGACATCATCTCCCATGATGCACAGCATGCATTTACAGTTATCCAGTGACTACGCTAATCCTCCATGTACTTCTGACGTTACCTGTATTCCACCTGCTGCTGTTATTCCGTCTATCAGTGATGCGGCCTCCACGCTGCCACATTCAGTGAACCTCACGTTATCACTGAGTTACTATCCATCAGTGCTGCGGCAGTATAGCCCCTGAAGCCGTGTATATGGATTTTAGCGTAGCATCCACCTTGCGATCTGCCGGGTCCTTCAACGCGGTAGATCCCGGGACTAGTAAAACCACCTGTTTTGACAGCCTGGAGACAGAGGCGTCAACTATAGTCGGAGACTCCCATTTTTTTTCTATCATCATCTGAGAAGGGAAAAGCAACCAGGATCCTTTTAGGGATCTGGATTTTTTTCTCCGTATTTTCCCAGGCTTTTTCAAATATAGCATTTAATTCCTTAGATGCTGGGAAGGTGAGAGGGGCCTACTTACTGTCCGTGAAAAAGGCCTCCTCAACCTGCTCAGGAGGTGTGTGGAGTACGGCCTCAATCAATTGCACTCCCTTAGCGATTGATGCCGTCCCCCACAACACATCTCCGTCACCATATGCAGTGTCAGAATCTGTGTCCGTATCATCCTGCATTATCTTGGCAAGTGCACGTTTATGAGAATGTACCGCACGGGACCCCGAGGGAGCAGTATCAGACAATACTGCCATAGAGGATTGCAATACCTGAGTTGCATGCTCAGTTCTTGTAACCCTCTCAGAAATCTGAGAAATAGCCCCCCTAAGAGAGGCTAACCAATCCGGTTCTCTAGCTGGGATCTGCGCTACAACAGTGCAATCCTGATTACAAGGGATGGGATCTTCCTGAGAAGATAAATCCTCTGCAGCATATGAAACAGAGTCTCTAGACATGTTTGCTGATACACCCCACATACACACAGGGTACAGGGTAGGCAGAGTTTCCCCCCAAGAATGGCAGATACACAGAGATTGGAGCCAACCCACACACAGCGCTATTACAGGTTTAGGGTGACCCTAAACCAGCACTGACTGTGTCCCTTAATAGGTGACACAGTCTTACACAGTCTCCCTTCTCTTCTACAACCCCCTGGTACCGTACAGATAGCTGGAGTTACACTGGAGGGACTGTTCTTCCACTTGCATCCGACTGCAGGTTGGAAAATGGCGCTGAAACGCTGCTGGGTCCACTCTGAGAAGAAGCTCTGCCCCCTTAATGGCGCTGTCTTACTGGCCTGAGGTTTTGTGTGCTGGCTGAGATCCGCAGACCCCGACAGGCTGTTTGGTCAGTGTAGGGTCAGGCGCTGGCTCAGGGCGCCCCTCACAGCGCCGCACCCAGGTACCGCTGAGCCGTCCGGGAGCGCAGTTAATATTGTGCTCCTACCCTGTAGCCGCCATCTTCACACAGCTCAATGTCCAGTCAGCGGAGACAGTGGCTCAGACCCCGCAGGGCGGACACTGCTCCCCCTCAGTCCCACGATGCAGGGAAGCTGTTGCCAGCAGCCTCCCTGTAAAATAAAAACTCTAAGAATGCTCTGTAGAGCTCCCCTAGCTGTGACCAGCTCCTCCGGGCACATTTTCTAAACTGAGTCTGGTAGGAGGGGCATAGAGGGAGGAGCAAGCCCACACTATTAAACTCTCAAAGTGCCAATGGCTCCTGGTGGACCCGTCTATACCCCATGGTACTAATATGGACCCCAGCTTCCTCTAGGACATAAGAGAAATATAACTTCCTGTTACATCACCATGCAGGGGCGGATTGGGATCGAACACCAGCCCGGGAAATTTATGGAAGCAGCTTTAATGGGGGTGGAGTCTGTTGAGGGGTAGTGGCCTGTCAAGAGGGCGGGGTCACTCCTCAGAAGTCCTGATTCTGAGATAGACACAGTTGGGGCCTACTTTGCTTTACGTTATGCTAATGTTTACAAAAGACATATGCTGTTACAATGCCCTTCCCTGATGTACTGTACATCCTTACGTCTGAATATACAAGGACTGATGTGCCCACTTTCAGTGTCTACTGACCCTGCAGTCATGCCTTTAATCTACTTCTGATTTTATTGATTTTTCATTTTACAAATCCCCTTTTTTTAACCTAATATGTTTCAAAGTACAGGGAGGGGGAGCACACTATATACAGCACAGTACAAGGAGGGAGCACACACTACACACAGTACAGGGAGGGGGAGCACACACTACATACAGCACAGTACAGGGAGGGGGAGCACACACTACATACAGCACAGTACAGGGAGGGGGCACACACTACATACAGCACAGTACAAGGAGGGAGCACACACTACATACAGTACAGTACAGGGAGGGAGCACACACTACATAAAGCACAGTACAGTGAGGGGGAGCACACCATATACAGCACAGTACAAGGAGGGAGCACACACTACATACAGTACAGTACAGGGAGGGGGAGCATACACTACACATAGTACAGGGAGGGGGAGCACACACTACATACAGTACAGGGAGGGGGAGCACACACTACATACAGCACAGTACAGGGAGGGGGAGCACACCATATACAGCACAGTACAAGGAGGGAGCATACACTACACACAACGCAGTACGGGGAGGGAGCACACACTACACACAGCACAATACAGGGAGGGGGAGCACACACTACATACAGCGCAGTACAGGGAGGGAGCACACACTACATACAGCAGAGTACAGGGAGGGAGCACACACTACATACAGCACAGTACAGGGAGGGAGCACACACTACATACAGTACAGTACAGGGAGTGGCAGCACACACTACACACAGCACAATACAGGGAGGGGGAGCACACACTACATACAGCACAGTACAGGGAGGGGGAGCACACACTACATACAGCACAGTACAGGGAGGGAGCACACACTACATACAGCACCGTACAGGTAGGGAGCACACACTACATACAGCACAGTACAGGGAGGGAGCACACACTACATACAGCACAGTACAGGGAGGGAGCACACACTACATACAGCAGAGTACAGGGAGGGAGCACACACTACATACAGCACAGTACAGGGAGGGAGCACACACTACATACAGCAGAGTACAGGGAGGGAGCACACACTACATACAGCACAGTACAAGGAGGGAGCACACACTACACACAACGCAGTACAGGGAGGGAGCACACACTACACACAGCACAATACAGGGAGGGGGAGCACACACTACATACAGCGCAGTACAGGAAGGGAGCACACACTACATACAGCAGAGTACAGGGAGGGAGCACACACTACATACAGCACAGTACAGGGAGGGGGCACACACTACATACAGCACAGTACAAGGAGGGAGCACACACTACATAAAGCACAGTACAGTGAGGGGGAGCACACCATATACAGCACAGTACAAGGAGGGAGCACACACTACATACAGTACAGTACAGGGAGGGGGAGCATACACTACACACAGTACAGGGAGGGGGAGCACACACTACATACAGTACAGGGAGGGGGAGCACACACTACATACAGCACAGTACAGGGAGGGGGAGCACACCATATACAGCACAGTACAAGGAGGGAGCACATACTACACACAACGCAGTACAGGGAGGGAGCACACACTACACACTACACACAGCACAATACAGGGAGGGGGAGCACACACTACATACAGCACACTACAGGGAGGGGGAGCACACACTACATACAGTACAGTACAGGAAGGGAGCACACACTACATACAGCACAGTACAGGGAGGGAGCACACACTACATACAGCACAGTACAGGGAGGAGGAGCACACACTACATACAGCACACTACAGGGAGGGGGAGCACACCATATACAGCACAGTACAAGGAGGGAGCACACACTACATACAGTACAGTACAGGGAGGGAGCACACACTACACACAGCACAGTACAGGGAGGGAGCGCACACTACATACAGCACAGTACAAGGAGGGAGCACACACTACACACAACGCAGTACAGGGAGGGAGCACACACTACACACAGCACAATACAGGGAGGGGGAGCACACACTACATACAGCACAGTACAGGGAGGGGGAGCACACACTACATACAGCACACTACAGGGAGGGGGAGCACACACTACATACAGCACAGTACAGGGAGGGAGCACACACTACATACAGCACACACTACATACAGCACAGTACAGGGAGGGAACACACACTACATACAGCACAGTACAGGAAGGGAACACACACTACATACACCACAGTACAGGGAGGGAGCACACACTACATACAGCACAGTACAGGGAGGGGGAGCACACACTACATACAGCACAGTACAGGGAGGGGGAGCATACACTACATACAGCACAGTACAGGGAGGGAGCACACACTACATACAGCACAGTACAGGGAGGGAGCACACACTACATACAGCACAGTACAGGGAGGGGGGGGCACACACTACATACAGTACAGTACAGGGAGGGGGAGCATACACTACATACAGTACAGGGAGGGGGAGCACACACTACATACAGTACAGTACAGGGAGGGGGAGCACACACTACATACAGTACAGGGAGGGGGAGCACACACTACATACAGCACAGTACAGGGAGGAGCACACACTACATACAGCACAGTACAGGGAGGGAGCACACACTACATACAGCACAGTACAGGGAGGGAGAACACACTATATACAGCACAGTACAGGGAGGGGGAGCACACACTACATAGAGCACAGTACAGTACAGGGAGGGAGCACACACTACATACAGCACAGTACAGGGAGGGAGCACACACTACATACAGCACAATACAGGGAGGGGGAGCACACACTACATACAGCACACTACAGGGAGGTGGAGCACACACTACATACAGTACAGTACAGGAAGGGAGCACACACTACATACAGCACAGTACAGGGAGGGAGCACACACTACATACAGCACAGTACAGGGAGGAGGAGCACACACTACATACAGCACACTACAGGGAGGGGGAGCACACCATATACAGCACAGTACAAGGAGGGAGCACACACTACATACAGTACAGTACAGGGAGGGAGCACACACTACACACAGCACAGTACAGGGAGGGAGCGCACACTACATACAGCACAGTACAAGGAGGGAGCACACACTACACACAACGCAGTACAGGGAGGGAGCACACACTACACACAGCACAATACAGGGAGGGGGAGCACACACTACATACAGCACAGTACAGGGAGGGGGAGCACACACTACATACAGCACAGTACAGGGAGGGGGAGCACACACTACATACAGCACACTACAGGGAGGGGGAGCACACACTACATACAGCACAGTACAGGGAGGGAGCACACACTACATACAGCACAGTACAGGGAGGGAGCACACACTACATACAGCACAGTACAGGGAGGGAACACACACTACATACAGTACAGGAAGGGAACACACACTACATACAGGGAGGGAGCACACACTTCATACAGCACAGTACAGGGAGGGGGAGCACACACTACATACAGCACAGTACAGGGAGGGGGAGCATACACTACATACAGCACAGTACAGGGAGGGAGCACACACTACATACAGCACAGTACAGGGAGGGAGCACACACTACATACAGCACAGTACAGGGAGGGGGGGCACACACTAAGTACAGCACAGTACAGGGAGGTGGAGCACACACTACATACAGTACAGTACAGGGAGGGGGAGCATACACTACATACAGTACAGGGAGGGGGAGCACACACTACATACAGTACAGGGAGGGGGAGCACACACTATATACAGTACAGGGAGGGGGAGCACACACTACATACAGCACAGTACAGGGAGGGAGCACACACTACATACAGCACAGTACAGGGAGGGAGAACACACTTTCTCTAACGTCCTAGTGGATGCTGGGGACTCCGTCAGGACCATGGGGAATAGCGGCTCCGCAGGAGACAGGGCACAAAAGCAAGCTTTTAGGATCACATGGTGTGTACTGGCTCCTCCCCCTATGACCCTCCTCCAAGCCTCAGTTAGGTTTTTGTGCCCGGCCGAGAAGGGTGCAATCTAGGTGGCTCTCTTAAAGAGTTACTTAGAAAAAGTTTTTAGGTTCTTTATTTTCAGTGAGTCCTGCTGGCAACAGGCTCACTGCATCGAGGGACTTAGGGGAGAGATTTTCAACTCACCTGCGTGCAGGATGGATTGGATTCTTAGGCTACTGGACATAGCTCCAGAGGGAGTCGGAACACAGGGCTCGCCCTGGGGTTCGTCCCGGAGCCGCGCCGCCGACCCCCCTTGCAGACGCTGAAGATGAAGAGGTCCGGAACCAGGCGGCAGAAGACTCTCAGTCTTCATCAGGTAGCGCACAGCACTGCAGCTGTGCGCCATTGTTGTCAGCACACTTCACACAGCGGTCACGGAGGGTGCAGGGCGCTGGGGGGGGGCGCCCTGGGCAGCAATGTATAATACCTGTATGGCGAAAAATACATCACATATAGCCCTTGAGGCTATATGGATGTATTTAACCCCTGCCAGATATCTAAAACTCCGGAGAAGAAGCCCGCCGAAAAGGGGGCGGGGCCTATTCTCCTCAGCACACAGCGCCATTTTCCCTCACAGAAAGGCTGGTGGGAAGGCTCCCATGCTCTCCCCTGCACTGCACTACAGAAACAGGGTTAAAACAGAGAGGGGGGGCACTGATTTGGCGATATGTATATATATTAAAATGCTATAAGGGAGGAACATTTATATAAAGGTTGTCCCTGGATAATTATAGCGTTTTGGTGTGTGCTGGCAAACTCTCCCTCTGTCTCCCCAAAGGGCTAGTGGGTCCTGTCCTCTATCAGAGCATTCCCTATGTGTGTGCTGTATGTCAGTACGTGTGTGTCGACATGTATGAGGAAAATATTGGTGAGGAGGCGGAGCAAATTGCCTGTAATGGTGATGTCACTCTCTAGGGAGTCGACACCGGAATGGATGGCTTATTTATGGAAATTACGTGACAATGTCAACACGCTGCAAGCCGGTTGACGACATGAGAGGGCCGGCGAACAAATTAGTATCTGTCCAGGCGTCTCAAACACCGTCAGGGGCTGTAAAATGCCCATTTACCTCAGTCGGTCGACACAGACCCAGACACGGACACTGATTTCAGTGTCGACGGTGAAGAAACAAACGTATTTTCTTTTAGGGCCACACGTTAAGGGCAATGAAGGAGGTGTTACATATTTCTGATACTCCAAGTACCACAAAAAAGGGTATTATGTGTGAGGTGAAAAAACTACCTGTAGTTTTTCCTGAATCAGATAAATTAAATGAAGTGTGTGATGATGCGTGGGTTTCCCCCGATAGAAAATTATTGGCGGTATACCCTTTCCCGCCAGAAGTTAAGGCGCGGTGGGAAACACCCCTCAGGGTGGATAAGGCGCTCACACGCTTATCAGAACAAGTGGCGGTACCATCTACGGATAGGGCCGTACTTAAGGAGCCAGCTGATAGAAGGCTGAAAAATATCCTAAAAAGTATACACACACATGCTGGTGTTATACTGCGACCAGCGATCGCCTCAGCCTGGATGTGCAGAGCTGAGGTGGCTTGGTCGGATTCCCTGACTAAAAATATTGATACCTTTGACAGGGACAGTATTTTATTGACTATAGAGCATTTAAAGGATGCATTTCTATATATGCGAGATGCGCAGAGGGATATTTGCACTCTGGCATCAAGAGTAAATGCGATGTCCATATCTGCAAGAAGATGTTTATGGACACGACAGTGGTCAGGTGATGCAGATTCCAAACGGCACAAAGATGTATTGCCGTATAAAGGGGAGGAGTTATTTGGGGTCGGTCCATGGGACCTGGTGGCCAGGGCAACTGCTGGAAAATCCACCGTTTTTTACCCTAAGTCACATCTCTGCAGAAAAAGACACCGTCTTTTCAGCCTCAGTCCTTTCGTCCCTATAAGAGTCATATCTGCCCAGGGATAGAGGAAAGGGAAGAAGACTGCAGCAGGCAGCCCATTCCCAGGAACAGAAGCCCTCCACCGCTTCTACCAAGTTCTCAGCATGACGCTGGGACCGTACAGGACCCCTGGATCCTACAAGTAGTATCCAAGGGGTACAGATTGGAATGTCGAAAGGTTTCCCCCCTCGCAGGTTCCTGTAGTCTGCTGTACCAATGTCTCCCTCCGACAGGGAGGCAGTATTGAAAACAATTCACAAGCTGTATTCCCAGCAGGTGATAATAAATTTACCCCTCCGACAACAAGGAAAGGGGTATTACTCCACACTATATGGTGGTACTGAAGGCTAGGTGAGACCTATTCTAAATCTGAAAAATTTGAACACTTACAAGGGTTCAAATCCAGATGGAGTCACTCAGAGCAGTGATAGCAAAGAACAAGGGGACTATATGGTGTCCCGGGACATCAGGGAGGCTTACCTCCATGTCCCAAAATTTGCCTTTTCTCACCAAGGGTACCTCAGGTTCGTGGTACAGAACTGTCACTATCAGTTTCAAGACGATGCCGTTGGATTGTCCAAGGCACCCCGGGTCCTTACCAAGGTAATGACCGAAAGGAGGATTCGTCTTCAAAGAAAATGGACGACCTCCTGATAAGAACAAGGTCCAGAGAACAGTTGGAGGTCGGAGTAGCACTATCTCAAGTAGTTCTACGACAGCACGGGTGGATTCTAAATATTCCAAAACCGCAGTTGTTCCGACGACACGTCTGCTGGTCCTAGGGATGATTCTGGACACAGTCCAGGAAAAGGTGTTTCTCCCAGAGGAGAAAGCCAGGGAGTTATCCGAGCTAATCGGGATCCTCCTAAAACCAGGAAAAGTGTCAGTGCATCATTGCACAAGAGTCCTGGTAAAAATGGTGGCTTATTACGAAGCGCTTCCATTCGGCAGATTTCACGCAAGAACTCTTCAGTGGGATCTGCTGGACAAATGGTCCGGATCGCATCTTCAGATGCATCAGCGGATAACCCTATATCCAAGGACAAGGGTGTCTCTCCTGTGGTGATTACAGAGTGCTCATCTTCTAGAGGGCCGCAGATTCGGCATTCAGGATTGGATGCTCGTGACCACGGAGGCCAGCCCGAGAGGCTGGGGAGCAGTCACACAAGGAGTGTGATCAAGTCTGGAGAATTCTCTCCACATAAATATACTGGAGCTAAGAGCAAATTTATAATGCTCTGAGCTTAGCAAGACCTCTGCTTCAAGGTCAGCCGGTATTGATCCAGTGGGATAACATCACGGCAGTCGCCCACGTAAACAGAAAGGGCGGCACAAGAAGCAGGAGGGCAGTGGCAAAACTGCAAGGATTTTTCGCTAGGCGGAAAATCATGTGATAGCACTGTCAGCAGTGTTCATTCCGGGAGTGGACGACTGGGAAGCAGACTTCCTCAGCAGGCATGACCTCCAACCGGGAGAGTGGGAACTTCATCGGGAAGTTTTCCGCATGATTGTGAACCGTTGGGAAAGACCAAAGGTGGACATGATGGCGTCCCGCCCGAACAAAAAAATGGGACAGGTATTGCGCCAGGTCACGAGACCTTCAGGCGATAGCTGTGGACGTCCTGGTAACACCGTGGGTGTAACAGTCGGTGTATGTGTTCCCTTCTCTGCTTCTCATAACCAAGGTATTGAGAATTATAAGACATAGAGGAGTAAGAACTATACTCGTGGCTCCGGATTGGCCAAGAGGGACTTGGTAACCGGAACTTCAAGAGATGCTCACAGAGGACTAATGGCCTCGGGAGCTAAGAAGGGATTTGCTTTCAGCAAGTACCATGTCTGTTCCAAGAGGAACCGTGGCATCGGCCGTTAAGAAGGGACCTGCTCCAGCAGGGACCTTGTCTGTTCCGAGACTTGCCGCGACTGCGTTTGACGGCATGGCGGTTTGAACGCCGGATCCTAGGGGAAAAGGCATTCCGGAAGAGGTCATACCTACCCTGGTCAAAGCCAGGAAGGAGGTGACCGCACAACGTTATCACCACATGTGGTAAAAAATAAGAATTTACTTACCGATAATTCTATTTCTCGGAGTCCGTAGTGGATGCTGGGGTTCCTGAAAGGACCATGGGGAATAGCGGCTCCGCAGGAGACAGGGCACAAAAAGTAAAGCTTTAGGATCAGGTGGTGTGCACTGGCTCCTCCCCCTATGACCCTCCTCCAAGCCTCAGTTAGGATACTGTGCCCGGACGAGCGTACACAATAAAGAAGGATTTATGAATCCCAGGTAAGACTCATACCAGCCACACCAATCACACTGTACAACCTGTGATCTGAACCCAGTTAACAGTATGATAACAGCGGAGCCTCTGAAAGATGGCTCACAACAATAATAACCCGATTTTTGTAACTATGTACAAGTATTGCAGATAATCCGCACTTGGGATGGGCGCCCAGCATCCACTACGGACTCCGAGAAATAGAATTATCGGTAAGTAAATTCTTATTTTCTCTATCGTCCTAGTGGATGCTGGGGTTCCTGAAAGGACCATGGGGATTATACCAAAGCTCCCAAATGGGCGGGAGAGTGCGGATGACTCTGCAGCACCGAATGAGAGAACTCCAGGTCCTCCTTAGCCAGGTTATCAAATTTGTAGGATTTTACAAACGTGTTTGCCCCTGACTAAATAGCCGCTCGGCAAAGTTGTAAAGCCGAGACCCCTCGGGCAGCCGCCCAAGATGAGCCCACCTTCCTTGTGGAATGGGCATTTACATATTTTGGCTGTGGCAGGCCTGCCACAGAATGTGCAAGCTGAATTGTATTACACATCCAACTAGCAAAAGTCTGCTTAGAAGCAAGAGCACCCAGTTTGTTGGGTGCATACAGGATAACAGCAAGTCAGTTTTCCTGACTCCAGCCGTCCTGGAACCTATATTTTCAGGGCCCTGACCACATCTAGCAACTTGGAGTCCTCCAAGTCCCTAGTAGGCGCAAGACACCACAATAAGCTGGTTCAGGTGAAACACTGACACCACCTTAGGGAGAGAACTGGGGACGAGTCCGCAGCTCTGCCCTGTCCGAATGGACAAACAGATATGGGCTTTTTTGAGAAAAAAACCACCAATTTGACACTCGCCTGGTCCAGGCCAGGTCCAAGAGCATGTTCACTTTTCATGTGAGATGCTTCAAATCCACAGATTTGACTGGTTTTAAACCAATGTGTTTTGAGGAATCCCAGAACTACGTTGAGATCCCACAGTGCCACTGGAGGCACAAAAGGGGGTTGTATATGCAATACTCCCTTGACAAACTTCTGGACTTCAGGAACTGAAGCCAATTCTTTCTGGAAGAAAAATCGACAGGGCCGAAATTTGAACCTTAATGGACCCCAATTTGAGGCCCATAGACACTCCTGTTTGCAGGAAATGCAGGAATCGACCGAGTTGAAATTTCTTCGTGGGGCCTTCCTGGCCTCACACCACGCAACATATTTTCGCCACATGTGGTGATAATGTTGTGCGGTCACCTCCTTTCTGGCTTTGACCAGGGTAGGAATGACCTCTTCCTGAATGCCTTTTCCCTTAGGATCCGGCGTTCCACCGCCATGCCGTCAAACGCAGCTGCGGTAAGTCTTCGAACAGACATGGTACTTGCTGAAACAAGTCCCTTCTTAGCGGCAGAGGCCATAAGTCCTCTGTGAGCATCTCTTGAAGTTCCGGGTACCAAGTCCTTCTTGGCCAATCCGGAGCCATGAGTATAGTTCTTACTCCTCTACGTCTTATAATTCTCAGTACCTTAGGTATGAAAAGCAGAGGATGGAACACATACACCGACTGATACACCCACGGTGTTACCAGAACGTCCACAGCTATTGGCTGAGGGACTCTTAACCTGGCGCAATACCTGTCCCGTTTTTTGTTCAGACGGGACGCCATCATGTCCACCTTTGGTAATTCCCAACGGTTTACAATCATGTGGAAAACTTCCCCATGAAGTTCCCACTCTGCCGGGTGGAGGTCGTGCCTACTGAGGAAGTCTGCTTCCCAGTTTCCATTCCCGGAATGAAACACTGCTGACAGTGCTATCACATGATTTTCCGCCCAGCGAAAAGTCCTTGCAGTTTTTGCCACTGCCCTCCTGTTTCTTGTGCCGCCCTGTCTATTTACGTGGGCGACTGCCGTGATGTTTTATCCCACTGGATCAATACCGGCTGACCTTGAAGCAGAGGTCTTGCTAAGCTTAGAGCATTATAAATTTACCCTTAGCTATATTTATGTGGAGAAAAGTCTCCAGACTTGATCACACTCCCTGGAAATTTTTTCCTTGTGTGACTGCTCCCCAGCCTCTCGGGCTGGCCTCCGTGGTCACCAACATCCAAAACTGAATGCCGAATCTGCGGCCCTCTAGAAGATGAGCACTCTGTAACCACCACAGGAGAGACACCCTTGTCCTTGGATATAGGGTTATCCGCTGATGCATCTGAAGATGCGATCCGGACCATTTGTCCAGCAGATCCCACTGAAAAGTTCTTGCATGAAATCTGCCGACTGGAATTGCTTCGAAGGAAGTCACCATTTTTTTACCATGGCCCTTGTGCAATGATGCACTGATTTTAGGAGGTTCCTGACTAGCTCGGATAACTCCCTGGCTTTCTCTTCCGGGAGAAACACCTTTTTCTGGACTGTGTCCAGAATCATCCCTAAGCACAGGAGACTTGTTGTCGGGATCAGCTGCGATTTTGGAATATTTAGAATCCACCCCTGCTGTTGTAACAGTATCCGAGATAGTGCTACTCCGACCTCCAACTGTTCCCTGGACTTTGCCCTTATCAGGAGATCGTCCAAGTAAGGGATAATTAAGACGCCTTTTCTTCGAAGAAGAACCATCATTTCGGCCATTACCTTGGTAAAGACCCGGGGTGCCGTGGACAATCCAAACGGCAGCGTCTGAAACTGATAGTGACAGTTCTGTACCACGAACCTGAGGTACCCTTAGTGATAAGGGCAAATTTGGGACATGGAGGTAAGCATCCCTGATGTCTCGGGACACCATATAGTCCCCTTCTTCCCGGTTCGTTATCACTGCTCTGAGTGACTCCATCTTGATTTGAACCTTTGTAAGTGTTCAAATTTTTTTAGATTTAGAATAGGTCTCACCTAGCCTTCTGGCTTCAGTACCACAATATAGTGTGGAATAATACCCCTTTTCTTGTTGTAGGAGGGGTAATTTAATTATCACCTGCTGGGAATACAGCTCGTGAATTGTTTCCCATACTGCCTCCTTGTCGGAGGGAGACCTTGGTAAAGCAGACTTCAGGAGCCTGCGCAGGGGAAACGTCTCGACATTCCAATCTGTACCCTTGGGATACTACTTGTAGGATCCAGGGGTCCTGTACGGTCTCAGCGTCATGCTGAGAGCTTGTCAGAAGCGGTGGAACGCTTCTGTTCCTGGGAATGGGCTGCCTGCTGCAGTCTTCTTCCCTTTCCTCTATCCCTGGGCAGATATGACTCTTATAGGGACGAAAGGACTGAAGCTGAAAAGACGGTGTCTTTTTCTGCAGAGATGTGACTTAGGGTAAAAAACGGTGGATTTTCCAGCAGTTGCCGTGGCCACCAGGTCCGATGGACCGACCCCAAATAACTCCTCTTCCTTTATACGGCAATACACCTTTGTGCCGTTTGGAATCTGCATCACCTGACCACTGTCGTGTCCATAAACATCTTCTGGCAGATATGGACATCGCACTTACTCTTGATGCCAGAGTGCAAATATCCCTCTGTGCATCTCGCATATATAGAAATGCATCCTTTAAATGCTCTATAGTCAATAAAATACTGTCCCTGTCAAGGGTATCAATATTTTTAGTCAGGGAATCCGACCAAGCCACCCCAGCTCTGCACATCCAGGCTGAGGCGATCGCTGGTCGCAGTATAACACCAGTATGTGTGTATATACTTTTTATGATATTTTCCAGCCTCCTGTCAGCTGGCTCCTTGAGGACGGCCCTATCTATAGACGGTACCGCCACTTGTTCTGATAAGCGTGTGAGCGCCTTATCCACCCTAAGGGGTGTTTCCCAACGCGCCCTAACTTCTGGCGGGAAAGGGTATACCGCCCATATTTTCTATCGGGGGGAACCCACGCATCATCACACACTTCATTTAATTTATCTGATTCAGGAAAAACTACGGTAGTTTTTTCACATCCCACATAATACCCTCTTTTGTGGTACTTGTAGTATCAGAAATATGTAACACCTCCTTCATTGCCCTTAACGTGTGGCCCTAATAAGGAATACGTTTGTTTATTCACCGTCGACACTGGATTCAGTGTCCCTGTCTGTGTCTGTGTCGACCGACTAAAGTAAACGGGCGTTTTAAAACCCCTGACGGTGTTTTTGAGATGTCTGGACCGGTACTAATTGTTTGTCGGCCGTCTCATGTCGTCAACCGACCTTGCCGCGTGTTGACATTATCACGTAATTCCCTAAATAAGCCATCCATTCCGGTGTCGACTCCCTAGAGAGTGACATCACCATTACAGGCAATTGCTCCGCCTCCTCACCAACATCGTCCTCATACATGTCGACACACACGTACCGACACACAGCACACACACAGGGAATGCTCTGATAGAGGACAGGACCTACTAGCCCTTTGGAGAGACAGAGGGAGAGTTTGCCAGCACACACCAAAAACGCTATAATTATATAGGGACAACCTTATATAAGTGTTTTCCCTTATAGCATCTTTTTTATATATTTCTAACGCCAAATTAGTGCCCCCCCTCTCTGTTTTAACCCTGTTTCTGTAGTGCAGTGCAGGGGAGAGCCTGGGAGCCTTCCCTCCAGCCTTTCTGTGAGGGAAAATGGCGCTGTGTGCTGAGGAGATAGGCCCCGCCCCTTTTTCGGCGGCCTCGTCTCCCGCTCTTAACGGATTCTGGCAGGGGTTAAATATCTCCATATAGCCCCCGGAGGCTATATGTGAGGTATTTTTAGCCAAAAATAGGTTTTCATTGCCTCCCAGGGCGCCCCCCTTCCAGCGCCCTGCACCCTCAGTGACTGCCGTGTGAAGTGTGCTGAGAGGAAATGGCGCACAGCTGCAGTGCTGTGCGCTACCTTAAGAAGACTGAGGAGTCTTCATGCCGCCGATTCTGGACCTTCTTCTTGTTTCAGCATCTGCAAGGGGGCCGGCGGCGAGGCTCCGGTGACCATCCAGGCTGTACCTGTGATCGTCCCTCTGGAGCTAATGTCCAGTAGCCAAAGAAGCCAATCCATCCTGCACGCAGGTGAGTTCACTTCTTCTCCCCTAAGTCCCTCGTTGCAGTGATCCTGTTGCCAGCAGGACTCACTGTAAAATAAAAAACCTAAGCTAAACTTTTCTAAGCAGCTCTTTAGGAGAGCCACCTAGATTGCACCCTTCTCGGCCGGGCACAAAAATCTAACTGAGGCTTGGAGGAGGGTCATAGGGGGAGGAGCCAGTGCACACCACCTGATCCTAAAGCTTTACTTTTTGTGCCCTGTCTCCTGCGGAGCCGCTATTCCCCATGGTCCTTTCAGGAACCCCAGCATCCACTAGGACGATAGAGAAATATGTTGCGTGGGTGAGGCCAGGAGGGCCCCACGAAAAAATTTCAACTAGGTCGATTTCTGCACTTCCTGCAAACAGGAGTGTCTATGAGCCTCAAATTGGGGTCCATTAAGGTTCAAGTTTCGGCCCTATAGATTTTCTTCCAGAAAGAATTGGCTTCAGTTCCTGAAGTCCAGACGTTTGTCAAGGGAGTATTGCATATACAGCCCTTGTGTGCCTCCAGTGGCACCGTGGGATCTCAACGTAGTGTTGGGATTCCTCAAATCATATTGGTTTGAACCACTCAAATCTGTGGATTTGAAATATCTCACATGGAAAGTGACCATGCTGTTGGCCCTGGCCTCGGCCAGGCGATTGTCAAAATTGGCGGCTTTGTCTTACAAAAGCCCATATTTGATTTTCCATTCGGACAGGGCAGAACTGCGGACTCGTCCCCAGTTTCTTCCTAAGGTGGTGTCAGCGTTTCACCTGAAACAACCTATTGTGGTGCCTGCGGCTACTAGGGACTTGGAGGACTCCAAGTTGCTAGACGTTGTCAGGGCCCTGAAAATATATATATATATATATATAATTCCAGGACGGCTGGAGTCAGAAAGTCTGACTTGCTGTTTATATTGTAGGCACCCAAAAAGCTGGGTGCTCCTGCTTCTAAGCAGACTATTGCTCGTTGGATTTGTAGTACAATTCAGCTTGCACATTCTGTGGCAGGCCTGCCACAGCCAAAATCTGTAAATGCCCATTCCACAAGGAAGGTGGGCTCATCTTGGGCGGCTGCCCGAGGGGTCTCGGCTTTACAACTTTGCCGAGCAGCTACTTGGTCAGGGGCAAACACGTTTGCTAAATTCTACAAATTTGATACCCTGGCTGAGGAGGACCTGGAGTTCTCTCGTTCGGTGCTGCAGAGTCATCCGCACTCTCCCGCCCGTTTGGGAGCTTTGGTATAATCCCCATGGTCCTGACGGAGTCCCCAGCATCCACTAGGACGTTAGAGAAAATAAGATTTTACTTACCGATAAATCTATTTCTCATAGTCCGTAGTGGATGCTGGGCGCCCATCCCAAGTGCGGATTGTCTGCATTACTTGTACATAGTTATTGTTACAAAAAAATCGGGTTATTATTGTTGTGAGCCATCTTTTTTAGAGGCTACTTCATTGTTATCATACTGTTAACTGGATTCAAATCACAAGTTGTACGGTGTGATTGGTGTGGCTGGTATGAGTCTTACCCGGGATTCAAGATCCTTCCTTATTGTGTACGCTCGTCCGGGCACAGTACCTAACTGAGGCTTGGAGGAGGGTCATAGGGGGAGGAGCCAGTACACACCATGTGATCCTAAAAGCTTGCTTTTGTGCCCTGTCTCCTGCGGAGCCGCTATTCCCCATGGTCCTGACGGAGTCCCCAGCATCCACTACGGACTATGAGAAATAGATTTATCGGTAAGTAAAATCTTATTATATACAGCACAGTACAGGGAGGGGGAGCACACACTACATACAGCACAGTACAGTACAGGGAGGGAGCACACACTACATACAGCACAGTACAGGGAGGAGGAGCACACACTACATACAGCACACTACAGGGAGGGGGAGCACACCATATACAGCACAGTACAAGGAGGGAGCACACACTACATACAGTACAGTACAGGGAGGGAGCACACACTACACACAGCACAGTACAGGGAGGGAGCGCACACTACATACAGCACAGTACAAGGAGGGAGCACACACTACACACAACGCAGTACAGGGAGGGAGCACACACTACACACAGCACAATACAGGGAGGGGGAGCACACACTACATACAGCACAGTACAGGGAGGGGGAGCACACACTACATACAGCACAGTACAGGGAGGGGGAGCACACACTACATACAGCACACTACAGGGAGGGGGAGCACACACTACATACAGCACAGTACAGGGAGGGAGCACACACTACATACAGCACAGTACAGGGAGGGAGCACACACTACATACAGCACAGTACAGGGAGGGAACACACACTACATACAGTACAGGAAGGGAACACACACTACATACAGCACAGTACAGGGAGGGAGCACACACTACATACAGCACAGTACAGGGAGGGGGAGCACACACTACATACAGCACAGTACAGGGAGGGGGAGCATACACTACATACAGCACAGTACAGGGAGGGAGCACACACTACATACAGCACAGTACAGGGAGGGAGCACACACTACATACAGCACAGTACAGGGAGGGGGGGGCACACACTAAGTACAGCACAGTACAGGGAGGTGGAGCACACACTACATACAGTACAGTACAGGGAGGGGGAGCATACACTACATACAGTACAGGGAGGGGGAGCACACACTACATACAGTACAGGGAGGGGGAGCACACACTATATACAGTACAGGGAGGGGGAGCACACACTACATACAGCACAGTACAGGGAGGGAGCACACACTACATACAGCACAGTACAGGGAGGGAGAACACACTATATACAGCACAGTACAGGGAGGGGGAGCACACACTACATACAGCACAGTACAGTACAGGGAGGGAGCACACACTACATACAGCACAGTACAGGGAGGGAGCACACACTACATACAGCACAGTACAGGTAGGAAGCACACACTACATACAGCACAGTACAGGGAGGGGGAGCACACACTACATACAGCACAGTACAGGGAGGAAGCACACACTACATACAGCACAGTACAGGGAGGGAGCACACACTACATACAGCACAGTACAAGGAGGGAGCACACACTACATACAGCACAGTACAGGGAGGGGGAGCATACACTACATACAGCACAGTACAGGGAGGGGGAGCATACACTACATACAGCCCAGTACAGGGAGGGGGAGCACACACTACATACAGCACAGTACAGGGAGGGAGCACACACTGCATACTGCACAGAACAGGGAGGGAGCACACACTATATACAGCACAGTACAGGGAGGGGGCACACACTACATACAGCACAGTACAGGGAGGGGGCACACACTACATACAGCACAGTACAGGGAGGGGGAGCACACACTACATACAGCACAGTACAGGGAGGGAACACACTACATACAGCACAGTACAGGGAGGGGGAGCACACACTACATACAGCACAGTACAGGGAGGGGGCACATACTACATACAGCACAGTACAGGGAGGGGGCACACACTACATACAGCACAGTACAGGGAGGGGGCACATACTACATACAGCACAGTACAGGGAGGGGGGCACACACTACATACAGCACTTTACAGGGAGGGGGCACACACTACATACAGCACAGTACAGGGAGAGGGCACATACTACATACAGCACAGTACAGGGAGGGGGGCACACACTACATACAGCACAGTACAGGGAGGGGGAGCACACACTACATACAGCACAGTACAGGGAGGGAGCACACACTACATACAGCACAGTATAGGGAGGGAGCACACACTACATACAGCACAGTACAGTACAGGGAGGGAGCACACACTGCATACAGCACAGTACAGGGAGGGAGCACACACTATATACAGCACAGTACAGGGAGGGAGCACACACTACATACAGTACAGGGAGGGAGCACACGCTACATACAGTGCAGTACAGGGAGGGAGCACACACTACATACAGCACAGTACAGGGAGGGAGCACACACTACATACAGCACAGTACAGGGAGGGGGAGCACACACTACACACAGCACACTACAGGGAGGGAGCACAGACTACATACAGCACAGTACAGGGAGGGAGCACACACTACATACAGTACACTACAGGGAGGGGGAGCACACACTACATACAGCACAGTACAGGGAGGGAGCACACACTATATACAGCACACTACAAGTAGGGGGAGAACACACTACATACAGCACAGTACAGGGAGGGAACACACTACATACAGCACACTACAGGGAGGGGGAGCACACACTACATACAGCACAGTACAGGGAGGGAGCACACACTACATACAGTACACTACAGGGAGGGGGAGCACACACTACATACAGCACAGTACAGGGAGGGAGCACACACTATATACAGCACACTACAAGTAGGGGGAGAACACACTACATACAGCACAGTACAGGGAGGAAACACACTACATACAGCACAGTACAGAGAGGGGGAGCACACACTATATACAGCACAGTACAGGGAGGGAACACACTACATACAGCACAGTACAGGGAGGGAGCACACACTACATACAGCACAGTACAGGGAGGGAACACACTACATACAGCACTGTACAGGGAGGAGCACACACTACATACAGCACAGTACAGTACAGGGAGGGGCAGCACACCCTACATACTGCACAGTACAGGGAGGGAGCACACACTATATACAGCTCAGTACAAGGAGGAGGAGCACACCCTACATACTGCACAGTACAGGGAGGGAGCACACACTATATACAGCTCAGTACAAGGAGGAGGAGCACACACTACATACAGCACAGTACAGTACATGGAGGGAGCACACACTACATACAGCACAGTACAGGGAGGGAGCACACACTACATACAGCACAGTACAGGGAGGGAGCACACACTACATACAGCACAGTACAGGGATGGAGCACACACTACATACCTCACAGTACAGTACAGGGAGGGGGAGCACACTATATACAGTACAGGGAAGGGGAGCACACACTACATGCAGCACAGTAAAGGGAGGGAGCACACACTACATACAGCACAGTACAGGGAGGGAGCGCACACTACATACAGCACAGTACAGGGAGGGGCAGCACACACTACATACAGCACAGTACAGGGAGGGAGCACACACTACATACAACATAGTACAGGGAGGGGGAGCACACACTACATACAGCACAGTACAGGGAGGGGGAGCACACACTACATACAGCACAGTACAGGGAGGGAGCACACACTACATACAGCACAGTACAGGGAGGGGGGGCACACACTAAGTACAGCACAGTACAGGGAGGTGGAGCACACACTACATACAGTACAGGGAGGGGGAGCACACACTACATACAGTACAGGGAGGGGGAGCACACACTACATACAGCACAGTACAGGGAGGGAGCACACACTACATACAGCACAGTACAGGGAGGGAGAACACACTTGTGACAGGACGATACCGTACGGAAGCACTCGCAGCTTCCGCGTCCCGTTGACTGCGCACAGAATGGAAGGTCAAGCCGCACGAGGCCTGACCACATAGGGGATTCCCGCTTACCGTCAGTAACCGCCTGTTACTGACTCCACCCGCTGCGCTGTGGGCGGGTTCTCGCTGCCACCACCAAACTCCTAACCTGCCGTGGCGTTTGGAACCACGGTTCTGCTCTGTATGTGCCGACGCACTGCTTTACCACACCTGTGCGGTGTCGACGAATCCCCACTAGCCACTTGCTAGGCCTCTACCGGTAGCTGGCGGAAGGCGGAGCTTGGAGACGTCAGGTGCTTCCCTGGACAGCCGGAGAACGGGGCTAGGTTTGGCCTAACCCTGTAGGTCACAAGATGAAGCAGTCTTGAGGCAAAGATGTTTATTGCTCAAATAACCTTTAAAAAGGCTCCTCCCTATTGCTAGGGGCAACAGCATACAATCAAGATGTTTTCAGCAGAAGAAGATGTTACAACTACTACTCTGGAGGCACACAGGTCTCCTTTTTATGTCAGTTTTCCACACAGTACCACAGGGGGGTAAGCCCTCCCTGTCTTCTCCAACCAATCAGGTTATTTTACAAAATACCAATAAATTACATTTTACAAGGATATAAGTGCAATAAAACAATATCCTCCTTCCTGTCACCCAGACAACGTTTGGTATCAGATTAACATTCACTATTGATAAATTTATCACATATCTTCAAAATACAAATGTGTCTGGTCATTCCCATCTGCAGGCAATCCCAGTGTTTAAGATTACAACAGGAATGGCTACAATACAAACAAACAGTCTTCCTTCCTTTATCTGCCATTCACGGATCGTAAATCAATTACATCCCCTACATGAAACAGATTCCAAGCCCATAGACCCAGTGATTAGTATCTCTCTCTAAGGAACTTACACATCAAAAGGTTTTGTCCTTCACACCTCTCTGCTAGCACAGAGCCATTTTTCCTTTAAATACATTTCATTTAAACACGTGTTTCCCTTTAAATATACACCAAGCTTGTCTTGAATATAAAATAAATACATTTAAACATGTCTTCCTGCAATGGTGCACAGAGCACTACATATGACATGTTAAAAGTAAAACACATCATTAAACAAACTTTTAAACAGTCTGTAACATGGCGCTGGGCACGAGGGTTAACCCCTTCAGTGCCGCAGACGCGATTACACGTGTGGCTGGCTTGTCTCTCCGGCCACATTCCTTCCCCCCCCATTCAAGCGGGTCAACCAGGGACCCATGTCCCAACGATTTGGGTCCTGGTCCCGCAGTCCCTTGTGTTGAAGGGGATGCTACCTAGGGTGTGTAGGCTCCGGCCTAGACAGTTCATCCATAGTGCAGTGGGCCTCTCTTCGTGGGTGCACAATGTTCAAATAGTCCACCTGAAGTCCAAGTGCAAGGCTCCACCACAAAAGTCTGTCCAATTTCCCCAAGGTAGGTTGCCGCCACCTAACGGGTAGGTGGTAAGTCACCACGGTGGGGTGCCGATTACAAACAAGTGCCACCCAAGGTGTCCCAATCGTGGCATACCCCACCTCCCACAATAGCAGTATACTGCTCAACCAGGCCACAGGGTGCTCCTGCCCATAAGGCTCTTTCTGGCTCTGTACAGCTCCCAGTCCGTGCAGTGGCGCAATAGTTCGTAACACACAGTCCTGGTCAAGAATGTGCGCCATCAGCACTGGAGCGGGTACCCGAGCCTCCTTCAATGACTGGAATGCCAACTCGCAAGCGGGTGCAAAATCCACTGACTTGGGAATGCCCTTCCTAGCCATCTCTGTCAAGGGGTTCACTACAGGACTAGAGTCAATGACATGTCCGTAGGGCCTTACAGGTTCTAAGGTCAGTACCGGTCTGGGTGATGTGGGCCGGGGACAGCCTCTGGTTGCCTCCACCCCCTCTGGGTTGGGCCTACCCCTGTCTCCTCCCACATGGTGCCCAGGGCACTGCACCTTCGTCATACCTATCTGGCAACTGTCTGCCCTAACTGTCAGACCTGCCCTCCAATCCTCCTCCGTCAACCTATGACTCGGGAAACCTACCCTGTCACCTAGGCCTACTCCTTTCTCCTCGTCCGCTACCTGTGCCACAGTGATGGCGGCCAGACCACCAGCCTCTGGATCCTGTGTGGCATCCACTACAGGGAGGCTGCGTGTCTTCCCCGATCTACTGTGCACAGGCAGGGGACCTGCTATGTCCACAGCAACTTGCTGCAAGGGTTCTCCTATGGGCAGAGGCCCAGAGACAACACAACCGCTGGAGTGCCCCGGCTGCCAACGCATGGCACCAGCCTTACATTTGGTCTGGGCGTCATCCGACATTCCAGACCAGGGTAAGCTCTGTGTCAGGCACTTCAGGGTACGGTCTGTCTCCGGGTTGCTGTCCAAAGGGGTTTCGCTGGCAACCGACACCGGTTGCGCAGGAACGTTCCCTGAGGGGACCAGTTGGACACATTCCCTATCTGGTCTATCCCCTCCCACTTTCCTGGCTACCCTGTACCTTAACCCTTCCTGCCAGGTCAACCTCCCCGCCCCAACCCTGTCAAGGCCGCTGCCAGAGTGGCGCCTCATGCCTTTCGGGGATGGGTCAGAGAGTTGAGCCTCCCTAAACTCCTGCCTGTGGCCCTCAATCTCTCCTAAATTGGGACACTCTACAGGGGGATCTAGGTGGGGACTACTAGGGTCAGTCTGGTAGGGGTCAGGCATGGAAAAGTCAGTGTGGTTTCTCATACTCACCGCCGGAGTTGGCAAACCACTTGGGTCAGGAGCATCATTGGGCACCCCCACAGGATCAAACGAGCGGGAACCGACATCCTCTGCGTTGCTAGGGGACGTAGGCATACCAGAGGCAAAAGGCATGCGGGGTCGATGTACTGATCTAGCCGCTGTAATCTTTTCCTCTGGGCTGGTTGATGCTGTGGTTGGCTGTGCTGGCAGTTGTCTAGCAGCTGTAGTCTTTTCCCCTGGGCTGGGCTGTGCTGGAGTAGCTGATGTCAACGGTGGGTTTGGAACTTGACTCCGGGGAATGGCGCCAACAAACGTAGTGACGATCCCACCACCCAGATCATTTCCTAGGACCACATCAGTTGGGAGACCATCCATGACGGCAACTTCTCGCAACTCTGGTCCAGCTCCCCAGTCCAGGTAGACTCTTGCCATGGGAACCGCTTTTTCTGTTCCTTCTGCCAGGGTGATCGTGGCAGTGCGACCCTGCAATACTGCAGCAGGATCTATAAGGTGGGGGCTCACCACAGTGATTGAGGCCCCAGAGTCTCTTAGGCCTTCCCCCTGCAGGGGTCCCACGTGGACCGGCTGCAGGTGCCTCCACATGTTGTGTAGGGGCTGTTTGGCCATGCAGGTGACTCTCTCCGCAGAGGGCACCTGTCTCTCGCCACACTCCATCGGACTGACTGGAGGGGGAACAGTCTCTGTAGGCTCATCTCCTCTCGTCAAACAAGCGATCCAGGCTCCAGCACTCGGATTTGGGGCACGAGTCTGGGGTGCTTGGGATGCAGGACAGTTCATCCTCAGATGTCCGATTTTCCCACAGCTGTAGCACTTCTTCTCCAGTCGTGGCACCGATGATCTCTGATCAGTTGCAGGGACGCTGCGGTGCGGTTGCTGGCCAAGAGCACCCGGGTTGGAAGATGCTTGTCTTTGGGGGTGATGAGCTGAAGAGGGTGGTCCCCTTGGTGGTACAGTCTGTTGGAGCTGGCTGCTGGCGGGGCGCTTCTGCCCCCGTGGCCGAATTGCCACATATTTGTCGGCTAATTGTGCAGCCATTTTTAAGCTGGGTGGCTCCCGATCTAGCACCCACTCCTTCACTTCTTGGGCGCACCTGCGGTAGAACTGCTCCCTGCAGATCAGGTCGATCAGTGCGTCCCATGTAGTGGCTTCCGAATCCTTCACCCACTTCACCACGTACTGCCGCAGCTGGGTGGCGAACTGCTCATGGGTGCTGCTAGGATTCTTGAGCAAGTCTCTGAACTTCTTCCTGTAAGACTCTGGAGTGATGAAGAATCGCTGGAGGAGGGCCTTCGCGACTTCGTCGTAGTTCCCACAGTCCTCCGTCGCCACTCCTCGATAGGCCTCCAAGGCCTCTCCATGCAGAGTGGGCACAAGGTGTCTCACCCACTCTGACTTGGGTAGATCGTGTAGTTTACAAGTCCTTTCAAAAACTTGCAAATGTCCATCAATGTCCCCATCACTGTCTGCAAACTTGGCAAACTGTATACGTCCTGATCTGTGTACAACAGCTGACAACGGCTCCTGGGGTACCACGGCCTGTGGTGCCCGCTCATCACGCCACATCTGGATGATGATCAAGCGCTCTTGCTCTGTTGCCCTTTCCCCCAATTCCGCTAGCCGATCTGCTAGGGTATCCGGGCCGCCCCCCCTGGGACGTTGGGATCCTGGCCCTGCTAGGGATTGCTGGGAAACATTGCTGCTGTGAGAGAGGGCGGGACTTGTGGTTCTCACCGGTTCCTTACGAAGGTCCACTGTTGGGCCGTCCTCTGCGATGCTGACGCCGTCAGTGCTTTCCACCTCCGCCCGATGGGACTCCTCCAAGCTCCTGAGCGCCGCCTTCATGACGCTTCTGGACGCGTTGGAAGGGATATCCACACCCTTCCCCTGGCATACGATCTCCAGATCCTCCTTGGACATTTCGCTGAATTCCGCCATCTTGTGCATTCTCCTGCGCTGTAGTTACTCCTCTCCTGAGTAACTCGGCTTCTCCAATCGGGTGATGAAAAGCCGCCTGGGATTATCCCACCACTATGCCACCAATTTCTGTGACAGGACGATACCGTACGGAAGCACTCGCAGCTTCCGCGTCCCGTTGACTGCGCACAGAATGGAAGGTCAAGCCGCACGAGGCCTGACCACATAGGGGATTCCCGCTTACCATCAGTAACCGCCTGTTACTGACTCCACCCGCTGCGCTGTGGGCGGGTTCTCGCTGCCACCACCAAACTCCTAACCTGCCGTGGCGTTTGGAACCACGGTTCTGCTCTGTATGTGCCGACGCACTGCTTTACCACACCTGTGCGGTGTCGATGAATCCCCACTAGCCACTTGCTAGGCCTCTACCGGTAGCTGGCGGAAGGCGGAGCTTGGAGACGTCAGGTGCTTCCCTGGACAGCCGGAGAACGGGGCTAGGTTTGGCCTAACCCTGTAGGTCACAAGATGAAGCAGTCTTGAGGCAAAGATGTTTATTGCTCAAATAACCTTTAAAAAGGCTCCTCCCTATTGCTAGGGGCAACAGCATACAATCAAGATGTTTTCAGCAGAAGAAGATGTTACAACTACTACTCTGGAGGCACACAGGTCTCCTTTTTATGTCAGTTTTCCACACAGTACCACAGGGGGGTAAGCCCTCCCTGTCTTCTCCAACCAATCAGGTTATTTTACAAAATACCAATAAATTACATTTTACAAGGATATAAGTGCAATAAAACAATATCCTCCTTCCTGTCACCCAGACAACGTTTGGTATCAGATTAACATTCACTATTGATAAATTTATCACATATCTTCAAAATACAAATGTGTCTGGTCATTCCCATCTGCAGGCAATCCCAGTGTTTAAGATTACAACAGGAATGGCTACAATACAAACAGTCTTCCTTCCTTTATCTGCCATTCACGGATCGTAAATCAATTACATCCCCTACATGAAACAGATTCCAAGCCCATAGACCCAGTGATTAGTATCTCTCTCTAAGGAACTTACACATCAAAAGGTTTTGTCCTTCACACCTCTCTGCTAGCACAGAGCCATTTTTCCTTTAAATACATTTCATTTAAACACGTGTTTCCCTTTAAATATACACCAAGCTTGTCTTGAATATAAAATAAATACATTTAAACATGTCTTCCTGCAATGGTGCACAGAGCACTACATATGACATGTTAAAAGTAAAACACATCATTAAACAAACTTTTAAACAGTCTGTAACATGGCGCTGGGCACGAGGGTTAACCCCTTCAGTGCCGCAGACGCGATTACACGTGTGGCTGGCTTGTCTCTCCGGCCACAACACTATATACAGCACAGTACAGGGAGGGGGAGCACACACTACATACAGCACAGTACAGTACAGGGAGGGAGCACACACTACATACAGCACAGTACAGGGAGGGAGCACACACTACATACAGCACAATACAGGGAGGGGGAGCACACACTACATACAGCACACTACAGGGAGGTGGAGCACACACTACATACAGTACAGTACAGGAAGGGAGCACACACTACATACAGCACAGTACAGGGAGGGAGCACACACTACATACAGCACAGTACAGGGAGGAGGAGCACACACTACATACAGCACACTACAGGGAGGGGGAGCACACCATATACAGCACAGTACAAGGAGGGAGCACACACTACATACAGTACAGTACAGGGAGGGAGCACACACTACACACAGCACAGTACAGGGAGGGAGCGCACACTACATACAGCACAGTACAAGGAGGGAGCACACACTACACACAACGCAGTACAGGGAGGGAGCACACACTACACACAGCACAATACAGGGAGGGGGAGCACACACTACATACAGCACAGTACAGGGAGGGGGAGCACACACTACATACAGCACAGTACAGGGAGGGGGAGCACACACTACATACAGCACACTACAGGGAGGGGGAGCACACACTACATACAGCACAGTACAGGGAGGGAGCACACACTACATACAGCACAGTACAGGGAGGGAACACACACTACATACAGTACAGGAAGGGAACACACACTACATACAGCACAGTACAGGGAGGGAGCACACACTACATACAGCACAGTACAGGGAGGGGGAGCACACACTACATACAGCACAGTACAGGGAGGGGGAGCATACACTACATACAGCACAGTACAGGGAGGGAGCACACACTACATACAGCACAGTACAGGGAGGGAGCACACACACTACATACAGCACAGTACAGGGAGGGGGGGCACACACTAAGTACAGCACAGTACAGGGAGGTGGAGCACACACTACATACAGTACAGTACAGGGAGGGGGAGCATACACTACATACAGTACAGGGAGGGGGAGCACACACTACATACAGTACAGGGAGGGGGAGCACACACTATATACAGTACAGGGAGGGGGAGCACACACTACATACAGCACAGTACAGGGAGGGAGCACACACTACATACAGCACAGTACAGGGAGGGAGAACACACTATATACAGCACAGTACAGGGAGGGGGAGCACACACTACATACAGCACAGTACAGTACAGGGAGGGAGCACACACTACATACAGCACAGTACAGGGAGGGAGCACACACTACATACAGCACAGTACAGGTAGGAAGCACACACTACATACAGCACAGTACAGGGAGGGGGAGCACACACTACATACAGCACAGTACAGGGAGGAAGCACACACTACATACAGCACAGTACAGGGAGGGAGCACACACTACATACAGCACAGTACAAGGAGGGAGCACACACTACATACAGCACAGTACAGGGAGGGGGAGCATACACTACATACAGCACAGTACAGGGAGGGGGAGCATACACTACATACAGCCCAGTACAGGGAGGGGGAGCACACACTACATACAGCACAGTACAGGGAGGGAGCACACACTGCATACTGCACAGAACAGGGAGGGAGCACACACTATATACACCACAGTACAAGGAGAGGGCACACACTACATACAGCACAGTACAGGGAGGGGGCACACACTACATACAGCACAGTACAGGGAGGGGGAGCACACACTACATACAGCACAGTACAGGGAGGGAACACACTACATACAGCACAGTACAGGGAGGGGGAGCACACACTACATACAGCACAGTACAGGGAGGGGGCACATACTACATACAGCACAGTACAGGGAGGGGGCACACACTACATACAGCACAGTACAGGGAGGGGGCACATACTACATACAGCACAGTACAGGGAGGGGGGCACACACTACATACAGCACAGTACAGGGAGGGGGAGCACACACTACATACAGCACAGTACAGGGAGGGAGCACACACTACATACAGCACAGTATAGGGAGGGAGCGCACACTACATACAGCACAGTACAGTACAGTACAGGGAGGGAGCACACACTGCATACAGCACAGTACAGGGAGGGAGCACACACTATATACAGCACAGTACAGGGAGGGAGCACACACTACATACAGTACAGGGAGGGAGCACACGCTACATACAGTGCAGTACAGGGAGGGAGCACACACTACATACAGCACAGTACAGGGAGGGAGCACACACTACATACAGCACAGTACAGGGAGGGGGAGCACACACTACACACAGCACACTACAGGGAGGGAGCACAGACTACATACAGCACAGTACAGGGAGGGAGCACACACTACATACAGTACACTACAGGGAGGGGGAGCACACACTACATACAGCACAGTACAGGGAGGGAGCACACACTATATACAGCACACTACAAGTAGGGGGAGAACACACTACATACAGCACAGTACAGGGAGGGAACACACTACATACAGCACACTACAGGGAGGGGGAGCACACACTACATACAGCACAGTACAGGGAGGGAGCACACACTACATACAGTACACTACAGGGAGGGGGAGCACACACTACATACAGCACAGTACAGGGAGGGAGCACACACTATATACAGCACACTACAAGTAGGGGGAGAACACACTACATACAGCACAGTACAGGGAGGGAACACACTACATACAGCACAGTACAGAGAGGGGGAGCACACACTATATACAGCACAGTACAGGGAGGGAACACACTACATACAGCACAGTACAGGGAGGGAGCACACACTACATACAGCACAGTACAGGGAGGGAACACACTACATACAGCACTGTACAGGGAGGAGCACACACTACATACAGCACAGTACAGGGAGGGGCAGCACACCCTACATACTGCACAGTACAGGGAGGGAGCACACACTATGGCCCTCATTCCGAGTCGTTCGCTCAGTAATTTTCATCGCATCGCAGTGAAATTCCGCTTAGTACGCATGCGCAATATTCGCACTGCGACTGCGCCAAGTAATTTAACAATGAAGATAGTATTTTTACTCATGGCTTTTTCTTCGCTCCGGCGATCGTAGTGTGATTGACAGGAAATGGGTGTTACTGGGCAGAAACACGGCGTTTTATGGGCGTGTGGATAAAAACGCTACCGTTTCTGGAAAAAACGCAGGAGTGGCCGGAGAAACGGGGGAGTGTCTGGACGAACGCTGGGTGTGTTTGTGACGTCAAACCAGGAACGACAAGCACTGAACTGATCGCAGATGCCGAGTAGGTCTGAAGCTACTCTGAAACTGCTAAGTAGTTTGTAATCGCAATATTGCGATTACATCGTTCGCAATTTTAAGAAGCTAAGATTCACTCCCAGTAGGCGGCGGCTTAGCGTGTGTAACTCTGCTAAAATCGCCTTGCGAGCGATCAACTCGGAATGACCCCCTATATACAGCTCAGTACAAGGAGGAGGAGCACACCCTACATACTGCACAGTACAGGGAGGGAGCACACACTATATACAGCTCAGTACAAGGAGGAGGAGCACACACTACATACAGCACAGTACAGTACATGGAGGGAGCACACACTACATACAGCACAGTACAGGGAGGGAGCACACACTACATACAGCACAGTACAGGGAGGGAGCACACACTACATACAGCACAGTACAGGGATGGAGCACACACTACATACCTCACAGTACAGTACAGGGAGGGGGAGCACACTATATACAGTACAGGGAAGGGGAGCACACACTACATGCAGCACAGTAAAGGGAGGGAGCACACACTACATACAGCACAGTACAGGGAGGGAGCGCACACTACATACAGAACAGTACAGGGAGGGGCAGCACACACTACATACAGCACAGTACAGGGAGGGAGCACACACTACATACAGCACAGTACAGGGAGGGGGAGCACACACTACATACAGCACAGTACAGGGAGGGGGAGCACACACTACATACAGCGCAGTACAGGGAGGGAGCACACACTACATACAGCGCAGTACAGGGAGGGAACACACACTACATACAGCGCAGTACAGGGAGGGAGCACACACTACATACAGCGCAGTACAGGGAGGGAGCACACACTACATACAGCACAGTACAGGGAGTGGGCACACACCACATACAGCACAGTACAGGGAGGGGGCACACACTACATACAGCACAGTACAGGGAGGGAGCACACACTACATACAGCACAGTACAGGGAGGGAGCACGCACTACATACAGCGCAGTACAGGGAGGGAGGTCACACTACATACAGCGCAGTACAGGGAGGGAACACACACTACATACAGCGCAGTACAGGGAGGGAGCACACACTACATACAGCGCAGTACAGGGAGGGAGTACACACTACATACAGCGCAGTACAGGGAGGGAGCACACACTACATACAGCACAGTACAGGGAGGGAACACACACTACATACAGCGCAGTACAGGGAGGGAGCACACACTACATACAGCGCAGTACAGGAAGGGAGCACACACTACATACAGCACAGTACAAGGAGGGAGCACACACTACATACAGCACAGTACAGGGAGGGAGCACACACTACATACAGCACAGTACAGGGAGGTGGAGCACACACTACATACAGCACAGTACAGGGAGGGAGCACACACTACATACAGCACAGTACAGGGAGGGAGCACACACTACATACAGCACAGTACAGGGAGGGAGCACACACTACATACAGCACAGTACATGGAGGGAGCACATACTACATACAGCCCAGTACAGGGAGGGAACACATACTACATACAGCACAGTACAGGGAGGGAACACACACAAGTAGTGAAACACAGACACAGGGGACCAGCGCAGCGGAATCTGTCTCAGTGGCCAATCAACCCCTGATTACATACATAGCCACCACAACATTACATGAACAGCACCACATTATTACATGAAAAGCACCACATTACACGTATAATACCGCATTACATGGATAGCACCGCACTACACGTGTAGCACTGCATTACACATATTGCACCACATAACATGAATAGCACAACCTTACTGGTATAGCACCGCACTAAATGTATAGCACCGCATTATACGACTAGCACCATAAATTACATACGTAGCCACATTACACACGTAGCCACATTACATACGTTGACACCGCAATACATAAATAGGCCTATCATCATGGACAGACATTGGGCAGCTATAGGGCTGAAGGACGTTGCATTAGAGGGCTAGCTGTGAGTGTAGCCTGATCAGCTGCCATCCTGAGAACAAGGTACGTCCTGCTCCTGTCCAGTCCCCAAACCATGCACTGTGGCCGGGGACGCCCTAACTCATACACATCATGATAGTGCAAATAATGTAATTATAAATAACCTCTCCGCCGGGCCCCCTTCAGTGCTCAGTTGCCGCTCTGGCCAGTTCAGTGAGAGTGCGGGAGCTAGGGTGGCAGCGGGTGTAGTGAACCCGGCTCCAACCATCGCTATGCTGCTGCTCCCAGGCCGGGCTCGTTGGAGAGACCTTTGGCCAGGGCCAGAGAGAGGATGCTGCTGGGCTGGTTAACTTTCTCCAGGTCCCCCATTGGTAGACCAGCTTCACCACTTTTCACGCCTAGCGGCACCTGGAAGTGTCCACTAGCCTAACTTCCGGATTGTGTTCCAATGAAAAGCAAGTATTGGAAGCAGTGTGAGCCAGCCCAGCCTGAGTGTGAATCGGCCTGGCTGAGGGGGATGTGGGACCAGCCCATCGGAATCTGTCCTGGTGTCCTGGTGGGCCAATCCGCTCCTGTCACCATGTATATATAACCACATCACTCTGTACATATATACAGTGGTGGCCAAAATTGAGGACATTTTTTTAAATTTTAATGTTTTTCATCTTCGAATGCTTATAAAAACTGTTTCACTTCACGCAGTGCAATGATTCATATATCAAATGAAAGGAGATTATAGCCTCAATTAATTCTCTTTTATTGGACGGACGCCTCACATGTACCAGTTTTTTCAAACGTAACCACAAATGTTCTATGGGGTTCAGGTCTGGGCTGTTTCCTGGTCATCCCAGTATCTGTATGTCTTTCTCCAAGAACCACTGTTTGCATATCCGTGCAGTGTGGCAGGGAGCTGAATCCTGCTAGAAAAAAAATAGGATTTTAATACCTACCGGTAAATCCTTTTCTCTTAGTCCGTAGAGGATGCTGGGAATGCTTCAAGAACCATGGTGTATAGACGGGATCCGCAGGAGACATGGGCACACTATAAGACTTTGAATGGGTGTGAACTGGCTCCTCCCTCTATGCCCCTCCTCCAGACTCCAGTTATAGGAACTGTGCCCAGGGAGACGGACATATCGAGGAAAAGGATTTATTTAATTATTTTAAAACTAAGGTGAGATACATACCAGCTCACACCTCAAACACGCCGTACAACATGGCATTCAACAACAACGCATGCAACGGCATGACCAACAGCAGTCACAGATTGACTGAACTCAACGCAACATGAGCGTAACTATAACCAAACTGCAGATACAGCCCGCACTGGGACGGGCGCCCAACATCCTCTACGGACTAAGAGAAAAGGATTTACCGGTAGGTATTAAAATCCTATTTTCTCATACGTCCTAGAGGATGCTGGGGATGCTTCAAGAACCATGGGGTTTATACCAAAGCTCTAGAACGGGCGGGAGAGTGCGGATGACTCTATAGCACCGATTGACCAAACAAGAGGTCCTCCTCAGCCAGGGTATCAAACTTGTAAAACTTTGCAACGGTGTTTGATCCCGACCAAGTAGCAGCTCAGCAAATTTGTAACGCCGAGACCCCTCGGGCAGCCGCCCAGGATGAGCCCACCTTTCTGGTAGAATGGGCTTTTCACGATTTCGGTAATGGCAATTCTGCCGTAGAATGAGCCTGCTGAATCGTATTACAAATCCAGGGCGCAATAGTCTGCTTAGAAGCAGGAGCCCCAATCTTGTTGGGAACCCACAAGACAAACAGAGCCTCTGTTTTCCTAATCTGAGTCGTTCTGGCGACATACTGTAATCTTCAAAGCTCTGACCACATCGAGAGACTTTGAGTCCGCCAAGGTGTCAGTAGCCACTGGCACCACAATAGGCTGGTTCACGTGAAATGATGAAACCACTTTTGGCAGAAATTGCTGTCGAGTTCTCAACTCCGCTCTATCAGCATGGAAGATTAAATAGGGGCTTTTGTGAGACAAAGCCGCCAACTCAGACACCCGCCTTGCGGACGCCAAGGCCAACAACATGACTACTTTCCAAGTAAGGAATTTTAACTCAACCTTGCGCAAAGGTTCAAACCAATGCGATTGCAGGAACTGCAACACCACATTAAGATCCCACGGTGCCACAGGAGGCACAAATGGAGGTTGGATGTGTAGCACCCCTTCCACGAAGGTCTGAACTTCTGGAAGGGAGGCCAATTCTTTCTGAAAAAAAGATAGACAAGGCCGAAATCTGTACTTTAATGGAGCCTAACTTTAGGCCCGCATCCACACCTGCTTGCAAAAAATGGAGCAAACGCCCTAGGTGAAATTCTTCCGTACCAGCCTTCTTGGATTCACACCAAGACACAAATTTTCTCCAAATACGGTGGTAATGCTTTGCCGTTACTTCTTTTCTAGCCTGAAGAAGTGTGGGAATGACTTTACTGGGAATACCCTTTCGGGCTAGGATTTGGCATTCAACCGCCACGCCGTCAAACGCAGCCACGGTAAGTCTTGATACACGCACGGCCCCTGTTGCAACAGGTCCTCCCGAAGAGGAAGAGGCCAGGGATCTTCTATGAGCAACTCCTGAAGATCTGGATACCAGGCCCTTCTTGGCCAATCCGGAACAATGAGTATCGCCTGAACCCTTGTTCTTCTTATAATTTTTATCACCTTTGGAATGAGTGGAAGTGGATGGAACACATATACCGACGGAAACACCCACGGTGTCACTAGGGCGTCCACCGCTATCGCTTGAGGGTCCTTGACCTGGAACAATATCTCTGAAGTTTCTTGTTGAGGCGGGACGCCATCATGTCTACTTGAGGAATTCCCCAACGACTTGTCACTTCTGCTAAGACCTCTCGATGAAGACCCCACTCTCCTGGATGGAGATCATGTCTGCTGAGGAAGTCTGCTTCCCAGTTGTCCACTCCTGGAATGAAGACTGCTGACAGAGCGCTGGCATGTCTTTCCGCCCAGCAAAGAATCTTCGTGGCCTCGGCCATCGCCGCTCTGCTCCTTGTTCCGCCCTGGCTGTTTATGTATGCCACTGCTGTCACGTTGTCTGACTGAATCAAGACAGGCAGACCTCGAAGAAGATGTTCTGCTTGCAGAATGCTGTTGTAAATGGCCCTTAATTCCAGAATGTTTATGTGTAGACAAGCTTCCTGGCTTGACCACTTTCCCTGATAATTTCTTCCCTGTGTGACTGCTCCCCAGCCTCGGAGGCTTGCATCTGTGGTCACCAGGATCCAATCCTGAATCCCGAACCTGTGTCCCTCCAGAAGTTGAGAACTGTGCAGCCACCACAGAAGGGAGATTCTGGTCCTGGTAGATAGAATTATTTTCCGGTGAAAATCCAGGTGAGACCCGGACCACTTGTCCAACAGGTCCCACAGAAACACCCTGGCATGGAACCTGCCATACGGAATGGCCTCGTAGGCCGCCACCATCTTCCCCAGCAACCGAGTGCATTGAAGAACTGACACCTTTGCTGGTTTCAGAATCTGTTTTACCATGTTCTGTATTTCCAGAGCCTTCTCCACTGGAAGAAAAACTCTCTGCAATTCTGCAATTCTGTATCCAGAATCATACCCAGGAACGACAGCCGTGTCGTAGGATTCAACTGTGATTTTGGCAAATTTAGGAGCCAACCATGTTGTTGCAGAATCGTCAGTGAAAGGGCAACACTTTTCAGCAATTGTTCCTTGGATCTTCGCCTTTATGAGGAGATCGTCCAAGTACAGGATAATTGTGACTCCCTGCTTGTGCAGGAGAACCATCATTTCCGCCATTACTTTGGTAAAAATCCTCGGAGCCGTGGACAGACCAAACGGCAACGTCTGAAATTGGTAATGACAATCCTGAACAGCAAACCTCAGGTAAGCCTGATGTGGAGGATATATGGGGACATGGAAGTAGGCATCCTTTATGTAGACCGACACCATAAAATCCCCTTCCTCCAGACTGGAGATCACTGCTCGGAGAGATACCATCTTGAATTTGAATTTTTTGAGAAAGAAATTGAGGGATTTTAGGTTCAGAATCGGTCTGACTGAGCCATCCGGCTTCGGGGCCATGAACAGGCTCGAATAAAAGCCTTCCCCGTTGTGACGGGGGTACCGTGACAATTACTTGAATTTGACACAACTTTAGTATCGCTGTGCATACTACCTCCCTTTCTATAAGAGAAGCTGGCAAGGCCGATTTGAAAAATCGGTGAGGGGGCACGTCTTGAAACTCTAATCTGTATCCGTGGGTTACTATTTCTACTATCCAAGGATCCAGGTCCGAGTGCACCCAGACCTGACTGAAAAGTCTGAGACGTGCCCCCACCGGTGCGGACTCCCGCAGACGAGCTCCAGCATCATGCGGTGGATTTGGTAGAAGCCGGAGAGTACTTCTGCTCTTGGGAACTTGCCACAGCCTGTGACCTTTTTCCCCTTCCTCTTCCTCTCGCAGCAAGGAAGGAGGACCTTCGTCCTTTTTTTAATTTATTGGGCCAAAAGGACTGCATCTGATAGTGAGGCGTTTTCTTTTGTTGTGCAGGAACATAAGGTAAAAATGATGACTTACCCGTGGTAGCCGTAGACACCAGGTCAGTGAGGCCGTCACCAAACAGGACACTACCGTTAAACGGTAACGACTCCATCGCCTTCTTAGAGTCAGCATCAGCATTCCATTGATGAATCCACAATGCTCTCCTTGCTGAGACTGCCATGGCATTGGCCCTTGATCCCAAAAGGCCAATATCCCTTACAGATTCTTTTAAATATGCTGCAGCGTCCTTGATATGACCCAGAGTCAAAAGCACGCTATCCCTGTCTAGGGTATCTATCTCAGATGACAAGTTATCTGCCCACTGTCACTGACCTAGGTTGGGGGTATTGTGAACTCGGGGGTTCTCCCGATGGTCGGAACAGGGATGGCTTATTATAGGTTTTCCTCATACAGGACTCTGACAGTAAAGCTTGGTGAAAATATTAAAGAACTTATTGCAGGAAGAGAGCAACACAATGTCACATAGCAGAGAAGGAACGTATGGGGAAATGTCCAGGCCTATAGGAGAACTTGTAAGCAATGCTAAGGATTCCAGGAAAAGAAGTCCTTGTGAGTGTTGGTACAAGATGATAATAATGACTGAAGAACTTGTAAGTGATGTTTTTAAAGATACTGGTGATTTGAAGAACTGGTGAACGGTGGTTAAAGACTCTGACGATTTGAAACACTTGTGAGCGGTGGTTAAAGACACAGATGATTTGTATGACTTGTGAGCGGTGACTAAAGGTACTGATGATTTATAAAACTTGAGAGCGGTGGTTAAAGACACTGATGATTTGTAGAACTTGAGTGCGGTGATTAAAGACACTGATGATTTGCAGAACTTGAGAGCGGTGATTAAAGACACCGATGATTTGTAGAACTTGAGAGCGGTGATTAAAGACACTGATGATTTGCAGAACTTGAGAGCGGCATTTAAAGACGCTGATGATTTGTAGAACTTGAGAGCGGCGTTTAGCCCGCAGCACACGCTGAGTCCAAGAAGCGCTGGTGACTGGATTGCAGAGAAACACACCAGCTGCAGTTTACGCTGAACTGTGCAGCAACTGGCACCTGGAAGTGCCGGAGACACTGGGGTACGACTGCAGAGAGATACGTCAGGAACAAGAGCACTGGCATCCACGTCAGGGGAAAAGACGATACTCAGGCGCCGAGGCTCTGCCCGGCGTCTGACTTTGAATCTCGCGCCTCCGCTGGATTGGCGGAACAGTCTGATGACGTCACCTGCTCCCCGCCCACGTGATGCCGGGTGTCATGGCGGCGCCCCTGCCCCGGGGAACCGCCGGGAGCCGCGCTGGCCAGACGCCGGAGCCCGTGGATCACCGAAGGCGGAGGCCGCAACACAGACCAGCAGGCACGCAGGGGTAAGCGCGATGAACGCCGCCTATGGCCTGTGACACCCACTTTTCAATAGCGCTACTCACCCATGCCGAAGCAACGGCAGGCCTGAGTAGCGACCCTGTAGTGACATAAATGGAATTGTGTATTTTCCTGCTTACGATCCGCAGGATCTTTTAGGGCTGCTGTGTCAGGAGATGGAAGCGCCACCTTTTTGGATAGACGCGATAAAGCTTTGTCTACCGTGGGGGTTGACTCCCACTTTTCCCTGTCCCCAAATGGAAACGGATATGCCACTGGAATTCTTTTGGAACCTCTATCTTCTTGTCAGGATTTTCCCAAGCCTTTTCAAAAAGCGCATTCAGTTCATGAGAGGTGTCACGAACCTCGGGCAGCGGCGACCGCGCTTGTCCCTGCGGGTGGCCTGGTCTGCCCGGCGCCTCTCTTCCCCTGTCAGTCTCCGGCTTCAGCGGCGGGTCGGCGCTGCTCTCCGGCGGCTTCCCGGAAGCAAGGGCGCCGCCATCACAAGCAAGGGCAAGGAGGCGGAGCAGGTCTGACGTCACCTGCCTGCTCCGCCAATCAGGCTAGGGCGGGGAATTTAAAATCAGATACCAGGCAGAGATCCGATGCCTGAGTATCTTCGTTTCTCCTGTGGAAGCTATGATCCAGAGCTCCCTCGTCCCTGCAAGCATCCTGTGCTTCCAAGCATCCTGTCCCTGCAAGCATCCTGTGCTTCCAAGCATCCTGTCCCTGCAAGCATCCTGTGCTTCCAAGCATCCTGTGCCTACAAGCAACCTGTGCTTCCAAGCATCCTGTGCCTACAAGCAACCTGTGCTTCCAAGCATCCTGTGCCTACAAGCACCTCCGTGCCTCCAGTTACCTCCGTGTCTCCAAGCACCTCGTGCCTCCAAGCACCTCCGTGCCTCCAAGCACCTCCGTGCCTCCAAGCACCTCCGTGCCTCCAAGCACCTCATGCCTCCAAGCACCTCGTGCCTCCAAGCACCTCCGCGCCTCAAGCACCTCCGTGCCTCCAGTTACCTCCGTGCCTCCAAGCACCTCCGTGCCTCCAAGCACCTCCGTGCCTCCAAGCACCTCGTGCCTCCAAGCACCTCGTGCCTCCAAGCACCTCCGCGCCTCAAAGCACCTCCGTGCCTCCAGTTACCTCCGTGTCTCCAAGCACCTCGTGCCTCCAAGCACCTCGTCCCTCCAAACACCTCGGTGTCTCCAAACACCTCCGTGCCTCCAAGCACCTCCGTGCCTCCAAACACCTCCGTGCCTCCAAGGGTCTCCCAGCACTCCCTGTACTCCCAGTACCTCAGTGCCTTCAATACCACAGTGTCTCCAATATCTCAGTACCCCAGCCTTCATTATTTCTACAAGTCTTGTCTTACAGGAGACCTACAAGAATTCCTCTGGGCCTCCCGCCTGCCGTCTTAGTTCTGCATGAGGAAGACCTACATCCGGCCATCTCTACTACGACCCAGTGGCGGTTCCTCTTCCCGGTCATCGGAAGAAGCCCCGAGTCCACAACACTCCCAAACCAGGTCAGTGATAGTATACTCAGGCCTCATGGACTCGGGGGATCGGAACACGGACTCTAGTGCCATCCAGAACCTGGCTTCTCGAGTGCAAAGTCAGGAAGCAGCACAAGGTCAGGTGATGCAGTACCTCCAGCAGTTGTCCGGGCGTCTGGATCAGATTCAGGCGTCTCTGGCCTCAGTAATTCCGGCTCCTGTTCCAGCAGTCGCACCAGTTGCCGTTGCCAGCAATGTTCAACCATCGGCCGGTGTCACTCCACGCCTTCAGTTGCCTACTCCGTCCCGCTATAATGGGAATCCCAAAAATTGTCGTGGTTTCTTGAACCAGTGCGAGGTACATTTCGAGCTACTTGCACACAACTTTCCTACAGACCGGTCCAAGGTAGCATATATTATTTCTCTGTTGGAAGGTTCTGCTTTGGATTGGGTGTCTCCATTATGGGAACGATCTGATCCCATGGTTTCCAACTACACCAACTTCATCTCGTCCTTTCGAAGGATTTTCGACGAGCCCGGCAGAATGACCACTGCTTCTTCCGATTTGCTCCGTGTTCGGCAGGGCGCCCGTTCCGTGGGCCAGTACGTGGTTCATTTCCAGACCATTGCTTCCGAACTACGCTGGAATAATGATGCCCTGAGAGCTGCCTTCTGGAACGGTCTTTCCGACCGGCTGAAAGACGAGCTGGTTACTAGAGATCTGCCGGATCCATTAGAAGATTTGATTTCCCTTTGCGTCAAGGTGGATCTTCGGATGCAGGAGCGTGGAAGAGAACGTAACCGTTCGGATCGTTCCAGGTTCCGGAATCCTACTCCTAGGCCGGTGGCCTCACCTAGCTCAGATGAGCCCATGCAAATTAACCGCTCCCGACTGTCTCCGGAAGAACGACAGCGTCGTCGTGAGGGTAAACTCTGCCTTTACTGTGGAGCCGCAGATCATTTTCTTAAATCTTGTAAAGTCCGTCCGGGAAACGGGCAGACCTAGCTTGTTCCGGAGGAGTCAAGCTGGGAGTTACGACAAAAGCTTCTCCAACTTCGGACTGCTTGCTTCCAGTAACTCTAGTCTCCAATTCAGTCTCCAGGTCTTGTGAAGCCCTATTGGATTCCGGAGCTGCAGGGAACTTCGTTTCTTCCTTCTGTGCCCAAAGTTTGGGTTTAAAGTTACGGCCTATCGAGCGGCCAATTTCACTGACGGCTATCAACGGGACTAGAATTTCCAAAGGTCTCATAATGTGGCGCACGGGGCCAGTTAAGCTGCGGGTCGGGGCTCTACATCAGGAAGATTTGGAACTCTTGGTAATCCCAGAAATGCCCCATGATCTGGTTCTTGGAATGCCTTGGCTGAAAAGTCATAACCCCCACATCGATTGGAAGTCGTCACAAATTCTGTCCTGGAGTTCCTTTTGTCACACTAATTGTCTTACTCCTGTTTGTCCGCTCCGTGTTACCTCCAAAACGGATGAAGAGCACATTCCGGAGGCATATCAAGGGTACAAGGACGTATTTTCGGAACAAGCTGCTGACCTGTTACCACCTCACAGGCCTTGGGACTGCCCTATTGACCTTGTCCCAGGGAAGACGCCACCTCGTGGTCGCACATATCCTCTGTCTCTTCCCGAGACTCAAGCCATGTCGGAGTATATTAAGTCCAATATGCTCAAGGGATTCATTCGCCCCTCTTCCTCCCCTGCTGGTGCAGGCTTCTTTTTCGTGAAGAAAAAGGACGGGGGGTTGAGACCATGCATCGACTACCGCGGCCTAAACGACATTACTATTAAGAATAAATACCCCTTGCCACTAATCACAGAGTTATTTGATAGGGTTCGTGGTGCCCGCATTTTTTCAAAACTCGACTTGAGAGGAGCTTATAATCTTATACGCATCCGAGAGGGGGATGAATGGAAGACTGCCTTTAATACCCGAGATGGGCATTACGAATACTTGGTGATGCCGTTTGGTCTTAGTAATGCTCCCGCGGTTTTCCAGGGATTCGTCAACGAAATCTTTCGTGATATGCTGTATCAGAGCGTTGTGGTATATCTGGACGACATACTGATTTTTTCCAAGAATCTTGTCGAACACAGGACTCAAGTCAAAGAGGTGCTACACCGTTTACAAGAGAATCATCTCTACGCCAAGCTTTCCAAATGTACCTTTGAAGTAACATCTATTCCGTTCCTCGGTTATGTCATCTCGGGGACGGAGCTTCGCATGGATCCGGAAAAGTTGTCGGCCATTCGTGATTGGACTCAGCCTCTTTCCCTGAAAGCAATACAAAGGTTCCTGGGCTTTGCGAACTACTACAGGAAATTCATTAAAGGTTTCTCCACCATTGTTGCACCCATTACTGCCCTGACGAGAAAGGGTTCTAATCCTAGTTTGTGGCCTCCGGAAGCCATTGTAGCTTTTTCTCGCTTAAAGTTAGCTTTCACGACGGCTCCAGTTCTCCAACAACCAAATTTCGAGGAACCCTTCTTCTTAGAAGTTGATGCATCTTCAGTCGGGGTGGGGGCTGTCCTCTCCCAGCATTCCTCTGATAAGAAATTACATCCGTGTGGCTTCCACTCTCGTAAATTCTCTCCAGCCGAACGAAATTACTCTATTGGAGACCAGGAACTCTTGGCAATCAAATCTGCCTTGGAAGAATGGAGATATCTTCTAGAAGGGGCTAAACATGTGTTTACCATCTACACGGATCACAAGAATTTACTGTACATCAAATCCGCACAATGTTTGAATCCTCGCCAGGCGAGATGGGCACTTTTCTTTTCCCGATTCTCGTTCATTATCAAGTACCGTGCCGGGACTCTCAATATTAAAGCAGATGCGCTTTCCCGTTCACAGGTTCCCACAGACGAGGATGAACCTCCGGAGCGGGGTTTAATTCTGAATCCAGTTTCTGTCTCTGCTGCTTTAACTACTCCAGCTCCTCCTCCTGGAAGAATGTCCGTACCAGCTAGATTCCGCCCAGGAATACTACGGTGGGTCCATAACTCCAAGTTTTCCGGTCATCCCGGCGCTCAGAAGATGTACAAGTTTCTGCAAAGGTCTTACTGGTGGAACACCATGAGGAAGGATGTACAAGATTGCGTTAATTCATGTCCCCAATGTACACAACATAAATCTCCTCGTCTGCCTCCTGCAGGGTTACTTCGTCCTCTGCCTATCCCTGTGAGACCCTGGACTCACATTTCCATGGACTTCATCACTGACTTGCCCTGTTCCAAGGGTTGCAACACCGTTTGGGTTATCGTTGACCGTTTTTCGAAGATGGCACACTTTGTGCCCTTGACTGGTCTTCCGACAGCACCGAAACTGGCTCTATTGTTTATCCGAGAACATTTTCGTTTGCATGGGTTGCCACAAGAGATTGTTTCTGACCGTGGAGTACAGTTCACCGCCAGGTTTTGGAAAGCCCTTTGTTCAACTCTACACATTAAACTTAAGTTTTCGTCGGCTTATCATCCCCAAACAAATGGACAAACGGAACGAGTCAATCAAGATCTAGAGACTTTTCTTCGGTTGTATCTCTCTCCTTCACAGGACAACTGGGTGGAGTTGTTGCCTTGGGCGGAGTTTGCCCATAACCATTTGTTTCATTCTTCCACTGGGGAATCACCATTTTTCGTCAACTACGGGTTCCATCCCCGTGTTCCGGAATTTCCAAGCCTTCCGATAATAGAGGTTCCTGCTGTAGCGTCCACTCTACGACACTTTGGACAAATTTGGAGAAAGGTTCATGCTAATCTTAAGCAGGTTTCTGTTCGGTACAAGTTCTTTGCAGATAAGAAACGGCAAGCCGCACCTCAATATAAAGTTGGGGACAGGGTATGGCTGTCCACACGGAATCTCCGGTTGAAGGTGCCCACCATGAAATTCGCTCCAAGGTTCATCGGTCCTTACCCTGTGCTACAAGTCTTAAATCCTGTGGTCTGTAAACTGGGTTTGCCTGCCCATCTTCGCATACCTAACGCCTTCCATGTTTCTCTACTCCGTCCCCTCATACTGAATCGATTCCACTCAGCACTCCCAAGGCCAACGTCCGTAGTGGCAGAAGCTGGAGCGGAGTTTGAAATCAAAGCTATTCTGGACTCTCGTTATCTTCATAAAAAATTACAGTACTTGGTGGACTGGAAGGGTTATGGACCTGAGGAGAGAAGTTGGATTGGGGCTACTGAAGTAACGGCTCCTCGTCTGATTCGGATCTTCCACTCCAGACATCCGACTAAGCCCGGGAAGTGTCCAGGGGCCACTCCTGGAGGAGGGGGTACTGTCACGAACCTCGGGCAGCGGCGACCGCGCTTGTCCCTGCGGGTGGCCTGGTCTGCCCGGCGCCTCTCTTCCCCTGTCAGTCTCCGGCTTCAGCGGCGGGTCGGCGCTGCTCTCCGGCGGCTTCCCGGAAGCAAGGGCGCCGCCATCACAAGCAAGGGCAAGGAGGCGGAGCAGGTCTGACGTCACCTGCCTGCTCCGCCAATCAGGCTAGGGCGGGGAATTTAAAATCAGATACCAGGCAGAGATCCGATGCCTGAGTATCTTCGTTTCTCCTGTGGAAGCTATGATCCAGAGCTCCCTCGTCCCTGCAAGCATCCTGTGCTTCCAAGCATCCTGTCCCTGCAAGCATCCTGTGCTTCCAAGCATCCTGTCCCTGCAAGCATCCTGTGCTTCCAAGCATCCTGTGCCTACAAGCAACCTGTGCTTCCAAGCATCCTGTGCCTACAAGCAACCTGTGCTTCCAAGCATCCTGTGCCTACAAGCACCTCCGTGCCTCCAGTTACCTCCGTGTCTCCAAGCACCTCGTGCCTCCAAGCACCTCCGTGCCTCCAAGCACCTCCGTGCCTCCAAGCACCTCCGTGCCTCCAAGCACCTCGTGCCTCCAAGCACCTCGTGCCTCCAAGCACCTCCGCGCCTCAAGCACCTCCGTGCCTCCAGTTACCTCCGTGCCTCCAAGCACCTCCGTGCCTCCAAGCACCTCCGTGCCTCCAAGCACCTCGTGCCTCCAAGCACCTCCGCGCCTCAAAGCACCTCCGTGCCTCCAGTTACCTCCGTGTCTCCAAGCACCTCGTGCCTCCAAGCACCTCGTCCCTCCAAACACCTCGGTGTCTCCAAACACCTCCGTGCCTCCAAGCACCTCCGTGCCTCCAAACACCTCCGTGCCTCCAAGGGTCTCCCAGCACTCCCTGTACTCCCAGTACCTCAGTGCCTTCAATACCACAGTGTCTCCAATATCTCAGTACCCCAGCCTTCATTATTTCTACAAGTCTTGTCTTACAGGAGACCTACAAGAATTCCTCTGGGCCTCCCGCCTGCCGTCTTAGTTCTGCATGAGGAAGACCTACATCCGGCCATCTCTACTACGACCCAGTGGCGGTTCCTCTTCCCGGTCATCGGAAGAAGCCCCGAGTCCACAACACTCCCAAACCAGGTCAGTGATAAGAGGGAGGAAACGTTACCTCAGGTTTCTTTCCTTTATACATACAGACCCTAGTATCAGGGACAGCAGGGTCCTCTGTTACATGCAACATTTCTTTTATTGCCACAATCATGTACTGAATGCTCTTAGCCAGTTTTGGATTTAATCTGGCATCACTATAGTCGACACTGGAATCAGAGTCCGTGGCCAATATTTACTAAAAAATCGAGTTTGTCCGATTTGTGTTTTTTTTACTAAGTCCCAACACGGGAATTCACTAAACTCAAATCTCGGCAGTGTTTGGGCTATTCGTAATGGTTTTCAAGGCTAAGTTCAGAAATACGAATGAATAGACCATCGGTCAAATGCGGCTGTTATTTCATACAACACGGGTATTCACTATTCATTCGTATTTGGGTGTTAGTCTCTGAGTGCTCAAGTGCGGGTGTATTTTTTTGCGACTCGTTAAAAAAAGCAGCAAAAAAATAGACCTGCTTTTTCCAGTCGAGTTTGGATAACCATGCACGGATCAGTGAGATCTGTGCATGGTTATCTATGGGAAAGGGTCTGTTTAATGTAAAAACTTGGAAAAAAATTTGCGTGGGGTCCCCCCTCCTAAGCATAACCAGCCTCGGGCTCTTTGAGCCGGTCCTGATTGAAAAAATATGGGGGGGGGAAATGACAGGTGTTCCCCCATATTTGATCAACCAGCACCGGGCTCTGCGCCTGGTCCTGGTGCCAAAAATACGGGGGACAAAAAGCGTAGGAGTCCCCCGTATTTTTGGAACCAGCACCGGGCTCCACTAGTCAGAGATAATGCCACAGCCGGGGGACACTTTTATATAGGTCCCTGCGGCCCTGGCATTAAATCACTAACTAGTCACCCCTGGCCGGGGTACCCTGGAGGAGTGGGAACCCCTTAAATCAATGGGTCCCCCCCTCCAGCCACCCAAGGGCCAGGGGTGAAGCCCGAGGCTGTCCCCCCCATCCAAGGGCGGCGGATGGGGGGCTGATAGGCTTGTGAAAAAAATAGAATATTGTTTTTTGTAGCAGTACTACAAGTCCCAGCAAGCCTCCCCCGCAAGCTGGTACTTGGAGAACCACAAGTACCAGCATGCGGTGGAAAAATGGGCCCACTGGTACCTGTAGTACTACTACAAAAAAAATAAGATTTTACTTACCGATAAATCTATTTCTCGTAGTCCGTAGTGGATGCTGGGACTCCGTCAGGACCATGGGGATTAGCGGCTCCGCAGGAGACAGGGCACAAAAATAAAAGCTTTAGGACTAGGTGGTGTGCACTGGCTCCTCCCCCTATGACCCTCCTCCAAGCCTCAGTTAGGATACTGTGCCCGGACGAGCGTACACAATAAGGAAGGATTTTGAATCTCGGGTAAGACTCATACCAGCCACACCAATCACACCGTACAACCTGTGATCTGAACCCAGTTAACAGTATGACAAACGTAGGAGCCTCTGAACAGACGGCTCACAACAATAACAACCCGATTTTTTTGTAACAATAACTATGTACAAGTATTGCAGACAATCCGCACTTGGGATGGGCGCCCAGCATCCACTACGGACTATGAGAAATAGATTTATCGGTAAGTAAAATCTTATTTTCTCTGACGTCCTAGTGGATGCTGGGACTCCGTCAGGACCATGGGGATTATACCAAAGCTCCCAAACGGGCGGGAGAGTGCGGATGACTCTGCAGCACCGAATGAGAGAACTCCAGGCCCTCTTTAGCCAGGGTATCAAATTTGTAGAATTTTACAAACGTGTTCTCCCCCGACCACGTAGCTGCTCGGCAGAGTTGTAATGCCGAGACCCCTCGGGCAGCCGCCCAAGATGAGCCCACCTTCCTTGTGGAATGGGCCTTGATAGATTTAGGCTGTGGCAGGCCTGCCACAGAATGTGCAAGTTGAATTGTGCTACAAATCCAACGAGCAATCGTCTGCTTAGAAGCAGGAGCACCCAGCTTGTTGGGTGCATACAGTATAAACAGCGAGTCAGATTTTCTGACTCCAGCCGTCCTTGAAATATATATTTTCAATGCCCTGAAAACGTCCAGCAACTTGGAATCCTCCAAATCGCTAGTAGCCGCAGGCACCACAATAGGCTGGTTCAGGTGAAACGCTGAAACCACCTTGTCACAACTGAGGGCCTGAGCTGACGGGAGGCAGCCTCAGTTGTAGGGGCTGAGATGTACCGGAACCTGGGAGGTTGTATCAGACCCCTGGACATGTAAGTAACATGAATAATAACTGCCCGAAGGCGTGACCACGACAACTTGGATAAAAGTCAATGATGTTTATTATGACAACTCCGCAACACAGCAGCAGTAAAAGAAAACGTAAAAGTCAGCAAAGAATAAATACAGTTCCTGGGTACTACAGGATGGCAGGAGCCACAGGGCACTGGTAGTGTGAGATAGTTCTTATGATCTTCTAGATGGAAAGTCCTTACCAGGCCCGACTGTAGCAATGGAGATAACCCAGGATTGTGCCAGCTGGTGTTCCAGGAAAAGCTGGGTTGCTGAAGATAAAACAGCTGCTGTGGATACTGGCTGGAACCAGACTGTTGTTAGCACGGAGTGGATACTGGCTGGAACCAGTTAAATAATAAATGAACTTGGGAGTGATGAAATATGAACTGAAATGTAGAACTTGAGAGCGGAGAAATAATAATACCGGTGGAGAGTGGTAAAGTGTAGAAAGGACACCGGCCCTTTAAGGTAAGCTGTACTCTGCTGGAAGCTGAGCTGGAAGCAGGTAATGTTGTAGCTGGAAACAGATGAATCCACAATGGATTGGAGAGTCAGGCTACACCGCAGGTGGAATGCTGGTGCGGGTCTCTATGGTGGAAGTCTTGAGACAGGAGCTGGAACCTGGAAGACAATCACAGGAGAGAGACAAACAGGAACTAGGTTTGACAACCAAAGCACTGACGCCTTCCTTGCTCAGGCACAGTGTATTTATACCTGCAGCAAGGAAGGGATTGGCTAGGCAATTATGCAGATTATCAATACTGAGAACAGATTGGTGGAAATGATCAGCTGACAGAATCCAAGATGGCTGCGCCCATGCAGACACTTGGAGGGAAGTTTGGTTTGTAATCCATGTGGTAATGAAAACAGTAATGGCGGCGCCGGCCACCGGAGACAGGAGGCGCCAGACTGACAGATGCACATCCAACCACGCGGACACAGCGGAGGCCGCGGCTGACGTAATCGCCACTCAGACACTCTGCATGCAGAAGTTCAGGGACGGCGGCGGAGGCCGCGGGAGACGCCATGCCAGGTGTAATATGGCGTTTACTGTGACAGCGTCCCAGAGTGACAGGAGAGGATACAGGAATGTACACATCAGGATAACAGATGGGATCCGGTCCTGGAGCGCTGAGCCAGCCTTAGGAGGCATCTGATGGGTAAGAAATGGCGTACAGATACCCGGATCGTGACACACCTTAGGCAGAAACTGAGGACGCGTCCGCAGTTCTGCCCTGTCCGAATGGAAAATCAGATATGGGCTTTTATACGATAAAGCCGCCAATTCTGACACTCTCCTGGCTGAAGCCAGGGCCAGTAGCATGGTTACTTTCCATGTAAGATATTTCAAATCCACCGATTTGAGTGGCTCAAACCAATGGGATTTGAGAAAATCCAAAACTACATTAAGATCCCACGGAGCCACTGGGGGCACAACCGGGGGCTGTATATGTAGTACTCCTTTTACAAAAGTCTGGACTTCAGGAACTGAAGCCAATTCTTTCTGGAAGAAAATCGACAGGGCCGAAATTTGAACCTTAATGGACCCTAATTTGAGGCCCATAGACAATCCTGTTTGCAGGAAATGTAGGAATCGACCCAGTTGAAATTCCTCCGTCGGGCCTTCCTGGCCTCACACCACGCAACATATTTTCTCCAAATGCGGTGATAATGTTGTGCAGTCACCTCCTTCCTGGCTTTTACCAGGGTAGGGATGACCTCTTCCGGAATGCCTTTTTCCCTTAGAATTCGGCGTTCAACCGCCATGCCGTCAAACGCAGCCGCGGTAAGTCTTGGAATAGACACGGTCCCTGCTGAAGCAGGTCCCGTCTTAGAGGTAGAGGCCACGGATCTTCCGTGAGCATCTCCTGAAGTTCCGGGTACCAAGTTCTTCTTGGCCAATCTGGAGCCACGAGTATCGTTCTTACTCCCCTTTGCCGTATAATTCTCAGTACTTTTGGTATGAGAGGCAGAGGAGGAAACACATACACTGACTGGAACACCCACGGTGTTACCAGAGCGTCCACAGCTATTGCCTGAGGGTCTCTTGACCTGGCGCAATACCTGTCCAGTTTTTTGTTGAGGCGGGACGCCATCATATCCACCTTTGGTTTTTCGAAACGGTTCACAATCATGTGGAAGACTTCTGGATGAAGTCCCCACTCTCCCGGGTGTAGATCGTGTCTGCTGAGGAAGTCCGCTTCCCAGTTGTCCACTCCCGGAATGAACACTGCTGACAGTGCTATCACATGATCTTCCGCCCAGCGAAGAATCCTTGCAGCTTCTGCCATTGCCCTCCTGCTTCTTGTGCCGCCCTGTCTGTTTACGTGGGCGACTGCCGTGATGTTGTCCGACTGGATCAACACCGGCTGACCCTGAAGCAGGGGTTTTGCCAGGCTTAGAGCATTGTAAATCGCTCTTAGCTCCAGTATATTTATGTGAAGAGACATCTCCAGGCTTGACCACACTCCCTGGAAGTTTCTTCCCTGTGTGACCGCTCCCCAGCCTCTCAGACTGGCATCCGTGGTCACCAGGACCCAGTCCTGTATGCCGAATCTGCGGCCCTCTAACAGATGAGCACTCTGCAACCACCACAGAAGAGACACCCTTGTCCGTGGAGACAAAGTTATCCGCTGATGCATCTGCAGATGCGATCCGGACCATTTGTCCAGCAGATCCCACTGAAAAGTTTGTGCGTGGAATCTGCCGAATGGAATCGCTTCGTAAGAAGCCACCATTTTTCCCAGGACTCTTGTGCATTGATGCACAGACACTTTTCCTGGTTTTAGGAGGTTCCTGACAAGTTCGGATAACTCCCTGGCTTTCTCCTCCGGAAGAAACACCTTTTTCTGAACCGTGTCCAGAATCATTCCCAGGAACAGCAGACGTGTCGTCGGGGTCAATTGAGATTTTGGAAAATTCAGAATCCACCCGTGCTGTTGCAGCACTACTTGGGTTAGTGCTACTACGTCCTCCAGCTGTTCTCTGGACCTTGCCCTTATCAGGAGATCGTCCAAGTAAGGGATAATTAATACTAGAGATGAGCGCCTGAAATTTTTCGGGTTTTGTGTTTTGGTTTTGGGTTCGGTTCCGCGGCCGTGTTTTGGGTTCGAACGCGTTTTGGCAAAACCTCACCGAATTTTTTTTGTCGGATTCGGGTGTGTTTTGGATTCGGGTGTTTTTTTCCAAAAACACTAAAAAACAGCTTAAATCATAGAATTTGGGGGTCATTTTGATCCCAAAGTATTATTAACCTCAAAAACCATAATTTACACTCATTTTCAGTCTATTCTGAATACCTCACACCTCACAATATTATTTTTAGTCCTAAAATTTGCACCGAGGTCGCTGTGTGAGTAAGATAAGCGACCCTAGTGGCCGACACAAACACCGGGCCCATCTAGGAGTGGCACTGCAGTGTCACGCAGGATGTCCCTTCCAAAAAACCCTCCCCAAACAGCACATGACGCAAAGAAAAAAAGAGGCGCAATGAGGTAGCTGTGTGAGTAAGATTAGCGACCCTAGTGGCCGACACAAACACCGGGCCCATCTAGGAGTGGCACTGCAGTGTCACGCAGGATGGCCCTTCCAAAAAACCCTCCCCAAACAGCACATGACGCAAAGAAAAAAAGAGGCGCAATGAGGTAGCTGTGTGAGTAAGATTAGCGACCCTAGTGGCCGACACAAACACCGGGCCCATCTAGGAGTGGCACTGCAGTGTCACGCAGGATGGCCCTTCCAAAAAACCCTCCCCAAACAGCACATGATGCAAAGAAAAAAAGAGGCGCAATGAGGTAGCTGACTGTGTGAGTAAGATTAGCGACCCTAGTGGCCGACACAAACACCAGGCCCATCTAGGAGTGGCACTGCAGTGTCACGCAGGATGTCCCTTCCAAAAAACCCTCCCCAAACAGCACATGACGCAAAGAAAAAAAGAGGCGCAATGAGGTAGCTGTGTGAGTAAGATTAGCGACCCTAGTGGCCGACACAAACACCGGGCCCATCTAGGAGTGGCACTGCAGTGTCACGCAGGATGGCCCTTCCAAAAAACCCTCCCCAAACAGCACATGACGCAAAGAAAAAAAGAGGCGCAATGAGGTAGCTGTGTGAGTAAGATTAGCGACCCTAGTGGCCGACACAAACACCGGGCACATCTAGGAGTGGCACTGCAGTGTCACGCAGGATGTCCCTTCCAAAAAACCCTCCCCAAACAGCACATGACGCAAAGAAAAAAAGAGGCGCAATGAGGTAGCTGACTGTGTGAGTAAGATTAGCGACCCTAGTGGCCGACACAAACACCGGGCCCATCTAGGAGTGGCACTGCAGTGTCACGCAGGATGTCCCTTCCAAAAAACCCTCCCCAAACAGCACATGACGCAAAGAAAAAAAGAGGCGCAATGAGGTAGCTGACTGTGTGAGTAAGATTAGCGACCCTAGTGGCCGACACAAACACCGGGCCCATCTAGGAGTGGCACTGCAGTGTCACGCAGGATGTCCCTTCCAAAAAACCCTCCCCAAACAGCACATGACGCAAAGAAAAAAAGAGGCGCAATGAGGTAGCTGACTGTGTGAGTAAGATTAGCGACCCTAGTGGCCGACACAAACACCGGGCCCATCTAGGAGTGGCACTGCAGTGTCACGCAGGATGTCCCTTCCAAAAAACCCTCCCCAATCAGCACATGATGCAAAGAAAAAGAAAAGAAAAAAGAGGTGCAAGATGGAATTGTCCTTGGGCCCTCCCACCCACCCTTATGTTGTATAAACAAAACAGGACATGCACACTTTAACCAACCCATCATTTCAGTGACAGGGTCTGCCACACGACTGTGACTGATATGACGGGTTGGTTTGGACCCCCCCCAAAAAAGAAGCAATTAATCTCTCCTTGCACAAACTGGCTCTACAGAGGCAAGATGTCCACCTCATCTTCACCCTCCGATATATCACCGTGTACATCCCCCTCCTCACAGATTATCAATTCGTCCCCACTGGAATCCACCATCTCAGCTCCCTGTGTACTTTGTGGAGGCAATTGCTGCTGGTCAATGTCTCCGCGGAGGAATTGATTATAATTCATTTTAATGAACATCATCTTCTCCACATTTTCTGGATGTAACCTCGTACGCCGATTGCTGACAAGGTGAGCGGCGGCACTAAACACTCTTTCGGAGTACACACTTGTGGGAGGGCAACTTAGGTAGAATAAAGCCAGTTTGTGCAAGGGCCTCCAAATTGCCTCTTTTTCCTGCCAGTATAAGTACGGACTGTGTGACGTGCCTACTTGGATGCGGTCACTCATATAATCCTCCACCATTCTATCAATGTTGAGAGAATCATATGCAGTGACAGTAGACGACATGTCCGTAATCGTTGTCAGGTCCTTCAGTCCGGACCAGATGTCAGCATCAGCAGTCGCTCCAGACTGCCCTGCATCACCGCCAGCGGGTGGGCTCGGAATTCTGAGCCTTTTCCTCGCACCCCCAGTTGCGGGAGAATGTGAAGGAGGAGATGTTGACAGGTCGCGTTCCGCTTGACTTGACAATTTTGTCACCAGCAGGTCTTTCAACCCCAGCAGACCTGTGTCTGCCGGAAAGAGAGATCCAAGGTAGGCTTTAAATCTAGGATCGAGCACGGTGGCCAAAATGTAGTGCTCTGATTTCAACAGATTGACCACCCGTGAATCCTTGTTAAGCGAATTAAGGGCTGCATCCACAAGTCCCACATGCCTAGCGGAATCGCTCCGTGTTAGCTCCTCCTTCAATGCCTCCAGCTTCTTCTGCAAAAGCCTGATGAGGGGAATGACCTGACTCAGGCTGGCAGTGTCTGAACTGACTTCACGTGTGGCAAGTTCAAAGGGCATCAGAACCTTGCACAACGTTGAAATCATTCTCCACTGCACTTGAGACAGGTGCATTCCACCTACTATATCGTGCTCAATTGTATAGGCTTGAATGGCCTTTTGCTGCTCCTCCAACCTCTGAAGCATATAGAGGGTTGAATTCCACCTCGTTACCACTTCTTGCTTCAGATGATGGCAGGGCAGGTTCAGTAGTTTTTGGTGGTGCTCCAGTTTTCTGTACGTGGTGCCTGTACGCCGAAAGTGTCCCGCAATTCTTCTGGCCACCGACAGCATCTCTTGCACGCCCCTGTCGTTTTTTTAAAAATTCTGCACCACCAAATTCAAGGTATGTGCAAAACATGGGACGTGCTGGAATTGGCCCAGATTTAATGCACACACAATATTGCTGGCGTTGTCCGATGCCACAAATCCACAGGAGAGTCCAATTGGGGTAAGCCATTCCGCGATGATCTTCCTCAGTTGCCGTAAGAGGTTTTCAGCTGTGTGCGTATTCTGGAAAGCGGTGATTCAAAGCGTAGCCTGCCTAGGAAAGAGTTGGCGTTTGCGAGATGCTGCTACTGGTGCCGCCGCTGCTGTTCTTGCGGCGGGAGTCCATACATCTACCCAGTGGGCTGTCACAGTCATATAGTCCTGACCCTGCCCTGCTCCACTTGTCCACATGTCCGTGGTTAAGTGGACATTGGGTACAGCTGCATTTTTTAGGACACTGGTGACTCTTTTTCTGAGGTCTGTGTACATTTTCGGTATCGCCTGCCTAGAGAAATGGAACCTAGATGGTATTTGGTACCGGGGACACAGTACCTCCAACAAGTCTCTAGTTGGCTCTGCAGTAATGATGGATACCGGAACCACGTTTCTCACCACCCAGGATGCCAAGGCCTCAGTTATCCGCTTTGCAGTAGGATGACTGCTGTGATATTTCATCTTCCTCGCAAAGGACTGTTGAACAGTCAATTGCTTACTGGAAGTAGTACAAGTGGGCTTACGACTTCCCCTCTGGGATGACCATCGACTCCCAGCGGCAACAACAGCAGCGCCAGCAGCAGTAGGCGTTACACGCAAGGATGCATCGGAGGAATCCCAGGCAGGAGAGGACTCGTCAGAATTGCCAGTGACATGGCCTGCAGGACTATTGGCATTCCTGGGGAAGGAGGAAATTGACACTGAGGGAGTTGGTGGGGTGGTTTGCGTGAGCTTGGTTACAAGAGGAAGGGATTTACTGGTCAGTGGACTGCTTCCGCTGTCACCCAAAGTTTTTGAACTTGTCACTGACTTATTATGAATGCGCTGCAGGTGACGTATAAGGGAGGATGTTCCGAGGTGGTTAACGTCCTTACCCCTACTTATTACAGCTTGACAAAGGGAACACACGGCTTGACACCTGTTGTCCGCATTTCTGGTGAAATACCTCCACACCGAAGAGCTGATTTTTTTGGTATTTTCACCTGGCATGTCAACGGCCATATTCCTCCCACGGACAACAGGTGTCTCCCCGGGTGCCTGACTTAAACAAACCACCTCACCATCAGAATCCTCCTGGTCAATTTCCTCCCCAGCGCCAGCAACACCCATATCCTCCTCATCCTGGTGTACTTCAACACTGACATCTTCAATCTGACTATCAGGAACTGGACTGCGGGTGCTCCTTCCAGCACTTGCAGGGGGCGTGCAAATGGTGGAAGGCGCATGCTCTTCACGTCCAGTGTTGGGAAGGTCAGGCATCGCAACCGACACAATTGGACTCTCCTTGTGGATTTGGGATTTCAAAGAACGCACAGTTCTTTGCGGTGCTTTTGCCAGCTTGAGTCTTTTCAGTTTTCTAGCGAGAGGCTGAGTGCTTCCATCCTCATGTGAAGCTGAACCACTAGCCATGAACATAGGCCAGGGCCTCAGCCGTTCCTTGCCACTCCGTGTGGTAAATGGCATATTGGCAAGTTTACGCTTCTCCTCCGACAATTTTATTTTAGGTTTTGGAGTCCTTTTTTTACTGATATTTGGTGTTTTGGTTTTGACATGCTCTGTACTATGCCATTGGGCATCGGCCTTGGCAGACGACGTTGCTGGCATTTCATCGTCTCGGCCATGACTAGTGGCAGCAGCTTCAGCACGAGGTGGAAGTGGATCTTGATCTTTCCCTAATTTTGGAACCTCAACATTTTTGTTCTCCATATTTTAATAGGCACAACTAAAAGGCACCTCAGGTAAACAATGGAGATGGATGGATTGGATACTAGTATACAATTATGGACGGGCTGCCGAGTGCCGACACAGAGGTAGCCACAGCCGTGAACTACCGCACTGTACTGTGTCTGCTGCTAATATATAGACTGGTTGATAAAGAGATAGTATACTCGTAACTAGTATGTATGTATAAAGAAAGAAAAAAAACCACGGTTAGGTGGTATATACAATTATGGACGGGCTGCCGAGTGCCGACACAGAGGTAGCCACAGCCGTGAACTACCGCACTGTACTGTGTCTGCTGCTAATATATAGACTGGTTGATAAAGAGATAGTATACTCGTAACTAGTATGTATGTATAAAGAAAGAAAAAAAAACCACGGTTAGGTGGTATATACAATTATGGACGGGCTGCCGAGTGCCGACACAGAGGTAGCCACAGCCGTGAACTACCGCACTGTACTGTGTCTGCTGCTAATATATAGACTGGTTGATAAAGAGATAGTATACTCGTAACTAGTATGTATGTATAAAGAAAGAAAAAAAAACCACGGTTAGGTGGTATATACAATTATGGACGGGCTGCCGAGTGCCGACACAGAGGTAGCCACAGCCGTGAACTACCGCACTGTACTGTGTCTGCTGCTAATATATAGACTGGTTGATAAAGAGATAGTATACTCGTAACTAGTATGTATGTATAAAGAAAGAAAAAAAAACCACGGTTAGGTGGTATATACAATTATGGACGGGCTGCCGAGTGCCGACACAGAGGTAGCCACAGCCGTGAACTACCGCACTGTACTGTGTCTGCTGCTAATATATAGACTGGTTGATAAAGAGATAGTATACTCGTAACTAGTATGTATGTATAAAGAAAGAAAAAAAAACCACGGTTAGGTGGTATATACAATTATGGACGGGCTGCCGAGTGCCGACACAGAGGTAGCCACAGCCGTGAACTACCGCACTGTACTGTGTCTGCTGCTAATATATAGACTGGTTGATAAAGAGATAGTATACTCGTAACTAGTATGTATGTATAAAGAAAGAAAAAAAAACCACGGTTAGGTCACTGGTATATACAATTATGGACGGGCTGCCGAGTGCCGACACAGAGGTAGCCACAGCCGTGAACTACCGCACTGTACTGTGTCTGCTGCTAATATAGACTGGTTGATAAAGAGATAGTATACTACTAATATTATATACTGGTGGTCAGGTCACTGGTCACTAGTCACACTGGCAGTGGCACTCCTGCAGCAAAAGTGTGCACTGTTTAATTTTAATATAATATTATGTACTCCTGGCTCCTGCTATAACCTATAACTGGCACTGCAGTAGTGCTCCCCAGTCTCCCCCACAATTATAAGCTGTGTGAGCTGAGCAGTCAGACAGATATATAATATATATAGATGATGCAGCACACTGGCCTGAGCCTGAGCAGTGCACACAGATATGGTATGTGACTGAGTCACTGTGTGCTGTGTATCGCTTTTTTCAGGCAGAGAACGGATTATAAATAAAAGTGGTGGTCACTGGTCACTATCAGCAAAACTCTGCACTGTACACTACTGAGTACTCCTAATGCTCCCCAAAATTAGTAAATCAAGTGTCTCTCTAATCTATTCTAATTCTAAACGGAGAGGACGCCAGCCACGTCCTCTCCCTATCAATCTCAATGCACGTGTGAAAATGGCGGCGACGCGCGGCTCCTTATATAGAATCCGAGTCTCGCGATAGAATCCGAGCCTCGCGAGAATCCGACAGCGTCATGATGACGTTCGGGCGCGCTCGGGTTAACCGAGCAAGGCGGGAAGATCCGAGTCGCTCGGACCCGTGAAAAAAAACATGAAGTTCTGGCGGGTTCGGATTCAGAGAAACCGAACCCGCTCATCTCTAATTAATACGCCTTTTCTTCGCAGAAGAAACATCATTTCGGCCATTACCTTGGTAAAGACCCGAGGTGCCGTGGACAATCCAAACGGCAGCGTCTGAAACTGATAATGACAGTTTTGCACCACGAACCTGAGGTACCCTTGATGTGAAGGGCAAATTGGGACATGCAGGTAAGCATCCTTGATGTCCAGGGACACCATAAAGTCCCCTTCTTCCAGATTCGCTATCACTGCTCTGAGTGACTCCATCTTGAACTTGAATTTTTGTATGTACAGGTTCAAAGATTTCAGATTTAGAATAGGTCTTACCGAGCCGTCCGGCTTCGGTACCACAAATAGTGTGGAATAATACCCCTTTCCCTGTTGTAGGAGGGGTACCTTGACTATCACCTGCTGAGAATACAGCTTGTGAATGGCTTCCAATACCGTCGCCCTGTCTGAGGGAGACGTTGGCAGAGCAGACTTTAGGAACCGGCGAGGGGGAGACTTCTCGAATTCCAACCTGTAACCCTGAGATACTACCTGCAGGATCCAGGGGTCCACCTGTGAGTGAGCCCACTGTGCGCTGAAATTCTTGAGTCGACCCCCCACCGCCCCTGAGTCCGCTTGTAAAGCCCCAACGTCATGCTGAGGGCTTTGCAGAAGCCGGGGAGGGCTTCTGCTCCTGGGAGGGAGCTGCTTGGTGCACTCTCTTACCCTTTCCTTTGCCTCGGGGCAGATATGACTGTCCTTTTGCCCGCTTGTTCTTATAGGAACGAAAGGACTGCGGCTGAAAAGACGGTGTCTTTTTCTGTTGGGAGGGGACCTGAGGTAAAAAGGTGGATTTCCCGGCTGTTGCCGTGGCCACCAAATCCGATAGACCGACCCCAAATAATTCCTCCCCTTTATACGGCAATACTTCCATATGCCGTTTGGAATCCGCATCACCTGACCACTGTCGCGTCCATAAACTTCTTCTGGCAGATATGGACATCGCACTTACTCTCGATGCCAGAGTGCAAATATCCCTCTGTGCATCTCGCATATAAAGAAAAGCATCCTTTAATTACTCTATAGTCAATAAAATACTGTCCCTATCCAGGGTATCAATATTTTCAGTCAGGGAATCCGACCAAACCACCCCAGCACTGCACATCCATGCTGAGGCGATGGCTGGTCGCAGTATAACACCAGTATGAGTGTATATACTTTTCAGGGTAGTTTCCAGCCTCCTATCAGCTGGATCCTTGAGGGCGGCCGTTTCAGGAGACGGTAACGCCACTTGTTTTGATAAGCGTGTGAGTGCCTTATCCACCCTAGGGGGTGTTTCCCAGCGCGCCCTAACCTCTGGCGGGAAAGGATATAATGCCAATAACTTCTTTGAAATTAGCAGTTTTCTATCGGGGTTAACCCACGCTTCATCACACACTTCATTCAATTCCTCTGATTCAGGAAAAACTACAGGTAGTTTTTTCAGACCCCACATAATACCCCTTTTTGTGGTACTTGCAGTATCAGAGATATGCAAAGCCTCCTTCATTGCCGTGATCATATAACGTGTGGCCCTACTGGAAAATACGTTTGTTTCTTCACCGTCGACACTAGATTCGGTGTCCGTGTCTGGGTCTGTGTCGACCGACTGAGGTAAAGGGCGTTTTACAGCCCCTGACGGTGTCTGAGACGCCTGGACAGGTACTAACTGGTTTGCCGGCCGTCTCATGTCGTCAACTGATTTTTGTAATGTGCTGACATTATCACGTAATTCCATAAACAAAGCCATCCATTCCGGTGTCGACTCCCTATGGGGTGACATCACCATTACCGGCAATTGCTCCGCCTCCACACCAACATCGTCCTCATACATGTCGACACACACGTACCGACACACAGCAGACACACAGGGAATGCTCTTATCGAAGACAGGACCCCACTAGCCCTTTGGGGAGACAGAGGGAGAGTTTGCCAGCACACACCCAAGCGCTATAAATATATAGGAACAACCCTACAGAAGTGTTGTTTCCTTTATAGCAGCTTAATATATCAATATCGCCAAAAAAGTGCCCCCCCTCTCTGTTTTTTTACCCTGTTTCTGTAGTGCAGTGCAGGGGAGAGTCCTGGGAGCCTTCCTCGCAGCGGAGCTGTGCAGGAAAATGGCGCTGTGTGCTGAGGAGATAGGCCCCGCCCCCTATTTCGGCGGGCTCTTCTCCCGGTGTTTGTGAGACCTGGCAGGGGTTAAATACATCCATATAGCCCCAGGGGCTATATGTGATGTATTTTTAGCCAGAACAAGGTATTATCATTGCTGCCCAGGGCGCCCCCCCCCAGCGCCCTGCACCCTCAGTGACCGCTGGTGTGAAGTGTGCTGACAACAATGGCGCACAGCTGCAGTGCTGTGCGCTACCTCATGAAGACTGAAAAGTCTTCTGCCGCCGGTTTCTGGACCTCTTCACTTTTCGGCATCTGCAAGGGGGTCGGCGGCGCGGCTCCGGGACCGGACTCCATGGCTGGGCCTGTGTTCGATCCCTCTGGAGCTAATGGTGTCCAGTAGCCTAAGAAGCCAATCCATCCTGCACGCAGGTGAGTTCACTTCTTCTCCCCTAAGTCCCTCGTTGCAGTGAGCCTGTTGCCAGCAGGACTCTGAAAATAAAAAACCTAATAACTTTTTCTAAGCAGCTCTTTAGGAGAGCCACCTAGATTGCACCCTGCTCGGACGGGCACAAAAACCTAACTGAGGCTTGGAGGAGGGTCATAGGGGGAGGAGCCAGTGCACACCACCTAGTCCTAAAGCTTTTATTTTTGTGCCCTGTCTCCTGCGGAGCCGCTAATCCCCATGGTCCTGACGGAGTCCCAGCATCCACTAGGACGTCAGAGAAAATACCCAAATAAAAACAGAACTCACACACCTTGAAAGTAAAACTTTATTACATACATGCACACCTACATTCACACATACTTACCTATGTTCACACGAGGGTCGGTCCACTTCTCCAAGTAGAATCCATGGGGTACCTGAAAATAAAATTATACTCACAAAAATCCAGTGTAGATTGGTCCTCTTCTGAGCTTGTAATCCACGTACTTGGCAAAAAAACAAACCGAAAATCCCGAACCACGCACTGAAAGGGGTCCCATGTTTACACATGGGACCCCTTTCCCCGACTGCCGGGACCCCCTGTGACTCCTGTCACAGAGAGTCCCTTCAGCCAATCAGGGAGCGCCACGTCGTGGCACTCTCCTGATTGGCTGTGCGCTCCTGAGCTGTCAGTCAGGCTGCGCACGGCAGAGATACAATGTAGCGCATAGGCGCTACATTGTATCCAATGGTGGGAACTTTGCGGTCAGCGGTTGACCGCGAGTAACCTCACCGCTGACCGCAAAGTTCCCACCATTGGATACAATGTAGCGCCTATGCGCTACATTGTATCTCTGCCGTGCGCAGCCTGACTGACAGCTCAGGAGCGCACAGGCAATCAGGAGAGTGCCACGACGTGGCGCTCCCTGATTGGTTGAAAGGACTCTCTGTGACAGGAGTTACGGGGGGGTCCCGGCAGTCGGGGAAAGGGGTCCCATGTGTAAACATGGGACCCCTTTCAGTGCGTGGTTCGGGATTTTCGGTTTGTTTTTTTGCCAAGTACGTGGATTACAAGCTCAGAAGAGGACCGATCTACACTGGATTTTTGTGAGTATAATTTTATTTTCAGGTACCCCATGGATTCTACTTGGAGAAGTGAACCGACCCTCGTGTGAACATAGGTAAGTATGTGTGAATGTACGTGTGCATGTATGTAATAAAGTTTTACTTTCAAGGTGTGTGAGTTCTGTTTTTATTTGGGTATTTTTTTTGTAGTAGTACTACAGGTACCAGCGGGCCCGTTTTTCCACCGCATGCTGGTACTTGTGGTTCTCCAAGTACCAGCTTGCGGGGGAGGCTTGCTGGGACTTGTAGTACTGCTACAAAAAACAATATTCTATTTTTTTCACAAGGCTATCAGCCCCCCATCCGCCGCCCTTGGATGGTGGGGGACAGCCTCGGGCTTCACCCCTGGCCCTTGGGTGGCTGGAGGGGGGGACCCCTTGATTTAAGGGGTTCCCACTCCTCCAGGGTACCCCGGCCAGGGGTGACTGGTTAGCGATTTAATGCCAGGGCCGCAGGGACCTATATAAAAGTGTCCCCCGGCTGTGGCATTATCTCTCTGACTAGTGGAGCCCGGTGCTGGTTCCAAAAATACGGGGGACTCCTACGCTTTTTGTCCCCCGTATTTTTGGCACCAGGACCAGGTGCAGAGCCCGGTGCTGGTTGTTAAAATATGGGGGAACCCCTGTCAATTTTTCCCCCATATTTTTGCAACCAGGACCGGCTCAAAGAGCCCGAGGCTGGTTGTGCTTAGGAGGGGGGACCCTACGCAAAAAATTTTCTTGATTTTTAACACTTTAAATTTTTTTTAAAAGGTGCACAAAAAAGCCCTGCACGGATCTCACAGATCCGGCCGGGATTCCTTGTGTTTTGTCAGGCAATGTTTTACTCATCACTCCCGTAAAACACTGCCTGACATTACGAATCCCATCGACATTGGAAAATACGAATTTGGAAAAATCGGCAGCTTAGTGAATGATCGTATCAGGATTCAAAAAGTTGCAGTAAAATGCACCCGATACCATTCGCGTTCAAACACCCTTAAAAACTGTAAAAACACGAATCTTTGTAAATATACCCCCGTGTCAGTATCTGTATCAGCTATCTGGGTAAATACTAAATACACGTCTCTGTGACCCCGAAGGGGTCTGAGCTTGTGACAAAGCATCCTCCATGTCTGGTTCTTAGACTCAGATCTATCAAATCTCTTAGTCAACCGAGTCACATTTGCATTTAAAACTCAACATATTTACTCAATCATCCGTCGGCGGGGCCGACACGGTCACTCTCACAGTATTTTCTGTCCCCACTCCAGCCTCCTCCTGGGAAGAGCACTCAGCCTCAGACATGTCGACACACACGTACCGACACCCACAACCACACTGGGGCTATAGGAGTCAGACCCACAACAAAGCCTGTAAGAGAGACACAGAGGGAGTTCTGCCAGCTCACAACCCAGCGCCTATCCCGGTACTGAAGCGAGTAAAAAGACTGCCCAGACCTGTTAGCGCTTTATATATATAAACAATTAGCACCAAATCACTTGTGCCTGCACCCCCCCGTTTTGCACCCTGTTACTTGTACAGCAGTGTGGAGGTCAGGGCCAGCGTCTCTTCAGTTTCTGTGAAGAGAAAATGGCGCTGGTCAGAGCTGTGAGGGCTAAGCCACGCCCCCTACATGGCGCACTTCAGTCCCGCTTCAATTTTATATTTATACTGGCGGGGGTCCCTTAACTAGTGCCTAGGCACTGTTTTTTACTTTGCCAGTGCCATTTGAGGTCCCAATGCTGCCCCCCCCTGCGCCCTGCAGTGCCGTGTTATGTGTGGGAGCATGGCGCGCAGCGCGACCACTGCGCGGTACCTCAAACGCCGTCTTCTGCCGTCACTGAAGTCTTCTGATCTTCCTTTACTCACCCGGCTTCTGTCTCCTGGCTCTGTGAAGGGGGGTGACAGTGCGGCTCCGGGAACAAACAGCTAGGCGCACCAAGTGATCGAACCCTCTGGAGCTAATGGTGTCCAGTAGCCTAAGAAGCAGAGCACTCAGTCCCACGATGCAGGGTGCCTGTTGCCAGCAGGTCTCCCTGAAAATAACAAACCTAAGTCTTTTTTCTGAGAAACTCTGGAGAGCTCCTCAGTGTGCATCCAGTCTCACTGGGCACAGAATCTAACTGGAATCTGGAGGAGGGGCATAGAGGGAGGAACCAGTTCACACGCATTCAAAGTCTTATAGTGTGCCCATGTCTCCTGCGGATCCCATCTATACCCCATGGTTCTTGAAGCATCCCCAGCATCCTCTAGGACTATGAGAAATGGGGCATTACCTGGAACAAGATCCCTGATAGAAGTTAGAAGTTTTCGTTGTAGAATGGTGTCAATGTACTTTCTGCTGTTCAGTGTGCCATCTATGACATGAAGGCGGCGGAATGTTTTTTTCCGGGGGATCCTACCTTTTAGGCCAAACTCCGTTAGTCTTCTCCGTACCGTTCTTGCACTGACAAAAACACCAGTTGCACTCAGTTCACTGCTAATGGCCGCAGATGACATCCATCTGTCCCTGACGCAAATTTGTTATATTCTCCTATCATCAACAGCTGTTGTGCACTTTTTCCGGCCTTTTCCCTCTTTGTTTTGTATAGATTGTGTTTCCCGATAGAGTAAATAAAACTTTCGTACTCCTGATGTTGTCACATTCCCACCAACTTCTCTCGCAATTTCTGCATACGAAAGACCATTTTCACGTAACACCACAGTCCTGGATCTCTTCCTGGGTGACCAGTCACCACTTTTACCTGGATGACATTCTTGTATTTATTTTTTACACCGTGAATAGCACTAAACAATACACACAAACATCCAACCAACCAACCAACCAACCAACCAACCAACCAACCAACCAACCAACCAACCGTTATTGCACTTCAGTAACCAACTTTATTCTGCAAAATGACACAGCCAAACTGACCTTTCCCACATTTGAACATGACCTTGCACCTGCTCATAGATGACAGCTGATTGGTCCTCAGAACGATGATTCCGATTGGCTGGTAGAAGCTGTTACTACAATCCGCTTCTTGAATCTCATACATCTGTGCTTCTATGTCTGACTGAAAGTAGCATAACTTCCCTTGTAATGCAAATATTTGATCTCTATTTATTGTGTTGAATTCAGCATTACATTTCCTTCCATTTCATATATGAATCATTGCTCTGCGTGAAGTGAAACAGTTTTTATAAGCATTCAAAGTTGAAAAACATTAACATTTCAAAAAGTGTCCGCAATTTTGGCCACCACTGTATATATGACCCTGTTACATCACCGTGTACATATAACCCTGTCACACTGGAAGTATGTATATATGACCCCTCTGTTACATCACCATGTATATATAACCCTTTTACACTGTACATATGTATATATAACCCCCCCCCCCGTTTCATCACTGTGTATATATAACCCTGTTACACATACCTCCCAACGGTTGGTTTTCAGTTTGCCGGCTGGTGGGATCCCGGCGCACAGTATACCGGCGCAGGAATCCCAGCAGCCCGACACTTTTTCTCCTTCTTGGGGGTCCACGACCGCCCTGGAGGGAGAATAAATATCATGGTGGGCGTAGCACGCCACCGTGCCTGGCGGTCAGGCTCCCGGCGCCGGTATGCTGGTCGCCTGGAGCCCGGCCGCCGGCATACCATACTACACCCCTTTCCAACGTGACACTCTTGATAAAGCCGAATATTTATCCTATATTAAACACTATAAAAGGTTAAGAGACACAGTACGCAATTGGCGTATGGGGTACCGTAAGGGTACGCACTTAGCGTAGCATACGCTCGGCCGTGATCGAGACGCACATGCGGCACGCTCGCTCACAGCTTAATGCGTGGTGTCGAGCACGCTATAGGCGAGCGACTACAGTAATGCTACGCTACTAGCGTAGCGTACGCTCGAGACCACGAGGAGATCACGAGCGGCGCAGACGCTTACAAGATGGCAATCAGTAAACCTTGAATGTAACACACAGAAAGGATACTCTTATACTGTAAATCTTGTACTGAAACACTGTAGCGATATAACGCTGCTTAACCTAGTTAACACTAAAGCTGTTTGAGCGATCGTGATCGCTCCTATTACCCACTGCAAATGTAATGAACACACGATACCGTGCTAAGGATCCAACACCTTTACTAACGAGCTTTTAGTTATATCGAAAAGAGAAACAGTTAACAAGTCATACACTACAGGCTAACATATAATTCTAACAGGATATCTAGACAGAAATATACGCAAATAGTAAACAATCGCAAATACAAATACATAGACTAAGAATGAATGGCTAACATTACACGGGTAACAAAGTGGCAACAGAGAAACATACCATACGGGGAACACTCGCAGGCGCAACCGGAATCCAGTCCTCCAATTATCAGCGATAACTGTTGAAGAGAGAGTACTGGCCGGTCTGGGGACAGTGACCCTTAAATACACAACCTACAGTGTACTTCAAAGGGCCCTACAACCTTATTGTTCATTGGACACAGGAATGTCTCTCTGCACTATAACAAAAGGTCATAGGTGGATTTGAACAGGTGGGCTGTGACTATTTCAAACAGCTCAGGTGGGTGGGAATCTCCGGATTCCCGCCGCATGAATAATGAACTGCAAATATAGAATATGTCCAGAAACTACTAATGGTCATAACTACACGCAGGAGCGATTAATCTTTACCTAACCAACACCGGATTATTGCTATTAAAATACTCTTCGGTTAGGTACCAGACACCACTGTTCAACCTTAAACAGACCCTTTGTACCACGCAAAGAGGGATTCCCAAGTCCGTGAACAAGTCACATTAAACAAACTTACAGTTATTACTAAAGGGAACATTACCTATAAAACATGCTATTTGGTTCTATCATTAAACGATTGAGTCGCCCGCTAGACGCACACAAAGTCTACCGTAAATGCACATACCACGCGCTCGAGCGCATGGCCGAGGCGCCATGGGCGGCTGCGAGTATCAGCACGCACGGGAGAGAATGTGCACGTGCAGCAGGCACGCGCATGAGGTGAATATATGGCAACGTGCAGCGTGATATTTTTCTGACTTTGACAGTCTACCCTTTGGCAGTCACCAATAACTGCCACTTCCTAAAACAGTTCAAAAAGAGAAAAATATATGTCATGTATAATACATTTCTATGATTGGGTAAGGGAGAAGAGAAGAAGGTGGGAAAAAGGTATGACCTAGTGAGATAGTAGAAGCATGTATGTATGAGTCCATGTTTGAGGGGTCATGTATCATCGTGCCGTACGTGTTTTAAATCAAGCTTCGAGGTATTGCGAAGTATACATTTGAATTCCTTCTTATCCCGTGGTACGGGTCTGTGGATGGGCTGTCAAACTTTACCGAGCTCTTTTCGGCTTTTGGTTGCAACAAAATGGGGGAGCACATTTTAGTTGATGATACATGAATGGGGGATTATGTGAGTGCTGATATCTGTGCCTATATTCCCTATCGACTATGTGTGTCATTACCTGAAGGTTGTAGAAATGAAGATAAGAAGCAATTATGGTAAATGCAGTCATAAACTATGTGAGTTTAATATACATTTGTTGATTGAGGTCTTGTCTTGTGTCTTGTCTCGATGTACATGTTGACTGTAGTCTCCCGATGCTTTTGCTATAATTGCTTGAGCAAAAAGCTTTCTCAATGTCCATAGACTTACAAAAGTGTTGGGCTATCGTAAAATTTTAAAATCGCTAGGGATATTGGGGGTCTATGGCATTGTCCATCAATGGTCTGTGTAAAAGGTTGTCAAATTCTTCTTCCAAGCGGATGTCTTTGTACCTTGGAGGAAAACAAAGGAGAAACGGGTGAAAGAAACGGACCGTGGAATCACATTTTCATCACAACATTGTCTCTATTGTTGGGTCATAAATCAAATTAGTCGTTGTTGTTGCAGTATCTTCACTTCTTAAACTCATCACTCGGGCATTACGTTTATACTTCGTTAAAACCCGAACGCATCTAAATATCAGACCGACCAATATGATGACACCCAGAATACACAAAAGAAATTTCCCTACATCCATGATAATACCTTGGGCCCATTCTCCTAAACCAGAGAACCAATTTCGTGGGTTCAACCATGACACCCAACTGGTCAGCTCATTACCCACAGCGGCAAGGGTGAGATTGTGTTTCCTTCGGAACTCCCATTTTAATTGCAAGATGTCATCCATCTTTTGGTCTATGACCTCGGCTGGGTCCTCCGTACTGTTTGCAATATACGTGCAGCACTTTATTCCATATTGAGTCGCTAGGGTAACACAATACCCGTCTGTCACAGCTGTGAGATAATTGAGAATCATCCTATGCTGAACCAGTTCCGTTTTGTAGGCTTGTAACTCTTTCCCAGTGTACCTGAAGGTGTCGTCATACATTTCGGTGATATTGTCTAATAAATCTGCAAGCGCAGATATATATTTATAATTTATTACTCCTCTAGCGGTACGAGTGATATCTAACGCGATTAGAAATTGAATCCCGTTGGATTCATGGATCAGGTCAGAGGCCGGATGCTCTGTTCTTTCTATCAGGTGCCGTTTAACGATGTGCTCGTAATGAGTGTGAGTATAAGGAGCTTGGGCACTGCGATGAATATCTTTCATTTTAGTGTGGGATACAGTCATTACCTCAGGCAGTACTTTTCCAATATAACATAACCCTTCTGAGTTTGGGGCAAGCCACTTATACGCCTTCCTCCCGCATATGAAGTATGCATCATCGGGGAGAACATATGGGACAGAGTGTGACATAACCATATTACAGATTTTCCATGTGAACTCTCCTAACCCTAATTCTTCCATCTGTTTAGTACACGTATCAGTTTGTACGATCTGTGCACAGTATCCTGGTGATACTTCTCCAACTCGCATGATCCTACTTCCTAAGGTGTACCTATACCGAAAGAATTTCCTATGGTCTGCTATCTGGCGTATAAGTTCTGTGTCTATGGGCACTCTGTCGGCTCTATGTGAGAATGTCATGGTTTGATTACTCCATGACACTTCCCAATTTCCCGGCTTTCGGGGATTGGAAATGTTAAAGCACACTAAGGACCTATCCACATGATATTGGTGGAGCTTCAAACTAGGAGGGCTAGAGATATTAAACCTCTTGTCCACCGGCCTCCCACCACTTAGCTCAAGTACCTCTCCTACAGTTCAAGGGAATGGTACTAATCCTGATTTACTATGGCCTTGAGGTACTTGAGAGCATACCCAACAGTCTGTCTGGTTTAACACTTTACCCACTAAGGAGTGATAGTCACTCAATGGATGCCGGTCCATGTGGACATTAAAACTGGACTGACATTTCTTTATGCACCCATCCTCAACTATATTGTCACAATGCCTACAGATGCAGTTCTCTTCAGCTAACAATCCTTCACAATTCCTTCTATTGTCAATGCTACCAGATCGTTTTCTGATACTCGCCTTTACTCGGAGATTATGTTGTTCTTGGAAATCTACGCCTGCATCCTGGTCATCAGAACCCATTCCAGAACCTTTCTCGACTTCCATGGTACTCTCACCGAAACAGACTGCTCTGGTAAACATCATGGTCAACAGGAAAATCCGAATCACAGTCTCTTGGGGCAAGTCCGTCTTTGAGGAGTAAAAGGAGAAAACTAAGAAGGGGGAAGGGAAATATGAGGGCGGTGGGAACTGGAGAAAATAACAAATGGGAAAAAGAAATCTGGCTCGACAAGGTTCTGGTCTTATTATCCTCAGCGCTCAGGTGTCGTATTCCCTTAAAAATTATCCTATTTAATCTCAACTAAATAGCACCAGATTTCTTCAGCACGTGTCTAATAATCAATTCTAATGGCAACAAGAAAGTGAGCTGCAACAATGTAGATGTGTGCGTGCATGTGTGTGTGCGTATGCAAAAACAGAAATAAACAGTTTTAAAAGATAATAGCGTATTGTTCTTACCTCCGGTTCCGGATTCCTTCAGCACTCCTTACTAAGCGAAGCAGACGCTTATCTGGTCAGCACTACGAGGGATACCACCTTCCCGCCCTTTGCTGACCAATAATGTCTGCTAAAGTTACATAGTGCAGATATGTGAAGAGCGGAGGAGCCGCCAATTGATAAAGCCTAATATTTATCCTATATTAAACACTATAAAAGGTTAAGAGACACAGTACGCAATTGGCGTATGGGGTACCGTGAGGGTACGCACTTAGCGTAGCATACGCTCGGCCGTGATCGAGACGCACATGCGGCACGCTCGCTCACAGCTTAATGCGTGGTGTCGAGCACGCTATAGGCGAGCGACTACCGTAATGCTACGCTACTAGCGTAGCGTACGCTCGAGACCACGAGGAGGTCACGAGCGGCGCAGACGCTTACAAGATGGCAATCAGTAAACCTTGAATGTAACACACAGAAAGGATACTCTTATACTGTAAATCTTGTACTGAAACACTGTAGCGATATAACGCTGCTTAACCTAGTTAACACTAAAGCTGTTTGAGCGATCGTGATCGCTCCTATTACCCACTGCAAATGTAATGAACACACGATACCGTGCTAAGGATCCAACACCTTTACTAACGAGCTTTTAGTTATATCGAAAAGAGAAACAGTTAACAAGTCATACACTACAGGCTAACATATAATTCTAACAGGATATCTAGACAGAAATATACGCAAATAGTAAACAATCGCAAATACAAATACATAGACTAAGAATGAATGGCTAACATTACACGGGTAACAAAGTGGCAACAGAGAAACATACCATACGGGGAACACTCGCAGGCGCAACCGGAATCCAGTCCTCCAATTATCAGCGATAACTGTTGAAGAGAGAGTACTGGCCGGTCTGGGGACAGTGACCCTTATATACACAACCTACAATGTACTTCAAAGGGCCCTACAACCTTATTGTTCATTGGACACAGGAATGTCTCTCTGCACTATAACAAAAGGTCATAGGTGGATTTGAACAGGTGGGCTGTGACTATTTCAAACAGCTCAGGTGGGTGGGAATCTCCGGATTCCCGCCGCATGGATAATGAACTGCAAATATAGAATATGTCCAGAAACTACTAATGGTCATAACTACACGCAGGAGCGATTAATCTTTACCTAACCAACACCGGATTATTGCTATTAAAATACTCTTCGGTTAGGTACCAGACACCATTGTTCAACCTTAAACAGACCCTTTGTACCACGCAAAGAGGGATTCCCAAATCCGTGAACAAGTCACATTAAACAAACTTACAGTTATTACTAAAGGGAACATTACCTATAAAACATGCTATTTGGTTCTATCATTAAACGATTGAGTCGCCCGCTAGACGCACACAAAGTCTACCGTAAATGCACATACCACGCGCTCGAGCGCATGGCCGAGGCGCCATGGGCGGCTGCGAGTATCCGCACGCACGGGAGAGAATGTGCACGTGCAGCAGGCACGCGCATGAGGTGAATATATGGCAACGTGCAGCGTTATATTTTTCTGACTTTGACACTCTCCTGGAGGGACACAATGCTCTGTCCCTGGACATTTCTCTTAATTTGTTATTGCCGTCACCTGTGTTGAACAGGTTAATGGATAAGAAAGGTGTTTCAGCACAGGTGCCAGCAATCATAAATGAAGAGGGAAGTCCAAGAGCAGAACATTCTGTCCCTCCTGGAAAGGGTCGTGTTGGGAGGTATGCTGTTACATCACTGTGTATATATAACCACATCACATTGTACATATGTATATATAACCCCCCATTACATCACTGTGTATATATAATCCCGTCACACTGTACATATGTATATATAACCCCCCATTACATCACTGTGTATAGATAATCCTGTCACTGTACATATGTATATATAACCCCCCATTACATCACTGTGTTTATATGTATGTATATATATATATATTTATATGACCCATGTCACACTGTACATATGGGTGTGTGTATATATATATATATATATATATATATATATATATACCTCCCAACATGACCCTCTCCAGGAGGGACAGATTATTCTGCTCCTGGGCTTCCCTCTTAATATATGATTGCCATCACCTGTGCTGAAACACCTTTCTTATCCATTAACCTGTTCAAAACAGGTGCCGGCAATAATAAATTAAGAGAAAAGTCCAGAAGCAGAGCATTGTGTCCCTCCTGGAGAGGGTCATGTTGGGAGAGAGAGATATATATATATATATATATATATATATATATATATATATAACATGTTACATCACCATGTGTATATAACCCTGTCACACTGTAAGTATGGATATATAACCCCCTGTTACATCACTGTGTGTTACACTGTGTGCATCCCCTGACGTCATAGTACCCTTAGGCCACATGGATCTACTACCTATCACCGCGCGGTATATATAGAGCTGAGGAGAGTTGGACAGACACGTGACTGGGGAGACCCAGCTGTAAACAACACGTGTCTGCGCTGCCTATTAGCCCCTCCCCCGGGGTCACAGCGTGACCCAGCGAGACCCCTCCCCCGATGACGCAGCACGGCACTGTTTTACAGGGGGTGGGGCCTCCCCCACTGTCGCCGCGATACACGTGTTGCGTGTGGTCTGTAATGCCGCGCGTACGGCTGCGACGGGGTGTGACGTACGTTGTGTCGTACCGCGCGTCATGCCGCCTTCCGCTTCTCCCCGAATCAGACGCCTCTGACCTCCTGACGGACAGCTGCTGCTGGCCAATCCGGGTGAGCGGGAGGCGCCGCGGCATCCAATGAGGCGGGGAGACGGGCTCGCGAGAGCGGACGATAGTAAGCGCGTGCGAGCGGTCGGGGTCACGAGCGGGGGCTGCGAGTCGCGAGCGTGGTCGGTGGCTCCGTGTTCGCGTGTTTGTCGGTGAGAAGAGAGCGTGAGGAGACCGGACACCCAGCGGGAGGAAGAGGAGGAGCTCAGCCGTGCACCGGGCTCTCCGCACAGGCCGCGGCCTACACTCTAGGTGAGTGCTGGTGCTAGGCCCTGAAGTCCCCGGTAACCGCTGCCTTGTTCCACCCGGTATTATAGTGGCCGGACCACCGGTATCCCCTCCCACGGTTACACCCCTACCTGTGTGACTCTCCCTGCTTATAGCCGCTGTCCTGTTATACCTATACGTTGCTCTAACCCGGCACAAGGTATATCCCCATTCCCCCTACCTGCCCCAGATACCCCCACCCCCTCCTGCCGTCTGCCCCAGATACCCCCACCCCCTCCTGCTGTCTGCCCCAGAACTAACAACCTCTGCCTGCCCCAGATACCCCCATCTCCTTCTGTCTGACCCAGATACCCCCATCTCCTTCTGTCTGACCCAGATACCCCCGTCTGCCCCAGATCTCCTCCACTTCTGTCTGCCCCAGATCTCCTCCACTTCTGTCTGCCCCAGATCTCCTCCACTTCTGTCTGCCCCAGATCTCCTCCACTTCTGTCTGCCCCAGATCTCCTCCACTTCTGTCTGCCCCAGATCTCCTCCACTTCTGTCTGCCCCAGATCTCCTCCACTTCTGTCTGCCCCAGATCTCCTCCACTTCTGTCTGCCCCAGATCTCCTCCACTTCTGTCTGCCCCAGATCTCCTCCACTTCTGTCTGCCCCAGATCTCCTCCACTTCTGCCTGCCCCAGATCTCCTCCACTTCTGCCTGCCCCAGATCTCCTCCACTTCTGCCTGCCCCAGATCTCCTCCACTTCTGCCTGCCCCAGATCTCCTCCACTTCTGCCTGCCCCAGATCTCCTCCACTTCTGCCTGCCCCAGATCTGCTCCTCCTCTGCCTGCCCCAGATCTCCTCTGCCTGCCCCAGATCTCCTCTGCCTGCCCCAGATCTACCTCCCCAACCTCTGCCTGCCCCAGATCTACCCTCCTCCACCTCTGCTTGCCCCAGATACCATCTCCTCCTGTCTGTCCCAAATCTCCACATCTGTCTGCTCCAGATCTACCCCCATCTCCATCTGCCTGCCCCAGATCTACCCCCATCTCCATCTGCCTGCCCCAGATCTACCCCCAAATCTAATGGGCCCTACACACTGGCAGATAAAACAGAACTATATGAACGTAACGAGAACTCGTTCATATCGTTCTGTGTGTAGGCACTGATTAACGATGCACGGCCCAGTGTACGTTAATCGTTAGTGCCCCGTTGCTTATGCATGCAAGCCAATATGGATGAGATTGTCCATATTAGCATGTAGTGCTATGGAGCCGGGTGACAGGGGGGAGTAAAGAAACACCCCCAAGTCGCAGAGTCAGCCATATCCGCCGTCGGGCAGCTCAGCGGTGGATTGGTATGTGTAGAACCCATAACCACCTCCGCCTGCCCCAGATCTACCCTCCTCCACCTCTACCTGCCCCAGATCCTCCTCCTCCTCCTGTCTGCCCCAGATCTATCCTCCTCCGCCTGCCCCAGATCCCCCCACCTCCTCCGCCTCCCCCAGATCCCCCCCGCCTCCCCCAGATCCCCCCCGCCTCCCCCAGATCCCCCCCACCTCCCCCACCTCCCCCAGATCCCCCCCACCTCCCCCAGATCCCCCCACCTCCCCCAGATCCCCCCACCTCCCCCAGATCCCCCCCACCTCCAGATCCCCCCCAGATCCCCCCCCCTCCTCCGCCTGCCCCAGATCCCCCCCCCTCCTCCGCCTGCCCCAGATCCCCCCACCTCCTCCGCCTGCCCCAGATCCCCCCACCTCCTCCGCCTGCCCCAGATCCCTCCACCTCCTCCGCCTGCCCCAGATCCCTCCACCTCCTCCGCCTGCCCCAGATCCCTCCACCTCCTCCGCCTGCCCCAGATCCCTCCACCTCCTCCGCCTGCCCCAGATCCCTCCACCTCCTCCGCCTGCCCCAGATCCCTCCGCCTGCCCCAGATCCCTCCACCTCCTCCGCCTGCCCCAGATCCCTCCGCCTCCTCCGCCTGCCCCAGATCCCTCCGCCTCCTCCGCCTGCCCCAGATCCCTCCGCCTCCTCCGCCTGCCCCAGATCCCTCCGCCTCCTCCGCCTGCCCCAGATCCCTCCACCTCCTCTGCCTGCCCCTCCTCTGCCTGCCCCAGATCTCCACCTCCTCTGCCTGCCCCAGATCTCCACCTCCTCTGCCTGCCCCAGATCTCCCCTGATCTCCCCTCCTCCTCCAGATCTCCCCTCCTCCTCCAGATCTCCCCTGATCTCCCCTCCTCCTCCTGATCTCCCCTCCTCCTCCAGATCTCCCCTGATCTCCCCTCCTCCTCTGCCTGCCCCAGATCTCCCCTCCTCCTCTGCCTGCCCCAGATCTCCCCTCCTCCTCTGCCTGCCCCAGATCTCCCCTCCTCCTCTGCCTGCCCCAGGTCTCCCCTCCTCCTCTGCCTGCCCCAGGTCTCCCCTCCTCCTCTGCCTGCCCCAGGTCTCCCCTCCTCCTCCTCTGCCTGCCCCAGATCTCACCACCACCTCCTCCTCTGCCTGCCCCAGATCTCACCTCCTCCTCCTCCTCTGCCTGCCCCAGATCTCACCTCCTCCTCCTCTGCCTGCCCCAGATCTCACCTCCTCCTCCTCCTCTGCCTGCCCCAGATCTCACCTCCTCCTCCTCCTCTGCCTGCCCCTGATCTCTCCTCCTCCTCTGCCTGCCCCTGATCTCACCTCCTCCTCTGCTTGCCCCTGATCTCACCTCCTCCTCTGCCTGCCCCTGATCTCACCTCCTCCTCTGCCTGCCCCTGATCTCACCTCCTCCTCTGCCTGCCCCTGATCTCACCTCCTCCTCTGCCTGCCCCAGATCTCCCCTCCTCCTCTGCCTGCCCCAGATCTCCCCTCCTCCTCTGCCTGCCCCAGATCTCCCCTCCTCCTCTGCCTGCCCCAGATCTCCCCTCCTCATCTGCCTGCCCCAGATCTCCCCTCCTCCTCTGCCTGCCCCAGATCTCCCCTCCTCCTCCACCTCTGCCTGCCCCAGATCTCCACCTCCTCTGCCTGCCCCAGATCTCCACCTCCTCTGCTTGCCCCAGATCTCCCCTCCTCCTCTGCCTGCCCCAGATCTCCCCTCCTCCTCTGCCTGCCCCAGATCCACCCCACCACCTCCTCTGCCTGCCCCAGATCCACCCCACCACCTCCTCTGCCTGCCCCAGATCCACCCCACCACCTCCTCTGCCTGCCCCAGATCCACCCCACCACCTCCTCTGCCTGCCCCAGATCCACCCCACCACCTCCTCTGCCTGCCCCAGATCCACCCCACCACCTCCTCTGCCTGCCCCAGATCCACCCCACCACCTCCTCTGCCTGCCCCAGATCCACCCCACCACCTCCTCTGCCTGCCCCAGATCCACCCCACCACCTCCTCTGCCTGCCCCAGATCCACCCCCCACCTCCTCCTCCTGCCCCAGATCCACCCCCCACCTCCTCCTCCTGCCTGCCCCAGATCCACCCCCACCTCCTCCTCCTGCCTGCCCCAGATCCACCCCCCACCTCCTCCTCCTGCCTGCCCCAGATCCACCCCCCACCTCCTCCTCCTGCCTGCCCCAGATCCACCCCCCACCTCCTCCTCCTGCCTGCCCCAGATCCACCCCCCACCTCCTGCCTGCCCCAGATCCTCCACCCCCACCTCCTCCTGCTGCCTGCCCCAGATCCTCCACTCCCACCTCCTCCTGCTGCCTGCCCCAGATCCTCCACCCCCACCACCTCCTGCTGTCTGCCCCAGATCCTCCACCCTCACCTCCTCCTCCTGCCTGCCCCAGATCCTCCACCCCCACCACCTCCTCCTGCCTGCCCCAGATCCTCCACCCCCACCACCTCCTCCTGCCTGCCCCAGATCCTCCACCCCCACCTCCTCCTCCTGCCTGCCCCAGATCCTCCACCCCCTCCTCCTGCCTGCCCCAGATCCTCCACCTCCTCCCCTCCCCTTTGCTCCTCTTCCTGCCCCAGACGCCCGCCCTCTTTTGCTCCTCTGCCTGCCCATACCCCCCCCCCCCCCTGTTGCTCCTGTGCCTGCACCAGACACCCGCCCCCTCTTCCACCTGTCTGCCCCAGAGATCACTCCCCCCCCCCCCCCCCCCCCGTCTGCAGGACCCCACAGCCCCACCCCCCTTCTCACTGTCTGCCTGATGCCCCCCTTTCCCTCTGCCTGCCTGATACCCGCCCCACTACTTCCCTCTCCCTGACCCCAGCCTTTGCGCGCCTGATCCCAAACGCCTCCCACAAACCGCCCACCCTCTGCCTGCTGATGCTCCTCCCCTTTGCCTGCCTAATGCCCCTCCCCTTTCACTCTGTCTGCTTGATGCATGCCTCACACCTTCCCTCTCCCTGATCCCACCCCCCTTGCATGCCTTATACCAAATGCCTTTCTATTGCTGACCATACATTAGGTCGATATGTTTTGGGTGCGAGTACGATGCTGCACATATGATCGGTCGATCCCGGCCGCCTAAAATTGCGGAGGTACGATAGATGGGAGCTAGTCACAATACAGACGCCGGAATCCCGCCCCCTTACAGTCCCGGCATGCCGACTAGCGGAGGGACTGATCACACTCGTAGGTGTCCAACAAGCCCTATGTGTGGCGAGCACAGCGCACCCACAAGGGGCTTTGTTCTGTTCGCTTATTTATTTTTTTCACTTGCATATATCCTGCATATTTTTTTAATAGAAAATCTCAAGATTTAAATACACTAAACACTTGTTTGCTGGAATACGCTTGTTGCTACATTATTTCCTTTATTAGTAAAAGTTGTAAAATTCAGCCCTGTGACCCTTTATCACAGCATCCAGGACCTTGCTTTTTGGCAGATGTTTCTAATTGTATTACTTGATCGGTCAGATATTTGTTGGCAAAAATATCCAGCACTATGACCCTAAAATGCAGTACTATGCCGTTATATGAATCTGAACCAAAGTGTCTGGTGAGTCTTCACGGATCCCCCTCTTTATATTGGTTTCTGGGTCTGTTGTTCACACGCGTGACTGGCAGCTTGACCACTCCTGTGGAATACCCCGTACATCTGGTGCCCCTATGGGCAGACCTAGTTACTCCCATTATCTGTGCTTTTGAACAGCAGTTAAATGGTCCTTGCTCTCGGGTAAATACTTCTATATTGTGTCTTGTAAACTATACAGCCAGGAACATGTAGTGATCTGATATTTTAGTATTCTCCATCATATCTATAAGATACTTATTAAAGGTCAATTCACGCAAATATACTAAAATATCAGATCACTACATGTTCCTGGCTGTATAGATCCCGGCCACCTACAATTGCGGAGGTACGATAGATGGGAGCTAGTTACGTGATGACCGCCGGTCACCATACAGATGCGTGAATTGACCTTTAATAAGTATCTTAGATATGATGGAGAATTGCTGCCTTACCTTATGGGCTGCCATTTGGTTTGACCATGTCTGATATGGCCACTTGCAATGATCCAGTCCGCTAAGCCTAGGATCTTCTATAGAATGAATGAGTTAGAACAGAGATTTTCAACCTTTTACAACTCGCGGCACACTGAACAAGATTTAAATATTGCCAAAGCACACTCAAATATAATGGTGATGCATGGTGCAGTTGCGTGTCCTAGGATGTCATGTCGCAGCTTCTCCATAGGTAATGCCTGAGCCACATCTGAGAAAGCCAGAAGAGGCCAACACTGCCCGGGCCCAAAATTAGACCTGGCTCTGCAACCACTAAACCCACCAGTATTAATCGTTCCAGGACCTCAGTAGCGGTAAAACACTGACAGCCCTGGCTCTGCTTCTATGGCGGCACACCTGGAGACTGCTCAGGGCACACTAATGTGTCACGCCACAGTGCTTGAGAAACACTGAGTTAGAAGATGAAAGCCTCGGTCACACATTTGGCAGAGGGTGGTGTTCTCACCCAGTAACCAGCTGTTTGGTGCCCACACTGTCTGCTATGTGTCTTCTACTGCTTGTGGACTTGTCCCACTGGTAGCAGATGCTAGCATGAGCGCTGTCACTATATGCGGAACAAATCTGGTTCTCTGGTTAGAGAAATAGGGATATGTTTACTAGGTGGTGGCTTTTTGTTGATGATCCTGGTTGCAGAATTTAAAAGGACAATAATACAAAACCTGCTGGTTTTGCACTTAATATTTCTCTGACGTCCTAGTGGATGCTGGGAACTCCGTAAGGACCATGGGGAATAGACGGGCTCCGCAGGAGACTGGGCACTCCAAAGAAAAGATTAGGTCTATCTGGTGTGCACTGGCTCCTCCCTCTATGCCCCTCCTCCAGACCCCAGTTAGAATCTGTGCCCGGCCAGAGCTGGGTGCTCCTAGTGTGCTCTCCTGAGCTTACTAGTAAAGAAAGTATTTATTAGGTTTTTTATTTTCAGTGAGCTTCTGCTGGCAACAGACTCACTGCTACGTGGGACTAAGGGGAGAGAAGCAAACCTACCTGCTTGCAGCTAGCTTGTGCTTCTTAGGCTACTGGACACCATTAGCTCCAGAGGGTTTGAACACAGGCACCTGTCCTCGATCGTCCGTTCCCGGAGCCGCGCCGCCGTCCCCCTCGCAGAGCCAGAAGAACAGAAGCTTGAAGACGACGAAATCGGCGGCAGAAGACTCCTGTCTTCATTTAAGGTAGCGCACAGCACCGCAGCTGTGCGCCATTGCTCCCAGCACACTTACACACTCCGGTCACTGTAGGGTGCAGGGCGCTGAGGGGTGGCGCCCTGGGCAGCAATTGAAGTACCTTTTGGCAATAAAAATACATATATACAGTCTGGCACTGTATATATGTAAAAACCCCCGCCATTTTTTTTACACAGAAAGCGGGACAGAAGCCCGCCACTGAGGGGGCGGGGCCTTCTTCCTCAGCACACCAGCGCCATTTTCTCTTCACAGGTACAAGAAGGGTAAAAAAGAGAGGGGGGGCACATAAATTTAGGCACAAATAAAACATATAAGGCAGGTATTGGGTAATCACTTATTATAAGTGAAAATCCCTGTTATATAGCGCTGTGGTGTGTGCTGGCATACTCTCTCTCTGTCTCCCCAAAGGACTTTGTGGGGTCCTGTCCTCAGTCTGAGCATTCCCTGTGTGTGTGCGGTGTGTCGGTACGGCTGTGTCGACATGTTTGATGAGGGTTACGTGGAGGCGGAGCAAGGGCAGATAAGTGTGGTGTCGGGGCCGACACCTGATTGGATGGATATGTGGAAGGTCTTAAACGACTGTAAGCTCCTTACATAAAAGGTTTGACGCTGCAGCCTTGGGACAGCCGGGGTCTCAGCCCGCGCCTGCCCAGGCGACTCAGAAACCGTCAGGGGCTCATAAACGCCCTCTATCTCAGATGGTTGACACAGATGTCGACACGGAGTCCGACTCCAGTGTCGACGATGATGAGGCACATTTACAGTCTAAAATGACCAAGGCCATCCGATACATGATTATTGCAATGAAAGATGTATTACACATTTCTGAGATTAACCCTGGTAATACCAAGAGGGTTTATATGTTTGGGGAGAAAAAGCAGCCAGTGACTTTTCCCCCATCTGATGAATTAAATGAATTATGTGAAGAAGCGTGGAGTTCCCCTGATAAGAAACTAGTGATTTCTAAGAGGTTACTGATGGCGTACCCTTTCCCGCCAACAGACAGGTTACGTTGGGAAACATCCCCTAGGGTGGACAAGGTGCTGACACGCTTATCTAAAAGGTGGCCCTGCCGTCTCAGGATACGGCCGCCCTAAAGGAGCCTGCGGATAGAAAGCAGGAAGCTATCCTGAAGTCTGTGTATACACACTCTGGTACTCTGAGACCTGCTATTGCTTCAGCCTGGATGTGTAGTGCTGTAGCAGCATGGACAGATACTGTCAGACGACAGATTCCCTCGACAGGGATACTGTTTTGCTAACCCTGGGCCATATAAAAGACGTAGTCTTATATATGCGGGATGCTCAGAGGGACATTTGCCTGCTGGGCTCTAGAATTAATGCTATGTCCATTTCTGCCAGGAGGGTCTTATGGACTCTGCAATGGACAGGAGATGCTGATTCTAAAAAAACACATGGAGGTTTTGCCTTATAAGGGTGAGGAATTGTTTGGGGACGGTCTATCGGACCTCGTGTCCACAGCGACAGCTGGAAAGTCGACTTTCTTGCCTCAGGTTTCCTCACAGCCTAAGAAAGCACCGTATTATCAAATGCAGTCCTTTCGTTCTCAGAAAGGCAAGAGGGTCAGGGGTGTATCCTTTCTTGGCAGGGGTAGAGGTAAGAAGCTGCACCATGCAGCCAGTTCCCAGGAACAAAAGTCCTCCCCTGCTTCCACTAAGTCCACCGCATGACGTTGGGGCTCCACAGTCGGAGCCAGGTGCGGTGGGGCGCGTCTCCGAAACTTCAGCAACCAGTGGGTTCGCTCACAGGTGGATCTCTGGGCTGTACAAATTGTATCTCAGGGATACAAGCTGGAATTCGAAGCGACTCCCCCCCCCCCCCCCCCCCCTGCCGTTACCTCAAATCAGCCTTGCCAGCTTCCCCCATGGAAAGGGAGGTAGTACTGGCGGCAATTCACAAGCTGTACCTCCAGCAAGTGATTATCAGGGTCCCCCTCCTTCATCAGGGAAGGGGTTACTATTCCACAATGTTTGTGGTACCGAAACCAGACGGTTCGGTGAGACCCATTCTGAATTTAAAGTCCTTGAACACTTATATAAAGAAATTCAAGTTCAAAGTGGAATCGCTCAGAGCGGTTATTGCAAGCCTGGAAGAGGGGGATTTTATGGTGTCGCTGGACATCAAGGATGCTTACTTGCATGTCCCCATTTACCCACTTCACCAGGAGTACCTCATGTTTGTGGTACAGGACTGTCATCACCAGTTCCAGACGTTGCCATTTGGCCTGTCCACGGCACCGAGGATATTTACCAAGGTAATGGCTGAAATGATGATACTCCTTCGGAAGAAGGGAGTTATAATTATCCTGTACTTGGACGATCTCCTCATAAAGGCGAGGTCCAGAGAGCAGTTGTTGATCAGCGTAGCACTCTCTCAGGAAGTGTTGCAACAGCACGGCTGGATTCTGAATGTTCCAAAGTCGCAGCTGATTCCTACGACGTGTCTGCTTTTCCTGGGCATTATTCTGGACACAGAACAGAAGAAGGTGTTTCTCCCGGCGGAGAAGGCCCAGGAATTAGCATCTCTGGTCAGGGACCTCCTGAAACCAAAACCGGTATCTGTGCATCACTGCACGCGAGTCCTGGGAAAGATGGTGGCTTCATACGAAGCTATTCCCTTCGGCAGGTTCCATGCAAGGATCTTTCAGTGGGATCTGTTGGACAAGTGGTCTGGATCGCATTTTCAGATGCATCGGCTGATCACCCTGTCCACAAGGGCCAGGGTGTCTCTTCTGTGGTGGCTGCAGAGTGCTCACCTTCTCGAGGGCCGCAGGTTCGGCATACAGGACTGGGTCCTGGTGACCACGGATGCAAGCCTCCGAGGATGGGGGGGCAGTCACTCAGGGAAGAAACTTCCAAGGGCTGTGGTCGAGTCTGGAGACTTCTCTACACATAAATATACTGGAACTAAGGGCCATTTACAACGCCCTGAGTCAAGCAGAGCCCCTGCTTCGAAACCGGCCAGTGCTGATTCAGTCAGACAACATCACGGCGGTCGCCCATGTAAACAGCCAGGGCGGCACAAGAAGCAGGATGGCAATGGCGGAGGCCACAAAGATTCTTCGGTGGGCGGAGAATCACGTGCAAGCACTGTCAGCAGTGTTCATTCCGGGAGTGGACAACTGGGAAGCAGACTTCCTCAGCAGACACGACCTCCACCCGGGAGAGTGGGGACTTCATCAAGAAGTCTTCACACAGATTGCAAAGCGATGGGAACTGCCACAGGTGGACATGATGGCGTCCCGCCTCAACAAAAAGCTAAAAAGATATTGCGCCAGGTCAAGGGACCCTCAGGCGATAGCTGTGGACGCCCTAGTGACACCGTGGGTGTACCAGTCGGTATATGTTTCTCCTCCTCTTCCTTTCATACCCAAGGTACTGAGAATAGTAAGAAAGAGAGGAATAAGAACAATACTCATTGTTCCGGATTGGCCAAGAAGGACTTGGTACCCGGAACTGCAAGAAATGCGCACAGAGGACCCATGGCCTCTGCCTCTCAGACGGGACCTGCTGCAACAAGGGCCCTGTCTGTTCCAAGACTTACCGCGGCTGCGTTTGACGGCATGGCGGTTGAACGCCGGATCCTAGCGGAAAAAGGCATTCCGGATGAAGTTATTCCTACGCTGATAAAGGCTAGGAAGGACGTGACCACAAAGCATTATCACCGTATATGGCGAAAATATGTTGCTTGGTGTGATGCCAGGACGGCCCCTACAGAGGAATTCCAGCTGGGTCGATTCCTGCACTTCCTACAGTCAGGGGTGACTACGGGCCTAAAATTGGGGTCCATAAAGGTCCAGATTTCGGCCCTATCCATTTTCTTTCAAAAAGAACTGGCTTCACTGCCTGAGGTTCAGACGTTTGTTAAGGGAGTGCTGCATACTCAGCCCCCTTTTGTGCCACCAGTGGCACCCTGGGATCTTAACGTTGAGTTGGATTTTCCTGAAATCCCACTGGTTTGAGCCACTTAAGACCGTGGAACTAAAGTATCTCATGTGGAAAGTGGTCATGCTGTTGGCCTTAGCATCGGCTAGGCGTGTGTCGGAATTGGCGGCTTTGTCATGTAGAAGCCCATATCTGATCTTCCATACGGACAGGGCAGAATTGAGGACTCGTCCCCAATTTCTCCCAAAGGTGGTATCATCGTTTCATTTGAACCAACCTATTGTGGTGCCTGCGGCTACTCGGTAATTGGAGGACTCCAAGTTGCTGGACGTAGTCAGGGCTTTGAAAATATGTTTCCAGAACGGCTGGAGTCAGGAAGACTGACTTGCTGTTTTTCCTGTATGCACCCAACAAGCTGGGTGCTCCTGCTTCAAAGCAGACTATTGCTCGCTGGATCTGTAGCACGATTCAGCTGGCTCATTCTGCGGCTGGATTGCCGCATCCAAAATCAGTAAAAGCCTATTCCACAAGGAAGGTGGGCTCTTCTTGGGCGGCTGCCCGAGGGGTCTCGGCTTTACAGCTTTGCCGAGCGCTACTTGGTCGGGTTCAAACACCTTTGCAAAGTTCTAAAAGTTTGATACCCTGCTGAGGAGGACCTTGTGTTTGCTCATTCGGTGCTGCAGAGTCATCCGCACTCTCCCGCCCGTTTGGGAGCTTTGGTATAATCCCCATGGTCCTTACGGAGTTCCCAGCATCCTCTAGGACGTCAGAGAAAATAAGAATATACTCACCGGTAATTCTATTTCTCGTAGTCCGTAGTGGATGCTGGGCGCCCGTCCCATGTGCGGACTTTCTGCAATACGTGTATATAGTTATTGCTTAAATAAGGGTTATTGTTATGAGCCATCCATTGAGTGAGGCTCAGTTGTTGTTCATACTGTTAATTGGGTATGGTTATCACAAGTTGTACGGTGTGATTGGTGTGGCTGGTATGAGTCTTACCCTGGATTCCAAATATCCTTTCCTTGTATTGTCAGCTCTTCCGGGCACAGTTTCCCTAACTGGGGTCTGGAGGAGGGGCATAGAGGGAGGAGCCAGTGCACACCAGATAGTACCTAATCTTTTCTTTGGAGTGCCCAGTCTCCTGCGGAGCCCGTCTATTCCCCATGGTCCTTACGGAGTTCCCAGCATCCACTACGGACTACGAGAAATAGAATTACCGGTGAGTAAATTCTTATTTTTTCTTACAAATTCCACATCCTGAACCGCATAGAGGCTGCTCTGAAAAGCCACCAATTAATAAGTATACCTTTTTGACGCTGTATTATGTAATCTCAACCTGTGTTGCTTTTGACACTAGAGCATGCTTTCCTCCTGCAAATCCCTGCACTCCCTCAGTTTGTGATACTGCCCTCTGCTGGCTGTTCTCTTACCTCTCTGACCGTTTCTTCTACCTTCACCCCACTTCCATTAACAGTAGGTGCCCCCCAAGGTTCTGTTCTTGTAGCTCTCCTATTCTCCCTCTGTACATCCTCTTTAGGTGAGCTCATCAGCTCTTTTGACCTCCAATATAATTTATACGCAGCTGGCATTCAGATTATCATTTCCTCCCCTGACCTGTCCCCCTCTCTCCTCACTCATATCACCAACTGTCTCTCTTCTTGGATGTCCCAGCGCTTTTATATCTCTAGGATCAGAACCTCTCACCCTGCTGGCAACGAATACCTGCTTTCAGACTGGAACCTCGGGTCCAGCACCAGTCACAAGAGACAGGTTTCAAAACCTTGTGTCAGCGGCTAGAACCCCGTTCACACTGCAGGCTGGACCCAGGATATTGTCGGGCCTCCTCTTTGCTGGCACTTGGGAGACTATATCGTTTCCGGGTGCCCGGAATGCGACTCTTTACATTGTGAACAAGACCCATTCATACTATCCTGTAGTCCAGGTCCTTCCTAGGTCACTGTACTAGAGTTAATCCTTTTCCACTCTGAGCCGCGACCCATGTGTATTCTGGCAATAAACCGGGTTTTTATGGCAGTGTGAAAGGGGTATACGCCACATAACACCCATTCTCTACTCCCTTCACTGTCTACCTGTAAGAAGGCTACATTATTTCAAGATTGGCTTATTCATTTTCAGAGCCCTACATGGTCAGGGCCCAAAGTACCAGAAGCTGCTTCTGATTCCTTATTGTTCCACTTGATTACTGCGATCTGAAGATGAAGTACTATTAACGGCACCTAGAATCTCCCTGAATTCATCTGGGGGTCGAGATTTCAGCTTAGTGGTTCCGACTCTATGGAACGGTCTTCCCTGCACAGTTCGAGAAGCCTCCACTCTAGAATCCTTAAAAAAAAAAAAAAATAGACTCCAGCTTTTTCGTACTGTAAAGGCAACTGTAAAGCACTTTGTCTTATTAGAAGGAAAGTTCTATAGAAATAACATTATTATCCACTCACTGGTCATCTCCAGACTGGACTACTATAACCTCCTCCTATATGGCCTCCCTGAGTCTCATCTCTCCACCCTGATCTGTACTTTGCTGCTGCCCGACTCATTTTCCTTTCCAAACGTACTAGTCTGCTTCTCTCCCCTCTCCTACAAGCCCTACTCTGGCTTTTCTTCCCCTTTTAGAATACATTTCAAGCTTCTTTTACACTCTCTGAGAAATCCCTCACCCAATCCTCTCCTGTTTACATCTCTGATCTTATCTCCCTTCACACTCCCATCCACCCCCATCACTCCACAAATGCATACTGCTTCTCCTGCCTACTGATTACCTCCTCACACCTCCAAGATTTTTCTTTTTTTAAACATTTTTATTGAAACAAATACACAATAAACATGCAGCACCTCCAAGATTTTGCCTGTGCTGAGCCTTACCACTGGAATTCTCTTCCTGTCTCTCTCCACTTCTACATAACATCTAATGGGCTCCCTAGACCCAGCTTCTTTATAAAAGCCTTCCAGCTGTAATTCGAACTCAATGCTCCAAGCTCACTTTTTTTTCCCTCTCCCCATGAGTTATCCCTGTCTGTTAATTCACTATAGATTGTAAGCTCTCGAGCAGGGCCCTCTTCCCTCATGTGCTTCTCCTTCCCCCCGCTAATACCATTATCTCCTCCCCCACTGCCTATAACTGCGCCTATCCTTTGGGATCTGCTGCTTATTTGGGTATTAAAACCTCTGTTGCAGCATTGGTTATAAACCTTGTCTGTGTCCTGTACTTGTAATAGTCACTGTTTTCTTGTTTGGCTCATCTGTTTATGTACAGAGTTTAGATAAAAGAAAATAACTTTATCTGGGACAAACCATGATACCGTCCAATGGGTGCAAATACATTTATTTTCTTTGCACATAGCCCACAAAGCTGAGCAGCTTTATTTTGATGCAGCTATATAGGTTTGAATTTGGACACACCTTCTCATCTGAATATATCTGCATATTTTTAGGCTGCACAAACCGGCAGTGTAACGCGATTGTGCAAAGGTACAAAGTTTCTGGCTCTCTTTACTCCCATCTGAGATAGTGTAGAGGCCTTGGTGGCTGCGTCTAGCTGTCTGCAGCTACTGTACGTTTAGCCTCTGTTCCAGCACGAACTGTAAACAGGATGAAGGCTTTTGAGCATTCAGCCACTTCCTCAGCTGGTCAGATCTGTGGGGAATGAAGCAATATCTGCTTGTGGTGCAATGCAAATAGCTCATACAGCTCATCGCAGCACATGGTGTTTCAGTGCACAGCGATTCCTATACAACCAGGCTGTGCCACAATGAACAGAATAAAGCCCGAGTCAGGGAGTGGGTGTTTCTTTTCTTCTCCGTAGAATGGCTCAAAGTTTGTCGGTGATACGCGCCTTTGAGGGACAATCCTAAAAATACAAATTTTTTTATTTGTTTGTGCGCAGTTTTCACTTTATAGTGGACGTCTCGTCACCTTATGTCACCAGCAAAGGGAAGCTCACTAAAATAGCAATTACTATTCAGTCCAGGGGGTTTATTGTAAAATGCGTCAGTTTGGGTCGGATTTCTGCTCGATATTTAAAATGGCAATGCTTCTACTAGCCATGTCTGGCTAGTAGAAGCACTGCCCTTTTAAATATAGGGGCAGAAACTCTGTAGTGTTAAGTTGTACATTGTGGTGTTTTGTATTCTGGAAGGTGTATGGAAGCTTCCGCAGGTGGGTTCTGCACCGCACGCACCCAGCGCTCTGCTTTTCTGCCTGCCAGAGGCACCATATGCGGCAGGTCCCCAAAGAACCCGGAATCCGCTGCAAACTTCTGGGGGTGGGGAGCTAACATACACACAACTTGTTAAACCATTTGGAACACTTAATGGCTTAACACCAGGGCCGGATTACGGGCCGCATGGGCCTGGAGCTGAAAATATTCAAGGGACTATTGTGAGAAACGGGGGAGGTGTGATCAGTGCTGTGTGGGTGTGGTGAGAGCTATGTGGGCATGTACTGAAAATATAAAAAAAAATGTGCATTATTTTGTGAAAATGATAGAAATGCAATCTTACTAGTTATGATTTATGGTCGACCGTGTGGCCAGCTGCTGGCTAGTGATCATCATACTGCCGTTATTATTGTGGCCCTGCCTAACGCCGAGTGTTAGTGTCACTTAAAAGTTGTAGCTTCAACCCACAGAGAAGCACCGCTGCTTTGTAAATATAGCCCAAAGTGTCTTTCTATTATTATTATTATCCTTTATTTATATGGCGCCACAAGGGTTCCGCAGCGCCCAATTACAGAGTACATAAATAATCAAACAGGAAAACAGCAACTTACAGTTGACGACAATATAGGACAAGTACAGGGTAAATAAACAAACATAGCTACATCAGCAGATGACACTGGAATAAGTATCAGGTGGCAGAAGACTGCTGGATTTGGTGCAGCTGAAGATTATTAAAGTAAGAAAAGGGTAAGCACATGAGGGAAGAGGGCCCTGCTTGTGAGAGCTTACATTCTAAATAATAACTGCATTCCATTTCATCAGTCTGTGTCATAGTTTGCACATCATATATAAAATATCTTGTGGTATGTCTGACAGAGGGTCCCAAACACTGTCCTAACAGTCCAGGTTTTAAGGATATCCATGATTAAACACAAGTGACTTATTTTGCACCAAAGTCAGATTGATGATGCAATCTATGAACAATCAAAGCTATCCTGAAATCCTGCACTGTTAAGATGCTTAGAGGTCTGCGTTTGGGGAAACCCTGGTGTGTGGAGGCCACATGACCGCTTTGTTCTATGCTTCCTATCTCCCACCCTGCTGCCTTCTTACAGTCTCTTACCTGGGGATTTTAATGGTGCTATGTCTCTCCCCTGCTAGATACCGCCATGATGAACGGCTCCAACCTCGGGAACTCCACGTCCAACAACAAATCAAAGGACGAGCAGGTGGTAAACGGCCACGATGAGAATGAAAACAATCCCTTCGCCGAATACATGTGGATGGAAAATGAAGAGGATTTCAACAGACAGGTAATGGCTGCTTTGACAAATGTCAGTGTATTGGCTGACGCAAGCTGGCTCAGACACCCTGAAGTTGAGCGAGACTGAAATGTGTCTGTGGAGTACACACAACCTTATATTGTTGTATATAATAGTGAGTGGATGCTCACTGACTGGGTAATAACAGAGGTAGGAAGGCCATGCTCGCAAGCTTACAATCATATGACTGTCAAGTAAACATTTTTTCTCTGACGTCCTAGTGGATGCTGGGACTCCGTAAGGACCATGGGGAATAGCGGCTCCGCAGGAGACGGGGCACAAGAATAAAAGCTTTAGGATCAGGTGGTGTGCACTGGCTCCTCCCCCTATGACCCTCCTCCAAGCCTCAGTTAGATTTTTGTGCCCGAACGAGAAGGGTGCAGGCTAGGTGGCTCTCCTGAGCTGCTTAGAATAAAAGTTTATTTTAGGTTTTTTATTTTCAGTGAGTCCTGCTGGCAACAGGCTCACTGCATCGTGGGACTAAGGGGAGAAGAAGCGAACTCACCTGCGTGCAGAGTGGATTGGGCTTCTTAGGCTACTGGACATTAGCTCCAGAGGGACGATCACAGGTTCAGCCTGGATGGGTCCCGGAGCTGCGCCGCCGGCCCCCTTACAGAGCCAGAAGAGCGAAGAGGTCCGGTGAAATCGGCGGCAGAAGACGGTCCCGTCTTCAACTAAGGTAGCGCACAGCACTGCAGCTGTGCGCCATTGCTCTCAGCACACTTCACACTCCGGTCACTGAGGGTGCAGGGCGCTGGGGTGGGAGCGCCCTGAGACGCAATATAACAGATATACCTTAGGTTGGCAAAAAGAAATACATCACATATAGCTCCTGGGCTATATGGATGTATTTAACCCCTGCCATTTTTCCAGAAAAAAGCGGGAGATAAGGACGTCGTGAAGGGGCGGAGCCTATCTCCTCAGCACACAAGCGGCATTTTCCCTCGCAGCTTCGCTGGAAGGACGGCTCCCTGACTCTCCCCTGCAGACCTGCTACAGAATCAGGGTAAAAAAGAGAAGGGGGGGCACTATTGGCAGCTAATAATAAAAACAGCAGCTATAAAAGGGAGTAACACTTATATAAGGTTATCCCTATATGTATGTATGTATGTATGTATATATATATATATATATATATATATATATATATATATATATATATATATATATATATATATATATATATATATATATATATATATAGCGCTTGGTGTGTGCTGGCAAACTCTCCCTCTGTCTCTCCAAAGGGCTGGTGGGGTCCTGTCCTCTATCAGAGCATTCCCGGTGTGTGTGCTGTGTGTCTGTACGTGTGTGTCGACATGTATGAGGAGGAAAATGATGTGGAGGCGGAGCAATTGCCTGGGTTAGTGATGTCACCCCCTAGGGAGTCGACACCTGACTGGATGATCGTATTTAAAGAATTACGTGACAATGTCAGCACTTTGCAAAAAACTGACGACATGAGAGCCGGCAAATCAATTAGTGCCTGTCCAGGCGTCTCAGACACCGTCAGGGGCCCTAAAACGCCCGTTACCTCAGTGGGTCGACCCAGACACAGATACTGAGTCTAGTGTCGACGGTGAGGAGACAAACGTAATGTCCAGTAGGGCCACACGTTACATGATCACGGCAATGAAGGAGGCATTGAACATTTCTGACACTACAAGTACCACGAAGAAGGGTATTATGTGGGGTGTGAAAAAACTACCAATAGTTTTTCCTGAGTCAGGTGAATTAAATGAGGTGTGTGATAAAGCGTAGGTTTCCCCCGACAAAAAAAAAAAAAAAAAAACTGCTAATTTCTAATAAATTATTGGCACTATACCCTTTCCCGCCAGAGGTTAGGGCGCGTTGGGAAACACCCCCTAGGGTAGATAAAGCGCTCACACGTTTATCTAAACAAGTAGCGTTACCGTCTCCTGATACGGCCACCCTCAAAGAACTAGCTGATAGAAGGCTGGAAAATATCCTAAAAAGTATATACACACATACTGGTGTTATACTGCGACCAGCTATCGCTTCAGCCTGGATGTGCAGTGCTGGAGTCGCGTGGTCGGATTCCCTGACTGAAAATATTGATACCCTGGACAGGGACAATATATTGTTAACTATAGAGCATTTGAAGGATGCATTACTATATATGCGTGATGCACAGAGGGATATTTGCACCCTGGCATCAAGAGTAAGTGCTATGTCCATTTCTGCCAGAAGAGCGTTATGGACGCGACAGTGGTCAGGGGATGCGGATTCCAAACGACATATGAAAGTATTGCCGTATAAAGGGGAGGAGTTATTTGGGGCTGGTCTATCAGACCTGGTGGCCACGGCAACGGCTGGAAAGTCCACCTTTTTACCCCAGGTCACCTCACATCAGCAGAAAAAGACACCGTCTTTTCAAACTCATTTCTGCCCCGGGGCAGAGGAAGAGGAAAAAGACTGCACCATGCAGCCGCTTCCCAGGAGCAGAAGCCCTCCCCTGCTTCTGCCAAGGCTTCAGCATGACGCTGGGGCTTTACAAGCAGACTCAGAGACGGTGGGGGCCCGTCTCAAGAATTTCAACGCGCAGTGGGCTCACTCGCAAGTGGACCCCTGGATTCTACAGGTAGTATCGCAGGGGTACAAACTGGAATTCGAGGCGTTTCCCCCTCGCCGGTTCCTGAAGTCTGCTCTACCAAAGTCTCCCTCCGACAGGGAGGCAGTTTTGGAAGCCATTCACAAGCTGTATTCCCAGCAGGTGATAATCAAGGTACCCCTCCTACAACAAGGAAAGGGGTATTATTCCACGCTGTTGGTGGTACCGAAGCCGGACGGCTCGGTGAGACCAATTTTAAATCTGAAATCCTTGAACACTTACATAAAAAGGTTCAAATTCAAGATGGAGTCACTCAGAGCAGTGATAGCGAACCTGGAAGAAGGGGACTATATGGTGTCTCTGGACATCAAAGATGCTTATCTCCACGTCCCAATCTACCCTTCTCACCAAGGGTACCTCAGGCTTGTAGTACAAAACTGTCATTATCAGTTTCAGACGCTGCCGTTTGGGTTGTCCACGGCACCTCGGGTCTTTACCAAGGTAATAGCCGAAATGATGATTCTTCTTCGAAGAAAAGGCATCTTAATTATCCCTTACTTGGACGATCTCCTGATAAGGGCAAGGTCCAGGGAACAGTTAGAAGTCGGAGTAGCACTATCTCAGGTAGTGTTACGTCAGCACGGGTGGATCCTAAATATTCCAAAATCGCAGCTGATTCCAACGACACGTCTACTGTTCCTAGGAATGATTCTGGACACAGTCCAGAAGAAGGTGTTTCTCCCGGAGGAGAAGGCCAGGGAGTTATCCGAGCTAGTCCGGAACCTCCTAAAACCAGGCCAGGTATCAGTGCACGAGGGTCCTGGGAAAAATGGTGGCTTCTTACGAAGCGATTCCATTCGGAAGATTCCATGCAAGAACGTTTCAGTGGGATCTACTGGACAAATGGTCCGGATCGCATCGTCAGATGCATCAGCGGATAACCCTGTCGCCAAGGACAAGGGTGTCTCTTCTGTGGTGGCTGCAGAGTGCTCATCTACTAGAGGGCCGCAGATTTGGCATTCAGGATTGGATCCTGGTGACCACGGATGCCAGCCTGAGAGGCTGGGGAGCAGTCACACAGGGAAGAAATTTCCAGGGCTTGTGGTCAAGCATGGAAACATCTCTTCATATAAACATTCTGGAACTAAGGGCCATTTACAATGCCCTAAGTCAAGCGAAACCCCTGCTTCAGGGTCAGGCGGTATTGATCCAATCGGACAACATCACGTCAGTCGCCCACGTAAACAGACAGGGCGGCACGAGAAGCAGGAGGGCAATGGCAGAAGCTGCAAGGATTCTTCGCTGGGCGGAAAATCATGTGATAGCACTGTCAGCAGTGTTCATGATGGCTTCCCGTCTAAACAAAAAACTAGACGGGTATTGCGCCAGGTCAAGGGACCCTCAGGCAATAGCGGTGGACGCTCTGGTAACACCGTGGGTGTACCAGTCAGTGTATGTGTTCCCTCCTCTGCCTCTCATACCAAAAGTACTGAGAATCATAAGAAGGAGAGGAGTAAGAACTATACTCGTGGTTCCGGATTGGCCAAGAAGGACTTGGTACCCGGAACTTCAAGAGATGCTCACGGAAGACCCGTGGCCTCTACCTCTAAGAAAGGACCTGCTCTAGCAGGGGCCTTGTCTGTTCCAAGACTTACCGCGGCTGCGTTTGACGGCATGGCGGTTGAACGCCGGATCCTGAAGGAAAAAGGCATTCCGGATGAAGTCATCCCTACCCTGATCAAAGCCAGGAAGGATGTAACCGCAAAACATTATCACCGCATTTGGCGAAAATATGTTGCGTGGTGTGAGGCCAAGAAGGCCCCTACAGAGGAATTTCAACTGGGTCGTTTCCTCCATTTCCTGCAAACAGGACTGTCTATGGGCCTAAAATTAGGGTCCATTAAGGTTCAAATTTCGGCCCTGTCGATTTTCTTCCAGAAAGAACTGGCTTCCGTGCCTGAAGTTCAGACATTTGTAAAAGGGGTACTGCATATACAGCCTCCTTTTGTGCCTCCAGTGGCACCTTGGGATCTCAATGTTGTTTTGAGTTTCCTAAAGTCACATTGGTTTGAACCACTCACCACTGTGGACTTAAAATATCTCACATGGAAGGTGTCGATGCTGTTAGCCCTGGCTTCAGCCAGGCGTGTGTCAGAATTGGCGGCTTTATCATATAAAAGCCCTTACTTAATTTTTCATTCTGACAGGGCAGAATTGAGGACTCGTCCTCAATTTCTCCCTAAGGTGGTTTCTACATTTCACATGAACCAACCTATTGTGGTACCTGCGGCTACTAGGGACTTGGAGGACTCCAAGTTGCTTGACGTTGTCAGGGCCCTGAAAATATGTTTCCAGGACGGCTGGAGTCAGAAAGTCTGACTCGCTGTTTATCCTGTATGCACCCAACAAGCTGGGTGCTCCTGCTTCTAAGCAGACGATTGCTCGTTGGATTTGTAGTACAATTCAGCTTGCACATTCTGTGGCAGGCCTGCCACAGCCAAAATCTGTAAAAGCCCATTCCACAAGGAAAGTGGGCTCATCTTGGGCGGCTGCCCGAGGGGTCTCGGCTTTACAACTTTGCCGAGCAGCTACTTGGTCAGGGGCAAACACGTTTGCTAAATTCTACAAATTTGATACCCTGGCTGAGGAGGACCTGGAGTTCTCTCATTCGGTGCTGCAGAGTCATCCGCACTCTCCCGCCCGTTTGGGAGCTTTGGTATAATCCCCATGGTCCTTACGGAGTCCCAGCATCCACTAGGACGTCAGAGAAAATAAGATTTTACGCACCGATAAATCTATTTCTCGTAGTCCGTAGTGGATGCTGGGCGCCCATCCCAAGTCTGCAATACTTGTATATAGTTATTGTTACAAAAATTCGGGTTATTGTTGTGAGCCATCTTTTCAGAGGCTCCTTTCGTTTATCATACTGTTAACTGGGTTCAGATCACGAGTTGTACGGTGTGATTGGTGTGGCTGTTATGAGTCTTACCCGGGATTCAATATCCTTCCTTATTATGTACGCTCGTCCGGGCACAGTATCCTAACTGAGGCTTGGAGGAGGGTTATAGGGTGAGGAGCCAGTGCACACCACCTGATCCTAAAGCTTTTATTCTTGTGCCCTGTCTCCTGCGGAGCCGCTATTCCCCATGGTCCTTACGGAGTCCCAGCATCCACTACGGACTACGAGAAATAGATTTATTGGTGAGTAAAATCTTATTTTTATGCTGCATGCCCCCATATTGCCTCTAGGCGCCAGTGCCAGGATACATACCTCTCATGCTCTAACTATGGATCAGAGTGGACCAGGTCACATCCACAACACATTGAGGCCGGGGCAGCAGTTATCCCGTCGCTATGGGGCATCACGCTGGTTTTGTAGCCCCACATGCATCAATATAGGTGTAGTTTAGCTACGTCAGACACATTGGGGTCGATTCAATTCACTGACAATTGAATAGCTCCCTTTGCTATTCAATTCAGCTACAGTTAAGTTTGTGAAGGCCAGTTCTCGCCGACTTAACAGGTTGAATTGTCGGGAGAACGGGCATTCTCCAACTTAACTCCCCGGCGCGATGCTTATTCCCGACCGAATCCGCCTTGCGCCGGCCGCGCGGCAGCACTTTTGTCTGGTTTCTTCTCTCGTCCCCCGGGGGTGAGAGAAGAATTCCCGACAATTGAGGGTCACTTGTCGCTGTATTGAATAGCGCCGGGAGCTAACTCCCGGCCGCTATTCAACTGTCGGTGAATTGAATCGACCCCATTGAATCCAACATTGCGTAGCAAACAGGCAACAGGATTGTATGCTCCTAATTGCAGGGTTTAGCTAGTCTAAGACAGTGTTTTTCAAACTCTACCCTCTGGACCCCTAACGGTTCATATTTTCCAGACCACCTGTGGCTCTTTTACAATGTGACAGTAAGGAATATTCCTGTGCATGCACTAGGAAATCTGGAAAACGTGAACCGTTAGGAGCCCTGGGAACTGAGAAACACTGTAGTAAGAGAAACCTAGATGTGAGGATACAATGAATGCTGGCTCCTGACTTTTTCTGCAGGTCTCTGCTTTGATTGAGAAGGAATGATTCCCGGAACTTAGTTACCTGTTATGTTAATGGAGCCTTCTCTATGCCTGTCATTGTCGCGCAGGTGGAGGAGGAGTTACAAGAACAGGATTTCCTCGACCGCTGTTTCCAGGAGATGTTGGACGAGGAAGACCAAGACTGGTTCATCCCTTCCCGGGATTTGCCGCAGGGTGTTGGGCAGTTGCAGCAACAGTTAAATGGCCTGTCAGTCACTGAAAATCACTGTACAGAGGACATCTTGGTACGTTGGTCTCTTACTGTCTCATGCATGTTAGTGAGTGCTTATAGTCTGATGCATATAGGGATTGTCTTCCACACTAACTCCTGAACGTATAGTATACATTTTATATACGAACTTGGTGGCTGGATACAGTTTCTAATATCCTGGTTTTATTATCTTATAGGAGAAGCAGGCAGTTTGACTTCCGCCGCCTGAGAGTAACCATTGATAGCCAATAAATCTTACATGCCTGACCCACACGGACTGGAGTTACACTTCTTGCTTTAAGTCTTCCATATTTTAAATGGTTTCTAAAAATGATTTCTCCTTTCCCCACTCTCTTCTTGCTTTATTGTATCTTCTAGTTGCACACTATCCATTCTACAATCTGCTGCCCATCCCTGGTGCTGCGGCGGATGACTCCGCCCTTCTGGCGGTGCAGCGGCTGTAGCTCACTGTGCTGCAGTCTAGGGGGAAGGGACCATTGTAGTTGAGGAACCTAGCGCCCATCACCTTCCCATAGACCTAACACACACAAGAGCTGAGTTTTTTTTTTTTTTGTACAACCGTCTAGTCTCCAATGGTTTCTCTGTGAGATGGACACAGTGGCTGTATTTTATTTTATTTTTTTTATTTTCCTTTTCCCTTTCAGAGCAAAAGCAACCTGAATCCTGACGCCAAGGAGTTTGTTCCAGGAGTGAAGTATTGAACATTACAGGCAACTTTTAAAAACAAAACAAAAAAAAGACTGTTTCCTTAAATCTTCAGGACAAAGCTGCACAACGGAGATGTGGGGGGAGGGGGGTGTTGGGGGAGGCGGTGACTAGTGACTCGAGTTCGTTATATGTGGGATGGTTGTTCTTCAGGCCTCTCGCGGTTCCCTCCCTTTTACAGCATATATTTTGGTGGTATGCTTGTTGGACTTTGACAGGTTTTTTTTTTTCCTTTAAAAGGTGGGTGCAATTTTCATCAAGACCACGCGCTGTTTTGTTAAATCTGAACAATGTGGAAGATTCCTAGATTAAATCATAGTGCTTTTATTTTATTTAACTTTTCCCCCCAAATCCTGACCATCGCCCGATCCATTCCTCCGCCTATCATGTGAGACGGAGCAGCTGTCGTGCGAAGGTGGCTTCCTGGATTTCCGACGTGATTGATAAGAGGGAAATCTCGCTATGTTCATTTCAGTGCCATTCACAGGTCAAATATTCAACATACAGGTGCAAGGGTTTTTAGTCCTTTCTTTTCGGACTTGTTTTCTAGATCTGCTTTCAGCTTCGCTCAGGAGTACAAGTCCACAATGATGGGCAACGCAATGTCCTCAATATGTGTCCATGCGCATTCTTGTTTCCATGTTCTGGTACATATCCATCCTTCATGCTTCAGCAGCGTGTACCTCGGACAGCAGACATTGCTGAAACACAGGCACCCAGTCCGTCTACCCTTCGTAATTATGCTGCAGTTGAGTACTCGGCCTTTTGCTTCTCATGAGTGTGATTTTAGTATGAAATGAAAAAACACTAAAGCTACACGTCTTGGCTGATGCTAAATTATTCAGGGGCTCTGTTGTATTGCCCTCCCCAACCACCCATGGCTGTGCCATGTTCAAATCAGGTCATATTCTGAAACCGTCAGCGGTTTCCAGTATTGCCGGTAGTCCATCACTTCTGGCTTGTCCACCCTAAGTGCACCATAGACTGAGCTTTCCTTTGAGCCAGGCTCCACACTACATTATAACCTAAACATCTGGTTTCCGGTCCTAAACTGGGATCCACGTAGCCTTTTATTGCACAGGCTATCCCATCCGCAGTGATTGTAATGTACAGAGCCTGTAAAGAGACACATGAATAAGCTATCTTTTAAAAATGCCTCTGCAGTCGTATTGTTTTTATTATGTGACATGGAAAGCCACAGACAAAAAAAAAAGACAAAAACAAACAATAAAGCAGCCTGATCATTGTATGTGTCTGTGTACTTGGTGTGCGATTGGGTACTGGGTAAGTGGGATGGCTACAGGCCAATATAACTACAGGAGTGCTGCAGGGTATGCAGCCCATTGGCTGCTGCGGTACCACACCTCCCAGCATGCTCTGCCACTGTGTCCCTATTGGGGAATGCTAAAACTGTGGCAGGGCATGGTGGGAAGTGTGGCACCTGACTTGGGGGGGGGGGGGGGGGGGGGTTTGGTTGATACGGTCCAGTCCCAGAAGAAATGATCTTTGAGATGTTGGTGAAACAGGCTGAAAAGATCCTGTAGATGTACTTTACAAAGAGTTGCCAGAATCAATGTGTTAAAGTGTCTCCTGTTATCTTGGCAGTGACGGGACCGGCTGTAACTGACTGACTGTTTAGAGACCCGAAGAGTCTGCCAATCCTTATTTACGTACCTTTTCTGACTGTGTTTTCACCCATGTGTGTGTTACCCGTGTCCTTTTATATAAAGCTGTGGCTTCTACGGCACAGATCACTCCTGTCTCGCCTGGAGAGGGAAAGTGTTATTTCTGCAAACCTTATGACTTGTGCTTACTCATTGCAGAGACGCTATGTCCGTCAGTGGTGCAGCTCAGGTGGGAATGGTCCCAGTAGGGATTGGTCAGTCCCTTGCTTTGTCATTACTCTGAAGAGTTTGGGTATGGAGCAGTGCAGGCTGTGATGAGACTGTCACAACGTCCACCCAGATAATTCAGACACATGGCAGAAATTGAACTGATGCTACGGGGTGCGAGAGGATGGTCTTAAGGACACCCTGTCTGGGCCAGGGGGTGGTACAGACTTGTCATGGCTGTTCCCGGTGTTCCTCAGCCAGCAGACACACTCTGTGCCCCCCAGAGTATGGAGCTGCTGTCTCTTTGCTGTTTGTGATGGCTGGGTCATTCTGTGCTCTTACACTGGATAGCAGGCAGAGTGTGAACTCCAAGGAGGTGGGGGGTTGGTTTCCACACCAGCCAGCTGGGGGTTGGGGTGGAGTGATAGCTCTTATCTATAGGTCACAGAAATGCAGAGAGATATCTGAGAAGTGTAGTGTCTATTGTATTGCTCAGTAGTAGATTGTCAAATTGCTGTTACACATCAGTAAAGTATAGGTGGAATACACTTTTCCACATGTTACGTCAACCAATATCCATGCTTGTATTCACACTTGACCTCATGCGTGTGATAGGGTTACCTCTTCTTGCCAGAGCCCTCCTGGTGACTGTCCTGTGGATCCCTGGAGGCAGTAATTCAGTTATTTCATTCCAGAAGGCAGTAAGTATAGTTGCTGAGCCAGCTTCTGTCTCTTGTACTACAATAGTTTTATGGGGTCTAGACATATGCTTGTCTGCAAAATACATGGAGAGAAGTTGCCCTGTCCACAGCAACTCTTGGGTCGTGGGAAATGTAGGCCTGGGCACACGCACCCTTGATAGTATAGGTATGTGCAAGCAAATAACACAAAATACAGGAACTCCCTCCCCTGACACTGTGCTGGTCTCCTTTGTACTACAAAGTAAAACTCTGTTTTGTACGTATGTGACCATATTGAGGCAGCTGCGTGTGTGCTGGTATTGGGAACGAGTGCAGAGTATCTCTGACTGATCACATGTCACAATCCTTATCTTAAAATAAGATTTTACTCACCGGTAAATCTATTTCTCGTAGTCCGTAGTGGATGCTGGGAACTCCGAAAGGACCATGGGGAATAGCGGCTCCGCAGGAGACTGGGCACAACTAAAGAAAGCTTTTAGGTCACCTGGTGTGCACTGGCTCCTCCCACTATGACCCTCCTCCAAGCCTCAGTTAGGACACTGTGCCCGGACGAGCTGACATAATAAGGAAGGATTTTGAATCCCGGGTAAGACTCCTACCAGTCACACCAATCACACCGTATAACTCGTGATACTATACCCAGTTTAACAGTATGAAAACAACTGAGCCTCTCAACAGATGGCTCAACAATAACCCTTTAGTTAACAATAACTATGTACAAGTATTGCAGACAATCCACACTTGGGATGGGCGCCCAGCATCCACTACGGACTACGAGAAATAGATTTACCGGTGAGTAAAATCTTATTTTCTCTGACGTCCTAGTGGATGCTGGGAACTCCGAAAGGACCATGGGGATTATACCAAAGCTCCCAAACGGGCGGGAGAGTGCGGATGACTCTGCAGCACCGAATGAGAGAACTCAAGGTCCTCCTCAGCCAGGGTATCAAATTTGTAGAATTTTGCAAACGTGTTTGCCCCTGACCAAGTAGCAGCTCGGCAAAGTTGTAAAGCCGAGACCCCTCGGGCAGCCGCCCAAGATGAGCCCACCTTCCTTGTGGAATGGGCTTTTACTGATTTAGGATGCGGCAGTCCAGCCGCAGAATGCGCCAGCTGAATTGTGCTACAAATCCAGCGAGCAATAGTCTGCTTAGAAGCAGGAGCACCCAGTTTGTTGGGTGCATACAGGATAAATAGCGAGTCAGTTTTCCTGACTCTAGCCGTCCTGGAAACATAAATTTTCAAGGCCCTGACTACGTCCAGTAACTTGGAATCCTCCAAGTCCCTAGTAGCCGCAGGCACCACAATAGGTTGGTTCAAGTGAAAAGCTGATACCACCTTAGGGAGAAACTGGGGACGAGTCCTCAATTCCGCCCTATCCATATGGAAAATCAGATAAGGGCTTTTACATGACAAAGCTGCCAATTCTGACACACGCCTGGCTGAAGCCAAGGCCAATAAAATGACCACTTTCCACGTGAGATATTTTAGATCCACGGTTTTAAGTGGCTCAAACCAATGTGATTTTAAGAAACTCAACACCACGTTGAGATCCCAAGGTGCCACTGGAGGCACAAACAGGGGCTGAATATGCAGCACTCCTTTCACAAACGTCTGAACTTCAGGTAGTGAAGCTAGTTCTTTCTGGAAGAAAATCGACAGAGCCGAGATCTGTACCTTAATGGAGCCTAATTTCAGGCCCATATTCACTCCTGCTTGTAGGAAATGCAGAAATCGACCTAGTTGAAATTCCTCTGTTGGGGCCTTTTTGGCCTCACACCAAGCAACATATTTCCGCCATATGCGGTGATAATGCTTTGCAGTTACATCTTTCCTGGCTTTAATCAGCGTAGGAATGACTTCCTCCGGAATGCCCTTTTCCTTCAGGATCCGGCGTTCAACCGCCATGCCGTCAAACGCAGCCGCGGTAAGTCTTGGAACAGACAGGGCCCCTGCTGCAGCAGGTCCTGTCTGAGCGGCAGAGGCCATGGGTCTTCTGAGATCATCTCTTGAAGTTCCGGGTACCACGCTTGTCTTGGCCAATCCGGAACCACGAGTATTGTTCTTACTCCTCGTTTTCTTATTATTCTCAGTACCCTTGGTATGAGAGGTAGAGGAGGGAACACATAAACTGACTGGTACACCCCCGGTGTCACTAGAGCGTCCACAGCCATCGCCTGAGGGTCCCTTGACCTGGCGCAATATCTCTCTAGTTTTTTGTTTAGGCGGGACGCCATCATGTCCACCTCTGGCCGTTCCCATCGATTTACAATCAGCGTGAAGACTTCTGGATGAAGTCCCCACTCTCCGGGGTGGAGGTCGTGCCTGCTGAGAAAGTCTGCTTCCCAGTTGTCCACTCCCGGAATGAACACTGCTGACAGTGCTAGTACGTGATTTTCCGCCCATCGGAGAATCCTTGTGGCTTCTGCCATTGCCATCCTGCTTCTTGTGCCGCCCTGTCGATTTACATGGGCGACTGCCGTGATGTTGTCTGACTGGATCAGTACCGGCTGGTGTAGAAGCAGGGATTTTGCTTGACTTAGGGCATTGTAAATGGCCCTTAGTTCCAGAATATGTGTAGGGAAGTCTCCTGACTCGACCATAGTCCTTGGAAGTTTCTTCCCTGTGTGACTGCCCCCCAGCCTCGAAGGCTGGCATCCGTGGTCACCAGGACCCAGTCCTGTATGCCGAATCTGCGGCCCTCTAGAAGATGAGCACTCTGCAGCCACCACAGCAGAGACACCCTGGTTCTTGGAGACAGGGTTATTAGGCGATGCATCTGAAGATGCGATCCGGACCATTGGTCCAACAGGTCCCACTGAAAAATTCTGGCATGGAACCTGCCAAAAGGAATTGCTTCGTAAGAAGCCACCATCTTTCCCAGGACCCGCGTGCAGTGGTGCACCGATACCTGTTTTGGTTTCAGGAGGTCTCTGACTAGAGATGACATCTCCTTGGCTTTCTCCTCCGGGAGAAACACTTTTTTCTGGACTGTATCCAGAATCATACCCAGGAACAGTAGACGTGTCGCAGGAACCAGCTGTGATTTTGGAATATTCAGAATCCAACCGTGCTGGTGTAGCACCTCCTAAGATAGTGCTACTCCCACCAACAACTGCTCCTTGGACCTCGCCTTTATTAGGAGATCGTCCAAGTACGGGATAATTAAAACTCCCTTTCTTCGAAGGAGTATCATCATTTCCGCCATTACCTTGGTAAACACCCTCGGTGCCGTGGAGAGTCCAAACGGCAGCGTCTGGAATTGGTAATGGCAATCCTGTACCACAAATCTGAGGTACTCCTGGTGAGGATAGTAAATGGGGACATGCAGGTAAGCATCCTTGATGTCCAGGGATACCATGTAATCCCCCTCGTCCAGGCTTGCAATAACCGCCCTGAGCGAATCCATCTTGAACTTGAATTTTTTTATGTATGTGTTCAAGGATTTCAAATTTAAAATGGGTCTCACCGAACCGTCCGGTTTCGGTACCACAAACAGTGTGGAATAGTAACCCCGTCCTTGTTGAAGGAGGGGCACCTTGACTATCACCTGCTGAGAATACAGCTTGTGAATTGTCTCTAACACAGCCTCCCTGTCTGAAGGAGTAATCGGCAAGGCAGATTTTAGGAACCGGTGGGGTGGAGACGCCTCGAATTCCAGTTTGTACCCTTGAGATACTATTTGCAGGATCCAGGGATCCACCTGTGAGCGAGCCCACTGATCGCTGAAATTTTTGAGGCGGCCCCCCACCGTACCTGGCTCCGCCTATGGAGCCCCACCGTCATGCGGCGGACTTGGAAGAAGCGGGGGAGGACTTTTGCTCCTGGGAACCTGCTGTTTGTTGCAGCCTTTTTCCCCTACCTCTGCCTCTGGACAGAAAGGACCTGCCTTTTCCACGCCTGTTTTTCTGAGTCCGAAAGGACTGTACCTGATAAAACGGCGCCTTTTTAGGCTGTGAGGGAACATGGGGTAAAAATGCTGACTTCCCAGCAGTTGCTGTGGAAACTAGGTCCGAGAGACCATCCCCAAATAACTCCTCACCCTTATAAGGCAAAACTTCCATGTGCCTTTTTGAATCTGCATCCCCTGTCCACTGGCGAGTCCATAAGCCTCTCCTAGCAGAAATGGACAATGCACTTATTTTAGATGCCAGCCGGCAGATCTCCCTCTGTGCATCTCTCATGTATAAGACTGAGTCTTTTATATGCTCTATGGTTAGCAGAATAGTGTCCCTGTCTAGGGTGTCAATATTTTCTGACAGGGAATCTGACCATGCAGCGGCAGCACTGCACATCCATGCTGACGCAATAGCTGGTCTAAGTATAATGCCTGAGTGTGTATATACAGACTTCAGGATCGCCTCCTGCTTTCTATCAGCAGGTTCCTTGAGGGCGGCCGTATCCGGAGACGGTAGTGCCATCTTTTTAGACAAACGTGTGAGCGCTTTATCCACCCCAGGGGGTGTCTCCCAACGTGACCTATCCTCTGGCGGGAAAGGGAACGCCATTAGTAACTTCTTAGAGATTACCAATCTTTTATCAGGGAAAGCCCACGCTTCTTCACACACTTCATTTAATTCTTCTGATGGGGGGGGGGAAACTACGGGTAGTTTTTTCTCCCCAAACATAATACCCTTTTTAGTGGTGCCTGGGTTTATATCAGAAATTTGTAACACCTCTTTCATTGCTTCAATCATGCAACGAATGGCCTTAGTGGACATTAGACTAGACTCATCGTCGTCGACACTGGTGTCAGTATCCGTGTCGACATCTGCGTCTGCCATCTGAGGTAGCGGGCGTTTTAGAGCCCCCCCATGGCCTTTGAGACGCCTGGACAGGCACGAGCTGAGAAGCCGGCTGTCCCGCATTTGGCATGTCGTCAAATTTTTTGTGTAAGGAGTCGACACGTGCACGCAATTCCTTCCATAAGTCCATCCACTCAGGTGTCTGCCCCGCAGGGGGTGACATCCCTTCTATAGGCATCTGCTCTGCCTCCACATCATTATCCTCATCAAACATGTCGACACAGCTGTACCGACACACCGCACACACACAGGGAATGCTCTAACAGAGGACAGGACCCACAAAAGCCCTTTGGGGAGACAGAGTGAGAGTATGCCAGCACACACCAGAGCGCTATATAATGCAGGGACTAACTGAATTATGTCCCCTATAGCTGCTGTTATATATACTGCGCCTAAATTTAGTGCCCCCCCTCTCTTTTTTACCCTTTTCTGTAGTGTAGACTGCAGGGGAGAGCCAGGGAGCTTCCTTCCAGCGGAGCTGTGAGGGAGAAATGGCGCCAGTGTGCTGAAGGAGATAGCTCCGCCCCTTTTTCGTGGACTTTTCTCCCGCTTTTTTATGGATTCTGGCAGGGGTAATTATCACATATATAGCCTCTGGGGCTATATATTGTGGTATTTTTGCCAGCCAAGGTGTTTTTATTGCTGCTCAGGGCGCCCCCCCCCCCCCTCCCTCCCTCCCTCCCTCCCTCCCTCCCTAGCGCCCTGCACCGTCAGTGACCGGAGTGTGAAGTGTGTATGAGGAGCAATGGCGCACAGCTGCAGTGCTGTGCGCTACCTTGGTGAAGACTGATGTCTTCTGCCGCCGATTTTCCGGACCTCTTCTTGCTTCTGGCTCTGTAAGGGGGACGGCGGCGCGGCTCCGGGACCGAACACCAAGGCCAGTTCCATGCGGTCGATCCCTCTGGAGCTAATGGTGTCCAGTAGCCTAAGAAGCCCAAGCTACCTGCAAGCAGGTAGGTTCGCTTCTTCTCCCCTTAGTTCCTCGCTGCAGTGAACCTGTTGCCAGCAGGTCTCACTGTAAAATAAAAAACCTAATTATATACTTTCTTTTTAGAAGCTCAGGAGAGCCCCTAGTGTGCATCCAACCTTGGCCGGGCACAAAATCTAACTGAGGCTTGGAGGAGGGTCATAGTGGGAGGAGCCAGTGCACACCAGGTGACCTAAAAGCTTTCTTTAGTTGTGCCCAGTCTCCTGCGGAGCTGCTATTCCCCATGGTCCTTTCGGAGTTCCCAGCATCCACTAGGACGTCAGAGAAAATGTAATCTGGTGTAGTTAAAGTTGCTGTACTAATATTCTACTAACAGGCCCCTCCAGCTGTTTTCCTTGTGCTTCTATCACACGCAGACATTAGCAAAGGTTGGGCAATGACACATAGGGAGTGTGAGCTTTTACTGAGACCCAGTAATAAAGGCTGCATATAGCTTCTCACATTTGTATGAGCTTTCCATAGGCGTTAGGGGTGTGGTATGGAAGGCCGACAGTAACCAGGTTGACATGAGTTTGTTATTTTGGTGTCGTTTTCTTCATAGAGTGACCAGGAACCCCAATTAGTGCACCGCGTCCCCTCGCATGGCTCGTTTCGCTTGCCATGCTTCAGGCAAGGTGCCTTCGCTCTGCTACCGCTTCGCTCAGCACAGATTACCGTTCCAATCGTAGTTCACGTGGATCGTTAAGTATGAAAAGGTTTAAAAAAAGAAAAAAATTGTGAAAAACTCAGGTTGACCTTTTGACCTGTCAATATAGGACATCTCTACCTAGTTACTGTCGACTTAGAGACTGGATTCCAGCGTTAGTGAGAAGTGAACCATTCCGTATAATCTCAGTCTAAGGTCTCTTCAATGTGTGTCATTGCTACACCGCTAGGGGGCATAGAAATGACAGAGGCTTTAGTTAGAGAAACTGAGTACAAATGTTGAATTAAGTAACCACTGTTCATCTCTGATGGGCCATTATACATTTGTGTGTTATTATCAGGCAGTGTGTGTGAGAACCATTGGTGCAGAGTATATAGGATTACCGGTGCTTTTCCTGACTTCTCAGTAACACATCCAGGACTTGGACAAAGCACCTGACCTGCAGCCATTACTGTAAAGGCCCTGTCCATTAGGGAGATTTATCTCTGCAATGAGTTTGATCCTTTTTTCCTGCAATCTGGCCAGCAGCTTCCCTGGAGCCCTGCGATTGCGATTTGGTACCTGAGATTATTTTTTTTACATGTGATTGATCTCATGCGACCTAACGTTTATTAAACCTATTTCTGTGAGATTGAGATAAATATAATGGTCAGCCCGCGTGATCTGCGGTTGTGAAGCGAGGGATACCGGAATGCGCTTTTCATGTAATCCGTCTCAGTCGCATAAAAAGAGCCCATATCGCATTTTTGGATGGGGGCCTTAATAGATCTAATACCTGCACAATATCTGATGGCATCTGTAAGCTCACAAATACCAGGTACCGCAATGCGTAGTGTTCTGATGCGCTGCCACCTAGTGGCTGTAGCACATTAATACCGTAATAGTACATACTGAACACCAAGGGGTCGATTCAATTAGGAGTGCTGCAAAGTGCTGTTGTAAGAACTTTTCGCAGTATTAATGGGGCTGCGCTCACAAATATACACGTGCCGGGCTCCTGTAAGAGCGAGACTAATGGTGCCCATACACTTGTGCGATGCAACAGCGTGGGGCCTTGCATCGGCGGTTCATCGCACCTGAACTGCCAGTGATTACCATGCGTTCATGCGATAGATCGCATGGTAATCGCGTGATGGGCACGTCACCGCCGAGTGGGAGCGGCCTCCATCCGCTCCCTTCGGGTGCCCATCGCATATCGCAGTGCGATATATAGCATGTGTTTTTAAAAACACATGCGATCGCACTGCAATTCGATAAATATTAAGTGCAGCACATATCTTGAGACGTGAGATTTGACCGGCGGCCCGCGCATCGCTTCGAAAGGTACCTAAAATGTGCATACAATCCTTCCATTTCTCTCGCAGATGTGGTCGAAATCGAAGGTTAGCACCGATAATCTCACAAGTGTATGGGCACCATAAGTTGCTGGGGAGCTGTCTCATGACTGAGTTGACCCCTAAAAGGCTGATTCAGGTTAGTACAAAGCAGAGCACACATCAGCTGTATATATGGTAGCCCCTGATATTGTCCATTACAGGGCTGAAAAATAAAATGTATATTAAGGGTGAAATTGGGGCTATGGAGAATCCTGTGACCAGTTCCAACACAGTTACAATGGCATCTCTCCTAATTGAATCGCCTTCTTAAATGGTGGACTACATAGCATTATGCAATGCCCCATCTGACCTTATCAGTGACTTCAGAATGTAAAATATTTCCTTGTGTGGGGACTATTTACAAATGTTTCTGTAGCAGTTTATTATCTCTGGTCCCTAAGAACTGTCACCATATTGTCTTTGCAATTATTATTATCCTTCATATGGCGCCACAAGGGTTCTGCAGCGCCCAATTACAGAGTACATAAATGAAAAATCAAAAATAGTTACTTACAGTTGAAGAAAAGGGGATGCAGTTAAGTTGCCGGCAGTCGGGATCCTAGCTGTCAGGATACAGACGCCGGGATCTTGATCGCTGCCAGTGCCAACAGAATGAATCCTGGCTAATGGGCGGTTCCCACTTGTGGGTGTCCGCAGTGTGGCAAATGCAGCGAGTCCGCAAGGGGACTCTGCGCTCACCCCAATGCAGGCATACTGACAAGCGGGATGCTGTTATCTGTATTCTGACCGCCGGCATCCCGATTGTCTGTAAATCCTACTGATCCCAAGATAAGAACAGGGTAAGTAACACTGTCATAAGTATCAGAGTGGCAGAAAACCACTGGATTTGGTGCCTTTGAGGATGGTTTAAGTAAGAGAAGGATAAGCACATGAGGGTTCTTCTCATGAAAGTTTACATTCTATATTATCTATATAAACATTTATGCAGCCCGCATTAGGATTCTGGGGATTGTTACGTTTTTTTAGCTCATTAAGCTAAAATCTAATCTTAAAGTGTCCACAAAGGAGAATGTTCTATTGCTGTAGTGAATGTCACATGGGCATTGCTGATCACTTCATGGTGTAACATCTGCAATAGTAGGGGAAAGTTCTTCTCATGACTCTCCATTTGGTGACTGTCTTACAGTACAATAATTTCTTGAGCTGTCTGAGTTTATTGCCTCTTCATAGACCAAATCTTATTGAATGATACAGATAACCAGACATGCTGTCCTCCAATCAGACAAAGGTCACAGAGCCCGCCTCGTTGTGTAAGCAATGCATGTTTTCAAATGTAGGACAAGCCACAGTCCCCTCCTGGTGGTTCTGCTAATGGGAGGGTCCTAAGCACGGGGAGCTGTACAGAAGGGCATCTGGTGATCTGGGTCTTACTACAGTAGGTCAAGGTTCGGTATTTCCTGGTGATGCCTGTCACAGTATGTAATTGAAGGATCTTGCCTTAGCCCAGTGGTTTCCAAACTTTTTTGAATCACGGCGCCTTAGAATATCAGAATTTTTTTCACGGCACCCCTAGGCCAAAAATTTCTTGTTGAGAAATTTAGATAGAAATATTACATTAAGTAGATTGCGTTTATACGTCATCCTTAGGGTCAGTTGTGTGGTGAGGGACAAGATTTGCTTCTGTTTGGCCACATATTTTATGACTGGCAGCCGCCAGCACTGGTTTTGCCTATTATATTGACCATGAATAGTTTGAATTGGTCCTGGACCACCAACCCAGGGCACCCCTGCAAGTGTCCCGAGGCACCCCAGGGAGCAACGGGACACAGTTTAGGAACCTCTGCCTTAGCCTGAAATGGCTGGTAACGGAGGAGAGTAGTTTGTATTCATATAGAAAACAATGAGCTGTAAAGTTGCACATATCTTAAGCGTGTCTATATCTGTGAATCACCCAGAATGCATTTGTATAATTGCCATGTAATTAAGGTTACATGTTTTATGGTTATTTATTTGGTTATGTAAATCAACCACAGATGTCTTTGTATGTACTGTATATCTGTATTCTACAATTTTTAAGGTTTTGCACGGATGGTGTAATTGTTAGCTTTGCTGCCTCACAGCACTGATGTCATGGGTTCGACTCCCACCACGGCCTTAATTGTGTAGAGTTTGCATGTTCTCCCTGTACTCGCGTGTGTTTCCTCCCACAATCCGAAAACATGGTGGTAGGTTAATGGGCTCCCAACTAAAAACTGTCCCTAATGTATGTGTACACACAGTATGGTTCCCAACAATAATAAAAAAACTACCCCGTGTGTGTATATGTGATAAGGAATAATAAGATTTTACTTACCGGTAAATCTATTTCTCGTAGTCCGTAGTGGATGCTGGGGACTCCGTAAGGACCATGGGGAATAGACAGGCTCCGCAGGAGACATGGGCACCTTAAGAAAGAATTTAGATTCTGGTGTACTCTGGCTCCTCCCTCTATGTCCCTCCTCCAGACCTCAGTTAGAGAAACTGTGCCCGGAAGAGCTGACAGTACAAGGAAAGGATTTTGGAAATCCAGGGCAAGACTCACCTCCCTCAGCACACTGGCGCCATTTTTTCTTCACAGTGGAGCTGGAAGACAGCTCCCCAGGCTCTCCCCTGTAGTTTTCAGGCTCAAAGGGTTAAAAAGAGAGGGGGGGCACTAAATTTAGGCGCAATATGTGTATACAAGCAGCTATTGGGGGAAAAATCACTCGGTTATAGTGTTAATCCCTGCATTATATAGCGCTCTGGTGTGTGCTGGCATACTCTTTCTCTGTCTCCCCAAAGGACTTTGTGGGGTCCTGTCCTCAGTCAGAGCATTCCCTGTGTGTGCGGTGTGTCGGTACGGCTGTGTCGACATGTTGGTGAGGAAGGTTACGTGGAGGCGGAGCAGAGGCCGATAAATGGGATGTCGCCCCCTGTGGGGCCGACAAGAGTGGATGGATAGGTGGAAGGTATTAACCGACAATGTCAACTCCTTACATAAAAGGCTGGATGACGTAACAGCTGTGGGACAGCCGGCTTCTCAGCCCGCACCTGCCCAGGCGTCTCAAAGGCCATCAGGGGCTCAAAAAACGCCCGTTACCTCAGATGGCAGACACAGATGTCGACACGGAGTCTGACTCCAGTGTCGACGAGGTTGAGACATATACACAATCCACTAGGAACATCCGTTGCATGATCTCGGCAATGATAAATGTGTTACATATTTCTCTGACGTCCTAGTGGATGCTGGGACTCCGTCAGGACCATGGGGAATAGCGGCTCCGCAGGAGACAGGGCACAAAATTTAAAAGTTTGACCACTAGGTGGTGTGTACTGGCTCCTCCCCCTATGACCCTCCTCCAAGCCTCAGTTAGGTTTTTGTGCCCGTCCGAGCAGGGTGCAATCTAGGTGGCTCTCCTAAAGAGCTGCTTAGAAAAAGTTTGTTAGGTTTTTTATTTTCAGTGAGTCCTGCTGGCAACAGGCTCACTGCAACGAGGGACTTAGGGGAGAAGAAGTGAACTCACCTGCGTGCAGGATGGATTTGCTTCTTAGGCTACTGGACACTAGCTCCAGAGGGACGATCACAGGTACAGCCTGGATGGGTCACCGGAGCCGCGCCGCCGACCCCCTTGCAGATGCCGAATAGAGAAGAGGTCCAGAAACCGGCGGCAGAAGACGTCTCAGTCTTCATGAGGTAGCGCACAGCACTGCAGCTGTGCGCCATTGCTCTCCGCACACTTCACACCAGCGGTCACTGAGGGTGCAGGGCGCTGGGGGGGGCGCCCTGGGCAGCAATGTAATATACCTATTCTGGCTAAAATATATCACATATAGCCCCTGGGGCTATATGGATGTATTTAACCCCTGCCAGGTTCCAAAAAAACCGGGAGAAGAAGCCCGCCGAAAAGGGGGCGGGGCCTATTCTCCTCAGCACACAGCGCCATTTTCCTGCCCAGCTCCGCTGCGAGGAAGGCTCCCAGGACTCTCCCCTGCACTGCACTACAGAAACAGGGTAAAAACAGAGAGGGGGGGCACTTATTGGCGATATTTATAATATTTGAGCTGCTATAAAGGGAACACACTTATTAAGGTTGTCCCTATATATATTTATAGCGCTTGGGTGTGTGCTGGCAAACTCTCCCTCTGTCTCCCCAAAGAGCTAGTGGGGTCCTGTCTTCTATCAGAGCATTCCCTGTGTGTCTGCTGTGTGTCGGTACGTGTGTGTCGACATGTATGAGGACGATGTTGGCGTGGAGGCGGAGCAATTGCCTGTAATGGTGATGTCACCCCCTAGGGAGTCGACACCAGAATGGATGGCTTTGTTTATGGAATTACGGGATAGTGTCAGCACGCTACAAAAGTCGGTTGACGACATGAGACAGCCGGCAAACCAGTTAGTACCTGTCCAGGCGTCTCAGACACCGTCAGGGGCTGTAAAACGCCCTTTACCTCAGTCGGTCGACACAGACACTGACACTGAATCCAGTGTCGACGGTGAAGAAACAAACGTATTTTCCAGTAGGGCCACACGTTATATGATCACGGCAATGAAGGAGGCTTTGCATATCTCTGATACTGCAAGTACCACAAAAAGGGGTATTATGTGGGGTGTGAAAAAACTACCGATAGTTTTTCCTGAATCAGAGGAACTGAATGAAGTGTGTGATGAAGCGTGGGTTACCCCAGATAGAAAACTGCTAATTTCAAAGAAGTTATTGGCATTATACCCTTTCCCGCCAGAGGTTAGGGCGCGCTGGGAAACACCTCCTAGGGTGGATAAGGCGCTCACACGCTTATCAAAGCAAGTGGCGTTACCGTCTCCTGATACGGCCGCCCTCAAGGATCCAGCTGATAGGAGGCTGGAGAATACATTAAAAAGTATATACACACATACGGGTGTTATACTGAGACCAGCAATCGCCTCAGCCTGGATGTGCAGTGCTGGCGTGGCTTGGTCGGAGTCACTGTCTGAAAATATTGATACCCTGGATAGGGACAGTATTTTACTGACTATAGAGCAGTTAAAGGATGCATTTCTTTATATGCGAGATGCACAGAGAGATATTTGCACTCTGGCATCAAGAGTAAGTGCGATGTCCATATCTGCCAGAAGAAGTTTATGGACGCGCCAGTGGTCAGGTGATGCGGATTCCAAACGACATATGGAAGTATTGCCGTATAAGGGGGAGGAATTATTTGGGGTCGGTCTGTCGGATCTGGTGGCCACGGCAACGGCCGGAAAATCCACCTTTTTACCCCAGGTCACCTCCCAGCAGAAAAAGCCGCAGGCTTTTCAGCCGCAGTCCTTTCGTTCCTATAAGAACAAACGAGCAAAAGGACATTCCTATTTGCCCCGAGGCAAAGGAAAGGGTAAGAGACTGCAACAAGCAGCTCCTTCCCAGGAGCAGAAGCCCTCCCCGGCTTCTACAAAGGCGTCAGCATGACGCTGGGACCTTACAAGCAGACTCAGGGGCGGTGGGGGGTCGCCTCAAACATTTCAGCGCACAGTGGGCTCACTCGCAGGTGGACCCCTGGATCCTGCAGGTAGTATCTCAGGGTTACAGGTTGGAATTCGAGAAGTCCCCTCCTCGCCGTTTCCTAAAGTCTGCTTTGCCAACGTCTCCCTCCGACAGGGCGACGGTATTGGAGGCCATTCACAAGCTGTATTCTCAGCAGGTGATAGTCAAGGTACCCCTCCTACAACAGGGACAGGGGTATTACTCCACGCTATTTGTGGTACCGAAGCCGGACGGCTCGGTAAGACCGATTCTAAATCTAAAATCTCTGAACCTGTACATACAAAAATTCAAGTTCAAGATGGAGTCACTCAGAGCAGTGATAGCGAATCTGGAAGAAGGGGATTTTATGGTGTCCTTGGACATCAAGGATGCTTACCTTCATGTTCCAATTTGTCCTTCACACCAAGGGTACCTCAGGTTCGTGGTCCAAAACTGTCATTATCAGTTTCAGACGCTGCCGTTTGGATTGTCCACGGCACCCCGGGTCTTTACCAAGGTAATGGCCGAAATGATGATCCTTCTTCGAAGAGAAGGCGTCTTAATTATCCCTTACTTGGACGATCTCCTGATAAGGGCAAGATCCAGAGAACAGCTGGAGGTCGGAGTAGCACTAACCCAAGTAGTGCTCCAACAACACGGGTGGATTCTGAATTTTCCAAAATCCCAACTGATCCCGACGACACGTCTGTTGTTCCTAGGGATGATTCTGGACACTGTTCAGAAAAAGGTATTTCTTCCGGAGGAGAAAGCCAGGGAGTTATCCGATCTAGTCAGGAACCTCCTAAAACCAGGAAAAGTATCTGTGCATCAATGCACAAGAGTCCTGGGAAAAATGGTAGCTTCTTACGAAGCGATTCCATTCGGCAGATTCCATGCACGAACTTTTCAGTGGGATCTGCTGGACAAATGGTCCGGATCGCATCTGCAGATGCATCAGCGGATAAAATTGTCCACAAGGACAAGAGTGTCTCTTCTATGGTGGTTGCAGAGTGCTCATCTGTTAGAGGGACGCAGATTCGGCATACAGAACTGGGTCCTAGTGACCACGGATGCCAGCCTGAGAGGCTGGGGAGCGGTCACACAGGGAAGAAACTTCCAGGGCGTGTGGTCAAGCCTGGAGACGTCTCTTCACATAAATATACTGGAGCTAAGCGCAATCTACAATGCTCTAAGCCTGGCAAAACCTCTGCTTCAGGGTCAGCCGGTGTTGATTCAGTCGGACAACATCACGGCAGTCGCCCACGTAAACAGACAGGGCGGCACAAGAAGCAGGAGGGCAATGGCAGAAGCTGCAAGGATTCTCCGCTGGGCAGAAAATCATGTGTTAGCACTGTCAGCTATGTTCATCCCGGGAGTGGACAACTGGGAAGCAGACTTCCTCAGCAGACACGATCTGCACCCGGGAGAGTGGGGACTTCATCCAGAAGTCTTCCACATGATTGTGGTCCATTGGGAAAGACCAATGGTGGACATGATGGCGTCCCGCCTCAACAAAAAACTGGACAGGTATTGCGCCAGGTCAAGAGACCCTCAGGCAATAGCTGTAGACGCTCTGGTAACACCATGGGTGTACCAGTCAGTGTATGTGTTTCCTCCTCTGCCTCTCATACCAAAAGTACTGAGAATTATACGGCAAAGGGAAGTAAGAACGATACTCGTGGCTCCGGATTGGCCAAGAAGAACTTGGTACCCGGAACTTCAGGAGATGCTCACGGAAGATCCGTGGCCTCTACCTCTAAGACGGGACCTGCTTCAGCAGGGACCGTGTCTATTCCAAGACTTACCGCGGCTGCCTTTGACGGCATGGCGGTTGAACGCCGAATCCTAAGGGAAAAAGGCATTCCGGAAGAGGTCATCCCTACCCTGGTAAAAGCCAGGAAGGAGGTGACTGCACAACATTATCACCGCATTTGGAGAAAATATGTTGCGTGGTGTGGGGCCAGGAAGGCCCCGACGGAGGAATTTCAACTGGGTCGATTCCTACATTTCCTGCAAACAGGATTGTCTATGGGCCTCAAATTAGGGTCCATTAAGGTTCAAATTTCGGCCCTGTCGATTTTCTTCCAGAAAGAATTGGCTTCAGTTCCTGAAGTCCAGACTTTTGTAAAAGGAGTACTACATATACAGCCCCCGGTTGTGCCCCCAGTGGCACCGTGGGATCTTAATGTAGTTTTGGATTTTCTCAAATCCCATTGGTTTGAGCCACTCAAATCGGTGGATTTGAAATATCTTACATGGAAAGTAACCATGCTACTTTGAAAATATATATTTCAAGGACGGCTGGAGTCAGAAAATCTGACTCGCTGTTTATACTGTATGCACCCAACAAGCTGGGTGCTCCTGCTTCTAAGCAGACGATTGCTCGTTGGATTTGTAGCACAATTCAACTTGCACATTCTGTGGCAGGCCTGCCACAGCCTAAATCTGTCAAGGCCCATTCCACAAGGAAGGTGGGCTCATCTTGGGCGGCTGCCCGAGGGGTCTCGGCATTACAACTCTGCCGAGCAGCTACGTGGTCAGGGGAGAACACGTTTGTAAAATTCTACAAATTTGATACCCTGGCTAAGGAGGACCTGGAGTTCTCTCATTCGGTGCTGCAGAGTCATCCGCACTCTCCCGCCCGTTTGGGAGCTTTGGTATAATCCCCATGGTCCTGACGGAGTCCCAGCATCCACTAGGACGTCAGAGAAAATAAGATTTTACTTACCGATAAATCTATTTCTCGTAGTCCGTAGTGGATGCTGGGCGCCCATCCCAAGTGCGGATTGTCTGCAATACTTGTACATAGTTATTGTTACAAAAAAATCGGGTTGTTATTGTTGTGAGCCGTCTGTTCAGAGGCTCCTACGTTTGTCATACTGTTAACTGGGTTCAGATCACAAGTTGTACGGTGTGATTGGTGTGGCTGGTATGAGTCTTACCCGGGATTCAAAATCCTTCCTTATTGTGTATGCTCGTCCGGGCACAGTATCCTAACTGAGGCTTGGAGGAGGGTCATAGGGGGAGGAGCCAGTACACACCACCTAGTGGTCAAACTTTTAAATTTTGTGCCCTGTCTCCTGCGGAGCCGCTATTCCCCATGGTCCTGACGGAGTCCCAGCATCCACTACGGACTACGAGAAATAGATTTATCGGTAAGTAAAATCTTATTTTCTGACATTATCCCAAGTACCACATAAAAGGGGTTTTATGTTTGGGGAGAAAAAGCAGCCAGTGTTTTGTTCCCCCATCAGATGAGTGAATGAAGTGTGTAAAGAAGCGTGGGTTCCCCCGATAAGAAACTGGTAATTTCTAAATAGTTACTGCTGGCGTACCCTTTCCCGCCAGAGAATAGGTCACGTTGGGAGATATCCCCTAGGGTGGATAAGGCGCTCACACGTTTGTCAAAAAAGGTGGCACTGCCGTCTGGGGATACGGCCACTTTGAAGGAGCCTGCTGATAAAAAGCAGGAGGCTATCCTGAAGTCTGTATATACACACTCAGGTACTATACTGAGACCTGCATTTGCCTCAGCATAAATAGTGCTGCTGCAGCGTGGTCTGATACCCTGTCAGATAATATTAATACCCTAGACAGGGATAATATTTTGCTAACATAGAGCACATTAAAGACGTCGTCTTATATATGAGGGATATTTGCCGGCTGGCATCCAGAATTAATGCAATGTCCATTCTGCCAGGAGGGTATTAGAGTCCCGGCAGTGGACAGGTGATGCTGACTTTAAAAGGCACATGGAGATTCTGCCTTATAAGGGTGAGGAATTGTTTGGGGATGGTCTCTGGGACCTCGTATCCACAGCAACAGCTGGGAAGAAAAAAATTTACCTCAGGTTTCCTCACAGCCTAAGAAAGCACCGTATTTTCAGGTACAGTCCTTTCGGCTTCAGAAAAGCAAGCGGGTCAAAGGCGCTTCCTTTCTGCACAGAGACAAGGGAAGAAGGAAAAAGCTGCACCAGACAGCCAGTTCCCAGGATCAAAAATCTTCCCCCGCTTCCTCTGAGTCCACCGCTTGACGCTGGGGCTCCACAGGTGGAGACAGGTGGGGTGGGGGGCGCGTCTCGGGAACTTAAGGGACCAGTGGGCTGATCCCTAGGTTCTGCAAGTAGTATCACAGGGATACAAGCTGGAGTTTGAGGCGACTCCCACTCGCCGTTACCTCACATCAGCCTTGCCTGCTGCCCTCGGTTAAAGGGAGGTAGTACTGGCGGCAATTCATAAGCTGTACTTCCAGCAGGTGAAATCAAGGTACCCCTCCTTCAACAAGGCCGGGGTTACTATTCCAAAATGTTTGTGGTACCGAAACCAGACGGTTGGGTGAGACCCATTCTAAAATTAAAATCCTTGAACACTTATATACGAAGGTTCAAGTTCAAAATGGAATCGCTCAGGGCGATTATTGCAAGCCTGGAGAATTTCATGGTATCACTGAACATCAAGGATGCTTACCTGCATGTCCCTATTTACCCTCTTCACCAGGAGTACCTCAAAATTGTGGTACAGGATTGTCATTACCAATTCCAGACGTTGCCGTTGGTCTGTCCCCGGCACCGAGGGTATTTACCAAGGTAATGGCCGAAATAATTATCCCGTACTTGGACGATCTCCTTATAAAGGCGAGGTCCAGGGAGCAGTTGATCGTCGGAGTAGCACTATCTCGGGAAGTGCTACAACAGCACGGCTGGATTCTGAATATTCCAAAGTCGCAGCTGGTTCCTACGACGCGTCTACTGTTCCTGGGTATGGTTCTGGACACAGAACAGGAAAAAAAGGGTTTCTCCCTGAGGAGAAGTCCAAGGAGTTGTCGTCTCTAGACAGAGACCTCCTAATACAAATACAGGTGTCGGTGCATCAATGCACGCGAGCCCTGGGAAAGATGGTAGCTTCTTACGAAGAAATTCCATTCGCCAGGTCCCATGCAAGGATCTTCCAGTGGGATCTGTTGGACAAGTGGTCCGGGTCGCATCTTCAGATGCATCGGCGGATAACCCTGTCTCCAAGGGCCAGGGTGTCGCTGTTGTGGCTGCAGAGTGCTCATCTTCTAGGGGGCCGCAGATTCGGCATACAGGACGGGGTCCTGGTGACCACAGATGCCAGCCTTCGAGGCTGGGGGGCAGTCACACAGGGAAGAAACTTCCAAGGACTATGGAAAAGTCAGGAGACTTCCCTACACATAAATATTCTGGAACTAAGGGCCATTTACAATGCCCTAAGTCAGGCTAGTCCCCTGCTTCAACACCGGCCGGTGCTGATCCAGTCAGACAACATCACGGCGGTCGCTCATGTAAACCGACAGGGCGGCACAAGAAGCAGGGTGGCGATGGCAGAAGCCACAAGGATTCTCCGATGGGCGGAAAATCATGTGTTAGCACTGTCAGCAGTGTTCATTCCCGGAGTGGACAACTGGGAAGCAGACTTTCTCAGCAGACACGACCTCCACCCGGGAGAGTGGGGACTTCATCCAGAAGTCTTCCAAATGATTGTACACCGTTGGGAAAGGCCACAGGTGGACATGATGGCGTCCCGCCTCAACAAAAAGCTAAAACGATATTGCGCCAGGTCAAGGGACCCTCAGGCGATAGCTGTGGACGCTCTGGTAACACCGTGGGTGTACCAGTCGGTGTATGTGTTCCCTTCTCTGCCTCTCATACCCAGGGTAATGAGAATAATAAGAAGGAGAGGAGTAAGAACTATACTCATTGTTCCGGATTGGCCAAGAAGAGCTTGGTACCCAGAACTCCAAGAAATGATCTCAGAGGACCCATGGCCTCTGACGCTCAGACAGGACCTGCTGCAGCAGGGGGCCTGTCTGTTCCAAGACGTACCGCGGCTGCGTTTGACGGCATGGCGGTTGAACGCCGGATCCTGAAGGAAAAGGGCATTCCGGAGAAAATTATCCCTACGCTAATTAAAGCTAGGAAAGAAGTGAACGCAAACCATTATCACCGCATATGGCGGAAATATGTTGCGTGCTGTGAGGCCAGGAAGGCCCCAACGGAGGAATTTCAGCTAGGTCGATTTCTGCACTTCCTACAGTCAGGGGTGACTATGGGCCTAAAATTGGGTTCCATTAAGGTCCAGATTTCGGCTCTATCGATTTTCTTCCAAAATGGAACTGGCTTTTGTTAAGGGAGTGCTGCATAGTCAGCCCCCGTTTGTGCCTCCAGTGGCACCGTGGGATCTCAACGTGGTGTTGGATTTCCTGAAGTCGCTTTGGGTTGAGCCACTTAAATCCGTGGAGCTAAAATACCTCACGTGGAAAGTGGTCATGCTGTTGGCCTTGGCGTCGGCTAGGCGTGTATCAGAATTAGCGGCTTTGTCATGCAAAAGCCCTTATCTAATTTTTTTATATGGATAGGGCGGAATTGAGGACTCGTTCCCAATTCCTTCCTAAGGTGGTATCAGTTTTCATGTGAACCAACCTATTGTGGTGCCTGCGGCTACTTGGGACTTGGAGGATTCCAAGTTACTGGACGTAGTCAGGGTCCTGAAAAATATGTTTCCAAGACGGCTAGAGTCAGGAAAACTGACTCGCTATTTATCCTGTATGCACCCAACAAGCTGGGTGCTTCTGCTTCTAAGCAGACTATTGCTCGCTGGATCTGTAGCACGATTCAACTTGCACATTCTGCGGCTGGACTGCCGCACCCTAAATCTGTAAAAGCCCATTCCACGAGGAAAGTGGGCTCTTCTTGGGCGGCTGCCCGAGGGGTCTCGGCTTTACAAATTTGCCGAGCTGTTACTTGGTCGGGTTCAAACACTTTTGCAAGAGTCTACAAGTTTGATACCCTGGCTGAGGAGGACCTAGAGTTTGCTCATTCGGGGCTGCAGAGTCATCCGCACTCTCCCGCCCGTTTGGGAGCTTTGGTATAATCCCCATGGTCCTTACGGAGTCCCAGCATCCACTTAGGACGTCAGAGAAAATAAGATTTTACTCACCGGTAAATCTATTTCTCGTAGTCCGTAGTGGATGCTGGGCACCCATCCCAAGTGCGGATTGTCTGCAATACTTGTATGTAGTTATTGCTTAACTAAAGGGTTATTGTTGAGCCATCTGTTGAAAGGCTCAGTTATATTTCATACTGTTAACTGGGTATAGTATCACGAGTTATACGGTGTGATTGGTGTGGCTGGTATGAGTCTTACCCGGGATTCAAAATCCTTCCTTATTGTGTCAGCTCTTCCGGGCACAGTATCCTTACTGAGGTCTGGAGGAGGGTCATAGTGGGAGGAGCCAGTGCACACCAGGTAGTCCTAAAGCTTTCTTTAGTTGTGCCCAGTCTCCTGCGGAGCCGCTATTCCCCATGGTCCTTACGGAGTCCCAGCATCCACTACGGACTACGAGAAATAGATTTACCGGTGAGTAAAATCTTATTTTCTCTAACGTCCTAGTGGATGCTGGGGACTCCGTAAGGACCATGGGGATTATACCAAAGCTCCCAAACGGGCGGGAGAGTGCGGATGACTCTGCAGCGATTGAGCAAACAATAGGTCCTCATCAGCCAGGGTATCAAACTTGTAGAACTTCGCAAAAGTGTTTGAACCTGACCAAGTAGCAGCTCGGCATAGTTGTAATGCCGAGACCCCTCTGGCAGCCGCCCAAGAAGAGCCCACCTTCCTTGTGGAATGGGCTTTAACTGATTTTTGGCAGCGGTAATCCTGCCGCAGAATGAGCCTGCTGAATCGTGTTACAGATCCAGCGAGCAATAGTTTGCTTTGAAGCAGGAGCACCCAGCTTGTTGGATGCATACAGGATAAACAGCGACTCCGTTTTCCTGACTCTAGCCGTTCTGGCTACATAAACCTTCAAAGCCCTGACCACATCCAGTAACTCGGAATCCTCCAAGTCACGAGTAGCCACATGCACCACAATAGGTTGGTTTATATGAAAGGATGAAACCACTTTCGGCAGAAATTGTGGACGTGTCCGCAATTCTGATCTATCCGCATGGAAAACAAGATAGGGGCTTTTATTTGACAAAGCCGCCAACTCTGACACACGCCTAGCCGAAGCCAAGGCTAATAGCATGACCACCTTCCACGTGAGATATATCGTTTTAAGTGGTTCAAACCAGTGTGATTTCAGGAAACTTAACACCACGTTAAGATCCCAAGGTGCCACTGGAGTCACAAAAGGAGGCTGAATATGCAGAACTCCCTTTACAAACGTCTGAACTTCTGGTAGAGAAGCCAACTCTTTTTGAAAGAAAATGGATAGGGCCAAAATCTGGACCTTAATGGAGCCCAATTTTAGGCCCAAATTCACTCCTGACTGTAGGAAGTGAAGGAAACGGCCCAGCTGGAATTCCTCTGTAGGAGCATTCCTGGCCTCACACCAAGAAACATATTTTCGCCATATACGGTAATTATGTTTAGCTGTCACGTCCTTCCTAGCCTTTATCAGCGTAGGAATGACCTCGTCCGGAATGCCCTTTTCTGCTAGGATCCGGCGTTCAACCGCCATGCCGCGGTAAGACTTGGGACAGACAGGGCCCCTGTTGCAACAGGTCCTGTCTTAAAGGAAGAGGCCACGGGTCCTCTGTGAGCATTTCTTGCAGATCTGAATACCAGGTCCTCCGTGGCCAATCTGGAACAATGAGGATTGTTCTCACACCTCCTTTTCTTATTATCCTCAGCACCTTGGGAATGAGAGGAAGAGGAGGAAATACATAGACCGACTGGAACACCCACGGTGTCACTAGGGCGTCTACCGCTATTGCCTGAGGGTCTCTTGACCTGGCGCAATACCTCTGTAGTTTTTTGTTGAGGCGGGATGCCATCATGTCCACCTGTGGCAGTTCCCACCGATATGTGATCTGTGTGAAGACTTCCTGATGAAGTCCCCACTCTCCCGGGTGGAGGTCGTGTCTGCTGAGGAAGTCTGCTTCCCAGTTGTCCACTCCCGGGATGAACACTGCTGACAGAGCGCTTACGTGATTCTCCGCCCAGCGAAGAATTCTGGTGGCTTCTGCCATCGCCCCACTGCTCCTTGTGCCACCTTGGCGGTTCACCTGAGCCACTGCGGTGATGTTGTCTGACTGAATCAGAACCAGTTGGTCGCGAAGCAAGTGCTCCGCTTGACGTAGGACGTTGTATACGGCCCTTAGTTCCAGGATGTTGATGTGAAGGCAAGTCTCTTGACTTGACCACAGACCTTGGAAATTTTTTCCCTGTGTGACTGCTCCCCACCCTCGGAGGCTAGCGTCCGTGGTCACCAGGACCCAGTCCTGAATTCCGAATCTGCGTCCCTCTAGAAGATGAGAACTCTGCAGCCACCACAGGAGTGACACGCTGGCCCTGGGGGACAGGGTGATTAACTGATGCATCTGAAGATGTGATCCGGACCACTTGTCCAGTAACTCCCATTGGAAGTTCCTCGCATGGAACCTGCCGAAGGGAATGGCCTTGTATGATGCCACCATCCTTCCCAGGACTCGAGTTCAGTGATCCACTGACACCTGTTTTGGTTTTAATAGATTCCTGACCAGTGTCATGAGCTCCTGAGCTCTCTCTATCGGGAGATAAACCCTTTTCTGGTCTGTGTCCAGAATCATGCCTAGGAAAGGCAGATGAGCCGTAGGAACCAACTGCGACTTTGGAATATATAGCATCCAGCCGTGTTGCCGTTACACTTCCAGAGAAAGTGATACTCTGTTCAGCAACTGCTCTCTTGATCTCGCTTTTATGAGGAGATCGTCCAAGTACGGGATAATTGTGACACCTTGCTTCCGCAGGAGCACCATCATTTCCGCCATTACCTTGGTGAAGATTCTCGGAGCCGTGGAGAGACCAAACGGCAACGTCTGAAATTGGTAATGACAACCCTGTACCGCAAATCTGAGGTACGCCTGATGAGGTGGATAATTGGGGACATGAAGGTATGCATCCTTTATGTCCAGAGACACCATAAAATCTCCCCCTTTCAGGCTTGCGATGACCGCTCTTAGCGATTCCATCTTGAACTTGAACCTTTTCAGGTATATGTTCAGGGATTTTAAATTCAATATGGGTCTGACCGAACCGTCTGGTTTCGGGACTACAACATGGTCGAATAATAACCCCCTCCTTGTTGAGGGAGGGGAACCTTGACCACCACCTGTTGAAGATACAATTTGTGAATTGCAGTTAACACTATTTCCCTCTCGTGGGGGGAAGCCGGCAGGGCCGTCGGTGAGGGGGCATCTCCTCAAAGTCCAGCTTGTATCCCCGAGACACAATATCTATTGCCCAGGGATCCAACAGGGAGTGAACCCACTTGCAGCTGAACTTACGAAGACGTGCCCCCACCGGGCCTAGCTCCGCCTGTGGAGCCCCAGCAACATGCAGTGGATTTGTAGAGGCCGGGGAGGACTTCTGTTCCTGGGAACTAGCTGTGTTGTGCAGCTTCTTTCCTCTGCCCCCGCCTCTGGCAAGAAAGGATGCACCTCGGACTTTCTTGTTTCTTTGTGTTTGAAAGGCTGCATTTGATAATGTCGTGCTTTACTAGGCTGTGCAGGAATATAAGGCAAAAGATCAGAATTACCAGCTATAGCTGTGGAGACCAGGTCCGAGATCCCTTCTCCACACAATCCTCAGCCTTCCATATGCCTCTTAAGTCAGCATCCGCTGTCCATTGCATATTCTACAGGACACGTCAAGCAGAAATCGACATAGCGTTGACTCTAGAACCCAGTAGACTAATGTCTCTTTGGGCATGTTTTGTATATATATCTCTTAAGACAGCACCTTTAATATCTCTCTCTCTCTCTCTCTCTCTCTCTCTCTCTCTCTCTCTCTCTCTCTCTCTCTCTCTATATATATATATATATATATATATATATATATACACACATATACACATATACATACTAGGGTCTCAATCTCTGCTGATAAGGTACCTGTCCACGCTGCTACAGCGCTAGAAACCCATGCCGACACAATCACCGGTCTGAGTAGTGTACCAGAATGTGCACGCTATCTGCAGGATCCCTGAGAATAGCTGTTACATCAGGGCTACCTTTGGGCAAACGTGACACCCTAGGGGAAGATTCCCATCGTATCCTGGCCCTAGTAGGGAAAGGATACTCCCTGAGAAATCTTTGTGGGAAACTGCAGTCTCTTGTCTGGAGATTCCCGCTCTTTTTCATCATGAGAGGAGGGAAATTTACCTCAGCTTTCTTCCCCTTAAACATGTGTACCCTTGTGTCAGGGACAGATGAGTCATCAGTGATATGCAAATCATCTTTTATTACAATAATCATATATTGAATACTTTCCTGCCATTTTGGCTGTAACTTTGCATTATCGTAGTCGACACTGGAGTCAGACCCTGTGTCGATATCAGTGTCTATTATTTTGGATAGTGAGCACTGAGAGACTCTGAAGGTCTCTGCGACATAGGGACAGACATGGGTAGATTCCCTGTCTGTTCTCTAATCTTTTGTGCAATAAATTCACCTTGGCACTTAATTACACATATCCAAACAGGTGTCGGCGTTGTCGACGGAGATACCCCTCACACACACATTTGCTCCATCTCCTCCTTAGGGGAGCCTTTTACCTCAGACATGTCGACACACACGTACTGACACACCACACACTCAGGGAATGCTCATCTGAAGACCATTTCCCCACAAGGCCCTCTGGAGAGACAGAGAGAGGGTATGCCAGCACACACCCCAGCGCTATTAACCCAGGAATAACACAGTAACTTAATGTTAACCCAGTAGCTGCTGTTTATATTGATTTTTGCGCCTAATTATGTGCCCCCCCCCCCCCCCCTCTCTTTTTACCCTCTTCTACCGTGTATCTGCAGGGGAGAGGCTGGGGAGCTTCCTCTCAGCGGTGCTGTGGAGAAAAAACATGGCGCTGGTGAGTGCTGAGGAAGAAGCCCCGCCCCCTCGACGGCGGGCTTCTGTCCCGCTTAAATATACATTTACTTGGCGGGGGCTCATACATATATACAGTGCCCAACTGTATATATGCTAAACTTTTGCCAAAGAGGTCCAAATTGCTGCCCAGGGCGCCCCCCCCCTGCGCCCTGCACCCTTACAGTGACCGGAGTATGTGAGGTGTGTGTGGGAGCAATGGCGCACAGCTGCAGTGCTGTGCGCTACCTCAGTGAAGACTGGAGTCTTCTGCCGCCGATTTCGAAGTCTTCTTGCTTCTCATCATCACCCGGCTTCTGTCTTCCGGCTCTGCGAGGGGGACGGCGGCGCGGCTCTGGAGCTAATGGTGTCCAGTAGCCTAAGAAGCAGGACCTAGCTTCAAAGAGTAGGGCTGCTTCTCTCCCCTCTGTCCCACGATGCAGGGAGTCTGTTGCCAGCAGAGCTCCCTGAAAATAAAAAACCTAACAAAATACTTTCTCTCAGCAAGCTCAGGAGAGCTCACTCTGGGCACAGTATCAAACTGAGGTCTGGAGGAGGGTCATAGAGGGAGGAGCCAGAGCACACCAGAATCTAAATTCTTTCTTAAAGTGCCCATGTCTCCTGCGGAGCCCGTCTATTCCCCATGGTCCTGACGGAGTCCCCAGCATCCACTAGGACGTTAGAGAAATAGAGTGTAAGCTCCCATTGGGCAGGGACTGATGGGAATGGCCAAATATTCTCTGTACACCGCTGCAGAATAGGTGTGCGCTATATAAATAACTGGTAATGTAAGCGGTATTCCCTGGGCCTGTCCTGTCGGCTGCGAGTGGAAGCTGGCGGCATTGCTGACGCCCCTAACTGATAATCCCGGCTCCTCTCCTAGAGAACATCTGTAGAGAGGCCTGCCCTGCATCTGCTTTTACTATTCCCAGCTGCACCATGATGTTGGAAGAGGAATATGTCATATTGGCGGGCTGGCAGTTTCCTTGAAAGAAAATACCTGGTGCTCAGGTTTCTTATCTGAATTATCTAGAAAGATTACACTACGGAATGAAACGAGAGCCTGGTGCAGACAAACCAGTTTTAATGAAGGGAAGTGAAGTGATTGGTTTGTATGGGAACAACAATGTGCTGCAATCTGCTCAGCCATCATGTAGCACCCTGGGGCCGCTCTCGCATACAGTCACCACATGGGACAGTAATATGTGGCTATAGTCCCTATTTGGCCAGATCTCTGGCCACGGCTGGATGTGAAGCAGAGTCACAGAATGTCTCTACTATTGCTGACAGCAGAGAGAGGTGGGGGGGTCAGTCACATTTAACTAGGTTCTAAACTCCTTTATGCTTCGTCCAAGGTCACACACCTAAAGCTGTTGTTGTAGGACAAGTTGTTATTCTCCCAATATAGATTCTCAGTACAGGATAAGAGAGTAGTGTTGCAAGACGCCCTCTGCTCACAGGGCAGCTGCCTCTTACGTACAGCTGTTGTCTATCAGGTGTTAGATCAGTGACATGCAGGTGTAGGAGACGCCCATACAGGTGAGTGTGGTGGGGACTGACAAATGGATGGCCTCATGCCAACTCTAATGAGGGGGTTGTTCCATATCTGAGGCGTAACACTTTATGTATACGAGTACATACCTACATACATATATAATGGATTTGGTGGTGGCATGCTCTGGAAGAACAGGATAGTCGTGTGTTACACCTACACTGTCTTTCCCTTCAATTATTAATGTTCAGTGATTCTGTGCCTGTACTTTATTCATATGAATATTGGAATAAGACTTTTATACAGAGTCCTCAGCCGTGAGAGGTGCGCTGCCCACTGGCCGCCATTGCATACATCTGCTTGCTGGGCCTGGTCGTCCTCTTTCCCCCTCAATGGGTGCATTGGAAAAGAGTGTGGTTTAATAAATTTTCTGCTGCCGGCTCCACAGGGAATGACATTGGAGTGTAGAGTAGGATCTTGATCCGAGGCACCAACAGGCTAAAAGCTTTGACTGTTCCCAGAATGCACAGCGCCGCCTCCTCTATAACCCCGCCTCCGTGCACAGGAGCTCAGTTTCTGCTGCGGGGTACACTGGGCTCCACAAGTCTGGACAATGGGGTGTAGAGTAGGATCTTGATCCGAGGCTCCAACAGGCTCAAAGCTTTGACTTCCCAGAATGCACAGCGCCACCTCATCTATAACCCCGCCTCCCAGCACAGGAGCTCAGTTTGTCAGTTGGTGCTGCAGTAAGCAGGCACTTAACAGAGGGGCTGCTCCAGGCAGCCCTAAGAAAAGCTTTTTATGAGGTAAAAATGTGAAGACTTCAAGGGCAGCAGCGGTGGTAAATGTCTTGTGACATTCTCTGCTGCAGCTCCAGCCTTTCCCAGCGGCGCTGTACACTCCCGAGCCCTGGTTGCCGGGTACCTACAGCAGAGGCTCCGGTTTACTTCACGTTAGGCACACACGGCTGGGGCTCTCCAGGATCGCGTGGCCGCGCTTCGGGAGGTGGTAAGTGGGTCCCGCTCGCGGGACCCGGTCTTTATCGCAATCCGGCGCGGTCAGTGGGAGGCGGTCCGCGCGCGCTGGCGGTGGACACTGTGGATACAGGCGATCCCACTAGATCACCAGGGCATGGGCGCAGGTCAGGTTTTCTCTTAAAACCGATTTTAATATCGCCCACAGTACCCGGTGGTTTTGCCAGCAAGGAGGATAAGGCTTAGATCTGAAGCCCCTCCCCCAGCCCCAGGGCGCCATTTCCAGCAAGTGTTCCCGCCCTGGAGCTGCATCTCTGTCTTTTCCTCACTCCCTGTCAGTGTCTGCGGCGCCATTACTCCTCAGCTCACTGTTCCTGGGACTGCTTGGGCAAATCCTCCTATGTAAAGCTGCCTGGTTGTCAGTGCTGTGACTTTACATGACACTTAAGTATTCTACCTGCCTTTTTAGTCTGTGATAGTAAGAAAGAGTGAATTTAGTCAGGGGTTTATAGTACAATTACCCTGTGATATACATCCAGTTTCTTACTGTGTAGTGTTATATCTATTGACTATATAGCTGTGTAAGCTAGTCCAGTGCAGTATTATTGTCTGTAATAACCTCTGGATTGTACAAACTGTGACTATTTGTGTGTGCATTGATAGCTGAGTGGTGTCCATCTCGTGTCTTTCACTCAACTTGCTATCCCTATATTCTATAACCTGAGGGGGCTTGGTGCGTCAGGTGTTATTTAATATAGGATTTTCACAAAGATATACTGTATTACGTATTTCTCTGACGTCCTAAGTGGATGCTGGGACTCCGTAAGGATCATGGGGAATAGCGGCTCCGCAGGAGACTGGGCACAACTAAAAGAAAGCTTTTGGTCTAACTGGTGTGCACTGGCTCCTCCCTCTATGACCTTCCTCCAGACCTCAGTTAGAATCTTGTGCCCGGCTGAGCTGGATGCACATTGGGGCTCTCCTGAGCTCCTAGAAAAGAAAGTATATTTTAGGTTTTTTATTTTCAGTGAGATCTGCTGGCAACAGACTCACTGCTACGAGGGACTAAGGGGAGAAGAAGCGAACCTACCTGCTTGCAGCTAGCTTGGGCTTCTTAGGCTACTGGACACCATTAGCTCCAGAGGGATCGAACACAGGGCCCGACCTCGATCGTCCGGAGCCGCGCCGCCGTCCCCCTTACAGAGCCAGAAGCATGAAGATGGTCCTGAAAATCGTCGGCAGAAGACTTCGGTCTTCAACAAGGTAGCGCACAGCACTGCAGCTGTGCGCCATTGCTCCTCATGCACACCTCACACTCCGGTCACTGATGGGTGCAGGGCGCTGGGGGGGGGGGCGCCCTGGGCTGCAATATTAAGTACCTTGGCTGGCAAATAATCACAATATATAGTCCCAGAGGCTATATATGTGAAAAATACCCCTGCCAGGATCCATAAAAAAAGCTGGAGAAAGTCAGCCGAAAAAGGGGCGGGGCTATCTCCCTCAGCACACTGGCGCCATTTTTCCCTCACAGCTCCGCTGGAAGGATCGATCCCAGGCTCTCCCCTGCAGTTTCAAGCTACAAAGGGTAAAAAAGAGAGGGGGGGCACTAAATTTAGGCGCAGCAGTATATATATAAGCAGCTATAAGGGAAAATCACTCAGTTATAGTGTTCATCCCTGTGTTATATAGCGCTCTGGTGTGTGCTGGCATACTCTCTCTCTGTCTCCCCAAAGGGCTTTGTGGGGTCCTGTCCTCTGTCAGAGCATTCCCTGTGTGTGTGCGCGGTGTGTCGGTACGGCTGTGTCGACATGTTTGATGAGGAGGCTTATGTGGAGGCGGAGCAGATGCCGATAAATGTGATGTCACCCCCTGCGGGGCCGACACCTGAGTGGATGGTTATGTGGAAGGAATTACGCGACAGTGTCGACTCCTTACATAAAAGGTTTGACGACATACCAAATATGGGACAGCCGGCTTCTCAGCCTGTGCCTGCCCAGGCGTCTCAAAAGCCATCAGGGGCTCTAAAACGCCCGCTACCTCAGATGGCAGACACAGATGTCGACACGCGGATACTGACTCCAGTGTCGACGACGATGAGACTAATGTAACTTCCAATAGGGCCACACGTTACATGATTGAGGCTATGAAAAATGTGTTGCACATTTCTGATGTTACCCCAGGAACCACAAAAAAGGGTATTATGTTTGGAGAGAAAAAACTACCAGTAGTTTTTCCTCCATCTGAGGAATTAAATGAAGTGTGTGAAGAAGCGTGGGCTTCCCCCGATAAGAAACTGGTAATCTCTAAAAGGTTACTAATGACGTACCCTTTCCCGCCAGAGGATAGGTCACGTTGCGAAACATCCCCTAGGGTGGATAAAGCGCTCACACGCTTGTCAAAGAAGGTGGCACTACCGTCTCCGGATACGGCCGCCCTAAAGGAGCCTGCTGATAGAAAGCAGGAGGCTATCCTGAAGTCTGTATATACACACACAGGTATTATACTGAGACCAGCTATTGCTTCAGCATGGATGTGCAGTGCTGCAGCTGCGTGGTCAGATTCCCTGTCGGAAAATATTGATACCCTAGACAGGGACACTATATTGCTAACCGTAGAGCATATAAAAGACGCAGTCTTATACATGAGAGATGCACAGAGGGATATTTGCCGGCTGGCATCTAAAATAAGTGCAATGTCCATTTCTGCCAGGAGAGGGTTATGGACTCGGCAGTGGACAGGTGATGCAGATTCTAAAAGGCACATGGAAGTTTTGCCTTATAAGGGTGAGGAGTTGTTCGGGGATGGTCTCTCGGACCTCGTTTCCACAGCAACAGCTGGGAAGTCAGCATTTTTACCCCATGTTCCCTCACAGCCAAAGAAAGCACCGTATTATCAGGTACAGTCCTTTCGGCCCCATAAGGGCAAGCGGGTTAAAGGCGCGTCCTTTCTGCCCAGAGGTAGAGGAAAAAAGCTGCAGCATACAGCCAGTTCCCAGGAGCAAAAGTCCTCCCCCGCTTCCTCCAAGTCCACCGCATGACGCTGGGGCTCCACAGGCGGAGCCAAGTACGGTGGGGGCCCATCTCAAAAACTTCAGCAATCAGTGGGCTCGCTCACGGGTGGATCCCTGGATCCTTCAAGAAGTATCTCAGGGGTACAAGCTGGAATTCGAGACGTATACCCCCCCCCGCCGTTTCCTCAAATCTGCCTTGCCAACAACTCCCTCAGGCAGGGAGGCAGTGCTAGAGGCAATTCACAAGCTGTATTCCCAGCAGGTGATAGTCAAGGTGCCCCTCCTTCAACAAGGACGGGGTTACTATTCCACAATGTTTGTGGTACCGAAACCGGACGGTTCGGTGAGACCCATTTTAAATTTGAAATCCTTGAACACATATATAAAAAAATTCAAGTTCAAGATGGAATCGCTCAGGGCGGTTATTGCAAGCCTGGACGAGGGGGATTACATGGTATCACTGGACATCAAGGATGCTTACCTGCATGTCCCCATTTACCATCCTCACCAGGAGTACCTCAGATTTGTGGTACAGGATTGTCATTACCAATTCCAGACGTTGCCGTTTGGTCTATCCACGGCTCCGAGGGTATTTACCAAGGTAATGGCCGAAATGATGATACTCCTTCGAAAAAAGGGAGTTTTAATTATCCCGTACTTGGACGATCTCCTGATAAAGGCGAGGTCCAGGGAGCAGTTGTTGGTCGGGGTAGCACTATCTCGGGAGGTGCTACAACAGCACGGCTGGATTCTAAATATTCCAAAGTCACAGCTGGTCCCTACGACACGTCTACTGTTCCTGAGGATGGTTCTGGACACAGAACAGAAAAAAGTGTTTCTCCCGGAGGAGAAGGCCAAGGAGCTGTCATCTCTAGTCAGAGGCCTCCTAAAACCAAAACGGGTGTCGGTGCATCACTGCACGCGAGTCCTGGGAAAAATGGTAGCTTCCTACGAAGCAATTCTATTCGGCAGGTTCCATGCAAGAACCTTTCAGTGGGACCTGTTGGACAAGTGGTCCGGATCGCATCTTCAGATGCATCGGCTGATAACCCTGTCTCCAAGGACCAGGGTGTCTCTGCTGTGGTGGCTGCAAAGTGCTCATCTTCAAGAGGGCCGCAGATTCGGCATACAGGACTGGGTCCTGGTGACCACGGATGCCAGCCTTCGAGGCTGGGGGGCAGTCACACAGGGAAGAAACTTCCAAGGACTATGGTCAAGTCAGGAGACTTCCCTACACATAAATATTCTGGAACTGAGGGCCATTTTCAATGCCCTAAGTTAGGCAAAACCCCTGCTTCAAAACCAGCCGGTACTGATCCAGTCAGACAACATCACGGCAGTCGCCCATGTAAACCGACAGGGCGGCACAAGAAGCAGGACGGCGATGGCAGAAGCCACAAGGATTCTCCGATGGGCGGAAAATCACGTGTTAGCACTGTCAGCAGTGTTCATTCCGGGAGTGGACAACTGGGAAGCAGACTTCCTCAGCAGGCACGACCTCCACCCGGGAGAGTGGGGACTTCATCCAGAAGTCTTCCAACTGATTGTAAACCGTTGGGAAAGGCCACAGGTGGACATGATGGCGTCCCGCCTAAATGATCTCAGAGACCCATGGCCTCTGCCACTCAGACAGGACCTGCTGCAGCAGGGGCCCTGTCTGTTCCAAGACTTACCGTGGCTGCGTTTGACGGCATGGCGGTTGAACACCGGATCCTGAAGGAAAAGGGCATTACAGAGGAAGTCATTCCTACGCTGATTAAAGCTAGGAAAGAAGTGACCGCAAACCATTATCACCGCATTTGGCGAAAATATGTTGCGTGGTGTGAGGCCAGGAAGGCCCCAACGGAGGAATTTCAGCTGGGCCGTTTTCTGCACTTCCTACAGTCAGGGGTGACTATGGGCCTAAAATTGGGTTCCATTAAGGTCCAGATTTCGGCTCTATCGATTTTCTTCCAGAGAGAACTGACTTCACTACCTGCATATTCAGCCCCCTTTTGTGCCTCCAGTGGCACCTTGGGATCTCAACGTGGTGTTGGATTTCCTAAAGTCACATTGGTTTGAGCCACTTAAAACCGTGGAATTAAAATATCTCACGTGGAAAGTGGTCATGCTGTTGGCCTTGGCTTCGGCCAGGCGTGTGTCAGAATTGGCGGCTTTGTCATGTAAAAGCCCTTATCTAATTTTCCATATGGATAGGGCAGAATTGAGGACTCGTCCCCAGTTTCTCCCTAAGGTGGTATCAGCCTTTCATTTGAACCAACCTATCGTGGTGCCTGCGGCTACTAAAGACTTGGAGGCTTCCAAGTTGTTGGACGTAGTCAGGGCCCTGAAAATTTATGTTTCCAGGACAGCTAGTGTCAGGAAAACTGACTCGTTGTTTATCCTGTATGCACCCAACAAGCTGGGGGCTCCTGCTTCAAAGCAGACTATTGCTCGCTGGATCTGTAGTACGATTCAGCTTGCACATTCTGCGGCTGGACTGCCGCATCCTAAATCAGTGAAAGCCCATTCCACGAGGAAGGTGGGCTCTTCTTGGGCGGCTGCCCGAGGTGTCTCAGCTCTACAACTTTGCCGAGCAGCTACTTGGTCGGGGTCAAACACATTTGGTAAATTCTACAAGTTTGACACCCTGGCTGAGGAGGACCTAGAGTTTGCCCATTCGGTGCTGCAGAGTCATCCGCACTCTCCCGCCCGTTTGGGAGCTTTGGTATAATCCCCATGGTCCTTACGGAGTCCCAGCATCCACTTAGGACGTCAGAGAAAATAAGATTTTACTCACCGGTAAATCTATTTCTCGTAGTCCGTAGTGGATGCTGGGCGCCCATCCCAAGTGCGGATTGTCTGCAATACTTGTATATAGTTATTGTTTAACTAAAGGGTTATTGTTGAGCCATCTGTTGAGAGGCTCAGTTATTGTTCATACTGTTAACTGGGTATAGTATCACGAGTTATACGGTGTGATTGGTGTGGCTGGTATGAGTCTTACCCGGGATTCAAAATCCTTCCTTATTGTGTACGCTCTTCCGGGCACAGTATCCGAACTGAGGTCTGGAGGAGGGTCATAGAGGGAGGAGCCAGTGCACACCAGTTAGACCAAAAGCTTTCTTTTAGTTGTGCCCAGTCTCCTGCGGAGCCGCTATTCCCCATGGTCCTTACGGAGTCCCAGCATCCACTACGGACTACGAGAAATAGATTTACCGGTGAGTAAAATCTTATTTTTTCTCTGTGATTTAGTCACCATGTCTCTCCTTTATCTCTGCTGGTGCTGACTACACTGCGCAGGGGTTTGGGTTTAGGGATATAGTGCTGCTAATAATTGTACTGTGTTACCTCATACTGCAAGTTATATCATGTCTGCTTCTGAGGGTAACTGTTCTGGGGCGGAACACACTGCTGGTGTTGCTGAAGCCACAGGCACATATGGGGAGAATATAGCAGCTGTAGGCTCTGGTTCTGGGGGCTCCTTACCCCCAGTGGGACTGTGGCAACGGAGGCACATACTGACCCTCCGTGGGCCGCTTTTTCCACGCTTCTGCATACGCTAGTTCATAAACTAACACCCCCTATGGGACCCCCAATGCTGGTACAACCGTATGTGGTCCCTGCAGCTAACCCGCCGTGGGCGGACGATTTATCTGCTCAATTAAAGAAGTTGAACCAGTCCCTGACTACTAAAAAGTCTGACCAACGCTCGCCTAAGTTCAAGAGGTCCTCTAAGCGTGCGCTAGTCTCCTCACAACCCACTACTGTCACTGACACCTCGTCTGATGAAGACAGCACATACACTGACCCCACAGGTTCTGACTCAGATACGGCTGATGGGGAGGGTAGTTCACATGTGGATGTTCCTGATCTTTTGGAGGCTATTAAATTAATTCTGCAGATTACGGATGATCCCGAGCCATCCGTTCCTCCTAAGAAACCAGATAGGTTCAACCGTCAGAAGGTGATTAAACAAGTTTTACCTCACTCTGACCACCTAGTGGATATACGTCAGGAACCCTGGCAAAGCTCGGGTACGAAGTTTGTGCCTCAAAAGAAGATGCTGGCTCGCTATCCCCTTGCGCCAGAGCTGTCTAAGAATTGGGAAACGCCTCCTCCAGTAGACTCACATGTGGCTAGGATGGTGGTTTCCTCAATTCTACCTGTCACTACCGTCACGTCTCTAAAAGAGCCTACGGATAAACGTGTCGAGGGTTGTCTAAAAGCGATTTACACCCTCACGGGTGCTGCACAAAGGCCCACTATTGCAGCGACATGGGCTGCAGAGGCCATTGAAGCGTTGGCCCTGGAGTTAGAGGCTGAAATCTCCTCTGACCATGCTAGACAATGCTTGTCATATATTGTCACAGCTTCTCGATATATTAAAGAGGCGGCTTCTGATGCCGGTATTCTAGCAGCCAAGGCCTCTACTACGTCAGTCCTGGCTCGCAGGATATTGTGGCTGAGATCCTGGTCTGTGGATCTGGACTCTAGAAAATCCCTGGAGGTACTCCCTTTCAAGGGAGGTATTCTGTTTGGGGAGGACTTAAATAAGATAGTGGCTGACTTGGCTACTGCCAAAACTGCCTGTCTGCCTAATACAGCTCCTTCTGTGTCGAAGGCCAAAGGCACGTCCTTTCGCCCCTTTCGTCCTTCAGGTAAAGCAAAAGGTCAGGTGTACCATACGCAGGCCCGCACTTCCAAACCTGGTAAGCCGAAGCCCAAAAGAGCCTGGGCTGCCCGTCAGCCAGCAGCCAAGACCGATAAGCCTGCCGCATGACGGGGCGGGCCTCCCCCTGGGGGATCCCAGGGTGGGGGGCCGGCTTCTAGGGTATACCCAGGAATGGTTGAAGACCACTTCAGATGCCTGGGTACGGGAAGTCGTCACTCGAGGTTACGCCATAGCCTTCAAAAACCGACCCCCTCATCGATTTTGCCAGACAGACGTCCCGTCGGACCAGACAAAGGCAAACACTCTGCATTCGGTGGTACAGACCCTCCTGGATACAGGAGTCGTAGTACAGGTGCCTCTTGCTCAGAGGGTACTATACTCCGCTGTTTCTAGTCCCTAAACCGAATGGGTCCTCCCGGCCCATTCTCAACCTCAAGGCACTGAACAAATTTGTGAAGGTTTCCAAGTTCCGTATGGAAAACCCTTCGCTCTATAGTTCTGGCCTTGGAACCTGGGGACTACATGGTCTCCCTGGACATACAGGATGCTTACCTGCATATTCCTATAGCAGTGTCACATCAACAATACCTGAGGTTCGCTATTGGCAACCTCCATTACCAATTTCGGGCGTTACCTTTTGGTTTAACAACGGCTCCGTGAGTCTTCACCAAAGTTATGACGGTGGTACTCCGCCGTCAAGGGGTCAGGATACTGCCGTATCTGGACGACTTGTTAATCCTGGCAAATTCCCCAGATCTTCTCCTGCGTCATCTGGATATGACGGTCCGGTTTCTACAAGCCCACGGGTGGCTCATCAACTGGAAGAAATCCTCCCTGGTCCATGCTCAGAGCATGGTGCATCTGGGAGCGCTGTTGGACACTCACAACCAGAGGTTGTTCTTGTCTCAGGAGAAAGTCCTGAAACTTCAGGACAGGATTCGTTGCTTCCTTTCTCGTCCGCAAGTGTTGATACATTCGGCAATGCAGGTGCTGGGCCTCATGGTGTCAGCATTCGACATGGTGAAGTATGCTCAATTCCATTCTCGCCCCCTCCAGAAGCTGATTCTAGCCAAGTGGGACGGCCTGTCTCACCGGATCAGGTCTCACATGATCTCTTTGACTCCGGAGGTCCGTCTGTCGCTGCTCTGGTGGCTCCTGGACCGACAATTGTGCAGAGGCTGTCCCTTCTGGATATCCAACTGGGTCCTGTTGACGACAGATGCCAGTCTAAGAGGTTGGGGCGCGGTGCTGGAGCAGCACTCCTTGCAGGGTCGGTGGACCAAGGAGGAATCTCTCCTCTCGATCAACATTCTGGAATTGCGGGCGGTCTTCAAAGCGTTGAACCTATCCCAGCATTTGATTCAGAACCGTCCTGTTCAAGTACAGTCGGACAACGCCACCACAGTGGCTTACATAAATCATCAAGGCGGCACTCAAAGCCGTTTGGTAATGAAGGAAGCCTCACGGATTCTACGTTGGGCAGAACGCCATCTACCGGCAATATCGGCAATATTCATTCCAGGAGTCCTGAATTGGGAAGCGGACTTTCTCAGTCGTCAGGACGTGCATGCCGGCGAGTGGGGCCTCCATCCAGAAGTGTTTCAACTCCTCGTGGAAAGGTGGGGTCTTCCAGATGTGGGTCTGATGGCGTCTCGACACAATCACAAGGTTCCGGTCTTCGGAGCAAGGACAAGGGATCCTCAAGCAGCATTCGTGGATGCGCTGGCAGTGCCGTGGAGGTTTCGGCTGCCGTACGTGTTCTCTCTGCCCAGGGTAATTCGGAAGTTCAAGCAAGAAAAAGGAAATCTGCTTCTCATAGCTCCGGCGTGGCCCAGACGGCACTGGTTCTCAGACCTGTAAGGCCTTTTGTCAGAGTGTCCACTTCTACTTCCACAACGCCCAGACCTCCTCGTTCAGGGCCCCTGTGTCTACCAGGACCTAGCCCGGCTGTCTTTGACGGCGTGGCTCTTAAAGCTTCCGTCTTAAGAGCTAAGGGTTTTTCTGAAGAGGTCATTAAAACTATGTTGCGGGCCCGGAAACCTGCCTCTGCTCGGATTTACCATCGGGTCTGGCATTCCTACTTTGTTTGGTGCGCATCTAACCATTATGTCGCTTCCAAGTTTAGTACAGCCAAACTTTTGGCTTTTCTACAGCAGGGCCTACATTTAGGCCTGCGTCTGGCCTCCCTAAAGGTTCATATTTCTGCCTTGTCGGTGTGGTTTCAGAGAAAAATTGCGACTTTACCTGATGTTCATACTTTCACTCAGGGTGTGTTGCGTATCCAACCTCCCTATGTCCCGCCTGTGGCTCCTTGGGACTTGTCGGTGGTTTTGGAGGCGTTGCAGGAGCCTCCATTTGAACCTCTTGGTTCAAGCTGACCTTAAGTGGCTTTCCCTTAAGGTGGTGTTCTTGCTGGCTATTGCCTCTGCTAGAAGAGTGTCGGATTTGGGTGCCTTGTCTTGTAGTTCCCCATATCTGATTTTTCACCGTGACCAGGCGGTTCTTAGGACTCGTCCTGGATATTTACCTAAGGTGGTTTCTTCGTTCCACCTTAATCAGGAGATTGTGGTTCCAGCTTTTGTTTCTCCTGATTTGTCTCCCAAAGAGCGGTCTTTGGATGTGGTACGGGCAGGGCCGGTGCTAGGGTGTTCGGCGCCCCCCTGCAAACTATAAATTTGCGCCCTCCCATTTTCCTTTGGCGCGCGCCGGGAAAAGGGGTGTGGTCTCACAAGTAAGGGGCATGGCCACACAGTAGTACCCCCATTTAAAATTACGCCACAATGTAGCACAATCTTATTAATCTTATACGTAATGCCCCACCCGTAGTAGTAGCGTCCTTATACGTTATGCCCCACCCGTAGTAGTAGCGTCCTTATTTGTAATGCACCCCAGTAGTAGTAGCATCCTTATACATAATGCCCCCCCAGTAGCAGTAGCATCCTTATACATAATGCCCCCCGAGTAGTAGTAGCATTCTTATACATAATGCACCCACAGTAGTAGTAGCGTCCTTGTACGTAGTGCACCCCCAATAGTAGACGCGTCCTCATACGTAATACCCCCCAGTAGTAGTAGCATCCTTATACATAATACCCCCCCAGTAGTAGTAGTAGCATCCTTATACATAATGCCCCCCCCCCCCCCAGTAGTAGTAGCGTCCTTATACGTAATGCCCTCCCGGTAATAGTAGCGTCCTTGTACATAATGCCCCCCCAGTAGTAGTAACGTTCTTATACGTAGTGCACCCCAGTAGTAGTATCGTCCTTATATGTAATGCCCCCAGCCCCAGTAGTAGTAGCGTCCTTACACGTAATGGCCCCCCCAGTAGTAGCGTTGTTACACGTAATGCCCCCTGTAGTAATAGCGTCCTTATACGTAATGGCCCCCCAGTAGTGGCGTCCATAGAGCGCGCGCACAGACATACCTCACACACACAATTCACACATATATACACACACACTTCTCTCTCACCCTCCACTTACCTAATCCAGTCTCCCTCTGTACAGCAGCCAGGTCCGTGTAGCTCCGCCCCCTTATGGCCCGTTTAGCCCCGCCCCCTACCGTCCCGTGTAGCTCCGCCCCCTTCTGTCCCGTACTCGGCGCTCTCACACAGATGAGGTGAGGGAGGAGGCGTATCATGCTGCAGGTGCCCGCTGCCAGTGCCTATCATACAGTGACAGACACAGCAGTGGCAGCAGCAGCAGGGGGGACAGGACGGCGCAGCAGGGAAGGGATGCAGAGTAGGGGAAGCGCCTATCCGTCCCAGCGCCTCCCTGCACTGCATCCCTTCGCTGAGCGGGTAGCGCCGGGCCTGGGTACGGGCTCTCCGTATCTATGTGAAGAGAACTGCTTCTATTCTAAAGTCTGATTCTCTCTTTGTTTTGTTTGGATTTCACAAATGTGGCTGGCCTGCTCACAAGCAGACCCTGGCCAGGTGGATTAGAATGGTAATTGCGCATGCTTATGTAAAGACTGGTCTGTCAGCTCCTGTTCACATTACGGCCCATTCTACTCGGTCTGTTGGACCTTCTTGGGTGGCCCAACGTGGTGCGACCCGTGACCAATTGTGCAAGGCGGCTACGTGGTCCTCCGGGAACACGTTCATAAGGTTCTATGCCTTCGATACTGCCGCTTCCCAGGATGCTTCCTTTGGACGCCGGGTTCTTGTGCCCGCTACAGTACGTCCCCTCCCATAAGGAACTGCTTTAGGACATCCCCATTGTCCAGACTTGTGGAGCCCAGTGTACCCCGCAGCAGAAAACGAGTTTTATGGTAAGAACTTACCCTTGTTAAAACTCTTTCTGCGAGGTACACTGGGCTCCACAAGGCGCCCACCCTGACGCACTTAACTTCTTTGGGTTGATATGGCATTAGCCGCTGACACTTCTCTTGTCGTGAGAGTGTGGTGTATGTGGCTACTAACTGTTGTCGTCTCTTTTCCTGCTACTGCATTGGGCTGGTTAACTAATCTGAGCTCCTGTGCTGGGAGGCGGGGTTATAGAGGAGGCGGCGCTGTGCATTCTGGGAACAATCAAAGCTTTGAGCCTGTTGGTGCCTCAGATCAAGATCCTACTCTACACCCCATTGTCCAGACTTGTGGAGCCCAGTGTACCTCGCAGAAAGAGTTTTAACAAGGGTAAGTTCTTACCATAAAACTCGTTTTTGTAGTTGGTGCCATGCAGTGCAGGCATACAACAGCCCTCAGAAGAGCTTTTCAAAGTGAAAAATGAAGACTTCAAGGGCAGCAGAGACACTGTGTGTGTTAGATGTCAGTCAGACATCTCCTGCTGCAGCTCCATCACCTCCCCCAGCGGCGCTGTATACTCCCGCGCCCTGGTTGCCGGGTACTTACAGCAGAGGCTCCGGTTTTCATCTATCAGTCACACACCCCACCGCAGCTCTCCAGGATCGCGTGGCCGCACTCAGGGAGGAGGTAAGAGGGTTCCCCAGGCGGGACCCGCTGGAAATCGCAATCTGGTGCGGCCGGTAGGAGGCGGGCTGCACGTGCTGGTGTGGACACTGGCAGTACAGGGACCCCACTAGACCACCAGGGCAAGGGCACAGGTCGGTTTTATTAAAAACCGTTTGCTATAAAGCCTGCAGTACTCGGTGGTGAAGTCCAGCAAAAGGATAAGGCTTTGACCTGTAGCCCCTCCCCCAGCCCCAGGGTGCCATTTAGAGTAAATGTTCCCGCTGTGGAGCTGCATATCTCTCTCCCTCACTCCGTCAGTGTTTGGGTGCCTCTGTAAAGCCGCCTGCATGTCAGCGCTGTGCATTTTACAGGACACAAGTATTCTACATGTCTGCTGACAGTGTTAGTTAAGAAACTGCATTTAGTCAGGGTTATTTAGTACAAGTACCCTGTGCTATACATCCAGTCTTTACTGTGCATTGATATATCTATTGAGTGTATAGCTATACTTAGTGTTACTATGTATTGCTAGTCCAGTGCAGTTTTATTGCATGTCATGATTTCTGCATTGTACATGTGACTCTGTGTGTGCATATAGTTGCTGTGTGACCTCCATTTCGTGTATCTCACTCAGATTGCTATCCCTATATTCTGTAACCTGAGGGGGCTAAGTGCGTCAGGGTTATAATTAATATAGGTGTTTCACAAGATATACTTATTGTGTATTTCTCTGACGTCCTAGAGGATGCTGGGTACTCCGTAAGGACCATGGGGAATAGACGGGCTCCGCAGGAGACTGGGCACTCTAAAAGAAAGATTAGGTACTATCTGGTGTGCACTGGCTCCTCCCTCTATGCCCCTCCTCCAGACCTCAGTTAGAATCTGTGCCCGGCTCGAGCTGGTTGCACACTAGGGGCTCTCCTGAGCTTCTAGTAAAGAAAGTATTTGTTAGGTTTTTTATTTTCAGTGAGATCTGCTGGCAACAGACTCACTGCTACGAGGGACTTAGGGGAGAGAAGCGAACCTACCTGCTTGCAGCTAGCTTGGGCTTCTAGGCTACTGGACACCATTAGCTCCAGAGGGATCGAACACAGGCCCAGCCTCGGTCGTCCGGTCCCGGAGCCGCGCCGCCGTCCCCCTTGCAGAGCCAGAAGAAAAAAGAACGTCCTGGAAATCGGCGGCTGAAGACTCCGGTCTTCATTAAGGTAGCACACAGCACTGCAGCTGTGCGCCATTGCTCCCTATGCACACCACATACTCCGGTCACTGATGGGTGCTGGGGGGGGGGGCGCCCTGGGCTGCAATTAGAGTACCTTAAAATGGCAAAAAAACACATAATATAGTCTAATAAACTATATATGTGTAAAAATCCCCTGCCATAATATTAATAAAAGAGCGGGATAAGCCCGCCGAGAAGGGGGCGGGGCTATCTCCCTCAGCACACTGGCGCCATTTTCTCTTCACAGTTCCGCTGGAAGACAGCTCCCCAGGCTCTCCCCTGCAGTTTCCAGGCTCAAAGGGTTAAAAAGAGAGGGGGGGCACTAAATTTAGGCGCAAACTATACATGTTCAGCAGCTATAGGGAAAAATCACTTTCTGTAATAGTGTAAATCCCTAATTATATAGCGCTGTGGTGTGTGCTGGCATACTCTCTCTCTGTCTCCCCAAAGGACTTTGTGGGGTCCTGTCCTCAGTCAGAGCATTTCCTGTGTGTGTGCGGTGTGTCGGTACGGCTGTGTCGACATGTTTGATGAGGCTTATGTGGAGGCGGAGCAGGTGCCGATAAATGTGATGTCACCCCCTGCGGGGTCGACACCAGAGTGGATGGATATGTGGAAGGTATTAACCGACAGTGTCAACTCCTTACATAAAGGCTGGATGACGTAACAGCCGTGGGACAGCCGGCTTCTCAGTCCGTGCCTGCCCACGCGTCTCAAAGACCATCAGGGGCTCACAAACGCCCGCTACCTCAGATGGCAGATACAGATGTCGACACGGAGTCTGACTCCAGTGTCGACGAGGATGAGACATATACACAATCCACAAGGGGCATCCGTTGCATGATTACGGCAATGAAAAATGTGTTACACATTTCTGACATTAACCCAGGTACCACTAAAAAGGGTATTATGTTTGGGGAGAAAAAGCAGCCAGTGTTTTCTCCCCCATCAGATGAGTTGAATGAAGTGTGTGAAGAAGTGTGGGGTTCCCCCGATAAGAAACTGGTAATTTCTAAAAAAATTACTGATGGCGTACTCTTTCCCGCCAGAGGATAGGTCACGTTGGGAGATATCTCCTAGGGTGGATAAGGCGCTCACACGCTTGTCAAAAAAGGTGGCACTGCCGTCTCAGGATACGGCCGCCTTGAAGGAGCCTGCTGATAGAAAGCAGGAGGCTATCCTGAAGTCTGTATATACACACTCAGGTACTATACTAAGACCTGCAATTGCTTCAGCATGGATGTGTAGTGCTGCTGCAGCGTGGTCTGATACCCTGTCAGATAATATTGATACCCTCGACAGGGATACTATTTTGCTAACCATAGAGCATATTAAAGACGTAGTCTTATATATGAGGGATGCACAGAGGGATATTTGCCGGCTGGCATCTAGAATTAATGCAATGTCCATCTCTGCCAGGAGGGTATTATGGACCCGGCAGTGGACAGGTGATGCTGATTCTAAAAGGCACATGGAGGTTTTGCCTTATAAGGGTGAGGAATTGTTTGGGGATGGTCTCTCGGACCTCGTATCCACAGCAACAGCTGGGAAATCGATATTTTTACCTCAGGCTCCCTCACAACCTAAGAAAGCACCGTACTATCAGGTACAGTCCTTTCGGCCTCAGAAAGGCAAGCGGATCAAAGGTGCTTCCTTTCTGCCCAGAGGCAGGGGGAGAGGGAAAAGCTGCACCAGACAGCCAGTTCCCAGGAACAGAAATCCTCCCCTGCTTCTACTGAGTCCACCGCATGACACTGGGGCTCCACAGACGGAGCCAGGTGCGGTGGGGGCGTGTCTCCGGAACTTCAGCGACCAGTGGGTTCGCTCACAGGTGGATCTCTGGGTTCTACAAGTGGTATCGCAGGGATACAAGCTGGAATTCGAGGCGTCTCCCCCTCGCCGTTACCTCAAATCAGCCTTGCCAACTACTCCCCAGGACAGGGAGGTAGTACTGGTGGCAATTCACAAGCTGTACCTCCAGCAGGTGATAATAAAAGTTCCCCTCCTTCAACAGGGACGGGGTTACTATTCCACAATGTTTGTGGTACCGAAACCAGACGGTTCGGTGAGACCCATTCTAAATTTGAAATCCTTGAACACTTATATAAGGAATTTCGAGTTCAAAATGGAATCGCTCAGGGCGGTTATTGCAAGCCTGGAAGAGGGGGATTACATGGTATCACTGGACATCATGGATGCTTACCCACATGTCCCCATTTACCCACCTCACCAGGAGTACCTCAAGGTTGTGGTACAGAACTGCCATTACCAATTCCAGACGTTGCCGTTTGGTCTGTCCACGGCACCGAGGGTGTGTTCCAAGGTAATGGCCAAAATGATGATATTCCTTCGAAAGAAGGGAGTTATAATTATCCCGTACTTGGACGATCTCCTTATAAAGGCGAGGTCCAAAGAGCAGTCGTTGATCGGAGTAGCACTATCTCAGGAAGTGCTACAACAGCACGGCTGGATTCTGAATATCCCAAAGTCGCAGCTGGTTCCTACGACGCGTCTGCTGATATTGGGCATGTTTCTGGACACAGAACAGAAGAAGGTGTTTCTCCCGGAGGAGAAGGCCAAGGAGTTGTCATCTCGGGTCAGAGACCTCCTAAAACCAAAACAGGTGTCGGTGCATCATTGCACGCTAGTCCTGGAAAAGGTGGTAGCTTCTTACGAAGCAATTCCCTTCGGCAGGTTCCATGCAAGGAACTTTCAGTGGGACCTGTTAGACAAGTGAGGATCGCATCTTCAGATGCATCAGCTGATCACCCTGTCCCCGGGGCCAGGGTGTCTTTGCTGTGGTGGCTGCAGAGTGCTCATCTTCTTGAGGGCCGCAGATTCGGCATTCAGGACTGGGTCCTGGTGACCGCGGATGCAAGCCTCCGAGGTTGGGGAGCAGTCACTCAGGGAAGAAATTTCCAAGGACAATGGTCGAGTCAGGAGACTTCCCTACATAAATATTCTGGACCTAAGGGCCAGTTACAATACCCTAAGGCAAGCAGAACCCCTGCTTCAAAACCAGGCGGTGCTGATTCAGTCAGACAACACCACGGCTGTCGCCCATGTAAACCGACAAGGCGGCACAAGAAGCAGGATGGCGTTGGCAGAAGCCACAAGGATTCTCCGATGGGCGGAGTATCACGTGCTAACACTGTCAGCAGTGTTCATTCCGGGTGTGGAATACTAGGAAGCAGACTTCCTCAGCAGGCACGACCTCCACCCGGGAGAGTGGGGACTTCATCTAGAAGTTTTCACGCAGATTGTGAACCGTTGGGAACGGCCACAGGTGGACATGATGGCGTCCCGCCTCAACAAAAAGCTACAAAAGTATTGCGCCAGGTCAAGAGACCCTCAGGCGATAGCTGTGGACGCACTAGTGACACCGTGGGTGTACCAGTAGGTTTATGTGTTCCCTCCTCTTCCTCTCATACCCAAGGTACTGAGGATAGTAAGTAAGAGAGGAGTAAGAACTATACTCGTAGTTCCGGATTGGCCAGGAAGAACTTGGTACCCAGGACTACAAGAAATGATCTCGGAGGACCCATGGCCTCTGTGTCTCAGACGGACCTGTTACTGCAGGGGCCCTGTCTGTTCCAAGACTTACCGCGGCTGCGTTTGAAGGCTTGGTGGTTGAACGCAGGATCCTAACGGAAAAGGGCGTTCCAGATGAAGTGATTCCTACGCTGTTAAAGGCTAGGAAAGACGCTGCCTGAAGTGCAGATGTTGTTAAGGGAGTGCTGCATATTCAGCCCCCTTTTGTGCCTCCAGTGGCACCTTGGGATCTCAACGTAGTGTTGGTTTTCCTAAAATCACATTGTTTTGAGCCACTTCAGAACGTGGAGTTGAAGTATCTCACGTGGAACGTGGTCATAGATATATATATTTGGCCTTGGCTTCGGCTAGGCGTGTGTCAGAATTGGCGGCTTTGTCATGTGAAAGCCCTTATCTGATCTACCATAGGGACAGGGCAGAATTGAGGATTCGTCCCCAATTTCTCCCTAAGGTGGTATCAGCGTTTCATTTAAACCAACCTATTGTGGTGCCTGCGGCTACTCGGGACTTGGAGGCCTCCAAGTTGCTAGATGTAGTCCGGGCCCTGAAAATTTATGTTCCAGGACGGCTAGAGTCAAAAATACTGACTCGCTGTTATCCTGCATGCACCCAACAAGCTGGGTGCTCCTGCTTCTAAGCAGACTATTGCTCGCTGGATCTGTGGCGCGATTCAACTTAAACATTCTGCGGCTGGACTGCCGCATCCTAAATCAGTAAAAGCTCATTCCACGAGGAAGGGGGCTCTTCTTGGGCGCCTGCCCAAGGGGTCTCGGCATTACAAATTTGCCTAGCTGCTACCTGGTCGGGGTCAAACACGTTTGCAAAATTATACAAGTTTGATACCCTGGCTGAGGAGGACCTTGAGTTTGCTCATGCGGTGCTGCAGAGTCATCCGCACTCTCCCGCCCATTTGGGAGCTTTGGTATAATCCCCATGGTCCTTACGGAGTACCCAGCATTCACTAGGACGTCAGAGAAAATAAGAATTTACTCACCGGTAATGCTATTTCTCGTAGTCCGTAGTGGATGCTGGGAGCCCGTCCCAAGTGCGGACTCTCTGCAATACGTGTATATAGTTATTGCTTAACTAAAGGGTTTTGTTATGAGCCATCTGTTAATGAGGCTCATTTGTTGTTCATACTGTTAACTGGGTATAGTTATTACAAGTTGTACGGTGTGATTGGTGTGGCTGGTATGAGTCTTACCCGGGATTCCAAATCCTTTCCTTGTAGTGTCAGCTCTTCCGGGCAGTTTCCCTAACTGAGGTCTGGAGGAGGGGCATAGAGGGAGGAGCCAGTGCACACCAGATAGTACCTAATCTTTCTTTTAGAGTGCCCAGTCTCCTGCGGAGCCCGTCTATTCCCCATGGTCCTTACGGAGTACCCAGCATCCACTACGGACTACGAGAAATAGAATTACCGGTGACTAATTCTTATTTTTTCTCTGTTATTTTTAGTCACCATATACCTCTGGAACTCTGTTTGTGCTAATACACTACTCAGAAGGTTCTTGTCAGGTGTTGTGCTGCTTATATTGTACTGGGTTGCCTTGAATTGAGCTTTCAGATACGTCAGCTACAAGGGGCGACGGAGCTGGGGCTGATCCCACAGTGCGTGGTGGTGATGCTGCAGACACGTTTGAGGAGAATATAGCAGCAGAAGGTTCAGTTTCTGGGGGTTCCTTACCCCCCAGTGGGACCATAGCAGCGGGGGTTCAAAATGACCCACCTTGGGCTACTTTCTCCACGTTTTGGAATACGCTGGTAACTAGACTTACGCCCCCTATGGGACGTCCTGTACCGGTACAACTGCTTATGGTCCCTGCGGTTAATCCGCCATGGGCAGATCAACTGTCCACTCAGTTACAGCATTTGAACCAATCACTGATTAAACAGAAATCTCACCCTTGCCTGCCTAAGACCAAGGGGTCCTCTAAGCGTGCCATTACTTCCTCACAATCCACCAACGTCCCAGACACCTCATCTGATTAGGATGGCATATATACTGACCCCACAGACACTGATTCTGATACTTCTGATGGGGAATCTGTTTCACAGGTGGCTGTTCCTGACTTGTTGGAGGCTATCAGGTTAATTCTTCAAATTACTGATGACCCAGAGCCTGATACTGCCCCTAAGAAACCGGACAGATTTAAACGTCAGAAAGTGGTTAAACAAGTTTTACCTCACTCGGACCATTTAGTTGACATACGTCAGGAATCCTTGGAAAAGCCAGGAAAGAAATTCACGCCTCACAAGAAGATGCTGTTTCGCTATACCCTCGCAGCGGAGCTAAGTAAAAATTGGGAGACACCCCTGCCAGTGGATTCGCAGGTGGTGCGGCTGGTGGTATCCTCAGCTCTGCCTGTAACTACCATCACGTCTCTGAAAGAACGGACGGATAAGCACGTGGAGGGTTGTTTAAAGGCGATTTACACCCTAGCTGGTGCTGCGCATTTGCCCACCATTGCAGCGACTTGGGCTGCAGATGCTATTGAAGCGTGGGCTCAGGAGTTGGAAGCTGAGCTGCCTTCCCATGTTTCTGATCATGCTAGACAATGTCTGTTGTATATTGTCACAGCTTCTCATTACATTAAGGAGGTGGCTTCTGATGCCGGTATTCTGGCGGCCAAGGCTTCCACTACGTCCATTTTGGCTCGCCGGATTCTCTGGTTGTGGTCCTGGTCTGTGGATCTGGACATAAGAAAACACTGGAGGTGCTCCCTTTTAAGGGAGACATTCTTTTCGGAGAAGACCTCAACAAGATAGTGGCTGACTTAGCTTCTGCTAAAACAGCTTGTCTACCTAGTACTGCTCCTTCGGTACCGAAGGCTAATAGTACTTTCTTTCGCTCCTTTCGTCCTTCAGCAAAGGAAAGGGTCAGGCGTACCCAAAACAGGCCCGCACTTCCAAACCTAAATGGGCCTGGGCTGCCTGTTAGCCTGCTTCCAAAACTGACAAGCCTGCCGCATGACGGGTCGGGCCTCCATCTGGGGGAACCCAGGGTGGGGGGCCGACTTCTAGGGTTTACCCAGGAATGGTTGAAGACCACTTCAGATGCCTGGGTATGGGAAGTCATCACTCGAGGGTACGCCATATCCTTCAAAAATCGTCATCCTCATCGATTTTGCCTGACAGATGTCCCTTCGGATCGGGTGAAGACAAAAACTCTTAAATCTGTGGTACAGTCCCTCCTGGACACAGGAGTAGTAGTACAGGTGCCTCTTGCTCAGAGAGGCAAGGGGTACTATTCACTGCTGTTCCTAGTCCCGAAACCGAATGGGTCCTCTCGGCCCATTGTCAACCTCAAGTCCTTGAACAAATTTGTGAGGGTCACCAAGTTTCGTATGGAAACCCTTCGCTCTATTGTTCTGGCCTTGGAACCTGGGGATTATATGGTCTCCCTGGATATACAGGATGCTTACCTGCATATTCCCATTGCAATGTCGCATCAGCAGTACCTGAGGTTTGTAGTTGGCAACCTCCATTACCAATTTCGGGTGTTACCTTTTTGGTTTGACCACGGCTCCGCGAGTCTTCACCAAGGTCATGGCGGTAATGACGGCTGTACTCTGCCGTCAAGGGGTCATGATCCTGCCGTATCTGGACGACTTATTGATCCTGGCAAATTCCCTAGAAATTCTCCTACCCCATCTGGATCTGACTATCTGGTTTCTGCATGCCCACGGGTGGCTCATCAACTGGAAGAAATCTTCCCTGGTCCCTGCTCAGAGCATGGTGCACCTGGGGGCATTGTTGAACACTCACAGGCAGCTGTTCTTGTCTCAGGAGAAAGTCCTGAAGCTTCAGGACAGGATTCGATGCTTCCTCTCTTGTCCGCAAGTGTCGATACATTCGGCAATGCAAGTGCTAGGTCTCATGGTGTTGGCTTTCGACATGGTGGAGTACGCTCAATTCCATTCCCGCCCTCTACAGAAACTGATTCTTGCCAGGTGGGAGGGCCTGCCTAACCGGATCAGGTCGCAAATGATCTCCTTGTCTCCGGAGGTCCGTCTGTCACTAAGCTGGTGGTTTCAGGACCATTGATTGAGCAGGGGTCGTCTCTTCTGGATCTCCAAGTGGGTCCTTCTGATGACGGATGCCAGTCTGAGGTTGGAGCGCGGTGTTGGAGCAACACTCGCTTCAGGGTCGGTGAACCAGGGAGGAGTCTCTCCTACCAATAAACATTCTGGAACTGCGGGCAGTGTTCAACTCGCAAAACTTGGCCCAGCATTTAATACGGAACAGACCTGTAAAAGTACAGTTGGACAACGCCACCACGGTGGCATACATCAATCATCAAGGTGGCACTCGAAGCCGCATGGCAATGAGGGAAGTGTCAAGGATTCTTCAGTGGGCGGAACGCCGTCTGCCAGCCATATCGGCAGTATTCATTCTGTGGGTCCTAAACTGGGAAGCGGACTTCCTCAGTCGTCAGGACGTACACGCCAGGGAGTGGAGCCTCCATCCAGAAGTGTTTCAACTCCTCGTGGACAAGTGGGGCCTTCCAGATGTGGACCTGATGGCATCTCGACACAATCACAAGGTTCCGGTCTTCGAAGCAAGGACAAGGGATCCTCAAGCAGCGTTCGTGGACGCTCTGGCAATTCCATGGAACTTTCGGCTGCCATACGTGTTCCCTCCGGTGTCACTCCTGCCCAGAGTAATAAGGAAGTTCAAGAAAGAAGGAGAAATCCTACTTCTGATCGCTCCCGCGTGGCCCAGAAGGCATTGGTTCTCAGACCTTTAGGGTCTCTCGATGGAGCTTCCTCTTCTACTTCCACAGCGCCCAGTTGAGACCCCTTGTTCAGGGCCCCTGTGTATATCTGGATTTAGCCCGGGTGGCTCTTGAAGCTTCCGTCTTGAGGGCTAAAGGATTTTCTGAGGCGGTCATTCAAACCATGTTGAAGGCCTGGAAACCGGCTTCTGCTCGGATTTATCATAGGGTCTGGAATTCTTACTTTGCTTGGTGCGCCTCTAACAATCATGACGCTTACAAGTTTAGTACGGCCAAACATTTGGCCTTTCTACAACAGGGCCTGGACTTGGGCCTTCGTCTGGCCTCCATCAAGGTTCATATTTCTGCCTTGTCGGTGTGGTTCCAGAGAAAAATTGCGACCTTACCTGATGTTCATAAGTTCACTCAGGGTGTGTTTGCGGATTCAAACTCCTTATATCCCGCATGTGGCTCCTTGGGACTTGTCGGTGGTTCTGGAGGCGTTGCAAGGGTCTCCGTTTGAGCCTCTTGACTCTGCAGACCTTAACTGGCTTTCTCTTAAGGTGTTGTTTTCTAGTGGCTATTGCCTCTGCTAGACGGGTGTCGGATCTGGGTGCCTTGTCTTGTAGGTCCCCATATCTGATTTTTCACTGTGACTGGGCGGTTCTTAGAACACGTCCTGGGTACTTACCTAAGGTGGTGTCTTCTTTCCACCTTAATCAGGAGATCGTGGTTCCGGCCTTTGCCTCTCTTGAATTGTCTTCCAAAGAGCGGTCTTTGGATGTGGTACGGGCTCTCCGTATCTATGTGAAGAGAACTGCATCCCTTCGGAAGTCTGATTCTCTCTTTGTACTGTTTGGTTTTCACAAACGTGGCTGGCCTGCTCACAAGCAGACCCTGGTCAGATGGATTGTGATTGCACATGCTTATGTACAGGCTGGCATTCCAGCTCCTGCTACCATTAAGGCCCATTCTACTCGGTCTGTTGGACCTTCTTGGGCGGCCCGACGTGGTGCGACCCTAGAACAATTGTGCAAGGCGGCTACGTGGTCCTCAGTGAACACGTTCATAAGGTTCTATGCTTTCGATACTTCCGCCTCCCAGGATGCTTCCTTTGGACGCCGGGTTATTGTGCCCACTACAGTGCGTCCCCTCCCATGAGGAACTGCTTTAGGACATCCCCAATGTCATTCCCTGTGGAGCCCAGTGTACCCCGCAGCAGAAAACGAGATTTATGGTTAGAACTTACCGTTGTTAAATCTCTTTCTGCGAGGTACACTGGGCTCCACAGGGCGCCCACCCTGATGCTCTTAGCTTCTTTGGGTTGGTATGGCATTAGCCGCTGACACTTTCTCCTGTCCTGAGAATGTGGTGTATGTGGCTACTAACAGTTGTCGTCTCTTTTACCTGCTACTGCATTGGACTGGTTAACAAAAACTGAGCTCCTGTGCACGGAGGCGGGGTTATAGAGGAGGCGGCGCTATGCATTCTGGGAACAGTCGAAGCTTTTAGCCTGTTGGTGCCTCGGATCAAGATCCTACTCTGCACCCCAGTGTCATTCCTTGTGGAGCCCAGTGTACCTCGCAGAAAGAGATTTAACAACAGTAACTTCTTACCATAAATCTTGTTTTCTCATGTCCTAGAGAATACTGGGGTTCCATTTAGTACCATGGCGTATAGACTAGGAGCCATGGGCACTTTAAGAATTTGATAGTGTGGGCTGGCTCCTCCCTCTATGCCCCTCCTACCAGACTCCGTTTAGAAAATGTGCCCGGACGAGCCGGTCACGCATATGGAAGCTCCTGAAGAATTTTCTGCATTTATTTTATATGTTTGTTATTTTTAGGCAGGGCTGGTTGACACCGTGGGACTTAGAGGGGTGGGGTGTATGGGTTTCAGGAGGAACGGCCCAACCTCTTGAAGGGTTAATGGTCCCGTTCCCCGCTGTCAGCACATTGAGCTCCTGAGGGAACTATTTGCAAGCCCCACAATGGCGAGCCTACTTTCCCGCAGCACGCCGCCACCCCTAACAGAGCCAGAAGAATTTAGAGTGGTGAGTATTAAGCCGGCAGGAGGGTTAACCGGGATGGATTGCGTCTCAAGACACAGTACACAGCACACAGCTGCGTCTCAGTACACTACACAGTACCCACACTGGCAAAAACAGCCCTAAAACGGTTTTCTCTCCATTTTAAGCAACAGATTACCTCAGCCAGTATAAAAAAAAGCGGGCAGACCGCGCACCATTGAAGGGGCAGGACTTCACTATGAGAGGATTCAGCAGCTCACCAGCACCATTTTCCCTCTACAGTGGACACAGACGCTGACTGACAGGGACGTGCAGCTCCTCCAGTGTGACTCCAGATTACCTCAGCGGTACCAGGGGGTCATAGCTGGGGGGGAGCGACTATTAGTGTACTAAGTCCCCTATCAGGGTACTTAGTCTGCGACCCGGCTAAGCTTGACATTAATGATAAGGGCGCGGTGGGGGCTGGCTCCAAATTACTCTGTGTCTCCCTGAAGGGTTCTTTGTGGGTTAATTGTTCTTAACCTTTTCGTGTGTGTTTGTGCTGTCACATTTACATTGTCAGGCAAAGAGTGTGTTTCTTGTACAGCGGAGTGTTCCTCTTCACCAGGGGGCTCACTACTGGGTACTCAGGGCAGTGCACCTTCCCAGAATAGCGGGGCTGAACCGGAATGGGTTAATTCCATCAAGGGAATTTTCTAAAATATTTCTACAATGCTATCCCGCAATGAGAAAGAGACACAATACTTAAGACAGACTGGATGATTTGATGATTAGAGACTCAGGGTCATTCCAAGTTGATCGCTCGCTAGCTACTTTTAGCAGCCATGCAAACGCATAGTCGCCGCCCACGGGGAAGTGTATTTTCACCTTGCAATTGTGCGAACACGTGCAGCCGAGCGGGATGAAATAGTTTTTTGCAGTTTCTGAGTAGCTCTGGACTTACTCAGCCCTTGCGATCACTTCATTCTTTTTGGTCCCAGAATTGACGTCAGATACCCGCCCTGCAAACGCCTGGACACGCCTGCATTTTTCCAAACACTCCCTGAAAATGCCCTCTTCCTGTCAATCTCCTTGCGATCGGCTGTGCGAATGGATTCTTCATTAAATCCATCGCCCAGCAACAATTTGTTTTGTACCCGTATGACACGCCTGCGCATAGCGGTGCATGCGCAGCAGTAACCTGATCGCTGTGCTGCGAAAAACGTCAGCGAGCGATAAACTCGGAATGACTCCCTCAGTCCCCAGACCAGCGTCTCAATCCCCTCCCATTTGTCCACAAAAACGATCTCTAGCCCATATCCTGCAGTCTGACTGACGGGTTAGATATGGAGGAGGCTGAGGTGGATTTGGAGGGATGGGGGGGATGCTACTCTGTCACAAGGAATAGAAGCTCTTATAGAGGCTATCGGAGATGTTCTGCAAGTTCCTGATAAGGTGTCAGAGGAGTGTGAGGAATCTTATTTTAATGTAAAAAAGAAGTCCTCAGTCACTTTTCCTGCGTCAAAGGAATTGAATACCCTCTTTGAAGAACCATGGGTTAATCCTGATAAGAAATTTCAAATCCCTAAAAGGTTGCTCTCCTCATTTCCTCTGGAGGATAGGAAAAAATGGGAATTTCCACCGATAGTGGACGCATCAGTCTCTAGGCTGTCACATAAAATTGTATTGCCTGTCGCTGGTGCAGCCTATCTAAAAGATACGGCTGATCGTAAAATTGAGACTACATTACATTCAAATCATTGTACACAGCTGCTGGGGTGGCCCAGAGACCCACTATTGCATGTGCGTGGATCACAAAAGCCATTTCTAAATGGTCAGGTAACCTAATTGAGGGGTTAGATTCCTTGTCTAGGGGGGATGCTTTACTCCTGCAGCATATACAGGACTCTGCAAACTTTATGGTGGAAGCCATAAAAGATACTGGTTTGCTTAATGTACGCACCACCACTATGGCAGTGTGAGCATGCAGGGGCTTGTGGCTACGCCAGTGGACTGCTGAGGAGGATTCCAGAAAAGGCGTGGAAGGCCTACCATTCACAGGAGAGGTCTTGTTTGGAGACGAACTAGACAAATGGATCTCCAAAGCTACTGTGGGTAAGTCCACATATCTTTCTCTTATGTCCTAGAGGATGCTGGGGACTCCAAAAGGACCATGGGGTATAGACGGGCTCCGCAGGAGACATGGGCACACTAAAAAGATTTTGACTGGGTGTGAACTGGCTCCTCCCTCTATGCCCCTCCTCCAGACCTCAGTTAGATTCTGTGCCCAGGAGAGACTGGACACACACTAGGGGAGCTCTACTGAGTTTCTCTGGAAAGACTTTGTTAGGCTTTTTTATTTTCAGAGAGTTCTGCTGGCTACAGGCTCCCTGCATCGTGGGACTGAGGGGAGAGAAGTCAGACCTACTTCTTCTGAGTTAAGGGCTCTGCTTCTTAGGCTACTGGACACCATTAGCTCCAGAGGGTTCGATCACTTGGTGCGCCTAGCTGCTTGTTCCCGAAGCCGCGCCGTCACCCCCCTCACAGAAGAAAGAAGCCGGGTGAGTATGCAGAAGGTAGAAGACTTCAGTGACGGCAGAAGACTTCAGTAATGGAGGTATAGCGCAGCGGTCGCGCTGCGCTCCATGCTCCCACGCACACACCAACGGCACTCACAGGGTGCAGGGCGCTGGGGGGGGGAGCGCCCTGGGCAGCAAGTTACTGTGGGTCTTTTGACTGGTAAAAGATGCATATTCGGTGCCCGGGCACCGTGTACGGGACCCCCGCCAGTATAAAAAAAATCAAATTTGGGGGCGTGGCCTGGCTGGCAACTGAGGAGGCTGCCTTTCCTGTGTGCTCCGGACTGCTGATTTGCAAAAAGGCCTATTATTGGCATATTAGCTGCCTTCTCCCCACTACATCAGTACCCCAATCCCCACCTAACTGAGCTCACCCCCGTGGGTAAGTGCAGCGGAATCGGGAGACGGCTTCGGCCGACTCCGCTGGTTGCGGCCTTCCCACGTCCACTGAGCCGGGGCCTCGAGTCTGGAGACGTGCCGGGAGGCGCGACGGAGCCGTGCACGGAAGTCCTGCGACCGCGTCTCCTGCTGTGCTCCCTGCTGGCGCCTGACCTGGCGCTCCCCACCGCTACCTGTTTGCCTGCACTGACGGCAGAAATCCGAGGAGGGAGACGAGAGAAGACCTCTGGGCGTCCGTGATCTGGAGCAGCGGCCATCTTGGCTAGAGGAGCTGGAACACGCTGTGGATGCCCAGTGACGGAGCCTTCAGCGTGAGTCACGGAGTGCCCTTGCCTGCGGCTTCTCCCGCCTCTCTTTTACACTACAACCTCTGTGCCTGCTTGCTGCAGTACTAGTAGCTGAGATTACATACACAGCTCTTTCTGCCTCAGTGATATTAGTGTACTCGCTCCACTTTGCAATAATAGTGCCTGTCACACCATTTCTGGCTCCGCATAACAAACACATCCGAATCACCTCTGTAACTGGTGCCAGCCGTACACCACCGATTTCCCCCATCTTCATAGCCCCCGCCTCCAGCTACCTGGGATTAAATCCACCTGTTGCTACAGGCCCCTGCGTCTGGTACCACCCTGGCTGATTCTCCCCACGGCTGTGGGCAGCACGCTGGGCTCAGGGATACCGCCGAGTGGCCAGTCTACCCTCTCTGGCGACTGAGGCCTGCGTACGGATCCGAAGCCGGGGCCTCCAGTTTGAGGGCTTCCCGAATCCGAGCTCCGACACCGGAGCGCGGTCAACACGGGACCCGTAGCGAGCTGCCTTCTTCCCTACGCTCAGCCACAACTTCCCTCCTGCCTGCCCCTGAATCTCGGACACGCACCAGACAAGGTACTTTTGCTCACTGCTCCCGGGAGCCGCGGCTGCGGTGCGGAACCCTCTGCCTGTGCACCCGCCGGTGGCCATCTTGGAGCTCACAGCAGAGGGAGCAGATACTGACCTCCTTAGCTCCTGCCATTCAATGCACCACCCCCATCGCCTGTATACTTCTCACCCCCCAGAGTGCCTGGGCGATTACCCCCCTGGGACCCACACGGCTGGGACTACGTCTAGGGGCCTACGATCTGCCGCACAGCCCGCGATCCCCAGCTCCACATACCCCTCCATTATACTTGTGCAGCTTCCCTATTGCGACCCTGCGCAGTTGGAAGTGCATCCTCTGGCTCGACTGTCCAACGACCCCCCTCGAGGCCCGGGGGCTGCGGCCTTCAGACACACTGTCCGCCCGCTGGTGACGCACAGGCGGTGCGGGGTGCTGGCAACTATTTCCACCTACCTTCTGCCGCTTAATTCTGAGGTGGGGCATAGCAGCTAACCTCCTTCCACATTCCAGCACTAGGAGGTCCTGTGACTTGATCTGTGACTGTATCTTTCGTGAGTCCCTGGATCTCTGTCCCTACCAACTGCAGCCCTCTCTTACGTGGGCAGTAGGGGTCTACACACTGTGCGACACTCACCGGGGGGTTCTGTGTGGGGGAGTGCCTGCTTGTATTGCTCCTGACATCAAGGCATACACTGGGGCCCTGAAGACGAAGATCGACTCCATGATGTGAGTGCTCCTCACTCCTTCCACCACCACTCATGTTTGCCTAACTACCTTGTACATGTTACCGCTGTGACTGAGTACTCCTGTTTCATGTCCATTATCTGATTGGACCCGGTCCTCAAGGTGCGCCTTTTAACGCTTTCTGGATACAATCCTGTCGACGAGAAATGCCCCCTAAAAAAAACAGACCCCATTCCTCCTAAAATCTCCTTCCCCCCCAGAAACCACTCCAGATCTCCTCATTGCAAAACATTTCCTCTCCTCCCTCCATGCAAAGATCCTGTGGTGTCTAGTGTCCTGTCCTCCGCTCTTTCAGTTTCGGGAGTGGATTGTGAGTCTGATGCTCCTCTGACAGTGAGATCCCTCTGCCAGATCCTGTCTGCCTTCAAGTCAGAACTTTCTAAAGATCTGACCTCTGCCGTCCGCGAGGTCAAGACCGAGTTGGTGGCGTTAGGGGACAGGACTGATCATTTAGAGCGCAAGATGGAAGAACTGGTTGCCTCCCATAACGACCTGATCTCTTCCCACGATCACCAACAACAAGATCTGGACCAGTTTAAGTCTAAGCTAGCAGATATCGAGGACAGATCGCGACGAAATAACATCAAGATCAGAGGCTTCCCCGACTCGGTTACCAACTCTGAATTGGAGTCCTATGCCACTGCTTTATTCAGGAAACTCCTTCCCGCTGCGGATTCCGCAGAGCTCCTAATAGACCGTATCCATCACCTCCCTAGACCACGTACCGTTTCATCTGACCTTCCCAAGGACACCCTCCTTCGTGTGCATTTCTTTACTGTTAAGGAACGTATCATGAGGGCCGCTAGAGAATCCAAAAACTCGGATACCCTAGGAGGACTTCAAATATTCCAGGATTTCTCCGCTGCCACCATTGCAAAGAGACGTGCCTTCACACCTATCACTCTCGCTCTCCGGTCCCATGACATCCAGTATCGCTGGGGATTTCCAGTTAAATTAATAGTTACCTACGAAGATTCAACCTACGTTATCTCCTCCCTCGATGCGGGAGTTAAATTGTTGTTGGATTGGGACATATCTGTTCAGAAGCCATCTGTACCCTCCCGTGCTACTGCCGTCCGTCAGGAATGGTCGAACACCTGAGCCGCTGGATCGCTGTTTAAGGTCCTTTCAAGTTTTTTTCTCTTGTCCTCTGTAGTTATGGACCTCTTTCCCTCTACTGAGAGGGGAGGGCTTATCTGACGATGTTGTCCACCTAAATGGTTGATTCTTTTCCAGGTCTCTATGTCACAGGTTTACTCGTTCACTTGTTACTCTATAAATGTTCTTTCATTATGCTAGTTAGCAGATGCATAGCTCTGTTTTCTCGTCTAGGGGCTCTAGTACATTTCGTCGACACTCCTTGTGGACTGTATGTTGTTGTCCCCTATGCATTCACCTGCTGATTTGTGTGATTTACGCTACATGTTTGTGTTTTTACTGTTTTTTTTGATGTTGCATTTGAGTGGCGGTGCCTGCTATGTCAGCCCACCTCCACCTTTTCTTGTACTACTGCAAGTTCATCTATTTTTTCCCCCTCCCTGCAGTAGTCATGCAGGTCCAATATACCGGACCTTTTTTTGTTTCCCTCCTCTATCCACGGTTTAAATCCTTCCCACCTATTTCCCGCATGCTCCCCTCCCCTCCGAGCTCCAGACATGGCTCCAGACTCATCTCTGCTCTCCATTTACTGTGGTACTCTGATTTTTTGCAAGCTCCCTTCTACAAGGCTTTGTATAGATGTCTCCCTTTCATCTCTGACATGTATTTCCAATGTTGAATCTTCTCTCTCTTAATGTTAAGGGATTGAATTCACCTAACAAACGCAGATTGGCACTCTCTTTTTTCCAACAACAAAAAGCTGATGTAATCGCATTACAAGAAACCCATTTTTCCTCTGCTAACTCTCCCCTCTTTAAAAACAGCAACTTTCCCGTAGGCTACTTTGCAAATGGCCCGTTCAAACGTAACGGGGTGGCTATCCTATTTAGCAAACATGTATCCTTTGTCCTCCATTCTCAAGTCTCGGACAAAAGTGGCCGATACCTGATTCTAACGGGCCTGCTTGACGACAAACCTGTCACGCTAGTTTGCCTATATGCCCCCAACTCTAACCAAGTACCATTCTTACGTAAACTGTTCCTCACAATTCGTAAGTCGCTTAAAGGTTCCCTGGTCATACTGGGGGATCATAATTTAGTGTTAGACCCGAAAGTAGATAAATCTCGCTATCCCTCCCACCCCATCCCATCTGCTCAATCAGGCCCCTCCCTGGCCTTCCGCAATTTGCTCACAGAATTCGATCTATACGATATATGGAGGACCCGTAATCCCACGGGTCGAGAATATACATTCCATTCCTCAGTTCACAACTCCTATTCCAGAATAGATCTGATTCTGTGTGATAAATGGTCGCTACAGAGGACTAGGGATATAGATATCCTTCCGATCACCTAGTCCGATCATGCCCCCGTCCTCTGGAAATGGAACCTTCATGACACCCACCGCCCTATGCGACAGTGGTGCCTCTACCCTTACCTCCTCAACAACCCTTTGTCTAAAAAAATTATCCATGACTCCATGCTCTCCTATCTAGCTACTAATTCCCCTCTAGACACCTCTACTGTGAACCACTGGTGTGCCTTTAAAGCGGTTACCCGTGGCGCGGCTATCCAAGCTGGTACCACCCTCAAAAAACAAGCCCAATTGCAGTCAAAACTAGAGAGTGAACTGATTGCCCTCGAAGCCGAGAATATAGCTAATCCTTCTAGACTCCTCAAAAAAGAAATATCTAATGTACGTAACCGTCTCCAACAACTGCTGCTTGCTCGTACCCAAGCGGCATTGAATAGGATGAGGCAAAAATGTTATCTCCTAGGTAATAGATCTGGTAGACTGCTGGCCCGCAAACTACGAGCCCAACAGGCTAGAAACAAAATCAAATTCCTCTACTCCCCCTCAAAACAAAAGGTCTTAAACCCTAAGGATATAACACACCTATTTGCACAATATTATGCCAAACTTTATAACTTGCTTGCTGATTCATCAACCCCTCAACCCACTCCTCTCTCTATTTCCTCTTTCCTCGATGATCTTCCTTTTCCCACTCTCACCCAGGAGCAACTGTCCACACTTAATGCCCCATGGTCCCCAGCTGAAATCTCCAATGCCATTAAATCCTCTCCCCGAAACAAGGCCCCTGGCCCAGACGGGTTTATAGCTGACTTTTATACTGCATTCCAAGATATTATTACCCCCCATTTGACTGCTCTATTCAACAAGTTCTCGGGGCTGGGCACCCTCCCGCCAGAACTCTTAGAAGCACGTATAGTCACCATTCCCAAGCCTGGCAAGGATCCGGCCTACGTACACAACTATCGACCTATAGCACTGCTCAATTGCGACATTAAACTGTATGCCAAGTTGATAGCGACACGAGTTAACCAATTTCTTCCACTGCTGGTGCACCCGGACCAAACTGGTTTTATGCCTGGGAGACAAGCGTCAGATAATACGCGCAGAGTCTTTAATTTGATTGACTCTCAAATGGCCAGGGCCTTCTCTTGTTGTCCTTGGATGCTGAGAAGGCCTTCGATAGACTGAACTGGACATATATGCGTGAGGTTCTTCTACGTTTTGGCTTTAGAGATCGTATCTTGTCCTCTGTTTTGGCGCTATATAGCTCCCCCACGGCCCGGGTGCTCAGCAATGGATTCCTTTCCGACTCCTTCCCAATCACCAATGGTACCAGACAAGGATGTCCCCTTTCTCCCCTAATATTTGTCTTATCAATTGAACCTCTAGCTATCTCAATCCGAAATAATCCCCATTTTCCAGCATTGCAATTTGGATCTTCCCGACACAAATTAAGCCTCTTCGCGGATGATGTTCTTCTTTTTATCTCTGATCCCGTCAACACCCTCCCTCTCTTACACTCTACGTTAGATGCATATAGCCAGGCTTCTTACTATAAGCTTAACACCACTAAGACGGACGCATTACCCATCAACCTTTCCCACTCCTTACCGGCCCTCCAATCATCCTACCCATATAATTGGCAGAACCATATGATTAAATACCTTGGTATTAACATCCCGACCTATACTCCCGATGTTTTCACTGCCAATATCTCCCCTCTGATTAAGACGCATGAGGCCCTGGCAAAGTCTTGGGTCTCCTATGAGGTCTCCTGGCTAGGCCGTATGGCTGCATTTAAAATGTCTCTTCTCCCCAAATTAATGTATTTGTTCCGCACGATCCCATACAACTTTCCAAAGAAGGCCCTCCAGACCTGCACCTCTATAATGACTAGATATGTTTGGTCCTCGAAGCCGCCATCTTTTCTAAAATTGTTCTACCTAAAGCACTAGGAGGTCTTTACCTACCTAACATCACCCTATACCAGGAAGCCTGTCTTCTAGCTTCTCTTAAACACTATTTCAATGTCAACACCCAGTTAGGCTGGGTGGACCTGGAGCAGACTCGAGTCCACCCGCTCCCTATTGCAGATCTATTCCGCATCCCCAAAACGCTCCGACCCACCTTCCCCCACCTGCTCCCATCCACACAAGCTGCACTAACATCCTGGGACAGACTATCCGCCACTCAACGGACCCCTACCTGCTGTCTCACACAGATCTCTGTCACCACACTTACAAAGATGATACCCCATCTGAACCTCTCTAAATGGAAACATGCAGCTATATCTTCCTTAAGCGATCTACTCGACGGACTTTTTCTGTTGCCCTTTCTTGCTCTCCAACTTAAGTACTCCTTACCCGCTTTGGAACTGTTTCACTACTTGCAAATCACACACTGGTGGAGATCTATTCCCAATACCTCACTACCATCGGACACGACCTCACAACTGATTTTCTCCCGTCTCTCCTTAAATAAATTTGGGGGTGATATCACGTTCTGGTATAAACTTCTGATTACTCCTATTTCCCCTTCCAAATCAAACGCACAATTGAAATGGGAATCGGACCTAGGCAGAACGTTATCTCCGACTGACTGGCGAAAAGTCTTCTTAGCCTCTCACTCCATGTCCCGATGCTTGAACCACACCGAGATGCACATAAAATTAATCCACAGAATATATTTGACCCCCGACCGACTGCACAGATTTTGGCCCTCCTGCAGTAATAAATGTTGGAGACTGTGCGGCTCTGTGGGACACATCTTCCACATATTTTGGTCCTGTCCACACCTTCTTGAATATTGGTCTGCAGTTTTTGCCCTGATAGAGTTCTCGATACTCACTTAACCCCGGACCCTGCCCTCGCGTTACTACATATTGTTCCTTCCTCCGCCCCCCCCTCTAGCAGATATGTATTAGGTCATATTTTAATTGCCGCTTGCTCTAACTTGTCCCAACTCTGGAAACAAGCTACGCCCCCCACCTTACTAAAAGTAATCCACAAAACTAACCACCACTTTCTTATGGAAACTGAATATATCCCTCCCCCCGAATACACACCCTCTCCTGGGAAAAATTGGTCTCCCTGGCAACAGTTTGTTACAGGTGACGAGGGCTCCCAATACTTTCGTATCCCCTCTTCAAGCGATCCTCCTCAAGCTAATTTAATAGAACAACCGGATAGCACGTAAAGAAGTACTGCGCTTCCCCACAGAGACCCCCCCCCCCCCTCAAACTATTTCAGGTGATCACTGTCTCCTCATATTGATGGGCCTTCTGCGCATTCCTACGCACTTTCCTCTTCTTTCTCTTTCTTTAACTGCCTCTGTTTTCTGTGCTGGTATTATAGTTTACAGTGTGACGTTATTGGTACAGTCTCCCCTCCCCCGCACCAAGGTTTTATGATCTATACTGTTCCATATACGCCTGTTGGGTGAACTCTGTCACACTATTCCTTGTGAAGTTCCTCCCATCTTCTCTCTAGCCTGTGAGAGTACATGCACTCTAGATTTACTGGATGCTCCCTACCCTCCCCCCCCCTCCTGTACCCCTCCTTTTTATTTACGTTTTACTGTATACCTATGTACTATGTTATGTGATGTACTGCTCGTTCCCTTTTTTCTTTTCTGTACCCTATAAAAATTGATGTTTTTCCTCAATAAAAATTCTTGAAGTTAAAAAAAAAAAAAATATTCAAATTTAAGCGGGACTACAGCGCGCCGGGAAGGGGCGGGGCTTAACCGCACAGCTTACCAGCGCCATTTTATCTCTTCACAGCCGCTGCAGAGACGCTGGCCCGGACCTCCACTCTCTTTACAAGTACAAGGGAGCAAAATGGGGGGGGCACAGACAATTTGGTGCTATATATGTATATGTATTACAGCGCAAACATCATATTGTATTTATTTAGTAGTATATGGACGCTGGGGTGTGAGCTGGCATACTCACTCTGTGTTCTCTCTACAGGCTTCCCTGTGGGTCTGTCCCCTTTTTGGCCGGTGTGAGTGTGGGTGTGTCGGTACTGCGTGTCGACATGTCTGAGGCTGAGTGTTCCTCCCCGGGGGAAGTTACTGGGGGCGCGGATAAGGATTTGGGAATGACTGTCGGCACAGCCGACTGCTGATTGGGTAAATATGTTGAGTACATTGAATGCAAATGTGGCATTATTGTCTAAGAGGCTGGATAAATCTGATTCTCAGACACAAACATGGAGAAAGTCCATGGAGGACGCTTTGTCTCAGGTACAGGCCCCCTCAGGGTCACAAAAACATTCATTTACCCAGATGGCAGAAACAGATACCGACACAGACTCTGATTCCAGTGTCGACTTCAATGAGGCCAGTTTACATCCGAAAGTGGTTAAGAGTATTCAGTACATGATTGTGGCTATTAAAGATGTTTTGCATATTTCTGAAGAGCCTGCTCTTCCAGATAAGAGGGTTTGTTTGTACAAGGGAAAAAAGCCTGAGGTGAAGTTTCCCCCCTCTCATGAACTGAACGCTCTTTGTGAAAAGGCTTGGGAGTCGCCTGACAAGAGGTAGCAGATTCCCAAGAGAATTTTTTATGGCATATCCTTTCCCCTCTGACGACAGGGAAAAGTGGGAGTCGTCTCCCAATGTGGACAAGGCTCTTTCCCGACTGTCCAAAAAGGTGGCGCTTCCATCTCCTGACACGGCTGCCCTCAAGGATCCGGCGGATCGCAAGCAGGAGACGACATTGAAGGCCATTTTCGTCACTACGGGTGCACTCCTCAGGCCTGCTGTGGCGTCAGCGTGGGTGAGTAGTGCTATTGCTAAGTGGGCTGATAATTTAGCTTCTGACATGGATACCTTTGATAAGGATAACATTCTTTTGACTCTTGGTTATATCAGGGACGCTGCAGATTACCTAAAGGATGCGGCGAGGGATATTAGCCTCTTGGGATCAACGGCCAATGCCATGGCGGTCTCGGCCAGGAGGGCGATGTGGATTCATCAATGGAATGCTGATGCCGACTCCAAGAAAGCTATGGAAGCTCTCCCTTTTAAAGGTAGTGTCTTGTTTGGTGACGGCCTTGCTGACCACCTGGTGTCTACCGCTACTGCGGGTAAGTCATCTTTTCTCCCTTATGTTCCCACACAACAGAAAAAGGCGCCCCATTATCAGATGCAGTCCTTTCGGCCTAATAAATACAAAAAAGGAAAGGGCTCGTCCTTCCTCGCTTCAAAGGGTAGAGGAAGGGGAAACAGGTCGCCTGCTGTGTCTGGCGCCCAGGACCAAAAGTCCTCCCCCGCCTCTGCCAAGTCCACCGCATGACACTGGGGCTCCCCTGTGGGAGTCCGTGCCGGTGGGGGGCCGTCTCCGAATCTTCAGTCAGGTCTGGTTTCAATCGGCCCTGGATCCTTGGGTCTTAGACATAGTGCCCCAAGGGTACAAACTGGAGTTTCAGGAGATGCCCCCCCCCCCCCCCCCGCCGCTTTTTCAAATCGGCCTTGCCAGTTTCTCTTCCAGAAAGAGAAGTGGTAAATGCTGCGATACAAAAGCTGTGTCAACAGAGGGTCATTGTCCCGGTTCCCCCGTCCCAACGGGGGGAAGGGTTCTATTCGAGCCTCTTTGTCATGCCGAAGCCCGACGGCTCGGTCAGACCGATTCTGAATCTGAAATCCCTCAATACATACTTGAAAACTTTCAAGTTCAAGATGGAATCTCTTTGAGCTGTGATCTCCAGCCTAGAAGGGGGGGATTTTATGGCGTCAGTCGACATAAAGGATGCCTACTTACACGTCCCGATATATCCTCCTCATCAGGCCTTCCTAAGATTTGCAGTGCAGGATTGTCATTACCAATTTCAGACGTTGCCGTTTGGGCTTTCCACGGCCCCGAGGGTTTTCACCAGGGTGATGGCGGAAATGATGGTACTCCTACGCAAGCAGGGGGTCACAATTATCCCATACTTGGACGATCTCCTGATAAAGGCGAGATCAAAAGAGCAGTTGCTAAGAAATGTGGAACTCTCCCTGACGGTTCTGCAACATCATGGTTGGATTCTAAATTTGCCAAAGTCTCACTTGATTCCGACAACTCTGCTGCCCTTCTTGGGTATGATCCTAGACACGGAACTACAGAGGGTGTTTCTTCCGGCGGAAAAAGCTCTGAAAATCCAGACCATGGTCAAGGAGATTCTGAGACCGGCAAGAGTGTCGATTCATCAATGCACTCGAGTGCTAGGGAAGATGGTTGCGGCTTACGAAGCCATTCCGTTTGGCAGGTTTCATGCCCGGGTGTTTCAGTGGAATCTGCTGAAAAAATGGTCCGGGTCTCACCTGCACATGCACCGGAAAATAAGTCTATCTTCCAGGACCAGAATTTCTCTCCTGTGGTGGCTGCAAGGTTCTCACCTTCTAGAGGGACGCCGATTCGGAATCCAGGTTTGGGTCCTACTGACCACAGATGCAAGTCTCCAAGGCTGGGGTGCAGTCACACAAGGAAGAAGTTTCCAGGGAAAATGGTCAAGCCAGGAATCTTGTCTCCACATAAATGTTCTCGAGTTAAGAGCCATTTACAACGGCCTCCTGCAAGCGAAGAACCTTCTTCAAGGTCTCCCTGTCCTGATCCAGTCGGACAACATAACAGCGGTGGCGTACGTAAACCGCCAGGGCGGAAGAAAGAGCAGGGCGGCAATGGCGGAGGCCACAAGAGTTCTCCGCTGGGCAGAACAGCACGTGAATGCTCTGTCAGCAGTTTCTCCTTCATCCACTAGGGGCCACTGGAGTGCAGATACAATGGGGAAATAGTAGGCAGTAACTGGGAGCTGGCACTTTAAATTTATAACCATGTGACTAGCTCCTCCCCTACTATGTTCCCCCTCCAAGCCAGTCTTATTTTAGTGCCCGAGGGAGCTGGTCACTCTTGGGCTTTCTCTTGAAAATTTTAATTTTTTTTTATTTATTTATTTTTATTCTTGCACACACAGACTGGCAGCTCTGCCTCTGCCAGTCTGCACCGCTGGAGCTGCCGGCGGGGTCCCATCGCAGCTGCGTGCGGCTCGGGATGGGCCCCGGCTGAAGGAGACACTGAGCTCTCCGAAGCTGGTCGGACACCGTTGCGTGCGGCGCGTGTCGGGGCCGCTCCATCAGCAGAAGATTCCGGCAGCACGGCAGCGGTAAGTATCAGTGGCCGGACACCGCTGCGTGCGGCGCGTGTCGGGGCCACTCCATCAGGACAGCGGTGAGTACAAATTCTCCCCATCCACACTGTATAATCTTTACTACCAGGTTTTTTTCAGTGTACCATGTCTGATTGTTTGCTTGTGCAATAGCACATTTATTCCCTGAAACCAGAGCCCATGCCACAAAGCACACGTAGGCTCAAGCTGGGTCCACAGCGTAAATGTGCACCCGCCAAATCTTCAGTACAGTACTAATTTAAACTTGGCGCTATTGAGGGGGGGGCGGAGCTTCAGCCCGCTCTGCACAGCGCCCGCTCTGCAGCGGGCTCAGCGATCCCCGGCCGTGGCATACGTTGCTGGCGGGGGATACAGGGCGCTCCCCGCTTCGTTCAAACTGAAGCGGGTTTGTTTGAATTAGGCGCCGAAATGAGGGGGCGGAGCTAACTCCCGCTATGTACAGCGAGCGCTCCCCGCTCCCCGGCCGCTGCACGCATTGCCGGAGGGGGATACGGGTGCGCTCACAGCTCCGTTTGAACTGCACTCCCCGCTCCCCAGCCACTGCACGCTTTGCTGGAGGGAGAGACAGAGGGCTCACCGATACGTTTAAACTTTGAGTTCGAGGGAGGGGGAGGAGCTTAATCCCGCTTTACTCAGCGGGCTCCCCAGCCGCGGCTCACATTGCTATGCAGGCATCACATAGTTGATAAAGCCAAATATTTATCTTACTGAAAACCTTCTAAAAGGTTAAAGAACACAGTACGCTATTGGCGTATGGAATACCTTAAGGGTACGCACGTTGCGTATCTAACGCTTAGCCGTGGTCGAGACGCACGAGCGGCACGTTCACTCACGGCTTAGAGCGTACAGGCAAGCACGCTATAGGCTGCCGACTAACGTAATGATATGCTATCAGCGTAGCGTATGCTTGGGACCACGAGGAGATCACAAGCGGCGCTGACGCTCACAGTGTCAAACCTTTTTAACTATACCATAAACAATGTAAATATACTGTAAACCCTTGTGCAGTGATAAGATGTAAATGCAACACAGTGTAACCTTGTTAGTTTAAAGCTGTATGAGCGTATGTGACGCTCAGAGAACCCCTCTGCAATATAATAAACAGTCAAATACCGGTCTAAGGGTCTAACGCCTTTTAAGGAAATGAATGAACGTTCAAAAAGAATAATACAATACAAGTTATACACTACCAAAATAACATAGAATATCTAACCAAGTAACTACACATAAAATACAATAAAGGTACAATTACTTTTAAAGGGGGAAGGAGAGAGAGTGAGAGAGAACGAGAGAGAGTGAGAGAGAACGAGAGAGAATGGCTTATAACAATAAAGACAATATGATTGCAGAGAAACTTACGCACAAAGGGAAACAATCGCATGCGCCTTCTGGATATCCAGCTCCCGATTATCAGCAATGAGAACCGTTGAAGAGAATAGAGAGCTGGCCCAGATCGGCTTGTCCTTTTATACACTACACACAATACAGTACAATGGTCCCTATATTCTTATTGTTCATTGGACACAGGAATTCGTCTTCGCATTATAACAAAAGGTCATAGGTTGATTCATACAGGTGGGCTGTGACTATTTCCAACTGCTCAGGTGGGTGGGAAACTAGGTTTCCCGCCGCATGGATAATAAAGTGCAAATAATAGTAAATGTCCATAAACTTCTTATGTCCATAACTATTCGCACGAGCGTTTAATCCGCTTCAAACCAACACCGGAATATTGCTAATTAAATACTCTTCCGATGGATACCAAACACCACTGTATAACCCCTGTCTGACCCTTCGTATCAAACAAAGAGGGATCTCCTTGTCTATGAACATGCTACATTAACTAAACTTTCAGATTCTATCAAAGGGACCATAATCTTCAAAATACATTATATGGTTAAAATATGTAACGATTGAGTCGCCCGCTAGACGCACATAAACTTTACCATAAAAAAATGCGCATACCGTGCGCCTGCGGGTGCACGCAACAGCGAGTATGCGCACGCACGGGAGAGCTCATGCACTCGCAGCGGGGACACGCATGAGGTGCAAATATGGCAATGTGTAGCGTGATATTTTTCTGACTTTGACATAGTATACTATAGATAGGAGCCTGCTCTATATCAGGAGCTGTGGCTCAGCTCATTAATGCTTCCAGTAGGCACAGTGTAATAGCAGTGCATATTAAGCATAGGAACCCTGGTTCATCCACTATGTATGTGTATATATATGTATATGTGTGTATATATATATATATATATATATATATACCAGGTTATCTTCAAGACCCTGCTGAGGGTCTCAAATAGAGGGCACTCACCAATCCATTGCCATAGATAAAAAGTTTTATTTAGACCATTGAAGTCATCACATACATGTCGACGTTTCGGCTTCGCAGAGCCTTTCTCAAGACCACTACAGGAGACATCTGTTCAGCACGCCAGAGAACAGCAATGGCGTGCTGAACAGATGTCTCCTGTGGTGGTCTTGAGAAAGGCTCTGCAAAGCCGAAACGTCGACATGTATGTGATGACTTCAACGGTCTAAATAAAACTTTTTATCTATGGAAATGGATTGGTGAGTGCCCTCTATTTGAGACCCTCAGCAGGGTCTTGAAGATAACCTGGTATATGTGGAAGTCTATACAGGCCTCCTTGTGGAGCACCCCATTGATGACTGTGATATAGCTGTGAGTGCGGACATATACAATGTAATATATATATATATATATATATATATATATATATTTATTTATATGTATATGTGTGTGTGTATATTGTATGTATGTGTATATATATACTGTTACAATATCATATATAGTGGATAGGTCTAAACACCTCCGCAATGTTTTATAATAACACATCCAAGTACAGACCTGGGTTCACATTTCCACATAGCTCCGCCTTGCCACATAACATTTTTCCTCTGCTTTTCTCGCAGGCTGGCCGCCATTTTGGGAAACCAGCGGAACCTCTGAGAAACATGTATTGCATCTTCCTAATTAGCAGTACACTACATACAGGGCGGGTGTTGCCTTCCCTTTATTATTCCTTTGTTTCATGGTAATAATACTGTTTGTAATTTGGGGAATGTGTGTGGCATCAGACAAATAGCCGCTGTGGCTCAGTACGCTAGTAGTGGGGACATCTCATCACGGAGACCCGGGTTTGAAAACCAACTTTAAGGGTAGCTCCTATAGCCTAGTGGCTAAGACTCCTGAACCGCAGCGCAGCAACTACCGGTTCCAGTCTCTGCTGCTCCACAATGTTGAGTTGAACCGTGTCTGTCATTGCACGTTATAGTGCAGACATTACTTAGGGCTGCGCTTCCTTAACCCACCTTTCTCCTTTCGTTTGTATCACCTCAGAGAAATCCCTGTTAGGTGTGGATGGTGCGATGGAGCCATTTGCTCAGCCCTCCACGCAGATGCAGGATGCTCCTGTTTGAACAGCTCAGCTTATGCAGGTAATGTCACTGTTAACCAGAGACCTTGTACATCATTTCTCCTCTCCAGGTTGCTGGAAGGAGCTTGCTAACCTCCATGTTACACGACTCTGCGGAGTGAGAGATGTCCGGGATACTAATGATGTCTGTTTTCGGTGGAGTCTGAACCAGTATCGCAGGATATCGAGGCAGCAGTTCAACTGGCGCTGCAGGTAACGGAGTCGGAACTAGACACTTCACGTCCCTCTGGGGTTAGGCGCCAGTGAAGAAATGACAGCGACTGGTCCAGTTTCGGAGGAGCTGGACATGCTCCGGTAGGCGTCCTGGAGACATTCGAATGCACAATTTCAGGTATCAAACAATGTTTGTTTTCCTATGCTTTCCCCGCAGACAGGAGGAAACGAGATCAGACCTCTCCAAGGGTATGCCCCGCGATGTATCGGTCCAACAAGCTGCCGTTTTCCTGGAGCAACCTTGCTGAGAGAGCCGTCTGAGAGAGCTATGCGGCAGCAGGGGTTCTACCTTGTCCGGAGCAGATAGGTTGTGGAACAATTGTCCTCTAGGTTACAGGATGGTTTGTATCACGATCAACTGATTCTTTGGGCGATTCGGATTCATTTTCTTTTGAGGTCTCCAGGGGCGTCTGTATACTCGGAGCCTGAATTTCCACTTAGGCTGTCTTACCCGATCTTTGGGGCTGCGACAGTGACAGGCGGATATTGAATCCTAATGGTCAGCAGGTTCACGGGAAGGATCTTCCTGCCTGGATTTCTCAGGCCATTGTGGGTAGGTCCACTTTGCTTTCCCCTACTGCTGCCCCGGCTCCAAGAGGGACCTTTACCGGTTTTTCCTTTAGATCTTTCCATGCCCCTTCCAGGTTTGAGTCCATGACAGGGGCGGTATCTCCGTCACCAGGGGATCTCAAAGTAAGAGGCGGAGGCAGAGGTCCAGCATCCTCGGACCAGTCTGATTGTAGGTCCTCGAAGACCTTCCTACCACCTGGGAGATCCCAGGGTGGGTGCATGTCTGTGGTCTTTCTGGGTTAGTTTTCTCATCATGGTACATACTCGATTTTGGAGTCCAACCACCTCAGTGGTTCCTCACCACGGGTCTGCCGGTTTATGACGACAAGGGTGTCGTACTGCAGGCGGCGTTCCAGATGCTTCTGACCGCAAGGGTGCTGGTCCTGTTTCCGCACATCATTGGAATCGGGGCATTTTTTCAGGCCTTGGTTTTCTTTTCCCGTGCCGAAGCCAGATTGCTCGGCTAGGCCTATTCTGACCTAAGAATCCCTTCAGTCTGTGATTGCTAGTTTGATGAAAAAAGGGGTTTTACACGTCCTTAGTCATCAGGGATGCCTGTTTACTGGTTTCCATTGGGCTTCTTCGTCGGGCTTTTCTCCGATTCGTAGTACAAGATACTCATTTCCACTGTCAGACCTTTCCATTCGGTCTCTCTTCAGCTCCCACCGTGTTCATGAAGGTCACAGGATGGCCTTGCTTCAGAGGCAGGGAGTGACGTTTGTTCCCTAACGGGACAATCTACTGCTGGAAACCTACTCTTCAGATTAGGTTGCTTCTGAATATCCGGAGGATCCAGGATCTTCTGATTCGACACAAGTCCCTTTTGTGCGCCTCGTACTGTTTTTCTGTGTTTGGGATGGTTCTCAACTCTGTACGTCGAAAGATTTCTCTGACGTCCTAGTGGATGCTGGGAACTCCGTAAGGACCATTGGGAATAGCGGGCTCCGAAGGAGACTGGGCACATCTAAGAAAGAATTAGGACTACCTGGTGTGCACTGGCTCCTCCCTCTATGCCCCTCCTCCAGACCTCAGTAAGAATTCTGTGCCCGGCCTAGCTGGTTGCACACTAGGGGCTCTCCTGAGCTCCTAGAAAAGAAAGTATATATTTAGGTTTTTTATTTTCAGTGAGATCTGCTGGCAACAGACTCACTGCTACAAGGGACTTAGGGGAGAGAAGCGAACCTACCTGCTTGCAGCTAGCTTGGGCTTCTAGGCTACTGGACACCATTAGCTCCAGAGGGATCGAACACAGGCCCAGCCTCTGTCGTCCGGTCCCGGAGCCGCGCCGCCGTCCCCCTTGCAGAGCCAGAAGCAAGAAGAACGTCCAGGAAATCGGCGGCTGAAGACTCCGGTCTTCATTAAGGTAGCGCACAGCACTGCAGCTGTGCGCCATTGCTCCCCATGCACACCACGCACTCCGGTCACTGATGGGTGCAGGGCGCTGGGGGGGTGGGGGGTGGGGGGGGGGGGCGCCCTGGGCTGCAATAAGAGTACCTTATATTGGCATAAAACATATAATATAGTCAGTAAGACTATATATGTGTAAAATCCCCTGCCAAAAATATCCTTAAAAAAAGCGGGAGAAGTCCGCCGAGAAGGGGGCGGGGCTATCTCCCTCAGCACACTGGCGCCATTTTCTCTTCACAGCTCCGCTGGAAGGACGCTCCCAAGGCTCTCCCCTGCAGTTTCCAGGCTCAATAGGGTAAAAAAGAGAGGGGGGGCACTAAATTTAGGCGCAAATACTGTGTAATAGCTGCTATAGGGTAAATCACTCATTATAGTGTACATCCCTGTGATATATAGCGCTGTGGTGTGTGCTGGCATACTCTCTCTCTGTCTCCCCAAAGGATTTTGTGGGGTCCTGTCCTCAGTCAGAGCATTCCCTGTGTGTGTGCGTTGTGTCGGTACGGCTGTGTCGACATGTTTGATGAGGAGGCTTATGTGGAGGCAGAGCAGGTGCCGATAAATGTGATGTCACCCCCTGCGGGGTTGACACCTGAATGGATGGATATGTGGAAGGAATTACGCGACAGTGTCAACTCCTTACATAAAAGGTTTGACGACATAGCAGATGTGGGACAGCCGGCTTCTCAGCCCGTGCCTGCCCAGGCGTCTCAAAAGCCATCAGGGGCTCAAAAACGCCCGCTACCTCAGATGGCAGACACAGATGTCGACACGGATAGTGTCGACGACGATGAGACTAGTGTACATTCCAATAGAACCACCCGTTACATGATTACGGCAACGAAAAATGTGTTGCACATTTCTGACATTACCCCAGGTACCACAAAAAAGGGTATTATGTTTGGGGAGAAAAAGCTACCAGTGGTTTTTCCCTCATCTGATGAGTTAAATGAGGTGTGTGAAGAAGCGTGGGCTTCCCCCGATAAGAAACTGGTGGTTTCTAAAAGGTTACTAATGGCGTACCCTTTCCCGCCAGAGGACAGGTTACGTCGGGTGACATCGTCTAGGGTGGATAAAGCGCTCACACGCCTGTCAAAGAAGGTGGCACTACCGTCTCCGGACACGGCCGCCCTAAAGGAGCCTGCTGATAGGAAGCAGGAGGCTATCCTGAAGTCAGTATATACACACTCAGGTATTATACTGAGACCGGCTATTGCTTCAGCATGGATGTGCAGTGCTGCAGCTGCGTGGTCAGATTCCCTGTCTGAAAATATTGATACCCTAGACAGGGACACTATATTGCTAACAGTCTTATACATGAGAGATGCACAGAGGGATATTTGCCGGCTGGCATCTAGAATAAATGCAATGTCCATTTCTGCCAGGAGAGTATTGTGGACTCGGCAGTGGACAGGTGATACAGATTCTAAAAGGCACATGGAGGTTTTGCCTTACAAGGGTGAGGAATTGTTTGGGGACGGTCTCTCGGACCTAGTTTCCACAGCAACAGCTGGGAAGTCGACATTTTTACCCCATATTCCCTCATAGCCAAAGAAAGCACCGTATTATCAGGTAGTCCTTTCGGGCCCAAAAAGGCAAGCGGGTTAGAGGCGCGTCCTTTCTGCCCAGAGGCAGAGGTAGAGGGAAAAAGCTGCAACATACAGCCAGTTCCCAAGAACAAAAGTCCTCCCCCGCTTCCTCTAAGTCCACCGCATGACGCTGGGGCTCCACAGGCGGAGCCAGGTGCAGTGGGGGCCCGTCTCAGGAACTTCAGCGACCAGTGGGCTCGCTCACGGGTGGATCCCTGGATTCTACAAGTGGTATCTCAGGGGTACAAGCTGGAATTCGAGACGTCTCCCCCTCGCCGTTTCCTCAAATCTGCCTTACCAACAACTCCCCCAGACAGGGAGGCAGTGCTGTAGGCGATTCACAAGCTGTATTCTCAGCAGGTGATAATCAAGTTACCCCTCCTTCAACAAGGACGGGGTTACTATTCCACAATGTTTGTGGTACCGAAACCAGACGGTTCGGTGAGACCCATTTTAAATTTGAAATCCTTGAACACTTATATAAGAAGGTTCAAGTTCAAAATGGAATCGCTCAGGGCGGTTATTGCAAGCCTGGACGAAGGGGATTACATGGTATCACTGGACATCAAGGATGCTTACCTGCATGTCCCCATTTACCCTCCTCACCAGGAGTACCTCAGATTTGTGGTACAGGACTGTCATTACCAATTCCAGACGTTGCCGTTTGGTCTGTCCACGGCACCGAGGGTATTTACCAAGGTAATGGCCGAAATGATGATACTCCTTCGGAAAAAGGGAGTTTCTCTAACGTCCTAAGTGGATGCTGGGGACTCCATAAGGACCATGGGGAATAGCGGCTCCGCAGGAGACTGGGCACATCTAAAGAAAGCTTTAGGACTATCTGGTGTGCACTGGCTCCTCCCCCTATGACCCTCCTCCAAGCCTCAGTTAGATCTCTGTGCCCGAACGAGAAGGGTGCACAGTAGGGGCTCTCCTGAGCTTCTTAGTGAAAGTTTTAGATTAGGTTTTTTATTTTCAGTGAGACCTGCTGGCAACAGGCTCACTGCATCGAGGGACTAAGGGGAGAAGAAGCGAACTCACCTGCGTGCAGAGTGGATTGGGCTTCTTAGGCTACTGGACATTAGCTCCAGAGGGACGATCACAGGCCCAGCTTGGATGGGTCCCAGAGCCGCGCCGCCGGCCCCCTTACAGAGCCAGAAGGCAGAAGAGGTCCGGAAAATCGGCGGCAGAAGACGTCCTGTCTTCAACAAGGTAGCGCACAGCACTGCAGCTGTGCGCCATTGCTCTCAGCACACTTCACACTTCGGTCACTGAGGGTGCAGGGCGCTGGGGGGGGGCGCCCTGAGACGCAATAAAAACACCTTGGATGGCAAAAAAAATGCATCACATATAGCTCCTGGGCTATATGGATGCATTTAACCCCTGCCAGAATACATAAAAAAGCAGGAGAAAAGTCCGCGAAGAAGGGGCGGAGCCTATCTCCTCAGCACACTGGCGCCATTTTCCCTCACAGCTCCGTTGGAGGGAAGCTCCCTGACTCTCCCCTGCAGTCACTACACTACAGAAAGGGTTAAAAAAAAGAGAGGGGGGCACTAATTAGGCGCAGTATTAACTATACAGCAGCTATAAGGGGAAAAACACTTATATAAGGTTATCCCTGTATATATATAGCGCTCTGGTGTGTGCTGGCAAACTCTCCCTCTGTCTCCCCAAAGGGCTAGTGGGGTCCTGTCCTCTATCAGAGCATTCCCTGTGTGTGTGCTGTATGTCGGTACTTTTGTGTCGACATGTATGAGGAGAAAAATGATGTGGAGACGGAGCAGATTGCCTGTAATAGTGATGTCACCCCCTAGGGGGTCGACACCTGAGTGGATGAACTGTTGGAAGGAATTACGTGACAGTGTCAGCTCTGTATAAAAGACAGTGGTTGACATGAGACAGCCGGCTACTCAGCTTGTGCCTGTCCAGACGTCTCATAGGCCGTCAGGGGCTCTAAAGCGCCCGTTACCTCAGATGGCAGATATAGACGCCGACACGGATACTGACTCCAGTGTCGACGGTGAAGAGACGAATGTGACTTCCAGTAGGGCCACACGTTACATGATTGAGGCAATGAAAAATGTTTTACACATTTCTGATAATACGAGTACCACCAAAAAAGGGGTATTATGTTCGGTGAGGAAAAACTACCTGTAGTTTTCCTGAATCTGAGAAATTAAATGAGGTGTGTGATGATGCGTGGGTTTCCCCCGATAACAACGGATAATTTCTAAAATGTTATTGGCATTATATCCTTTCCCGCCAGAGGTTAGGGTGCGTTGGGAAACACCCCCTAGGGGGGATAAAGCGCTCACACGCTTGTAAGGGCTCTACCTTCGCCTGAGATGGCCGCCCTTAAGGATCCTGCTGATAGAAAGCAGGAGGGTATCCTAAAAGGTATTTACACACATACTGGTGTTATACTGCGACCAGCAATCGCCTCAGCCTGGATGTGCAGTGCTGGGTTGGCGTGGTCGGATTCCCTGACTGAAAATATTGATACCCTAGATAGGGACAGTATATTTTTGCCTATAGAGCATTTAAAAGATGCATTTTTATATATGCGTGATGCACAGCGGAATATTTGCCGACTGGCATCAAGTCTAAGCGCGTTGTCCATTTCTACCAGTAGAGGGTTATGGACACGTCAGTGGTCAGGTGATGCGTATTCCAAACGGCATTTGGAAGTATTGCTTTATTAAGGGAGGAGTTATTTGGGGTCGGTCTTTCAGACCTGGTGGCCACGGCAACAGCTGGGAATTCCACGTTTGTACCCCAGGTCGCCTCTCAACATGAGAAGACGCCGTATTATCAGGCGCAGTCTTTTCGTGGACAAGCGGGCAAAAGGTTCCTCATTTCTGCCCCGTGACAGAGGGAGAGGAAAAAGGCTGCAGAAATCAGCCAGTTCCCAGGAACAGAAACCCTCTCCCGCCTCTGCCAAGCCCTCAGTATACGCTGGGGCTTTACAAGCAGAATCAGGCACGGTGGGGGGCCTGTCTCAATGAATTTCAGCGCGCAGTGGGCTCACTCGCAAGTAGACCCCTGGATCCTTCAGGTGATATCTCAGGGGTACAAATTAGAATTCGAGACGTCTCCCCCTCGCCGTTTCCTTAAGTTGGCTTTAACGATGTCTCCTTCTGACAGGGAGACAGTTTTGGAAGCCATTCACAAGCTGTATTCCCAGCAGGTGATAATCAAGATACCCCTCCTGCAACAGGGAACGGGGTATTATTCCACACTGTTGTGGTACCGAAGCCGGACGGCTCGGTGAGACCGATTCTAAATCTAAAATCTTTGAACACTTACGTACAGAGGTTCAAATTCAAGATTGAGTCAATCAGAGCAGTGATTGCGAACCTGGAAGAAGGGGACTACATGATGTCTCGGGACATCAAGGATGCTTACCTTCATGTCAAAATTTACCCTTCTCACCAAGGGTACCTCAGGTTTATGGTACAGAACTGTCACTATCAGTTCAGACGCTGTCGTATGGATGGTACACGGCACCCCGGGTCTTTACCAAGGTAATGGCCGAAATGATGATATTCCTTCGAAGGAAGTGAATTTTAGTTATCCCTTCCTTGGACAATTCCCTGATAAGGGTAAGATCCAGGGAACAGTTGGAGGTCGGTGTAGCACTATCTCAGGTAGTGTTGCGGCAGCACGATTGGATTCTCAATATTCCAAAATCGCACCTGGTTCCGACGACGTGTCTTCTGTTCCTAGGGATGATCCTGGACACAGTCCAGAAAAAGGTGTTTCTCCCGGAGGAGAAAGCCAGGGAGTTATCCGAGCTAGTCAGGAACCTCCTAAAACCGAGCCAAGTCTCAGTGCATCAATGCACAAGGGTTCTGGGTAAAATGGTGGCTTCCTGCGAAGCAATCCCAATCGGCAGATTCCACGCAAGAACTTTCCAGTGGGACCTGCTGGACAAATGGTCCGGATCGCATCTTCAGATGCATCAGCGGATAACCCTGTCACCAAGGACAAGGGTGTCCCTCCTGTGGTGGTTGCGGAGTGCTCATCTTCTAGAGGGCCGCAGATTAGGCATTCAGGACTGGGTCCTGGTGACCACGGATGCCAGCCTGCGAGGCTGGGGAGCAGTCACACAGGGAAGGAATATCCAGGGCTTATGGTCAAGCCTGGAGACATCACTTCACATAAATATCCTGAAGCTAAGGGACATTTACAATGCTCTAAGCTTAGCAAGACCTCTGCTTCAAGGTCAGCCGGTGTTGATCCAGTCGGACAACATCACGGCAGTCACCCACGTAAACAGACAGGGTGGCACAAGAAGCAGGAGGGCAATGGCAGAAGCTGCAAGGATTCTTCGCTGGGCGGAAAATCATGTGATAGCACTGTCAGCAGTATTCATTCCGGGAGTGGACAACTGGGAAGCAGACTTCCTCAGCACGACCTCCACCCGGGAGAGTGGGGACTTCACCCAGAAGTCTTCCACATGATTAAAAACTCGACAGGTATTGCACCAGGTCCAGGGACCCTCAGGCAATAAGCTGTAGACGCTCTGGTAACACCGTGGGTGTACCAGTCAGGGTATGTGTTCCCTCCTCTGCCTCTCATACCCAAGGTACTGAGATTGATAAGATGGAGAGGAGTAAGCACTATATTCGTGGTTCCGGATTGGCCAAGAAGGACTTGGTAACCGGAACTTCAAGAGATGCTCACGGAGGATCCGTGGCCTCTGCCTCTGAGAAGGGACCTGCTCCAGCAAGGACCCTGTCTGTTCCAAGACTTACCGCGGCTGCTTTTGACGGCATGGCGGTTGAACGCCGGATCCTGAAGGAAAAAAGGCATTCCGGATGAAGTCATCCCTATCCTGATCAAAGCCAGGAAGGATGTAACCGCAAAAACATTATCACCGCAATTGGCGAAAATATGTTGCGTGGTGCGAGGCCAGTAAGGCCCGACGGAGGAAATTCAACTGGGTCGATTCCTACATTTCCTGCAAACAGGAGTGTCTATGGGCCTGAAATTGGGGTCCATTAAGGTTCAAATTTCGGCCCTGTCAATTTTCTTCCAAAAAGAACTAGCTTCAGTCCCTGAAGTTCAGACGTTTGTAAAAGGGGTACTGCATATACAGCCTCCTTTTGTGCCTCCAGTGGCACTTTGGGATCTCAATGTAGTTTTGGGTTCCAAAAGTCACATTGGTTTGAACCACTTAAATCTGTGGAGTTAAAATATCTCACATGGAAAGTGGTCATGCTGTTGGCCCTGGCCTGGGCCAGGCGCGTGTCAGAATTGGCGGCTTTATCCTGAAAAAGCCCTTATCTGATTTTCCATTCGGACAGGGCGGAATTGAGGACTCGTCCTCAGTTTCTCCCCAAGGTGGTTTCAGCGTCTCACCTGAACCAACCTATTGGTGGTGCCTGCGGCTACTAGGGACTTGGAGGCCTCCAAGTTGCTAGACGTTGTCAGTGCCCTGAAAATATATGTTTCCAGGACGGCTGGAGTCAGGAAATCTGACTCGCTGTTTATCCTGTGTGCACCCAACAAGCTGGGTGCTCCTGCTTCTAAGCAGACTATTGCTCGTTGGATTTGTAGTACAATTCAGCTTGCACATTCTGTGGCAGGCCTGCCACAGCCAAAAATCTGTAAATGCCCACTCCACAAGGAAGGTGGGCTCATCTTGGGCGGCTGCCCGAGGGGTCTCGGCTTTACAACTTTGCCGAGCAGCTACTTGGTCAGGAGCAAATACGTTTGTAAAATTCTACAAAATTGATATCCTGGCTGAGGAGGACCTGGAGTTCTCTCATTTGGTGCTGCAGAGTCATCCGCACTCTCCCGCCCGTTTGGGAGCTTTGGTATAATCCCCATGGTCCTTACGGAGTCCCCAGCATCCACTTAGGACGTTAGAGAAAATAAGAATTTACTTACCGATAATTCTATTTCTCATAGTCCGTAGTGGATGCTGGGTGCCCATCCCAAGTGCGGATTGTCTGCAATACTTGTACATAGTTATTGTTACAAAAATCGGGTTATTATTGTTGTGAGCCATCTTTCAGAGGTTCCTCTGTTATCATGCTGTTAACTGGGTTCAGATCACAGGTTATACGGTGTGATTGGTGTGGCTGGTATGAGTCTTACCCGGGATTCAAAATCCTTCCTTATTGTGTACGCTCGTCCGGGCACAGTATCCTAACTGAGGCTTGGAGGAGGGTCATAGGGGGAGGAGCCAGTGCACACCAGTTAGTCCTAAAGCTTTCTTTAGATGTGCCCAGTCTCCTGCGGAGCCGCTATTCCCCATGGTCCTTACGGAGTCCCCAGCATGCACTACGGACTATGAGAAATAGAATTATCGGTAAGTAAATTCTTATTTTTAATTATTCCGTACTTGGACGATCTCCTTATAAAGACGAGGTCCAGGGAGCAGTTGTTGGTCGGAGTAGCACTATCTCGGGAAGTGCTACAACAGCACGGCTGGATTCTGAATATTCCAAAGTCGCAGCTGGTTCCTACGACGCGTCTACTGTTCCTGGGGATGGTTCTGGACACAGACCAGAAAAAAGTGTTTCTCCCGGAGGAGAAAGCCAAGGAGCTGTCATCTCTAGTCAGAGACCTCCTAAAACCGAAACAGGTGTCGGTGCATCACTGCACGCGAGTCCTGGGAAAGATGGTGGCTTCTTACTGTTATGATTCCAGCACTCTGGTCTGAGGAGATCTTATAGCAAGGACCTGAGCACTGGAACGTAATGCTGGGAAAGGAAGCGGGAATGGAAAATAGCCCCTGGCGCCCTAACTCCGTTGTCTCGCCCGTGCTGTCAGAAATCCCTTGCGAGACTATGGTTGCTTGAGCCCATGGCAGCCGCGTTTGAAGGGCGGATTACGTCTGCCCAACTCCGATGCCCCCTAAGGTCTTAATGGGAGACCAAGGGAAATCCGAGACAGGGTGATAACAAGGGGCCCTCTAACTAAGCAACAAAGCCAGGAGCTACAAGCTAACTTAAAACTAGACTATGGGAAAAGGACAACCAAAATACCCACTTGTCCACTCTCCTACCCGGCACCGCCGAGTTCCGGAGAGGACTTGTGGAAGCAGAACCCTCCGCAAATGCTCCGAAACAGAATACAAAATAAAGCGGGCTGAGCCACAGCACACGGCAGAGCCGCAACTCACGACCACCACACGAGATTCTCTGGAGATCGTTGCGGACAATAAGGGACCAGAAGACTTCTTGGGATGAGATGACAACTCCAAGATTCAGGACCTCTGAGGACAGGAATGACCGGACACAGCAGGACTGGAACAGACGTTCAGCAAACCTAAGCAGCATGCAGGAAGCTATTACCGGCGTCTGTGTGAAGCACTGAGGAGGTATTTAGCAAGGAGTCCTCCAATCAGATGTTCAGAGTCTGATTACCCTGAATGCTGTGCAGCTGCCCTGCTGCACGCCTAGAAGACCAGTGTGTGTGTTGCTAATTTGACCCTGCAACGGGGAACGCGGTCCACCCGTGGCGTCCCCGTTGCTAGGGTCCAGGCGGCTCAGCGCGCCCGGCGTCCCTGCGTTGCTAGGGAGCCGGTGGCTACGCGCGCACAGCGTCCCAGCGTTGCTAGGGACCCAGCGGCTAGCACGCTCGGCGTCCCTAGTTGCTAGGCGCCGGGCCGCGAGGACATCGCGGACCCCGGCGCCTAACAGTACCCCCCCCTTGAGGAGGGGGTCAAGGAACCCCTAAAGCCAGGTTTCTGAGGAAATTCCCGAAAAAATGCCCTCGAGCCTAGGGGCATGAAGATCCTTATCCAGGACCCAAGACCTTTCCTCCGGACCCTAGCCTTTTCAGTGAACTAAAAAATAAAGCCGACCCCGGGACAATTTAGAATCAAGAACTTTCTCTACCAAGAACTCCTGTTGTCCCTGTACATCCACTGGAGATCTACCCTGAGAGATCCTCCGAGGAAATCTACTGGAAGAAACGTATTGTTTCAACAGGGAACAGTGAAAAGTATTTCCAATCTTGAGAGATCTTGGTAAACGTAGCCGAAAGGCAATTGGGTTGACCTTCTTAATAATAAGAAACGGTCCAATAAATTTGGGTCCCAGTCTAGCCGAGGATTGTCGAAGCCTGATGTTGCGAGTCGACAACCACACCTTATCTCCCACCTTAAAAGTGCAAGGACGTCGGAGCCTGTCAGAAAATTTCTTCTCTCGGAAGGCCGCTTTTCTGAGAGCAAGGTGCACTTTTTTCCAAATTGCTCTGAGATGGGAGGTCAAGGTTAGCGAGGAGACTGGAGAATGATGAAAAAAAGAATTGGCTCTGGGGTGAAAACCTAAAACTGAAAAGAATGGAGACTCTTTGGTGGAGGAATGACAAGAGTTATTGTAAGCAAATTCAGCCAAAGGGAGAAACTCGGACCAATCATTCTGGAGTTTGGCTGAATACAAACGCAAATATTGTTTTAATGACTGGTTGACTCGTTCTGTTTGCCCGTTAGACTGTGGGTGGTAACCAGATGTTAAAGACAGTTTCATCTTCAATGAGGCACAAAAACATTTCCAGAATTGTGCGATGAATTGTGGACCCCGATCAGAAACAATATCAGTGGGCAACCCATGAAGCCTGAACACATGGCGGAGGAACAAAACTGCCAATCCTTGAGCAGAAGGCAATCGGGGAAGGGCAATAAAATGAGCCATTTTACTAAAACGGTCCACTACCACCCAAATGACTCGGAATCCGGCTGAAAGGGGAAGGTCAACCACAAAATCCATGGAAATATGAGACCATGGCCTGAGAGGAACAGCTAAAGGTATGAGTTGCCCGATAGGCAATGAACGAGGAACCTTATGCTGTGCACAAACCTGGCATGAATGAACGAATTCCTTAACGTCTTTAGAAAGACTAGGCCACCACACTGAGCGAGAGACTAACTCCAATGTCTTAGTGATTCCCGGATGCCCTGAGACTTTGTTGTCATGAAATTCAGTTAAAACAGTGGCTCTCAAAAATTCAGGGACATAAAGACGACCAGCAGGAGTAAGTCTAGGAGCTTGGTGTTGAAGCTGGTTTAACTGGGTAAATAAATCCTGTGTGAGGCCTGCCCAGATGACCGAAGATGGAAGTATGGGGGTAACAACAGGATTGCTATTGTGAACCGGAAGAAAGCTACGTGACAGGGCATCAGCCTTTGTATTCTTGGAACCAGGCCTGAAAGTGATTATAAACCTGAAATGAGTAAAAAATAATGCCCAACGTGCCTGCCGAGCATTAAGTCGTTTAGCTGATTCAATATATTGCAGGTTCTTATGGTCAGTCAAAACCGAAATAGTATGTTTAGCTCCCTCCAGCCAATGCCTCCACTCCTCGAAAGCCCATTTCACCGCCAGTAACTCCCGATTACTAACGTCATAGTTGGATTCAGCGGAGGAGAATTTCCTGGACATAAAGGCACAAGGATGTAACTCCAGAAACTCCGGATCCTCTTGAGAAAGGACAGCCCCCACTCCAACCTCTGAGGCATCAACCTCCACAACAAAGGGCAATTCCGGATTAGGATGTCTGAGGACTGGAGCCGAGACAAAGGCTTGTTTCAAGGCCTGGAAGTACAATTCAGCTTCATGCGACCAGTTGGTAGGATCCGCTCTTTTTTTTGTCAGAGCTACTATGGGAGCAACCAGGTCAGAAAAAGAATGAATGAACCTCCTATAATAATTCGCAAACCCTAAAAAGCGCTGAATTGCTTTTAAATTAGTGGGTTGCGCCCAATTCAGGATGGCCTGGAGCTTCTTTGGTTCCATGGAAAATCCCTGAGGAGAAATTATGTACCCTAAAAAAGATACTTCCGTGACGTGAAAATCACACTTCTCCAGCTTGGCATATAAATGATTCTCACGTAACTTTTGAAGAACCAGACGCACCTGGGTAACATGTTGTTCCATTGATTCAGAATAAATCAAGATGTCGTCTAAATAAACGACCACGAATTTCCCTAGGAAGTCACGGAGAACATCGTTAATGAGGTCTTGAAAAACTGCCGGAGCATTAGACAGGCCGAACGGCATCACCAGGTATTCGTAGTGACCCGACTGAGTGCTGAAAGCCGTCTTCCACTCATCCCCAGATTTAATTCGGATGAGGTTGTAAGCTCCTCTAAGGTCAATTTTAGAAAAAATCACAGCAGAACGTAACTGATCAAAAAGCACAGAAATTAACGGCAAAGGATAGGTGTTTTTAACAGAGATCTTATTCAGGGCCCTAAAATCAATGCATGGTCTAAGCGAGCCATCTTTTTTTCTCCACAAAGAAAAAACCTGCACTTAAAGGAGATTTTGATGGTCTAATAAATCCCTCCTTTAGGCTTTCCTGAATATAATTATTCATGGCCGTAGTTTCTGGACCGGACAAGGCATATAATCTCCCCTTAGGCAAAGTGGCACCTGGAACTAGCTCAATTGCACAATCATAAGGCCGATGGGGAGGCAGAATGCCCGCATTGCCTTTGGAGAAGACATCGGCAAACTCCTGGTATTCCACAGGAATGAGCTCTGGAATGATTGCTGCAACTCTGACTGGATACGAAATACATTCCTTAGCACAAAATGTACCCCATTGGGAAATCTCCCCGGACCGCCAATCAATGGTGGGATTATGAAAGGCCAGCCAAGGGTGACCCAGAACAACAGGAACTGCCGGGCAATGTGTAAGGTAGAATTCAATATCTTCGGAATGTAAGGCTCCTACTGTAAGTACTACTGGAGGTGTACGGTGAGTAATTACCCCATTGGAAAGCGGACCCCCATCTAAGCCGTGCATGGTGATACATCTATCTAATGGTAACTGCGGAATGCCCAAGGCCTTAGCCCAAGTTAAATCCATAAAGTTTCCTGCAGCTCCACTGTCGACAAAAGCCGACACCAAAGAACTGAGGCTGCCAAAGGAAACCTTAACAGGGACTAAAAGAGAGTTGTTCGAGGAGATAAGCTGCAGACCTAAGTGAACCCCCTCACAATTCACCTGGTCAAGGCGTTTCCCGACTTGTTCGGGCAATTACGAGCAAAATGTCCCTTACCACCACAGTATAAACAAAGACCGGAATTTTGTCTTCTGGTTTTTTCCTCAGGAGACAGCCGGGAGAGACCCATCTGCATGGGCTCCTCGACGTCCTCTGGAAAGGAATATACACAGGGACTAGACCTTACAGATGTTCCTCTTTCAGCCCTCCGCTCTCGGAGACGACGATCAATCTTTATAGCAAGCTCCATGAGTTTATCGAGGGTCTCAGGAGCAGGGTACTGGAGGAGACTGTCTTTAATAAATTCAGATAAACCGAGGCGAAACTGACTGCGCAGGGCCGGGTCATTCCAGCCACAGTCGTTCGACCAACGGCGAAACTCGGTACAATAAACCTCCGCAGGATTTTTACCTTGCTTGAGAGCGCGCAGCTGACTCTCAGCGGACGCCTCTCTATCTGGGTCATCATACAAGAGCCCTAAAGACTTAAAAAAAGGCGTCTACAGATAACAACGCAGGATCCTCTGCTCTTAAACCAAATGCCCAGGTCTGAGGATCCCCCTGGAGTAAAGAAATAATAATCCCAACCCGCTGAGATTCATTACCAGAGGATGTAGGTCTTAAACGAAAATAAAGTTTACAGGATTCTTTAAAATTAAAAAATTCACCGGAAAAACGGTCGGGCAAATGCATCTTTGGTTCAGGGACTACCTTCGGGGAGGCTCGCAAAAGATCTTCCTGCGATCTCACCCGAAGAGAAAGTTCCTGAACCATCTGAGTAAGTTCTTGAATCTGGTTGACTAAGAGCTGACCGGGATTTGGCCCTAAACCTGTCGGATTCATGAGGCCGATAAACTCTCACAAAAACAAAATGAGAAAAAATTAAACTCCGTTTAATTTTAAGTTTTGGTATGGCCGGTAATAATGTTATGATTCCAGCACTCTGGTCTGAGGAGATCTTATAGCAAGGACCTGAGCACTGGAACGTAATGCTGGGAAAGGGAGCGGGAATGGAAAATAGCCCCTGGCGCCCTAACTCCGTTGTCTCGCCCGTGCTGTCAGAAATCCCTTGCGAGACTATGGTTGCTTGAGCCCATGGCAGCCGCGTTTGAAGGGCGGATTACGTCTGCCCAACTCCGATGCCCCCTCAGGTCTTAATGGGAGACAAAGGGAAATCCGAGACAGGGTGATAACAAGGGGCCCTCTAACTAAGCAACAAAGCCAGGGGCTACAAGCTAACTTAAAACTAGAATATGTGCGGAAAAAACGCCAAGGAAAAGGACAACCAAAATACCCACTTGTCCACTCTCCTACCCGGCACCGCTGAGTTCCGGAGAGGACTTGTGGAAGCGGAACCCTCCGCAAATGCTCCGAAACAGAATACAAAATAAAGCGGGCTGAGCCGCAGCACACGGCAGAGCCGCAACTCACGACCACCACACGAGATTCTCTGGAGATCGTTGCGGATAATAAGGGACCAGAAGACTTCTTGGGATGAGATGACAACTCCAAGATTCAGGACCTCTGAGGACAGGAATGACCGGACACAGCAGGACTGGAACAGACGTTCAGCAAACCTAAGCAGCATGCAGGAAGCTATTACCGGCGTCTGTGTGAAGCACTGAGGAGGTATTTAGCAAGGAGTCCTCCAATCAGATGTTCAGAGTCTGATTACCCTGAATGCTGTGCAGCTGCCCTGCTGCACTCCCAGAAGACCAGTGTATGTGTGTGTGTTGCTAATTTGACCCTGCAACGGGGAACGCGGTCCGCCCGTGGCGTCCCCGTTGCTAGGGTCCAGGCGGCTCAGCGCACCCGGCGTCCCTGCGTTGCTAGGGAGCCGGCGGCTACGCGTGCACGGCGTCCCAGCGTTGCTAGGGACCCGTCGGCTAGCACGCTCGGCGTCCTTAGTTGCTAGGCGCCGGGCCGCGAGGACATCGCGGACCCCGGCGCCTAACACTTACGAAGCAATTCCATTCGGCAGGTTCCATGCAAGGATCTTTCAGTGGGATCTGTTGGACAAGTGGTCCGCATCGCATCTTCAGATGCATCGTCTGATAACCCTGTCTCCAAGGACCAGGGTGTCTCTGCTGTGGTGGCTGCAGAGTGCTCATCTTCTAGAGGGCCGCAGATTTGGCATACAGGACTGGGTCCTGGTGACCACGGATGCCAGCCTTTGAGGCTGGGGGGCAGTCACACAGGGAAGAAACTTCCAAGGACTATGGTCAAGCCAGGAGACTTCCCTACACATAAATATTCTGGAACTAAGGGCCATTTACAATGCCCTAAGTCAGGCAAGACCCCTGCTTCAAAACCAGCTGGTACTGATCCAGTCAGACAACATCACGGCGGTCGCCCATGTAAACCGACAGGGCGGTACAAGAAGCAGGATGGCGATGGCAGAAGCCACAAGGATTCTCCGATGGGCGGAGAATCACGTGTTAGCACTGTCAGCAGTGTTCATTCCGGGAGTGGACAACTGGGAAGCAGACTTCCTCAGCAGGCACGACCTCCACCCGGGAGAGTGGGGACTTCATCCAGAAGTCTTCCAAATGATTGTAAACCGTTGGGAAAGGCCACAGGTGGACATGATGGCGTCCCGCCTCAACAAAAAGCTAAAAAGATATTGCACCAGGTCAAGGGACCCTCAGGCGATAGCTGTGGACGCCCTAGTGACACCGTGGGTGTACCAGTCGGTTTATGTGTTCCCTCCTCTTCCTCTCATACCCAAGGTACTGAGGATAATAAGAAGGAGAAGAGTAAGAACTATACTCGTTGTTCCGGATTGGCCAAGAAGAGCTTGGTACCCAGAACTTCAAGAAATGATCTCAGAGGACCCATGGCCTCTGCCGCTCAGACAGGACCTGCTGCAGCAGGGGCCCTGTCTGTTCCAAGACTTACCGCGGCTGCGTTTGACGGCATGGCGGTTGAACACCGGATCCTAAAGGAAAAGGGCATTCCGGAGGAAGTCATTCCTACGCTGATTAAAGCTAGGAAGGATGTGACCGCAAAACATTATCACCGCATATGGCGGAAATATGTTGCTTGGTGTGAGGCCAGGAAGGCCCCAACGGAGGAATTTCAGCTGGGTCGTTTTCTGCACTTCCTACAGTCAGGGGTGACTATGGGCCTCAAATTGGGTTCCATTAAGGTCCAGATTTCGGCTCTGTCGATTTTCTTCCAAAAAGAACTGGCTTCACTGCCTGAAGTTCAGACTTTTGTTAAGGGAGTACTGCATATTCAGCCCCCTTTTGTGCCTCCAGTGGCACCTTGGGATCTCAACGTGGTGTTGGATTTCCTAAAGTCGCATTGGTTTGGGCCACTTAAAACCGTGGAGCTAAAATATCTCACGTGGAAAGTGGTCATGCTGTTGGCCTTGGCTTCGGCCAGGCGTGTGTCAGAATTGGCGGCTTTGTCTTGTAAAAGCCCTTATCTGATTTTCCATATGGATAGGGCGGAATTGAGGACTCGTCCCCAATTTCTTCCTAAGGTGGTATCAGCGTTTCATTTGAACCAACCTATTGTGGTGCCTGCGGCTACTCGGGACTTGGAGGATTCCAAGTTGCTGGACGTAGTCAGGGCCCTGAAAATCTATGTTTCCAGGACGGCTAGAGTCAGGAAAACTGACTCGCTATTTATCCTGTATGCACCCAACAAGCTGGGTGCTCCTGCTTCAAAGCAGACTATTGCTCGCTGGATCTGTAGCACGATTCAGCTTGCACATTCTGCGGCTGGACTGCCGCATCCTAAATCAGTGAAAGCCCATTCCACGAGGAAGGTGGGCTCTTCTTGGGCGGCTGCCCGAGGGGTCTCGGCTTTACAACTTTGCCGAGCTGCTACTTGGTCGGGTTCAAACACATTTGCAAAATTCTACAAGTTTGATACTCTGGCTGAGGAGGACCTGGAGTTCGCTCATTCGGTGCTGCAGAGTCATCCGCACTCTCCCGTCCGTTTGGGAGCTTTGGTATAATCCCCATGGTCCTTACGGAGTTCCCAGCATCCACTAGGACGTCAGAGAAAATAAGAATTTACTCACCGGTAATTCTATTTCTCGTAGTCCGTAGTGGATGCTGGGCGCCCATCCCAAGTGCGGATTGTCTGCAATGCTTGTATATAGTTATTGCTTAACTAAAGGGTAATTGTTTGGAGCCATCTGTTGAGAGGCTCAGTTGTTATTCATACTGTTAACTGGGTATAGTATCACGAGTTGTACGGTGTGATTGGTGTGGCTGGTATGAGTCTTACCCGGGATTCCAAATCCTTTCCTTATTGTGTCAGCTCTTCCGGGCACAGTTTCCTAACTGAGGTCTGGAGGAGGGGCATAGAGGGAGGAGCCAGTGCACACCAGGTAGTCCTAATTCTTTCTTAGATGTGCCCAGTCTCCTTCGGAGTCCGCTATTCCCCATGGTCCTTACGGAGTTCCCAGCATCCACTACGGACTACGAGAAATAGAATTACCGGTGAGTAAATTCTTATTTTTTCCTTCCTCAGGACCAGTTCCTCTCTCTCTTCAGTCAAGTTGCGGCGCTAAGAGAGGTCGCCTACATTCTTCTCTGAGCAGAGGACGACAATCTTCATTCCAGGTCAGGCACCCGGGTGAGTGGACAGTCCCCGGAGTTTTGTCAGCTGGTCCGCTGTTGGCGGTGAATTCAGATCGACCTCATGGTGTTCTGACTGACTCTTCAACCTTTTACTACTCTCGGACGTGAGCTCTGGCGGCAGTAGCCGAGGATGCCCTCGCGGCTCCTTGGAGTTTCTGGTTAGTCTATCTTTCCTCCTTTTCTATTTCTACTTCTTTTTCTGCAACACATGAAGGGAGAATGCGCGCTAGTCCTCCCGGTGACTCCAGTTTGGCCGCGCATGACTTGAAGATCCACCCTGCACCTGTTGTCAGTAGAGGAGCCTTGGCTCCTACTTCTGCGGGACTGTCTACCTCAACAGGGTCCTTTTCCTTGTTCAATCTTACACAGGTTTCGTTTTAACGGCATGACTGTTCACAAAACCTCAGAAGTACGGAGTTCCCTAGTTCGGTTATACCTACTGGGCCCCGATTAGGAAGTCGGTTACCTCTTCTCGCTTTTGCCACTTTTGGAAACCTTGTGGCCTAGTGTGGATGACTAGAGTTTTTCCCTTTGGTTTTTCATTTAGCCGCCTTCTTTGCTTTCTCCGGGTGGTTTGCTTGGCTGCGCTTTGTTTGACTAGGTTAACCTGAATTTTAGGTCTCTGCTTTTTCGGTTTTATTCAAAAGGAAATTAGCCTGGCGGCCGTAAGTTCAGGCTCTCTTTCAGGGAGTGCTCTACTGGCAACCCGCCTTGTGAATAAGATTACGGCTGAGCTTCATACTCAGCGGTCGTTTCTTCCAGGGGTGATGTCCGCTTTTCATATAACTGACACTTGTGTTTTCGGCCCTCTTTGAATGTTGTCAGGGCTCGACGACTCTCTCTACAGAGGTCTTCGGTTATTTGAAAAATTGATTTCTTCTTTGTTCTATACGATGCTCCCGTCCTAAATGTCCGGGGTTCCAGCATAAGTTGGGCCGTTGGATACATCTGACCATCAGTCTTATTTGGCGGTTGCTCGAGAGCCTCAGTTTTCCATTTCGGCACACTCCGCGCGCTCTGGGGGACCTTCGGGGGCGGCGCCCACGGGGTTTCCATGAGGGCTTTGTTGCAATGCCGCTTAGTCGGGACATCAAACGTTTATCACGTTTTACGGATTTCACATTTTTGCGATCTCTGTGTCACAGGTGGCCGAGCGGTTTTGCAGGATTCTCAGCACTCTCCCTCCCGTTTTGGGAGCTCTGGGATGTCCCCATTGTATCTGCACTCCAGTGGCCCCTAGTGGATGAAGGAGAAATCAGGATTTTGGTACTTACCGATAAATCCCTTTCTCCGATTCCACAGGGGCCACTGGACGCCCACCCAGCGCTGTTTCCTCCTTCTACACTTATCTGGTTGCATGTCACTGTGTGACTGCGCGTATTGTTCAGGTTACCCTCTCACTATGGCCCTCATTCCGAGTTGATCGGTCGCAATGCGAATGTAGCAGAGTTACACACGCTAAGCCGCCGCCTACTGGGAGTGAATCTTAGCTTCTTAAAAGTGCGACCGAAGTAATCGCAATATTGCGATCACAAACCTCGTAGCAGTTTTGGAGTAGCTTCAGACTTACTCTGCCTGTGCGATCAGTTCAGTGCTTGTCGTTCCTGGTTGACGTCACAAACACACCCAGCGTTCGCCCAGGCACTCCCACCGTTTCTCCGGCCACTCCTGCGTTTTTTCCGGAAACGGTAGCGTTTTCAGCCACACGCCCCTAAAACGCCGTGTTTCCGCCCAGTAACACCCATTTCCTGTCAATCACATTACGATCGCCGGAGCGATGAAAAAGCCGTGAGTAAAATTACTTTCTACATAGCAAAGTTACTTGGCGCAGTCGCAGTGCGAACATTGCGCATGCGTACTAAGCGGATTTTCATTGCGATGCGATGAAAAATACCGAGCGAACAACTCGGAATGAGGGCCAATGTTTCCAGGTTTCCCTGGTGTTATCCTGTTTTAGTTGACTTAGCGAACCTCCTCTACTTTGACGTTGGTCTTTTCCAGCTCTCCTCGGGCACAGTTTTAACTAGACTGGCTTGGAGGGGGAACATAGTAGGGGAGGAGCTAGTCACATGGTTATAAATTTAAAGTGCCAGCTCCCAGTTACTGCCTACTATTTCCCCATTGTATCTGCACTCCAGTGGCCCCTGTGGAATCGGAGAAAGGGATTTATCGGTAAGTACCAAAATCCTGATTTTTCCTTCCGGGCGTGGACAACTTGGAAGCAGACTTTTTCAGCAGACACGATCTCCATCCAGGAGAGTTGGCCCTTCATCCAGAGGTGTTTGCAGAAATAACAAGGCGTTGGGGAATTCCTCAAATAGACATGATGGCGTCTCGCCTCAACAAGAAGCTTCCAAGGTATTGTTCCAGGTCAAGGGACCCTCAGGCCAGTGCAGAGGATGCCCTGGTAACTCCGTGGGTGTTTCAATCGGTGTATGTGTTCCCCCCGCTTCCTCTCATTCCAAGAGTGCTGAGGATCATAAGACGAACAAGGGTTCAGGCAATACTCGTCGTTCCAGATTGGCCATGCATTGGCCTGGCATCCGGATCTTCAAGAATTACTCGTAGAAGATCCTTGGCCGCTTCCTCTAAGAGAGGACCTGTTACTGCAGGGGCCATGCGTGTTTCCGGACTTACAGCAGCTGCGTTTGACGGCGTGGAGGTTGAACGCCAGATCCTAGCTCAAAAAGGTATTCCTGGGGAAGTCATCCCCACTCTCCTTAAGGCTAGAAAGGAGGTCACGGCAAGACATTATCACCGTATTTGGAGAAAATATGTGTCTTTCCTCCATTTTTTGCAGGCAGGCGTGGATGTAGGCCTGAAATTGGGTTCCATCAAAGTGCAGATTTCGGCTTTATCTATTTTCTTTCAAAAAGAATTGGCCGCCCTTCCAGAGGTTCAGACTTTCGTGAAGGGAGTGCTGCATATCCAGCCTCCGTTTGTGCCACCCGTGGCCCCGTGGGGTCTTGTAGTGGTGTTACAGTTTCTTATGTCTCACTGGTTTGAACCTTTGCAAAAGGTTGAGTTGAAGTTTCTCACTTGGAAAGTGGTCATGCTTTTGGCCTTGGCGTCTGCCAGACGAGTGTCAGAATTGGCGGCTTTGTCTCACAAGAGCCCATATTTGATTTTTCATGTGGATAGAGCGGAATTGAGGACTCGTCAACAATTTCTGCCGAAGGTGGTTTCTCTGTTTCACATTTCTCTTTCATCCACTAGGGAACACTGGAGTCCTATTCAGTAGGGGTGTGAAGCTTGCAACCGGAGGTGTGGCACAATCTAAAATTAGCATTGTCTGCACAGCCGGCTCCTCCCCCTTCACATCCCTCCTCCCTCAGTTTGAAAAATTGTGCTGGAGGTACAGCACATGGAGCACTGAGCTCCTGACTAAAAATCTGTAAAGAGCTGCGTCAACCTAACAAAAGGGGGACAAGGCTGCCTAATATTGGAGAGACAAAGATCCCTTTTGAAGGGACCTGCATCTATCCACAGGAGATCCTCCAGAGTCCTCTAATAATACCCCGGTAAGGGGTTTAAAAACAGCATGTCTAAGGCAACCAAGACCTCAAAGACCTGTTATGTTTGTACGAAATGTGACAAGAAGAGCACGCGGGTCGGCAGCTCCGGGGTGTGCGACTCCTGCTTAAACAAGGACGCTCCACCTGGGAGCAGTGCTCTGGCTAAGGCATGGTAAGACAACCTTGCTAATAGAATCTCCAAGGAGATGGCAGAATCGCACAAGCAGCAATCGGAATGGGCTGCGGGATTCTCAAAGACAATGGAGGAATTTCTCATCAAGTTAACGCCGCCCGCACACACAGAAACGAGTGTGCGCAAGGCTGTTAAAAGAACGCTTCCTATTATACCGGAATCAGAGGAGGAAGAGGGTTTTCTTCTTGATACAGAGGAAGGTGAGTTAATTGAACCTAACCTAGATGCCAATTTTCCAGAGGAGGACACGGCAATCTCTGGTCTGGACTCCTTAACTGACGCGGTAAAGGAGATCCTAAACTTTAAGGTAGAGGAAATACGGGAGCCGGAAGATTTCGATTTGTTCGAATCCCAAAAGCCGCGTTCAGCAGTGTTTCCCATTCCTAAATCCCTCCAGTCTCAGATGAAGGAGGCTTGGAAACAACCTGACAAACAATTTCAATTTCCAAAACGGTTTCAGATAACTTATCCCCTACCTAAGGGTGTAATGAACAAGTGGGAGAATCCGCCGGTAGTGGATGCTTCCCTAGGAAGGTTGTCAAAGAAGACAATCTTACCAATTCCTAACGTAACTACTTTAAAGGATGCATCAGACCGTAAGGTTGACACAGCGTTAAAGTCTATTTTTGTAGCAGCTGGCGCAGCGCAGAGACCTGCGATCGTCTGTGCTTGGGTCGACAAGCCATGAATGCATGGTTTGGACGTATTGTACAAGCTATTGAGGAGGAAAATAGCTTCGAAGAGATTACCCAACTGGCGGAACACATCCGAGAATCTGCTTCATACTTGTGTCAGGCTTCTAAGGATATTAGCAGAATAGCATTGCGCATATCTGCATCGTCCATATCGGCTAGTAGGATTTTGGCTCAGAGAATGGCAAGGAGACTCTGACACCAAGAAGGCCGTAGAATCCATCCCCTTTGGGGCTGAAATGCTGTTCGGACCAGAGCTGGACAAGTGGATTTCGCAGGCTACAGCGGGGAAATCCACTTTTCTGCCTACTCCTTATACGAGAACCGCTCCACAAGCTAGGAGAGGTTATTCGGGACCAGCATTTACTTCATTTAGATCACAGTCCTTTCGAGCCCGAGGAAGGGGTTTCGGTATACAAGCACGTGGGGGCAGAGGTAGAGGCCACTCACAAGCAGCAACCAGAAAGCAGGATAAACCTGCTGACAAGACCGTGGCATGACGGCCTCCCAGCTCACCTGGGGTCCCCCTTGGTGGGCGGCCGTCTGGATGGTTTTCAGGACATCTGGGCCAAGACCTCACCAGAACTTTGGGTGAACAACTTAATCTCTCAGGGATACAGACTAGAATTTCAGCAGAGGCCTCACAGTCAGTTTTTTACAACAGGATTGCCTCAGTGCCCTCAAAAAGCAAGGGCATTACGAGCAGCAATTCTAAAATTGCTACAGTCAGAGGTCATTATTCCGGTTCCCGCTTCTCAGAGAGGGACGGGGTTCTATTCCAATCTTTTTGTCACACCAAAGCCAGACGGGACGGTCAGACCAATACTCAATTTAAAAGTTTTCAACCAGTTTTTAAGGGTCTACAAATTCAAGATGGAATCAATCCAATCGGTCATTGCAGGCTTAGAACAGGGCGAGTTCATGGTATCAATGGACATAAAGGATGCATATCTGCATATTCCAATCTGGACTCCTCACCAGGCTTACTTAAGGTTCGCACTGGTGGCGGATCACTACCAATTCAATGCCTTGCCGTTCGGTCTATCATCAGCCCCAAGAATTTTCACGAAGATCATGGCAATCATGGTGGCAGGACTGAGACTGTTGGGGGTCACGATTATACCTTATCTGGAAGATTTACTGATCAAGGCACCATCTCAGAATCGACTGCTCAAGGATGTTCAGACATCCCATCAGTTTCTTATTCAACATGGGTGGATTGTCAATTTCAAGAAGTCCAACCTCATACCGACTCAACGGATTCAATTCCTCGGTCTCATCTTGGACACGGTACTATTACGGGTGTTCCTACCGGAGAACAAGGTCCAGGACCTACAAAGATTAGTGGCTCAGGTACTGAGGACGCAAACTGTTTCTCTGCACCTCTGTGTGCAACTTCTCGGGAAGATGGTGGCGTCGTTCGAAGCTCTCCAATACGGCAGACTTCATTCCCGACCATTCCAGATAAACCTCATTGCTCAGGGAGCAGGCTCGCACTGGCTTCTCCATCGGAGAATCCGACTTCAACCGCAAGTACGAGTCTCCTTGATATGGTGGTCGTTACACAAGAATCTCGCAGCCGGAAAGAGATTCGGTATTTGGGATTGGAGGATCCTGACAACGGACGCCAGTCTCAGAGGTTGGGGAGCCGTCCTAGAGGACCATCAGTTTCAGGGAAGGTGGACGTTACAGGAGAGCAGACTACCCATAAATATTCTCGAACTAAGAGCAGTTTACAATGCGCTTCTCTTAGCAGAAGACCTAGTCATAAATCAACACATCAGGATACAATCAGACAATGTCACGACGACGGCTTACATAAACCGTCAAGGAGAAACAAAGAGCAGGATGGCGTTAAAGGAAGCCACAAAGATCTTGTTGTGGGCAGAAAAGCGAAGCATCATCCTCTCGGCAGTGTTCATTCCAGGTGTGGAGAACTGGGAAACGAATTACCTCAGTCGCCAGGACATGCATCCGGGAGAGTGGTGCCTACATCCACGGATTTTCGACATGGTTGTGAGGAGATGGGGTCTGCCTTAGGTGGACCTCATGGCGTCTCAACAAAACCATCAGCTACCCAGATATGTGTCCAGGACACGGGATCCAGCAGCAGGAGGAGTGGACGCATTAACACTTCCTTGGTGTTACAGGAGGGTTTACATATTTCCACCATTCCCACTCATACCCAGGGTTCTGAAAAGGGTGAAGCGGGAACGAGTGTGGGCAATTCTAATTGCACCAGATTGGCCCCGCAGAAGTTGGTACTCAGACCTGCAGGGGTTACTTGCGGAAGATCCTTGGCGGCTACCTCAGAGAGAGGACCTGCTATCTCAGGGACCTTTCCTACACCCAGACCTGAACAGGCTGCGTTTGACGGCGTGGCTATTGAAACCCGGATCTTAAGAAACAGAGTGATTCCACGAACGGCCATTCCTATAATGATTGCCACTAGAAAGCCGGTCACAGCCAGGCACTACTACAGGATTTGGAGACGCTACATGGCTTGGTGTCAGGAAAGGGGATGGAATTCAACGAATTTCCACTTATCCCGACTTCTACTTTTCCTTCAGGCCGGTCTAGATGGAGGACTCAGACTGGGCTCTCTGAAGGTTCAGATTTCGTCTCTCTCCATCCTTTTTCAGCAGCGGTTGGCATCCTTGCCAGAGATTCAAACCTTTTTACAGGGGGTTCTGAGGGTACAACCCCCTTTTCGTCCTCCCACTGCACCATGGGACTTAAATCTGGTGTTAGAATTTTTGAAATCACCAACTTTTGAGCCGTTAGCAAGAACGGACCTGAAATATCTATCTTGGAAGGTCACGTTATTACTTGCCTTGGCTTCGGCTAGGCGGGTTTCTGAGTTGGGAGCCTTATCCTGTAAGAGTCCTTTTTTAGTGAGGATAGGGCGGAACTCCGTACAAGTGCAGACTTCCTTCCGAAGGTGGTTTCGGGGTTTCACGTAAACCAGCCAATAGTGGTCCCCTCTTTCCAGGGTCTCGCAGATGAGGACGTGTCCTTGGATGTTGTCCGAGCTTTACGGGTATACGTACAAGTTACGTCACCCTTCAGAAAGTCGGACCATTTGTTTGTACTTTATGATGGGCCAAAGAAGGGTTGGCCAGCATCTAAACAGTCTTTGTCTAGATGGATTAGACTTGCCATTCGGCAAGCGTATATTTCCTGTGGCAAACAGGTTCCGGTTCAGACGGGTGCTCATACTACCCGATCAGTGGGTGCCTCGTGGGCGGCTGCCAGGGGTGCTTCCACTACTCAACTTTGCAGAGCGGCGACGTGGTCTTCAGCCCACACGTTCGCGAAATTTTACAAGTTTGATACTTTTGCGTCCGGAGACTCTAAGTTCGGACGTTTAGTTTTGCAGGCCACCGACAGCACTCCCTCGATGGGGGTTAACTTTGGGACGTCCCCTACTGTATAGGACTCCAGTGTCCCCTAGTGGATGAAAGAGAAAAGAGGATTTTGGTACTTACCGATAAATTCATTTCTCTGAATCCTCTAGGGGACACTGGACGCCCGCCTCGGTGCTGTCGACCTGCTGTGTTCAAAGTTTCTTGTTAAAATAGTTTGTGCAAACAGCGTTATTTATTCGGTTAAGAGTTCTTGGATGCTGTTTGCTATGTTGTACGGTTCGGTTCCTCGCCATGGGCTATAGTATCATATCCTATTCTCTCAGTCAAATTTTTCAAACTGAGGGAGGAGGGATGTGAAGGGGGAGGAGCCGGCTGTGCAGACAATGCTAATTTTAGATTGTGCCACACCTCCGGTTGCAAGCTTCACACCCCTACTGTATAGGACTCCAGTGTCCCCTAGAGGATTCAGAGAAATTGATTTATCGGTAAGTACCAAAATCCTCTTAAATCAACCTATTGTGGTACCTGTAGCTACGGAGGCTGTCGCAGTCCCAAAGTCTCTTGATGTCGTAAGAGCTTTAAAAATTTATGTTGCCAGGAAGGCTCTTGTTAGGAAAACGGAAACACTGTTTGTCCTGTATGCTTCCAACAAGATTGGAAATCCTGCTTCCAAGCAGACTATTGCACGCTGGATTTGTAATACGATTCAGCATGCTCATTCTTCGGCTGGGTTGCCATTGCCGAAGTCAGTAAAGGCCCAATCTACCAGGAAGGTGGGCTCATTTTGGGCGGCTGCCAGAGGGGTCTCGGCACTTCAACTTTGCCGAGCAGCTACGTGGTCGGGTTCAAACACTTTTGCTAAGTTCTATAAGTTTGATACCCTGGCTGAGGAGGACCTCTTGTTTGCTCAATCGGTGCTGCAGAGTCATCCGCACTCTCCCGCCCGGTCTGGAGCTTTGGTATAGACCCCATGGTCCTTTTGGAGTCCCCAGCATCCTCTAGGACGTAAGAGAAAATAAGATTTTAATACCTACCGGTAAATCCTTTTCTCCTCGTCTGTAGAGGATGCTGCGCGCCCATCCCAGTGCGTACTGTTACTTGCAGTTGTATTCTTGGTTGTTGTTTTCGGTTACATGATAGTTGTGTATCGGTTACGTTCAGCTTGTTGCTGTTTTTTCGTGCATACTGTTATCTGGTATTCTTGCTAATCCAGTTGTACGGTGTGTTGGTGGTGTGAGCTGGTATGTTTCTCACCCTTAGTTTAACAAAAATCATTTTTCTCGAAATGTCCGTCTCCCCTGGGCACAGTTCCTATAACTGAGGTCTGGAGGAGGGGCATAGAGGGAGGAGCCAGTTCACACCCAGTCAGTCTTTTTAGGGTGCCCATGTCTCCTGCGGATCCTGTCTATACCCCATGGTCCTTTTGGGGTCCCCAGCATCCTCTACGGACTAGGAGAAAAGGATTTACCGGTAGATATTAAAATCCTATTTTCTTCCGCAGCTCCCCCAGCCAGGAAAGCGTATTCAGCTTCAAATTTACAGTCCTTTCGGACAGCCAACTTTAAGGGAAAATCCAGAGGTGCTTCTACAGCCTCCAGAGGCGCAAGTGGTAAACCACGCAAACCAGCAACTGCAGGTGTTCAGGAACAGAGCTCAGGCTCTGCTTCCTCAAAGCTTTCAGCATGACAGTGGACCGCAAGGCCTGGAGGTCGGTCAGGTGGGAGCCCGACTACAATTCTTCAGTCATATCTGCCCAAGTTCGTTCCGGGATCCCTGGGTAATAGATCTTATTTCCCAGGGCTACAGACTGGAGTTCCAAGAGCTCCCATCTCACAGATTCTTCAAATCAGGCTTACCAGCTTCACAAGAGGCAAGTATAACTTTACAGCAGGCCATCCAAAAACTGGTACAGACTCAAGTCATTGTTCCAGTTCCACCTCATCTGGACAACAAGGGGTACTACTCCAACTTGTTTGTAGTGCCGAAACCGGACGGTTTGGTACGTCCAATTCTGAACCTCAAGTCCTTGAACCCGTTCTTAAGAGTAATCATGTTCAAGATGGAGTCTCTGAGAGCGGTGATCTCAGGTCTGGAGTAAGGAGGAATTCCTTGTGTCTCTGGATATCAAGGATGCGTACCTTTGCATTCAGATCTGGCCGCCTCACCAGGCTTATCTATGGTTTGCACTACAGGACTGTCACTACCAGTTTTAGGCCCTGCCATTTGGTCTCTCCACGGCACTGAGGGTGTCACCAAAGTGATGGCAGAGATGATGTTTATACTCCGCAAGCAGGGAGTGAACATAATTCAGTACCTGAATGATCTTCTGATAAAGGCGCCATCCAGGGAGAGGTTGCTGGACAGCATTGGCCTCTTAACCAAGCTTCTCCAGGATCACGGGTGGATTCTGAACCTTACGAAATCTCACCTAGAGCCAACACGAATTATACTGGACACGGAGTCGCAGAAAGTGTTCCTTCCGTTGGAAAAGGATTGGTAATCCAGTCGATGGTTCGGGATGTCCTGAAGCCAACCCGGATATCTGTGCATCTATGAATTCACCTTCTGAGGAAAATGGCTTCTTACGAGGCGCTTCAATACGGAAGGTTTCACGCAAGACCCTTCCAGCTCGATCTGTTGGACAAATGGTCTGGATCGCATCTTCACATGCACCAGAGGATTCATCTGTCACCAAAAGCCAGGATCTCCCTTCTATGGTAACTACAGACCTCACACCTCATCGATGGTTCGGAATTCAGGACTGGATATTGTTAACCACGGACGCAAGCCTCCGAGGTTGGGGAGCAGTCACCCAGGGGATGCAGTTTCAAGGAAGATGGTCAAGTCAGGAAGTTGTTCTTTAAATCAACATTCTGGAACTCAAGGCCATATACAACGCCATTCTGCAGGCCTCTTATCTTCTTCAGGATCCGGCCATTCAAGTCCAGTCGGACAATGTCACGGCAGTGACGTACATAAACCAACAGGGCGGAACGAAACGCAGAGTAGCAATGTCAGAGGTGTCAAGAATTCTCCTCAGGGCAGAAAAAAACCGCTGTGGCGTTGTCAGCGGTCTTCATTCCGGGAGTAGATAACTGGGAAGCAGACTTCCTCAGCAAACACGACCTGCACCTGGGGGAGTGGGGCCTTCACCCGGAAGTGTTCAGGTGCTTGACACGTCGGTGGGGATAGCCACAAATCGACATTATGGCCTCTCATCTCAACAAGAAGCTCAAGCGGTATTGTTCCAGGTCGAGAGACCCACAGGCAGTGGCGGTAGCTGCTCGGACGACTCCATGGGTCTATCAGATGGTGTTTCCTCTACTTCCTCTGATCCCAATAATTCTCAAAAGAATAAACGGTAAAGATTCAAGCAATACTCATTGCTTCGGACTGTCCAAGAAGGGCTTGGTACGCGGATCTTCTGGAGATGCTCCTCGAAGATCCGTGGCCTCTACCTCTTCGCGAGGATCTTCTGCAACAGGGCCCGTTCGTCTATCAGGACTTACCGCGGCTACGTTTGATGGCATGGAAGTTGAATGGCTGATTCTAGCCAGAAGAGGGATCCCTAACAAAGTTATCCCGAATATGATCCAAGCCAGGAAGGGCGTAACGTCTAAACATTACCACCGTATTTGGAAGAAATACGTCTCTTGGTGTGAGAGCAGAACTTATTCTGTGGTGGAATGTCACCTGGGACGTTCCTGCTTTTTCTGCAGGCAGGTGTTGATGTGGGCCTACGCCTGGGCTCCATAAAAGTCCAGATTTCGGCATTCTCCATTTTCTTTCAGAAACAATTGGCTTCTCTCCCTGAGGTCCAGATGTTTTTGAAAGGTGTTCTGCGCATCCAACCTCCCTTTCTGCCTCCCACGCCACCATGGGATCTTAATTTGGTGCTGCAGTTCCTCCAATCGGACTGGTTTGAACCATTACAGGAGGTGGATGTAAAATATCTTACGTGGAAGACCGTCACACTGTTGGCCTTGGCTTCAGCAAGACGTGTGTTGGAGCTGGGGGCTTTGTCTCACAAGATCCCCTATTTAATTTTCCATGAGGACAGAGCTGAACTCAGAACTCATCAGCAATTTCTTCCAAAAGTGGTGTCAGCATTTCAGATCAACCAACCTATTGTGGTTCCGGTTATCACCGACACTTCCGCTACTTCAAAGTCTTTGGATGTTGTAAGGGCTTTGAAGGTATATGTAAAGAGGACAGCTTGTCACAGGAAATCCGACTCGCTGTTCATTCTGTATGATCCCAATAAAATTGGGTGTCCTGCTTCAAAACAGACAATTGCACACTGGATCAGGCTCACTATCCAGCATGCTTATTCCATGGCAGGTTTGCCGGTTCCAAAATCCATACAGGCTCACTCTACTAGGCGGTGGGTTCTTCCTGGGCAGCTGCCCAGAGTGTCTCGGCTTTACACCTCTGCCGAGTGGCTACTTGGTCTGGTTCGAACACGTTTGCTAAGTACTACAAGTTCCATACTTTGGCCTCTAAGGGCCTTCAGTTTGGTCAGCCAGTTCTGCAGGAACCTCAGCACTCTCCCACCTGGTTTGGGAGCTTTGGTACATCTCCATGGTACAAAATGGAACACCAGTATCCTCTAGAACGTAAGAGAAAATAGTATTTTAATTACCTACCGGTAAATTATTTTCTCGTAGTCCGTAGAGGATACTGGGCGCCCGCACGGTGCTTCGTTCTTCCTGCACTGTTACTTGGTTAAGTATTGTTGGTTCAGCAGTTGCTGTTCCTGTTTAAAGTTAGGTTAGCATAGCTTTCCTCTGTTTGTGTGTGCTGGTTCGGAATCTCACCACTATCTTTATCCTTCTCTCAAAGTATGTCCGTCTTCTCGGGCACAGTTTCCTAGACTGAGTCAGCGGGAAACGGGACCATTAACCCTTCAAGAGGTTGGGCCGTTCCCCCACCTAAGTCCCATGAAGCAGGCAGGCTGGTGCCAACCAGCCCTGCCTGAAAATAACAAACATATAAAATAAATGCAGAAAACTCTTCAGGAGCTTCCATTAGCGGTACCGGCTCGTCCGGGCACTTTCTCTAAACTTAGTCTGGTAGGAGGGACATAGAGGGAGGAGCCAGCCCACACTATCAAATTCTTAAAGTGCCCATGGCTCCTAGTGGACCCGTCTATACCCCATGGTACTAAATGGAACCGCAGTATCCTCTATGGACCACAAAAAAAGGACTTACCGGTAGGTAATTAAAATCCTATTTTCTGGGGCGGGGTACACTGGGCTCCACAAGGATTGGACAATGGGGTGTAGAGTAGGATCTTGATCCGAGGCACCAACAGGCTCAAAGCTTTGACTGTTCCCAGAATGCACAGCGCCGCCTCCTATATCACCCCGCCTCCCAGCACAGGAGCTCAGTTTTGTAAGTTGGTGCTGCAGTAAGCAGGCACTTAACAGAGGGGCTGCTCCAAGCAGCCCCAAGAAAAGCTTTTTATGAGGTAAAAAGTGAAGACTTCAAGGGCAGCAGCGGTGGTAAATGTCTTGTGACATTCACTGCTGCAGCTCCAGCTCTCCCCAGCGGCGCTGTACACTCCCGAGCCCTGGTTGCCAGGTACCTACAGCGGAGGCTCCGGTTTTCTTCATGTTAGACACACACGGCTGGGGCTCTCCAGGATCGCGTGGCCGCGCTTCGGGAGGTGTTAAGTGGGTCCCGCTTGCGGGACCCGGTCTTTATCGCGATCCGGTGCGGTCAGTGGGAGGCGGGCCGCGCGCGCTGGTGGTGGGCACTGTGGCAGTACAGGAGATCCCACTAGATCACCAGGGCATGGACGCAGGTCAGGTTTTCACTATAAACCAATTCTTATATCACCCACAGTACCCGGTGGTTTTGCCAGCAGAGGGGATAAGGCTTAGACCTGAAGCCCCTCACCCAGCCCCAGCCGCCATTTCTAGCAAGTGTTCCCGCCCTGGAGCTGCATATCTGTCTTTTCCTCACTCCCTGTCAGTGTCTGCAGCGCCATTATCCCTCAGCTCACTGTTCCTGGGACTGCTTGGGCAAATCCTCCTATGTAAAGCCGCCTGGTTGTCAGCGCTGTGACTTTACATGACACGTAAGTATTCTACCTGCCTTTTTAGACAGTGATAGTTAAGAAAGAGTGCATTTAGTCAGGGTTTTATAGTACAATTACCCTGTGATATACATCCAGTTCTTACTGTGTACTGTTATATCTATTGTTATACAGCTGTGTAAGCTAGTCCAGTGCAGTATTATTGTCAGTAATAACCTCTGCATTGTACAAACTGTGAATTTCTTTGTGTGCATTTGATAGCTGAGTGGTGTCCATTTCGTGTCTTTCACTCAACCTGCTATCCCTATATTCCATAACCTGAGGGGGCATGGTGCGTCAGGTGTTATCTAATATAGGATTTTCACAAAGATATACTGTAATATGTATTTTTCTCTGTGATTTAGTCACCATATCTCTCCTTTATCTCTGCTAGTGCTGACTACACTGCGCAGGGGTTTGGGATTAGAGGTATAGTGCTGCTGATAATTGTACGGTGTTACCTGATGCTGCAAGTTATATCATGTCTGCTTCTGAGGGTAACGGTTCTGGGGCTGAACACACTGCCAGTGTTGCTGAAGCCGCAGATAACTATGAGGAGAATATAGTAGCTTTGGGCTCTGGTTCTGGGGGCTCCTTGCCCCCCAGTAGGACGGTGGCAAATAATGACCCGCCGTGGGCCGCTTTTTCCACGCTTCTGCATACTCTAGTTCATAAACTGACACCCCCTATGGGACCCCCAATGCCGGTACAACCGTATGTGGTTCCTGCAGCAAACCCGCCGTGGGCGGACGATTTATCTGCTCAATTAAAGAAGTTGAACCAGTCCTTGACTACTAAAAAGTCTGACCAACGCTCGCCTAAGTCCAAGAGGTCCTCTAAGCGAACGCTTATCTCCTCACAATCCACTGCTGTCACTGACACCTCGTCTGATGAAGACGGCACATATACTGACCCCTCAGGTTCTGACTCAGATACGGCTGATGGGGAGGGTAGTTCACATGTGGATGTTCCTGATCTTTTGGAGGCTATTAAATTAATTCTGCAGATTACGGATGATCCCGAGCCATCCGTTCCTCCTAAAAAACCAGATAGGTTCAAGCATCAGAAGGTGATTAAACAAGTTTTACCTCACTCTCACCACCTAGTGGATATACGTCAGGAACCCTGGGAAAACCCGGGTACGAAGTTTGTGCCTCAAAAGAAGATGCTGGCTCGCTATCCCCTCGCGCCAGAGCTGTCTAAAAATTGGGAAACGCCTCCTCCAGTGGACTCGCATGTGGCTAGGATGGTGGTTTCCTCAGCTCTACCTGTCACTACCATCACGTCTCTAAAAGAGCCTACGGATAAACGTGTGGAGGGTTGTCTGAAAGCGATTTACACCCCCACGGGCGCTGCACAAAGGCCCACTATCGCAGCTACATGGGCTGCAGAGGCTATTGAAGCATGGGCCTTGGAGTTAGATGCTGAAATCTCTTTTGACCATGCTAGACAATGCTTGTCATATATTGTCACAGCTTCTCGATATATATTAAAGAGGCGGCTTCTGATGCCGGTATCCTAGCAGCCAAGGCCTCTACTACGTCAGTCCTGGCTCGCCGGATATTGTGGCCGAGATCCTGGTCTGTGGATCTGGACTCTAGAAAAACCCTGGAGGTACTCCCTTTCAAGGGAGATATTCTGTTTGGGGAGGACTTAAATAAGATAGTGGCTGACTTGGCTACTGCCAAAACTGCCTGTCTGCCTAATACCGCTCCTTCTGTGTCGAAGGTTAAAGGTACGTCCTTTCGCCCCTTTTCGTCCTTCAGGTAAAGCAAAAGGTCAGGCGTACCATAAGCAGGCCCGCACTTCCAAACCTGGTAAGCCGAAGCCCAAAAGAGCCTGGGCTGCCCGTCAGCCAGCTGCCTAGACCGATAAGCCTGCTGCATGACGGGGCGGGCCTCCCCCTGGGGGATCCCAGGGTGGGGGGCCGGCTTCTAGGGTATACCCAGGAATGGTTGAAGACCACTTCAGATGCCTGGGTACGGGAAGTCGTTACTCGAGGTTACGCCATAGCCTTCAAATACCGACCCCCTCATCGATTTTGCCAGACAGACGTCCCTTTGGACCAGACAAAGGCAAAAACTCTATACTCAGTGGTACAGACCCTCCTGGATACAGGAGTCGTAGTACAGGTGCCTCTTGCTCAGAGGGGCCGGGGGTACTATTCTCCGCTGTTTCTAGTCCCGAAACCGAATGGGTCCTCCCGGCCCATTCTCAACCTCAAGGCATTGAACAGGTTTGTGAAGGTTTCCAAGTTCCGTATGGAAAACCTTCGCTCTATAGTTCTGGCCTTGGAACCTGGGGACTACATGGTCTCCCTGGATATACAGGATGCTTACCTGCATATTCCTATAGCAGTGTCACATCAACAATACCTGAGGTTCGCTATTGGCAACCTACATTACCAGTTTCGGGCGTTACCTATAGGTTTAACGATGGCTCCGCGAGTCTTCACCAAAGTCATGGCGGTGATGACGGTGGTACTCCGCCGTCTAGGGGTCAGGATACTGCCGTATCTGGACGACTTGTTAATCCTGGCAAATTCCCCAGATCTTCTCCTACGTCATCTGGATATGATGGTCCAGTTTCTACAAGCCCACGGGTGGCTCATCAACTGGATGAAATCCTCCCTGGTCCCTGCTCAGAGCATGGTGCACCTGGGAGCGTTGTTGGACACTCACAACCAGTTGTTGTTCTTGTCTCAGGAGGAAGTCCTGAAGCTTCAGGATAGAATTCGTTGCTTCCTTTCTCGTCTGCAAGTGTCGATACATTCGGCAATGCAGGTGCTGGGCCTAATGGTATCAGCATTCGACATGGTGGAGTATGCTCAATTCCATTCTCGCCCCCTCCAGAAGCTAATTCTAGCCAAGTGGGATGGCCTGCCTCACCGGATCAGATCTCAAATGATCTTATTGATTGCAGAGGTCCGTCTGTCACTACACTGGTGGCTCCGGGACCAACAATTGTGCAGGGGTCGGCCCTTCTGGATATCCAACTGGGTCCTGTTGACGACAGATGCCAGTCTAAGATGGTTGGGGCGCGGTGCTGGAGCAACACTCCCTTCAGGGTCGGTGGACCAAGGAGGAATCTCTCTTCTCGATCAACATTCTGGAATTGCGGGCGGTCTTCAATGCGTTGAACCTGGCCCAGCATTTAATTCAGAACCGTCCTGTTCAAGTACAGTCGGACAACGCCACCACAGTGGCTTACATAAATCATCAAAGCGGCACTGGAAGCCGTTTGGCAATGAAGGAAGTCTCACGGATTCTACGTTGGGCAGAACGCCATCTACCGGCAATATTCATTCCGGGAGTCCTGAATTGGGAAGCGGACTTTCTCAGTCGTCAGGACGTGCATGCCGGCGAGTGGGGCCTCCATCCAGAAGTGTTTCAACTCCTCGTGGAAAAGTGGGGTCTTACAGATGTGGAGCTGATGGCGTCTCGACACAATCACAAGGTTCCGGTCTTCGGAGCAAGGACATGGGATCCTCAAGCAGCATTCGTGGATGCGCTGGCAGTGCCGTGGAGGTTTCGGCTGCCGTATGTGTTCCCTCCGGTGTCACTGCTGCCCAGGGTAATTCGGAAGTTCAAGCAAGAAAAAGGAAATCTGCTTCTCATAGCTCCGGTGTGGCCCAGACGGCACTGGTTCTCAGACCTTCAGGGTCTATCGTCAGAGCGTCCAATTCTACTTCCTCAACGCCCAGACCTCCCCGTTCAGGGCCCCTGTGTCTACCAGGACCTAGCCCGACTGTCTTTGACGGCGTGGCTCTTGAAGCTTCCGTCTTGAGAGCTAAGGGTTTTTCTGAAGAGGTCATTAAAACAATGTTGCGGGCCCGGAAACCGGCTTCTGCTCGGATTTACCATAGGGTCTGGCATTCCTACTTTGTTTGGTGCGCATCTAACAATTATGACGCTTCCAAGTTTAGTACAGCCAAGCTTTTGGCTTTTCTGCAGCAAGGCCTAGAGTTGGGCCTGCGTCTGGCCTCCCTAAAGGTTCATATTTCTGCCTTGTCAGTTTGGTTTCAGAGAAAAATTGCGACTTTGCCTGATGTTCTTGCGTATCCAACCTCCCTATGGCTCCTTTAGACTTGTCGGTGGTTTTGGAGGCGTTGCAGGAGCCTCCGTTTGAACCCCTTGGTTCAGCTGACCTTAAGTGGCTTTCCCTTAAGGCAGTGTTCTTGCTGGCTATTGCCTCTGCTAGAAGAGTGTCGGAACTGGGTGCCTTGTTTTGTAGTTCCCCATATCTGATTTTTCACCGTGATCGGGCGGTTCTTAGGACTCGTCCCGGATATTTACCTAAGGTGGTTTCTTCGTTCCACCTTAATCAGGAGATTGTGGTTCCAGCCTTTGTCTCTCCTGATGTGTCTCCCAAAGAGCGGTCTTTGGATATAGTACGGGCTCTCCGTATCTATGTGAAGAGAACTGCTTCTATCCAAAAATCTGATTATCTTTTTGTTTTGTTTGGATTTCACAAACGTGGCTGGCCTGCTCACAAGCAGACCCTGGCCAGATGGATTAGAATGGTGATTGCACATGCTTATGTGAAGGCTGATCTCTCTGCTCCTGTTCACATTAAGGCCCATTCTACTCGGCCTGTTGGACCTTCTTGGGCGGCCCAACGTGGTGCGACCCTTGAACAATTGTGCAAGGCGGCTACGTGGTCTTCCGGGAACACGTTCATAAGGTTCTATGCCTTCAATACTGCCGCTTCCCAGGATGCTTCCTTTGGACGCCGGGTTCTTGTGCCCGCTACAGTACGTCCCCTCCCATAAGGAACTGCTTTAGGACATCCCCATTGTCCAATCCTTGTGGAGCCCAGTGTACCCCGCAGCAGAAAACTAGTTTTATGGTAAGAACTTACCTGTGTTAAAACTCTTTCTGCGAGGTACACTGGGCTCCACAAGGCGCCCACCCTGACGCACTTAGCTTCTTTGGGTTGATATGGCATTAGCCGCTGACACTTCTATTGTCGTGAGAGTGTGGCGTATGTGGCTACTAACTGTTGTCGTATCTTTTCCTGCTACTGCATTGGGCTGGTTAACTAAAAACTGAGCTCCTGTGCTGGGAGGCGGGGTGATATAGGAGGCGGCGCTGTGCATTCTGGGAACAGTCAAAGCTTTGAGCCTGTTGGTGCCTCGGATCAAGATCCTACTCTACACCCCCATTGTCCAATCCTTGTGGAGCCCAGTGTACCTCGCAGAAAGAGTTTTAACAAAGGCAAGTTCTTACCATAAAACTCGTTTTCTGCAGCGGGATACACTGGTATTCCACAGGGAATAACATTGGGGTGTAGAGTTGGATCTTGATCCGAGGCACCAACAGGCTAAAGCTTTGACTGTTCCCAGGATGCACTGCACCGCCTCCTCTATAGCCCCGCATCCAGACACTGGAGCTCAGTTTGTAAGTTGGTGACTGCAGTGCAGGCAGCTAACAAGGAGGGCTGCGCTAGGCAGTCCTAATAAGAACTTTTTAAGAAGAAAGAAGACTTCAAGGGCCGCAGCACAGGCATGTCAGGCTGACATTCAGTGCTGCGGCTACATCACCTCCCCCAGCGGTGCTGCATACTCCTGTGCCCTGGTTGCTGGGTACTTGCAGCGGAGGCGCTCCAGTCATCAGGCACACATCACCCCCTATATCCACCAGGGTAGGGAGCACAGGTTGGATTTACTAAAATCTTTTCTCTTACGTCCTAGAGGATGCTGGGGACTCCGTAAGGACCATGGGGTATAGACGGGCTCCGCAGGAGACATGGGCACTATAAAGAACTTTAGAATGGGTGTGCACTGGCTCCTCCCTCTATGCCCCTCCTCCAGACCTCAGTTAGATCCTGTGCCCAGAGGAGACTGGGTGCATTACAGGGAGCTCTCCTGAGTTTCTCTGAAAAAAGAATTTTGTTAGGTTTTTTATTTTCAGGGAGCACTGCTAGCAACAGGCTCCCTGCATCGTGGGACTGAGGAGAGAGAAGCAGACCTTCTTAAGTGATAGGCTCTGCTTCTTAGGCTACTGGACACCATTAGCTCCAGAGGGATCGGAACGCAGGTCTCACCCTAGCCGTTCGTCCCAGAGCCGCGCCGCCGTCCTCCTTGCAGAGCCGGAAGATAGAAGCCGGGCGAGTATAAGAAGAAAGAAGACTTCAAAGGCGGCAGAAGACTTCTGATCTTCACTGAGGTAACGCTGCGCGCCTTTGCTCCAACACACACACACACACACACACACACACACACACACACACACACACACACAATACAGGCACGGATGGGTGCAGGGCGCAGGGGGGGCGCCCTGGGCAGCAATAAACCTCTTGGCTGGCATTATTAACGGTATAGAAGGCTGAGGCATTAATATATACGATCCCCCGCCAGTTTGTTGTATTTTTGAGCGAGACCGAAGCCAGCCGCTGAGGGGGCGGAGCTTGATTCCACAGCACTAACCAGCGCCATTTTCTCCACAGCACGCTGCTGAGAAGCTGGCTCCCCGGACTCTCCCCTGCTGAACACGGTGACAGAGGGCTTTCAAAGAGGGGGACGCACATATATTTGGCGCAGTCCGTGTATATTTAACATATATAAAAAAGCGCTGTATATCTGGGAATTGTGTTTCCAGGGTCATTTGGCGCTGGGTGTTTGCTGGCATACTCTCTGTCTCTCCAAAGGGCCTTATTGGGGAACTGTCTCCAGATTAGAGATTTCCCTGAGTGTGTGGGGGTGTCGGTACGTGTGTGTCGGCATGTCTGAAGCGGAAGGCTCTTTTAGGGAGGTGGTGGAGCAAATGAGTGTGGTGTCTCCGTCGGCAACACCGACACTTGATTGGTTGGATATGTGGAATGTTTTAAATACAAATGTGAATTTATTACATAAAAGGTTGGAAAATGCAGGGAGTCCATCCTTGCCTTTTACTATGTTACAAGGCCCTTCTGGGTCTCAGAAGCGCCCACTATCCCAAGTAACACACTGATACCGACACGGATTCTGACTCCAGTGTCGACTACGATGATGCAAGGTTGCAGCCAAAGTTGGCAAAAAGTATTCATTATATGATTATTGCAATAAAAGATGTGTTGCATATCGCGGATGACCCCTCTGTACCTGACACGAGGGTCCACATGTTTAAAGAAAAGAAACCTGAGGTTACTTTCCCCCCTTCCCATGAGTTAAATGAGTTGTTTGAAAGGGCTTGGGAAACTCCAGACAAGAAACAGCAGATTCCCAAAAGGATTCTTATGGCGTATCCTTTCCCGGCTAAGGACAGGATAGGGTGGGAATCCTCCCCCAGGGTGGACAAAGCGTTAACGCACTTATCCAAAAAGGTGGCGCTGCCGTCGCAAGATACCGCAGCCCTCAAGGATCCTGCTGATCACAGGCAGGAGACTATCTTGAAGTCAATTTATACACATACTGGTACCTTGCTCAGAACGGCGATAGCGTCGGCTTGGGTTTGTAGCGCTGTAGCAGCGTGGACAGATACCTTGTCTACTGACATTGATACCCTGGATAAGGATACCATTTTACTGACCTTGGGTCATATAAAGGATGCTGTCCTATATATGAGAGATGCTCAGAGAGACGTTGGCCTACTGGGTTCCAGAGCCAACGCCATGGCGATTTCTGCTAGGCGAGCACTGTGGACCCGCCAATCGACGGGTGATGCCGACTCAAAGAGGCATATGGAGGTTTTGCCTTACAAGGGTGAGGACTTATTTGGGGAAGGTCTCACGGACCTGGTTTCCACAGCTACTGCAGGTAAATCCGCTTTTTTACCATATGTTTCCTCACAGCCAAAGAAAACGCCACATTATCAGATGCAGTCCTTTCGGTCGCATAAATCCAAAAGAGTACGGGGATCTTCCTTTCTTGCCAGAGGTAAGGGCAGAGGGAAAAAGCTGCCAGCTACAGCTAGTTCCCAGGAGCAGAAGTCCTCCCCGGCTTCTACTAAATCCACCGCATGACGCTGGGGCTCCACTGAGGGAGTCCACGCCGGTGGGGGCACGTCTTCGAATTTTCAGCCACGTCTGGGTTCAATCACAGGTGGATCCCTGGGCAATAGAAAAAGTTTCCATGGGTTACAAGCTGGAATTCGAAGATGTACCTCCTCGCCAGTTTTTCAAATCGGCCCTACCAGCTTCTTCCCCAGAGAGGGAGGTAGTTTTAAGTGCAATTCAAAAACTGTGTCTTCAACAAGTGGTGGTCAAAGTTCCCCTGCTTCAACAGGGGACGGGGTACTACTCAACCCTGTTTGTGGTCCCGAAACCGGACGGTTCGGTCAGACCCATTCTGAATTTAAAATTCTTAAACCTATACTTGAACAGGGTCAAATTCAAGATGGAATCGCTCAGAGCGGTCATCGCCAGCCTGGAAGGGGGGGATTATATAGTGTCTCTGGACATAAAGGATGCATACCTTCATGTCCCCATATATCCTCCTCATCAGGCGTTCCTGAGATTTGCTGTACAGGAGAGTCATTACCAATTTCAGACGTTGCCGTTTGGGCTTTCCACGGCCCGAGGGTTTTCACCAAGGTAATGGCGGAAATGATGGTACTCCTGCGCAGGCAAGGAGTCACAATTATCCCGTACTTGGACGATCTCCTGATAAAAGCGAGATCAAAGGAACAGTTGCAGAAAAGCGTGTCGCTCTCCCTGAGAGTGCTGCAGCAACATGGCTGGATCCTAAATCTACCAAAGTCACAGTTGGTTCCTACAACTCGGCTGTCTTTCTTAGGCATGATTCTGGACACAGAACAAAAGAGGGTTTTTCTCCCGATGGAAAAAGCCCAGGAACTCTAGGACATGGTCAGAGACCTGTTAAAACCAAAAAGAGTGTCAGTTCATCAATGCACTCGAGTACTGGGGGAAATGGTGGCGACCTACGAGGCCATCCCCTTCGGCAGGTTTCATGCAATACATCAGAAAATAACCCTGTCCCCCAGGGCCAGGGTGTCTCTCCTGTGGTGGCTGCAGAGTGCTCACCTTCTAGAAGGTCGCAGGTTCGGCATTCAGGACTGGGTTCTGGTGACCACGGACGCGAGCCTCCGAGGATGCGGAGCAGTCACACAAGGCAGGAATTATCAGGGACTGTGGTTAAGCCAGCAGGCTTGTCTACACATCAACATACTGGAATTAAGGGCCATATACAACGACCTTCGACAAGCGGAGAATCTTCTTCGCGACCTACCGGTTCTGATTCAATCAGACGTCACAGCCGTGGCTCATGTAAACCGCCAAGGCGGGACAAGGAGCAGAGTGGCAATGGCGGAAGCCACCAGGATTCTGCGCTGGGCGGAAAATCATGTAAGCGCTCTGTCAGCAGTATTCATTCCGGGAGTGGACAATTGGGAAGCAGACTTCCTCAGCGGACACGATCTCCATCCAGGAGAGTGGGGTCTTCATCAAGAAGTTTTTGCAGAAATAACAAGTCTTTGGGGACGTCCTCAAATAGACATGATGGCGTCACGCCTCAACAAGAAGCTTCCGAGGTATTGTGCCAGGTCAAGGGACCCTCAGGCAGTAGCAGTGGACGCCCTGGTGACACCGTGGGTGTTTCAGTCGGTCTATGTGTTTCCTCCTCTTCCTCTCATCTCAAAAATATTGAGAATCATAAGACGAAAAGGAGTACAGACAATTCTCATTGTTCCAGATTGGCCTCGAAGGGCCTGGTATCCGGATCTGCAGGAAATGCTCACAGGAGATCCGTGGCCTCTTCCTCTCAGAGAGGACCTGTTGCAACAGGGGCCCTGCGTGTTCCAAGACTTTAACGCGGCTGCGTTTGACGGCATGGCGGTTGAACGCCAGATCCTAGCTGGGAAGGGCATTCCGGACGAGGTCATCCCTACTCTGATAAAGGCTAGGAAGGAGGTGACAGCGAAACATTATCACCGTATCTGGAGGAAGTATGTGTCTTGGTGTGAAACCAAGAATGCTCCTCCGGAAGATTTCCATCTGGGCAATTTTCTCCACTTCCTACAGACTGGAGTTAATATGGGCCTAAAATTAGGCTCCATTAAGGTTCAGATTTCGGCCCTATCCATTTTCTTTCAGAAGGAATTGGCTTCCTTACCAGAAGTCCAGACTTTTGTGAAGGGAGTGTTGCATATCCAGCCTCCTTTTGTGCCTCCAGTGGCATTATGGGACCTTAACGTGGTGTTACAATTCCTTAAGTCTCCCTGGTTTGAGCCTCTTCAATCCGTGGAATTAAAGTATCTCACTTGGAAGGTGGTCATGTTGTTGGCCTTGGCATCGGCAAGGCGAGTGTCTGAGTTGGCAGCTTTGTCTCACAAAAGCCCCTATCTGATTTTCCATGTGGATAGAGCTGAGTTGTGGACTAGTCCTCAATTTTTGCCTAAGGTGGTTTCCTCTTTTCATATGAACCAACCTATTGTGGTGCCTGTGGCTGCGCGGGACTTGGAGGACTCCGAGTCCCTTGATGTGGTCAGGGCATTGAAAATTTATGTAGCCAGAACGGCTCGGGTTAGGAAAACAGAGGCACTGTTTGTCCTGTATGCAGCCAACAAGGTTGGCGCTCCTGCTTCTAAGCAGACTATTGCTCGCTGGATCTGTAACACGATTCAGCACGCTCATTCTACGGCTGGATTGCCGTTACCAAATTCGGTAAAGGCCCATTCCACTAGGAAGGTGGGCTCTTCTTGGGCGGCTGCCCGAGGCGTCTCGGCATTGCAGCTTTGCCGAGTGGCGACTTGGTCGGGGTCAAACACTTTTGCTAAATTCTACAAGTTTGATACCTTGGCTGAGGAGGACCTCATGTTTGCTCAATCGGTGCTGCAGAGTCATCCGCACTCTCCCGCCCGGTCTGGAGCTTTGGTGTAATCCCCATGGTCCTTACGGAGTCCCCAGCATCCTCTAGGACGTAAGAGAAAATAAGATTTTAAACCTACCGGTAAATCTTTTTCTCCTAGTCCGTAGAGGATGCTGGGCGCCCGTCCCAGTGCGGAAAACTTTCTGCAAGACTTGTATATAGTTATTGCTTGCATAAGGGTTATGTTACAGTTTTGATCGGTCTTTGACTGATGCTGTTTGTTTCATACTGTTGACTGGTTGCATATATTCTAGGTTATACGGTGTGGATGGTGTGGGCTGGTATGAATCTTGCCCTTGGATTTACAAAATCCTTTCCTCGTACTGTCAGTCTCCTCTGGGCACAGTTTCTCTAACTGAGGTCTGGAGGAGGGGCATAGAGGGAGGAGCCAGTGCACACCCATTCTAAAGTTCTTTATAGTGCCCATGTCTCCTGCGGAGCCTGTCTATACCCCATGGTCCTTACAGAGTCCCCAGCATCCTCTACGGACTAGGAGAAAAAGATTTACCGGTAGGTTTAAAATCTTATTTTTATTATAGGCTCCATAGTACCCGGTGGTGAAGTCCAGCAGAGGGTATAAGGCGCTGACCTGTAGCCCCTCCCCCAGCTCCAGGCGCCATCTACAGCAGGTGTTCCCACCCTGGAGCTGCATCTCACTCCCTGTCAGCGTTTAAGCGCCATTTCACAGAGGTGCGCTGATCCTGGGACTGCTGGGCACTGTCTCCTCTGTAAAGCCTCCTGTCTAATCAGCGCTGTGCATTTACAGGATGCTTAAGTATTCTACATGTCGTTTAGACAGCGTTCGTTAAGAACAGTGCACTACTATGTGAATATTTAGTACAAGTATTCTGTGATATACATCCAGTGTTTACTGAGCATTGTTATATCTGCATACATACATAGCTATATGTAGTATTACTAGTCCAGTGCAGTCTTATTGTTTATATGTAATAATTTCTGCATTGTACCTGTGACTGTGTGTCTATAGCTGCTGTGTAGTTTCTATTCTGTGTATCACACATATTGCTATCACTGTATTCTGTTTCCTGGGGAATTAAGTGCGTCAGGGTCTCATTTTCCATGTAGTGTTCCACAGTATATACTGTTTTGTATTTTTCACTGTGTTTCAGTCACCTCATACCACTTAAATCCTCTTTTTGTTCTTCAATTGCAGTCACATATCTTAGGGTTTTTTTTTGTCCGGTATTGTGTTTGTCTGGCTATATTGTACTGATACGCCCTAAGGCTACATTCCCAATAATGTCTACCACACAGGGCGGGAAATCCGCAGACGCTCCTGCATCGTGCAGTGCTGGCGCCATGGATTTACCTGAGGAAATGATTTCTGCTGAGGGTCCAGGTACTGGGTGTCCTGCACCCCCAAGTCAGCCCGCAGCACCTGTGGCAGATCCACCTTGGGCTGCATTTTCAAATATGCTGACTACACTTGTAACAAGACTTACGCCCCCTGTGGTACCTCCTGTGCCATTACAGACACATATTGTCCCTTTAGTTAATGCACCATGGGCAGATACTCTTTTAACCAAGTTACAGCAATTAAATCAGTCCTCGGTTAAACAAAAACCGAACCCTCGCCCTACTGGGACCAAAGGGTCATCTAAGTGGGCCATTTCTTCCTCACAATCTACTAATATTTTGAATGATTCTTCCGATTCGGATGGGGAATATACTGATCCATCAGATGCCGATACTGCTGCTTCTGATGAAGGTTCAACAACACAGGTTGATGTTCCTGACCTAATGATGAAATTGACCCTCCTGATACGTCTAAGAAATCTGATAAGTTCAAACGTCAGAAGGTTACTAAATTAGTCTTACCACAGTCTGGCCATTTAATTGTCATACGTCAGGAATCCTGGTCTTCTCCAGGAAATACATTTTCCCTGTCTAAAAAGATGCTAGCTCATTATCCTATCTCTGTGGAGTTGGGTAACAAGTGGGAAACCCCGCCACCAGTGGACTCACATGTAGCCCGTCTTGTGGTGTCATCTACTCCGTCACCTCTTTGAAGGAACCGACGGATAAGCGTGTGGAGGGTTGCTGGAAGTCTATTTACACTCTTACACGTGCTGTACATATACCCACTATGGCAGCCTCTTGGTCTGCAAAAAGCATTGAAGCATGGATTCAAGCAATTAAGGAAGAGCTACCTCTGAATTTTTCTGATACTGCCAGACAATATCTGACCTATATTACCACGGCCTCCCACTATATTCAGGAGGCGGCCTCTGATGCAGGCGATATGGCGGCCAAGGCATCTACTATGTCAATCCTGGCTCGCCGAATTGTGTGGTTACGGTCCTGGTTGGTGGACCTGGACTCTAAGAAGACCTTGGAGGTACTCCCTTTTAAGGGAGATATACTATTTGGAGATGATCTGAAAAAAATTATGACCGACTTGGCGTTGGCCAAGACTGCGTTTCTCCCAAGTACTAATCCTTCGGTTCCGGAGGCTAAGAGTACTACTTTTTGTTCCTTTCAACCTCCAGGTAAAGCAAAGGGTCAGGCGTACCCGAGACAGGCTCGCACTTCCAAGTCCTCTAAGCCCAAACCTAAATGTTCTTGGGCCGCCCGTCAGCCTGCTTCCAAACCGCATAAGCCTGCTGCATGATGGGGTGGGCTTCCCCCTGGGCGACCCCAGGGTGGGAGGCCAACTTCTGCGGTTCACCCAGGTATGGTTAAAGACCTCTTCGGACGCCTGGGTGCAGGAAGTGGTCTCTCACGGGTACACGATCTCTTTCAAGAGACGTCCCCCTCGCCAGTTTTGCTCAACGGTTATCCCTTTGGATCCGTTAAAAGAGCAAGCTACATTTGGTTGTCCAATCCCCCCTGGATACAGGAGTGATAGTGCCGGTGCCTCTGTCTCAGAGAGGCAGGGGATACTATTCAACGCTGTTTCTAGTTCCAAAGCCGAATGGATCCTCCCGACCTATACTCAACCTTAAAAATCTTTGATCAAATTTGTGCAGGTGTCCAAATTCCGTATGGAAACTCTGCGCTCTATTGTACTGGCTATGGAACCCAAGGACTACATGTTATCCCTGGATATACAGGATGCTTACATACATATACCTATTGCCATGTCGCATCAGTAATATCTTCGGTTTGCTATTGGCAACCTTCATTATCAGTTCCAAGCCTTGCCTTTCGGACTGACCACGGCTCCTCGGATCTTCACCAAGGTCATGGCGGTCATGACGACCCTTCTCCACCATCAGGGTATCAGGATCCTGCCGTATCTGGACGACTTGTTGATCCTGGCAAACTCCCCAGAGGTTCTCCTCCATCATCTGGAACAGACGGTCCAATTTCTGCAAGCCCACGGGTGGCTCATCAACTGGAAGAAATCCTCACTGGTCCCTACTCAGAGCATGGTACACTTGGGGGCATTACTAGACACACACAACCAACATTTGTTCTTGTCTCCAGAGAAGGTCCTGAAACTTCAGGACAGAATCAGATACTTATTCTCTCGCCAAAGAGTGTTGATACACTCTGCGATGCAAGTACTAGACCTCATGGTGTCGGCTTTCGACATGGTAGAGTACACTCAATTTCATTCCCGCCCTCTGCAAAGGTTAATCCTTTCCAAGTGGGACGGCCTGCCTCACCGGATCAGGTCTCAAATGATCTCCTTGACTCCAGAGGGTCGTTTGTCATTGAGTTGGTCTCTAAAGGACCAACAATTGAGCAAGGGTCGTCCCTTCTGGATCTCCAACTGGGTCCTCTTAACGATGGATGCCAGTCTGCGGGGTTGGGGTGCGGTGTTGGAGCAACACTCTCTCCAGGGTCAGTTGACCAGGGAGGAATCTCTCCTCCCGATAAACATTCTGGAATTGCGGGCAGTGTGCAATGTGTTGACACTGGCCCTGCCTTTCGTACAGAACCAGCCTGTTCAAGTACAATCAGACAACGCCATGCACATAAATCATCAAGGCGGCACTCGAAGCCACATGGCAATGATGGAAGTGTCAAAAATTCTTTGATGGGTGGAACGCCATCTGCCAGCAATATCGGCAGTGTTCATTCAAGGTGTCCTCAACTGGGAATCGGATTTCCTCAGTCATCAGGACGTACATGCCGGGGAGTGGAGTCTTCATCCGGAGGTCTTCCAACTCCTTGTGGACAAGTGGGGTCCACCAGATGTAGACTTGATGGCGTCTCGACACAATCACAAGGTTTCGGTCTTCAGGGCAAGGATGAGGGATCCTCAAGCAGCTTTCGTGGATGCACTGGCAATTCCATGGAACTTTCGGCTGCCATACGTGTTCCCTTCAGTGTCACTTCTGCCCAGGGTACTACGGAAGTTCAAGCAAGAAGGAGGAATACCGTTTCTATTCGCTCCAGCGTGGTCCAGACGTAATTTATTCTCAGACATGCAGGGTCTCTCGATCGAGTGTCCTCTTCTACTTTCTCAACGCCCAGACCGCCTCGTTCAGGGTCCTTGTGTTTACCAGGACCTGGCAAGACTGGCTTTGGCAGCATGGCTTTTGAAGCTACACTCCTGAGGGCCAAAGGATTTTCTGAGGCGGTTATTCAAACTATGTTGAAGGCCCGCATACCGGCTTCTGCACGGATTTATTATAGGGTCTGGAATTCTTACTTCACCTAGTGTGCTGCTAAGAATTATGATGCATACATGTTTAGTACTTCCAGACTCTTGTGTCTTTTTTGCAACAAGGCCTGGATTTAGGACTTCGCCTGGCCTCCCTCACGGTTCACATTTCTGCCTTGTCTGTGTGGTTTCAGTGAAAAATTGTGTCTACATTCACTCAGGGCGTACTGTGGATTCAGCCTCCCTATGTCCCTCCTGTGGCTCCATGGGATCTGTCTATTGTTCTTAATGCCCTTCAAGAGTCTCCGTTTTAACCTCTTGAGTCTGTGGACCTTAACTGCCTTACGCTTAAGGTCATTTTTCTGTTAGCTATTGCCTCTGCTAGGAGGGTGTCAGACTTAGGCGCTTTGTCCTGTCTTCCACCCTTTCTGATTTTTTAACGTGATCGGGCAGTTCTTTGAACTCGCCTTGGTTATCTACCTAAGGTGGTGTCATCTTTCCACCTTAACCAAGAGATTGTGGTTCCGGCCTTTTATCTTTCCTGGTTTGTCCTCCAAAGAGCGGTCTTTGGATGTGGTACGGGCTCTCCGTATATATGTAGAAAGGACTGCATCTATCAGGAGGTCAGATTCTCTTTTTTGTATTTTTTGGTTTTCACAAATATGGCTGGCCTGCGAATAAGCAGACCTTGGCCAGATGGATTAGAATGGTGATTGCACAAGCTAGACTTATGCACAGGCTAGACTCCCTGCTCCTGCTGCTATCAAGGCCCATTCTACTTGGTCTGTTGCACCTTCTTGGGCGGCCCGCCAGGACGCGTCCACTGAAAAATTGTGCAAGACGTGGTCCTCTGTGAACGTGTTCATCAGGTTCTATGCCTTTGATACTTCCACCTCCCAGGATGCTTCCTTTGGACACCGGGTTCTTGTGCCCGCTACAGTGCGTCCCAATCCCCGATGTTATTCCCTGTGGAAAACCAGTGTACCCCGCCGCAGAAAAGGAGATTTATGGTAAGACTTACCATTGTTAAATCTCTTTCTACCATCTCTCTTACCTGCTACTGCATTGGACTGGTTAACAAAACTGAGCTCTACTGCCTGGACGTGGGGCTATAGAGGGGGCGGTGCAGTGCATCCTGGGAACAGTCAAAGCTTTAGCCTGTTGGTGCCTTGGATCAAGCTCTAACTCTACACCCCGATGTTATTCCCTGTAGAAACCAGTGTACTGTAGCGATCAATAATCGCATGTAAGGCCGGTAGAGAGGTGTCAGGGTGTGTGACGAACACAAGAGTACGTCGTCTGCAAAGAGACTGAGTTTATGGAGAGATGGACCAACACCTATACCTTGGGAAGGCTAAGGACTGACATATTGCAACCGCGAGGGGTTCAATCGCCAGAACATACATGAGCGGTGATAAAGGGCATCCTTGTCTAGTGCCGTTCAAGCTCTTAAAGGGGGAAGATAAAAAGCCATTACTAAAGACTACAGCTGTGGGAGAGCTATAAAGTGCTAGACTAGAAGACCAGATTGCACCAGTTAACCCGATTTTCAACAGTATCTCATGGAGAAATCCCCAGAAGCCTTCTCGGCGTCTAAGGAGAGAAAAATGTCCTCCTTCACTCTATGCATAATACATTCAGCAAGGTCAAAAACCCTTCTTGTGTTGTCAGTAGATTGTCTACCCCATACAAAGTCTACCTGATCCGGATGGATAATGTGTGGGATGAAAGGGGATAATCTAATTGCTATAAATTTAGAATACAGACAAAAGAGAATGGGGTTGTACAAGTAAGGTGCACACGGAATCAATTAAAATATAACTTTTATTATCACATTAAGAGGCCGTAAATCGGTCAGCATAGCGAAATATATGGTTAAAAATACGTATAAAGAAAAACTTAAAGTGCTCTAAGATGGAAAAGTGATGAGATTTAAAAATATCTCCACTTCGATGGGTGCAAAAACTACGAATAAGTAAAAAAAAATGTATTCAATTTTCAAATAAGTTTATTAAGTAAACATATGAATGGATCAAGCCTACAATTAATGGCTATTTTTTAGGGAAGGACCTTTCCCAGGTTTATAAATAGTGATAATACGTGCTGGAGGAAGAGAAATGCAGATGCGCACTCTAAGCTCTAAGAACACTGATAGCAAAAATAATTTAAATAAACTCTCACAATTAACATGGAGTATAATTGATAATACGTGCCTGCAGTATTTCCTCAGGCAGGGAACCATCATCAGTGGAAAAATGATATAAAGAGGCGAGGAAAGCTACCAAAATAGGGGCAAATTTTCAGTATAAAAAATTAGTGAACCCATCCAGGCCAGGAGCCTTCCCTATTGGTAGATATTTAATGGCCGCTGTTATTTATTCCTCTGACCAAGGAACATTAAGGGACTCTAGGTCATCTGATGACAACGCAGGTAAGTGTAGGGTCTCCAGAAACGAAGCTATTAAAAGAGGGGTGGGTTGTGGAGTGCCAAGATCAGAGTTAAGGTTATACAATTTTTGGTAGTAAGTAGCGAAAGTGTCTGCTATGTCAGACGGATTCAAAAGTTTCTTCCCATTAGCCAGCTGAATGCACTTGATTCAATTAGTCTTAAGTTTTAAATTCAATAATCTTTTATTGTTTTTCTTTTTTCCAATAAAACAAAAAACAAAACAATAAGTACAATACGTTTCTAAGACTAGGGGAATACGCAGATTCCCAACATTATCAACTTCTAAACATAGCATCTAAGATGTGCATACTTATATTTCAAAACTAACATACTAAAATCAACATAGAGTGTCTCAGGTCATCAATGGCTGCCAAACTACAGTACATATATAAGTTTCTAGCCACAAAGCATAACTGTGCATTACAATACATATCAACAGGTACGGGCAGAGGAGTGGCTGGTCGCAGGTACGGGCAGAGGAGTGGCTGGTCGCAGGTATCAAAAAACATATATGAAGAAGAGATAACTTTCCCGATGGAGATCTAGCTACTATAATCCCAGACAACCTACTGGCACGCATCGCAATCCTCCACTCACCTAGATATTAACCACACAGTAGCGAATATTCAGACATTCCGGCTTACTGAATATGGGGACTCAAGCCATCTACCCCATAAGTCGTGATATTTTTTCACTGCTTTCCTGGATAAGTATACATATTTCTCGTGAGAGGCCGTATCATTAACAAGTGACACCCAAGATTGTAATGTGGGAGCATCCTTGGCCAACCAGAGTCTGATGATACACACCTTGGCCAGGCCAAAATGATTAATTACATAACGTCTGGTAGGGGCGTCCAGTGCGTCCTCCTCCATAGCTAATAACACACAAGTCACCGGGGTGCACACAACAGATGGAATTCCAGTCGACACCAGGGCATTAATAACTCCAGACCAGAATACAGCAATCTTGGGGCAAAGCCAGATGATGTGCCAGAAATCTGCATCTAAACTGCCACATTTAGGACATCTGTTAGAGTGAGTACCCCCTATACGACATAGTCACACTGGTGTCATATATACTCTGTGTATAATAAACAGTTGAATTTGTTGATATCTAGTGGTGGTGGTGGATAGTCGTGGAGAGCCTAGAGCACCCTCCCATATCTCATCCGAAATTGATCCCAGGTCAGTTTCCCACTTATTTCTAAGAAGGGACAGAGGGTCATAGTAGTGAGACCGAAGCACACTTGTCTAAATGTTGGATACCAAATGTCCATTCCCTAGGCTCAATAGCAGGGACTTGACTGGGGAGTCGATAATCACCTGAGGGATATCGGGAAACTGCATTAATCGCATGTCTCAATTGCAGGTAGCGGTAGAAATAGTAAGAGGGTACATTGTAATCCTGTTGGAGTTGCAGGAAGGATTTCAGTATATCGCCATTATACAAGTGTCCCAGGGAGGTCACACCCCATCTCCCCCACACCGCCCCAGGCTGCAGCGAGGCCAATTCTGGGAGACCAAGGACATTGTCCAACGGAGTATCTGGGTCTATGCCCTGGCCTAATAAGAGAACATGCACCTGTTTCCAAACAAGAATGGCCTGTTTTATTATAGGGACCTTGGACAATTTAGAGTTCCCACAGAGCAACATTTGCAAGGGAGTGCCATATTCCCGGAGAAACGGTTGTGAGTGTATGACCAGAGTGTCTGAGTCAGTCACCCATACCCAAATGTGTGCCAACTGCGCAGCGTAGTAATAAAATTTAAAAATAGGGAGGGCTAAGCACCCCATCAGTCGTGTCCTGGACAAGGTGTCAAGCCTCAACTGTGCTCTCCTACTGGCCCAGATCAAGGAAGATAGCAAACTGTCAATCTGCCGGAATAATTTTAAGCTAATGTATATAGGCGATTGCTGGAGGACATAAAGAAGCTTAGGTAGAAACACCATTTTCACCAAGTTGACCCTACCCGTCACCGTCAGAGGTAAATTCCCCCAAATCTTGACCTTTGAGCGAAGATACACAAGCTGAGGCATGATATTAAGAGAAATATAAGTACAGGGATCATTCGATACCCATATAGCCAGGTACTTGAAATGATCCACCCATTTAAGTGGGACATGGATCAAGGGGGTTACTGGGATAGGGCCCCTGAGTGGAGTAATGTTGAATTTATCCCTGTTTATTTTGAGCCCAGAGAAATGGCCATAGGCATTTATCAAGTTAAGGATAGTGGGCATAGAGGAAGCGTAATCATCAACAAATAATAAAAGGTCATCAGCGTATAGTGCTATTCTGTCCTCTTTCACGCCCACCCTAATACCCAGGATGTCTGGACTAGCTCTAATCAAACATGCCAGAGGCTCAATAGCAATGGCGAACAGAGTTGGGGATAGCGGGCAGCCTTGTCTCGTTCCCCTAGACAGGGGGAAGGAGTGGGACACCAAAACTCTGGCCATGGGCAGGGAATATAGTAATTTAACATAGCTGATAAAGTTAGGACCCATGCCAAATCTACTCATAGTCTCCCATAGGAAGGCCCACTCCACCGAATCAAAGGCATTTGAGCATCTAAGGAGGCTATAACGGAGGAGCTGGCCTCCCCCAGGGAAACTTGGAAATGAGTGAACAGGCGTCTCAAATTAACAGCAATGGACTTACCAGGCATAAAGCCTGTTTGGTCAGGGTGAATGATTTGGGCTATAACGCGATTAAGTCTGGAGGCCAGGACCTTTGCCAGGATTTTAATATCCGTGGGCAGCAGGGAAATAGGACGGTATGACTCAACCCTCCTGGGGTCCTTATCCGGCTTAGGAATTACTATGATTAATGCCTCCGCCATAGACGGGGAAGCATGCTTTGGTTAAAGATGGTATTATATAGGCTAAGCAACTGGGGGGCAAAAAATTTGGCGTGCTTCTTATACAGCTCTGACGGGATGCCATCAAGGCCAGACGCCTTGCCATCAGGGGAAGCGGTGATCACCGTCTCATCTCTTCCAATGAAATAGGAGCATCAAGAAGAGCTCTGGCCTCATTGGAAATGCAGGGCAATTGAATTCCATCTAAATAATCACACAATTCTAGCGGGGAACAGGTTAATTCCCGGCCGAATCCACAACCTCCACCACCGTATGAGAGGAACGGTCCCCCTTGCAAGATTAGCCAAATAAGAACTTGGTCTGTCCCCTGTAGCATACTGCGAGGAGAAGAGAAGTCTGTGCTGGGTTTTCCCCCACAGATACTCCTTCCATTCTCCCTGAGCAGTGAGCCAATGCAGCCTAGAGGCATCCAAGTTAGCCATCTTGCATATATACCTTCTCAGAAGCAACAACCCGGGTCTCCAATTCAGCTTCACGCTTCTTAAAGGAGGATTTAAGACTTCCCATTCGTTTAATCAAAGTTCCTCTCAGGAAAGCTTTAAATGTATCCCACAGTAGAGAGATATTGGTGGTGTCAATATGCATATCAAAGAACTGTAGCCAGCTAGCTTCCAGTTCAGATCCCTCACCCATATGCGTCAGCCAGAACGGATTAAATTTCCACACTGCCTGTCCTCGCTGACAGTCTAAATCAATATGTAACGATATAGGGGAGTGATCCGAAATACCCCTAGTTTCATACCTAACATTGTGAACTTTAGGCAAGAGTTCCCGAGAAAGGAGAGCCAAGTCTATCCTAGAGAAGGAAGAGTGAGAGTGTGAAAAACATGAGTATTGCCTCAGATCGGGGTACTTCAATCTCCAGGGATCAACCAAACCCAGCTCAGAAATAGTATCTGCAAACGGAGATCGCCTAGGCTGAGGGATGGAAGATGCCGCAGATAACCTATCCATCTCATGGTTTAAGACCTTGTTAAAGTCACCCATACAGATAGCGGCTACCCCAGGGGATGCAGCCATAAAAACAGACGCCTTTTTAAGCACATCGTGCGAGTACAGAGGGGGCACATATATAGCCAACAACAGTAGGGGGACGGAGTTAATTTGACATTTTAAAAACACATATCTACCCCATTGATCTGTCTGCACACTATCAAACGAGAAGGGAACAGATTTTTTAATTAGGATCGCCCCCCCCCGGACGCAGCGGTATACATGGAATGAAAAGCCCAGCCCACCCATGGCTTTTTGAGAGACATAAGTTTAGTACCTACTAAGTGGGTTTCCATCAGGCTAATAACATCCGATGCGTAGTGCTTGATCTGTCGAAGTACTAGGGAGCGCTTGATTTTGTCATTGATCCCCCTCACGTTCCACGACAGAAGCCTAACCAAAGCCATAACAAAGCATCCATTTAATGAAGCAGAGCACCCGTGACCAGCCATCTCCAGCACACAGTAAAAAAAATACACCCGTACTGAGTCGCGACAGAAATATAATAGAAATAAGCGCAATGCACACCTGTAAATAAAAACAAAAAAATAACATTATCCATAAGTAACCCCCACCCCCACATACCACTTAAAACTTGCAGCATACCTGGTTCCCTAACAATCAAAACACCCTAAACACTAACTATAATAACTACAGCAGAAAAATACCTTTACATACTCTACTGGTATAAAAACAAAACCGAAATCCAATATCCAATCGGAGGCCAAGAATTTAATGACCTTAAGGCAGGAGAAACTCCCAGCTAAAGTCAAATCCCCCCCAGGCCATCCCAGCAACCACGACTAAGAAAAACTATGGACTACATAATGGGACGAACACAGGGCCGATGGCCCCAAAAAAATTATTATTTTTTTTATAGCAAACGGAACTATGCAGTGACATTAACCGGAGGCAACTGGAGGTAAACGTGCAAACTGAACTGAGCACTGTAAAGTGTAAAGCGATGTTTAGAGCAGAACAGTACGAAATGACCAACAAGTACTCTCCTCACCTACACACGACCACACATTCCCATCATCGTCCCATAATAAGCTGCAGAGCCTTCATAGACCCAGCATAGCATAGCAACACATTACAAGACATCAATATAATAATAATTTTTAAAAAACCCTCCCGAAACAGCACTCACATATAGCATAACATGTATTCAGGAAACAATATACTTGTTAGCGGAGAAACTAAGTGCAGGAGTTCAATCAGCGGCTAACGCCCGCCCTGCCGGGAAGCGTCTATCCAGCCACACCGATGCTTCGCGGGAAGTCATGAAGAATTTAGTTTCTCCATCTGAAACCACCTGCAGTTTAGACGGGAAGAGCATGGCATAAGAGATATTCAGGTCTCGCAGCCTACGTTTCACAGGAACAAACTGAGCCCTATCTTTTTGAACGTCAATGGCAAAATCCGGAAAGACTGAAAGCGGGGTTCCATTCCACTTGAGAGGACCCTTAGTGCAGGCCAATTTCAATATCACATCCCTATCCTGATAATGAAGGAGCTTGGCTATGAAAGTACGGGGAGGTGCCCCTGGAGGTAATGGACGCAGCGGGACTCTATGAGCGCGATCCAATGCAAAATGTGAGGTAAACTCCTCCGCTCCAAATGCATCCAACAGCCAGCGTTCAAGAATTTTTTTCCGGGGGAGGCACCCTCCTCCTTTTCAGGCAGGCCGACGAAGCGGACATTATTCCATCTCAATCTTTCCTCCATATCAGTCATCTTTTTGTGCACTTCTGATGCCTACCGAGTGGTGAAACAGTGTCCTCCAGCGTAGAAATGCGTGTTTCAACTTGACTGACCCTTTCCTGCACTCGCTGAAGGTCCTGGTGTATAATAGATAAGTCTGCCTGGACCTGACCGATCCTGTCGGCCAAGCAGGCTTCGCTGGCAGTGACCGCACCCAGCACTTTCTGTGGAGCGGAATCCGTAGCCTCCACAGATGAGGCGCTATTAGAAGGTGGCGGCGACGATGCCGACTGTGCGTCGCCCCCACCTTGGGTTCGTACCGGAGGGTTCCTGGCATATTTCTCTAATTTTGCTGCGGCCGCAGTGTTCTGGTGTTGTCTGACCATCATGGCCGAACTAGCGGCGGGAATCAAAGAAATGTAGTATACTAGAACAGTCCCGTCACCCACTCGCAAGGAAATATAGTATATCAAAACTTTCCAGATGCTGCCCACAAAGAAATATAGTATATCAGAATTGTCCAGCCAGAATTGTGAATAAATGTAGTATATCAAAACTGATCAATTACCCCCTGCGAGTATAATTAGTATATCAGAACTGTCCAGTTGTTGTGCAAAAGATAAAATACAGTGGGCCACTCACTCAGTCCAGGAGAGATGCCATAACAGGGTAACCCCCAGCATAGGAGACATATGCAGCATGTACTGAAGTCTAATAAATCCTTAAGCAGCCTGCCCAACTGTATCACATGCAAAGTGTGGGGTGTTGAGTAACAAGAGGTTAATCTGGCACAGTCCCACTGTATGGTGCAGAGCAGGCAGCATGTACGGGATTATGGGGGCACTTGCACAGCCCTCCCTGACCGCACTCCGTCTCTCCAGCCGCGCCAGAGGTCGCCCTGGACGTCAACAAGGGAGCCGGGAGGTAAAGGCTAGAGCTGCATGATGGAGGAAGGAGAGCAGCGGCGGCACCCACGGCAGCTCAACAGCGGGAGATCCCGCGGACACTCACCCGGGCCCAGGCAGGGACATGCGGGACACACAGCAGACCTCCCGGGATCCGGCTCCACATGGCGGCAGCAGCAGGAGCGGGTGCAGGCAGCGTACAGGGTGCAGGGCGGCGGCCGGATACGATCCTCCAGCGTGGTGAAGCCGGAGAGCTGCGTCCCTCGTGGCAAGGTAGGCCCAGGAACTCCGCACACTTAAACTGTCCGGTCGCAGTGAGAAAGGGACAAACGGGTCCCAAATCAGCACAGGGGCCCCTCCACACCCTCAGACAGGTATTGGGGCAGCTTTTAGGCACAGGGGGGACACAGGATAGGTCTGCAGGATAATAAAGCTGGAGAGCCACACAGCCTGTGTGCTACTCCATGTCTGCTGAAGCCACGCCCTCTAGTCTTAAGTTTTAAGTTCAAGATACTCCTGCACCAGAATATTTAATAATCAGTATTACTGATCAGTAGTACTATAGCCCTGACGAAGCTTAGTGAAGTGAAATGCGCATAGGCATTGCTGTGCGATGTCTGTACTGTTCTTAATATGTATGTTTAAATCCTGTTTTATCATGACATAATCCATCAAAGAGGTGATAAGAAGGACTGATAATATAGCATAATTGAACAACACTGGTTTTATACATGTAAGAATGTGAACCCACCACCTTGAAAAAGCTGCCACAGAGCAGCGAAACGCGTTGGTCTTGATCCCATTCACCCAGAGGATCACTTACCATCATAACAGCCTGAACCAGCTCCGGGATTCATCCACTAACAGGTGCAACTGGCACAATTCTTTCCAGCCATACAGTCATTAAAGACTGCAACACTGAGGTTCTAAAATCCGCAATCAAACTGAGGACTGTCAGTCATCTAATACCAAATCCGGTTAATGACATCTTCCTTGGGCGGTGAGCATAAGAACTAACCTCCTAAAAATCATCTTCTTTTGGAACTGCAGTGTTAAACTATAAGGTGGAAAACCTAAGCTCTCAATGGAATATTAAAGGCAGCTCCATACCGAGAGCACCTTAGGAACGGGCACATATGATGGACTAATTGTGTAATATCACATTCCAGTGGGTGAGACTTTTGTTTTCAAAGATATTTTTATCCATTACATGATGTGTAATCAGGGCCGTTTCTAGCCAATTTGGCTCCCAGTGCGAGATTTAAAAATGCGCCCCCCCCCCCCATTCACATAAGAAAAAATGCCCCCCCCCCCCCTAGATATAAAGAGGAAAAGTATGCGCGCGCTCCCGGCAAGGGGGCATGACCTCGTTAAAATGGGCGTGGCTTTGTTAAGATGGGTGTGGCCTCATCTGATCTCATCATCACGGCCACCACACGATAAAAAAAAAATCCTCATTTTACACATTACAGCAGGCACGCCACCCCATTTTACACAGCACGGCAGGCAAGTGTCCCCATTTTACACAGCACGGTAGGCAAGTGTCCCCATTTTACACAGCACGGTAGGCAAGTGTTCCCATTTTACACATTGCGGCAGGCACGTGCCCCCATTTTACACATTGCGGCAGGAAAGTGTCCCCATTTTACACATTGCGGCAGGAAAGTGTCCCCATTTTACACATTGCAGCAGGAAAGTGTCCCCATTTTACACAGCACGGTAGGCAAGTGTTCCCATTTTACACATTGCGGCAGGCACGTGCCCCCATTTTACACATTGCGGCAGGAAAGTGTCCCCATTTTACACATTGCGGCAGGAAAGTGTCCCCATTTTACACATTGCAGCAGGAAAGAGTCCCCATTTTACACAGCACGGCAGGCAAGTGTCCCCATTTTACACAGCACGGTAGGCAAGTGTTCCCATTTTACACATTGCGGCAGGCACGTGCCCCCATTTTACACAGTACAGCAGGCAAGTGTTCACATTTTACACATTGCAGCAGGAAAGTGTCCCCATTTTACACATTGCGGCAGGAAAGTGTCCCCATTTTACACATTGCAGCAGGAAAGTGTCCCCATTTTACACAGCATGGCAGGCAAGTGTCCCCATTTACACATTGCGGCAGGCACGTGCCCCCATTTTACACATTGCAGCAGGAAAGTGTTCACATTTTACACATTGCGGCAGGCACGTGCCCCCATTTTACACATTGCAGCAGGAAAGTGTCCCCATTTTACACATTGCGGCAGGAAAGTGTCCCCATTTTCCACATTGCGGCAGGAAAGTGTCCCCATTTTACACATTGCGGCAGGAAAGTGTCCCCATTTTACACATTGCGGCAGGAAAGTGTCCCCATTTTCCACATTGCGGCAGGAAAGTGTCCCCATTTTCCACATTGCGGCAGGAAAGTGTCCCCATTTTACACATTGCGGCAGGAAAGTGTCCCCATTTTACACATTGCGGCAGGAAAGTGTCCCCATTTTACACATTGCGGCAGGAAAGTGTCCCCATTTTACACATTGCGGCAGGAAAGTGTCCCCATTTTACACATTGCGGCAGGAAAGTGTCCCCATTTTACACATTGCGGCAGGAAAGTGTCCCCATTTTACACATTGCGGCAGGAAAGTGTCCCCATTTTACACATTGCAGCAGGAAAGTGTCCCCATTTTACACATTGCAGCAGGAAAGTGTCCCCATTTTACACATTGCGGCAGGAAAGTGTCCCCATTTTACACATTGCGGCAGGAAAGTGTCCCCATTTTACACATTGCGGCAGGAAAGTGTCCCCATTTTACACATTGCGGCAGGAAAGTGTCCCCATTTTACACATTGCGGCAGGCACGTGCCCCCATTTTACACAGTACAGCAGGCAAGTGTTCACATTTTACACATTGCAGCAGGAAAGTGTCCCCATTTTACACATTGCGGCAGGAAAGTGTCCCCATTTTCCACATTGCGGCAGGAAAGTGTCCCCATTTTACACATTGCGGCAGGAAAGTGTCCCCATTTTCCACATTGCGGCAGGAAAGTGTCCCCATTTTCCACATTGCGGCAGGAAAGTGTCCCCATTTTACACATTGCGGCAGGAAAGTGTCCCCATTTTACACATTGCGGCAGGAAAGTGTCCCCATTTTACACATTGCGGCAGGAAAGTGTCCCCATTTTCCACATTGCGGCAGGAAAGTGTCCCCATTTTACACATTGCGGCAGGAAAGTGTCCCCATTTTACACATTGCGGCAGGAAAGTGTCCCCATTTTACACATTGCAGCAGGAAAGTGTCCCCATTTTACACATTGCGGCAGGAAAGTGTCCCCATTTTACACATTGCAGCAGGAAAGTGTCCCCATTTTACACATTGCAGCAGGAAAGTGTCCCCATTTTACACATTGCAGCAGGAAAGTGTCCCCATTTTACACATTGCAGCAGGAAAGTGTCCCCATTTTACACATTGCGGCAGGAAAGTGTCCCCATTTTACACATTGCGGCAGGAAAGTGTCCCCATTTTACACATTGCAGCAGGAAAGTGTCCCCATTTTACACATTGCAGCAGGAAAGTGTCCCCATTTTACACATTGCGGCAGGAAAGTGTCCCCATTTTACACATTGCGGCAGGAAAGTGTCCCCATTTTACACATTGCGGCAGGAAAGTGTCCCCATTTTACACATTGCGGCAGGCACGTGCCCCCATTTTACACATTCCGGCAGGCAAGTGTCCCCATTTTACACATTACGGCAGGCAAGTGTCCCCATTTTACACATTCCGGCAGACAAGTGTCCCTATTTTACACATTCCGGCAGACAAGTGTCCCCATTTTACACAGTACGGCAGGTGGTGGTGGGGGGGAGAGAGAGAGGGAGAGGGGCTGACTTACATTTGAAGGGGTTCTTCCCGCTCTCCAGCCGTCTCTCCCTCGTCTGCGCAGCGCTGGCCGTCTTGGCTCCCCCTTCTCCCTCCTCCCGAGTGCCCAGCTCGGGGGGCGGGGTTTCGCGGAATGACGCGATTGCGTCGTGACGTCACGACGCAAACGCGTCATTCCATGAAATCCCGCCCCCCGAGCTGGGCACTCGGGAGGAGAGGGGAGGGGGGTTTGAAAGTGCTCAGGAAGTGCCGCGGCGGGCGCCCCATGCGGTTGCACGGCTCGGCCGCTGCAAGAAACGGCACTGTGTGTAATATGTAGTGCTTTTACTATTATTAAATTATATTAACAATCCACATAAGCATTCTGTTTGTATATAAGCACTGCTTTGGGTTCTTGTTTTTATTGTATTGCGGAGACTATCTCCATTAAGCAGCTGTTAGGTAGAAGTAATCCATATCAGCGCCTGTAATTATCCCTTGGTATAATTCTATGTGAGAAGGGGAGGCTTATCTCTGAGTGTCATGCTCTAATTCCTACACTATTATTAAGCATATTATTGGAAGCTTTATTAAATAGTTATTTCCAACAGTCCCTGTCTAATCTATCATTTGTGTGAGACACACGGAATATTGTGATACAATTCCCGAGTCAGGAGATTGATTTGGGGGTACCAGATAGACCGATGTTTATTTGCCAATAATTAAATATCATATATTCAAACAGTGGCAGCTCATATTAATTTTAGTGTATAAGAACAAGCCATTAAGAAGCATGGGAATGCATACCTGTGCTATTTAGGGCAATACGAGCCTGATATTTTTGCAGGAACAGGCATTAGAATTGTTATCTGGACACATGAGGAAGAATTAATACAGCAGCATTTCAGTCTGCCTCAAATGTAAATGTGTAAGGAATAAAGATACATATGCTATAGTAGCTTAAATAAGAGCTGGAATTATCCAGCATCCAGAGAGTAGGAAGATATACCATCATCCAGCAATTTAAAGCAGGAATATATCTCACATTACAGCGTTCCAAACATCTCTATTATGCTATTATAATTTATAAAGCAACAGATGTTAAATTTTGATTACTGAATAAAGAATTTGCAAATACCGTGCAAATATTGCTACATTTGTAACCCTCTATACATATCACTGGCAGAAACAGTGGTTATTCGAAGAATCATAAATAAATCTGTAATTTCACAGGTATTTGATCAATTTACAAAATAAAGACTGCGTACTTTCTTTTAAACCACCTTTATTCACAAAAAAATTATTTTGTTTTCTACACGTTATTCTGTCTCTATCAATTTAATATTTCACTCTACATGACCCCCTTAAAATAGGGGGACAGATAATACCTCATATGTGATGACAATAAAGAAAAAAATACATCACATATGGGTATTGAAATTTCCTCTTGATTTTATAAGGTTATTAATAAAGTTTCAATAATGTTATTTCTAAGAAAGAAGAATGAATTTTCTTGTGGAAGGGAAAGAGTGCTGCTATTAAAAGTGGATTCCTTTTTTCTCTTTCAAGTTTGTGTATGACGTAATCTTAGCCTGCGGGCAGGAATTTACCAGATTTATTACCTAAGGTATAAAATTTCTGTTGGAGTTTGGTGTAAGCATGCTGCTGTATACGGGTAAAGAATAATTTTTGGAGTTGATTGCTAATCGAGACTAGTTCACGTTTCAGAAGACGGGAGGGTCGAGATCTATTTAGATACTCAACTTGAAGTAAGCGACATTCTAAATCCTCTTGCTGGCTTAAAAACTGTCTCTTTAGTGTAGCCCCCATATGGATAGTCAGCCCACGAAGAACTGCCTTCAACGCACACCAGTGGGTAGGGACTGATGTGTCAAGGGGGGCATTCATAGCTATTAAGTAGTCAAGGCATCAGATAGGGCAGAAGAGGCGTCGGGAGAGGACAAAATATAATCCGGTAGTCTCCAAGGACGGGGAGACATCTTAGAACTCATAACATTAAGACCAAGTCACCGCTGCATGATCAGACCACACTACGGGGAGAATAGTTGATCGGAACATATGTTGTAAGGACCACTTATTTAATAGGATTAAATCTATATGGGAATATGAGTTGTGAGGATGAGAAAAGAAGGTATAGTCTTTAACCATTGGAGACTGTATGCACCAAACATAGTAAAGATGAAATTCTGATAACAGTTGTCCCAAGGGAGCATGGGGGTGTAGCCCTCCAGAGGGTCCCCCAGAAGACGTGGACCTATCTAACTTTTCATCTGGGACCATATTGAAGTCTCCCATAAAAACTGCATGGCCTTTTTGGACCGTCTGTACGGTCTCAAACAATTTACACAGAAAGGGGAGCTGATTGGTATTCAGGGCATATAAAGAAACAATCGTAACAACTTTGTCGTTCAGTTTTCCCACTAAAATTAAGTACCGCCCATCTTTATCCGGTAATTGGGAGGTGAGCTCAAAATGGACTGTATTGTGAAATAGGATAGCAACTCCATGCCTTTCAAATGGGCCATTAGCATAATAGCCAGTGGGGTATCAAGAGTTAGAGAAGGCAGGAGGAGCAATAGACGAAAAGTGTGTCTCTTGGAGGCCAACAACTCTAGCTTTTTTCTCAATGAAAAGTAAGGCTTGGCGTCTTTCATTAGGGGAAAAACTTAACCATCTGGGATTCTGAAATGGAATAGTCTAATGTAATCAGGCTCCCAAGGGAAGGAAAAGGACAAAAAGGAATAGGAAAAAAGTGAAAAGGAGAATAAGATAGCATAGAAAAAGAAAGGGAAGAGAAAAACTGAAATTAGCCCTACAACGAGGGCCACAGTGTTTGTTGCCTCAATGGGTCCAACTCAAACAGTAATAATCAAATAAAGTGAAACGCATCCAGGTAGGATAAAGAAATAACATAATATAATATACTGACCATAGATTAGAACAGGCATTCCCAACCACGGTCCCCAAGGCACACCAACAGTGCAGGTTTTAGTGATATCCAGGCTTCAGCACATATGGTTAAATCAAAATAACTGAGGTACTAATTAAGTCACCTGTGTTTAAGCCTGGATATCACTAAAACCAGGACTGTTAGTGTGCCTTGAGGACCGAGGTTGGGAAACACTGGATTAGAACAAGGAGAAAATAGCGATTCATATTAAACCAAGGAGCAGAGTTCAACATAAAACAAAATAAGACACGAACATGATGAGGTTTGCGAGCTGGAAACCCAGGAGAGGTAGACATCTAGAACACAAACCTGAGGGCAATACAAACACATAGTTACTAGAAAACGAATGAAAACTACTAAAGCAGGCTCTGATCTCACCACTCTGATGACAGCAATAACACCCCTAGTTAGAGGAGAAGCAGAAGGTCAAGAGCAGCAAGCAAATAAGTCTGTAGTTACAAAACCCACAGGTCCGTAAAGGATATCAAAGAATCGGCACAACTGACTATAATCTTAACGGGGGAACCCCACCTGTATTGGATATCATTGTCTCGTAAAGCAGAGGTGATAGGTTGAAAAGCACGTCTCTTATCCAGGGTGAACGGAGATAAATCGGGGTATAGATGAAGGCCTCCCATAATGTCGGAGCCTTCCGCTTGTTGAGCAGCCTTAAGGATATCCTCTTTAACATGGAAGAAGTGGGCTCTCAAGAGGGAATCTCTGGAATAATTAGATGCATATCCACCTCTCGGCTTAGGCAGACGGTGAACTTGATCAACAACCAAGTCTTGCTCTGTAGCTGAAGGGAGAAACTTCCGGAATAATTTGGTGACAGTCCTTCAACTCTGACGGTGCAACGTAATCGGGAATGCCTCTAATCTTAAGATTGTTTCTCCTTGATCTGTCCTCAAGGTCAGCAATATTTTCACACATTGAGGACACCTCTGCTTGCAGCTCCGCATGAGAAGACAGGAGGTCATTATGTGACGCCACAAGTTCCTGCATGTTATCCTCCAAATGGTTGGTCCGACCAGCAATGCCGACTATGTCAGTCCTGAGTGTTTGGATGGAAGATTCTAGGCCTGACAAAATGTAACGGAATGCAGTGAACATTGTGAACATAGATTGAGTTGTTAGAGGAGCCTGGGGGTCCAAATCTAACCCCAGAGTTGCAAGTGTAGTTGGAGCAAGGGATTTGGACGGGGTAGAGGGAGTGAGGGAGTGCACAGAGTTAGAGGATTTCTGACTTGAATTGGAGACTTTAGGAAATCATACTGGAGCAGGCAACTGGGGGATCTCTTCATCGGTATGTTTGAAGAAGCAAGATAATCCTGTGAAGAGGCGAAATCCGTAGTATAGAAGCCAAGAGTTAGCGGTATGACGGTCAGTATTCGATGATCACTGCATGAGTGGAGAAAAATATCAACCCATCAGGGAAGGAGGGGTGCACTTACGCCATGAAGACCATCGTAGGAAGAAACAAGATGTAGTCAAGGCCTGGAGAAGTGTTGTACGCACTGATGAGCAGCAAACAAAACCAACCACAGGACACTTCAGCAACGGAAGCTGGAACCACACTTGTAGAGAGCCTGGATACAAATCTGCCAAATCCCCAGGGTTAATGCTGACAAAGGTCTAGCCTCCGTACACATTCTCCCAGCGAAGCCTCCAGCAAGCACTGCTCTGGGCCTCTGTAGCACTGTAGCTCCCGGCTGGCAGTAAAGCGAAACAGAGGGACAAGTCAACACTCCGGTGCCCAGCCGCGGCTCCGGGAGGGATCCCCAGTTCTATTGTGGATATGTTCTGTGCCGCGACTCTCCACGTTCTGCAGTGTGGTGCAGGTCCAGAATGCAGGATCCGGCTCACTTATCAGGTGCAGGCAGCAACCCGCAAAAACGGCAGTGCCGTCCTACGTCTCCGCAGCAGGATTGTTAGGGAGAGGTTTGGGCAGCAGCAGCCAAGCAACTTCCTCCCTGCCGACCACTCCTGTTGTGGAAAAACACTGGGGTCACAGTGAGGACCGTTCTCCAAGTCCCCAGTCCCCACCAGGGTGCACAGGGTTAATGGAAGGGGCAGCCCAGATGAGCACAGCTACCTGATTAATACAGTGGGCAGGCAGGCTGGGAGCTTCCCAGCAAGAAATGCAGCCTCTGGAGACTGGGAGGCAGCCACCTCCAGGGAGCCAGAAAAGTTCCCCAGCACAGAGGTCCGGGGACCCGCACTTCTGGTCGCGGGTGATCAGGAGGGAGAGTCGCAGCAGGTGCCCCTGTGAAGAGGGCCATCACTGAGGCTCTCAGCGTAGGCGGCCGGCCAGGGAGCGGAGGACTGCAGGGGGGGCACAGGGAGGCGGACCACGGCCTCTGGGGGACAAGCCGCAGGTGCGAGGCTGCCATAAACCACTCCTAATCCAGGCCCCGGCTTCAGCAAGGAGTACAGGCCGCAACCTGCAGGGATGCTAGGAAGCGTCCCACGGCTCCGCGGACCTGAACTCCCTAGAGGGAAAGGTACAGTGGGGTAAATATGGCAGGGCACCAGCGGGAAGGAGTCCTCAAGGGAGTCAGGGAGAGGGGTTTAAGGAACGCCAGCCAGAAGTACTTTGCAGCCGCGTCCAGCCTTGATGTCCGCCAGGCCACGTCCCCCGTGTGGATTAATAGATTGACACTGTTAAGGTAGCCATCGGATTGATAGGTACAAAAGGATGACACAAAAAATTATCTACTTTTTTTATTTTGGGGGGGGGGGCAAATGTTGTTTATTTCATGTTATGTGACCACCATCTGTACAAGCGTATACCCGTGCGGTCTCGTTCCGCTCCCCAGAGGTTGCTATTGTCAACAGATGTCTACATGGATAGTAACTCAAGCAAATCTTGAGAAAACATGTAAAATACCCCCCAAAAAGTGTTGACCATTCTCAGGTCAACTTTTTGCACCTGTCGACCTTAAGCAGTACCAATCTAATACATGTTGAAATATACATTGTCGCTTTATCATGCGGATAGCATTGGAAAGCTGGCTTGTTGTCCTGGAAAGCAGAATATTTCTCCGGCAGGGTCCACAGTTTATCCACGGGATATGATGAAGCAACAGCGGATTTGCACCAATCGGTCAAAGCTTTTTGGCCTCCCAGCATGCAACGGGCCCATCCATATATCCCCACCTCCTGGCTCAGGCAAATCAGTTCTTTGTTTGGTGCGGCAGGAGCTGGACCATGGTCAGAGGGCTGCTGTTTTTTTTTAGCAGCCCTAAGCTTTCTTATTTTATTTTTATAGTCTTACTATTTTTTCTTGAGTGATCTTTCTAAAAAGCATCTTATATGTACCTTAGAAAGAGTCGCTCCAACAACTCTCCGCAGGGTTGCGACAATGCTTACCCACGAGTACAGTGCTGTTTCGGTGGACGTCTGTGTTGGATATACTAGCAGGTCCAGCAGACATTACCAGGCTTTGGCCGGAGCACAGGGAGAAGGTAAGGCATCGGTTCCGCTTTGAAGGGGAATACGGACACAGCTGCACTGTTTTGGGAGGAGACTACCAAACAGTCGCTGACGCGGTTGCCACCTCAGCTGCATCAGCGCTAGGCCTTAGGGATCATAGGCTCCAGGAATAGTATGAGCGCACGATCCCTTGGGTTGATGTCAGCAGTGGAGAGTCAGACACTCTCCTGGTCGCCCCTCCCCTTGGATCATGACCAGTTTCCTCCGAGTCTCCCACCATGAACTGTTTTCCCGATTCTGTCTGAGATGCTGTATACGAAGTGGCATAGGCGGCTGTGTGACTGGTGCGTCTGTGTTCACTGAGCATCTGTGTTCACTATAGGTTCATGGAGCGGTAGTGTAGACTAGTAGCGTCTGGATCCACTCAGCGTTCGCAAATGTATTGATCGGTCCTGAAAGCGGGGTGAGTCTTCCTGTATACCACTCTACTGAGTATGGGTAATACAGCACTAAGTCTCTATCTATCTTTTGAGTACGAATAGTTAGATAAATGTCTACTGCATATGAGTCTGTATACTATTATTGTTGTTTCTTTCGCTATGCGTCTGAATACGGTAGATCTTTTTAAACATGATTCAGTAATATGCTCTCCTACATACTTAAAATGTATTTGTAGTTGATTATGTGCTCTGTTATACAATCTGTTTTTATTGGCTGTTACAATCACGTGATCTTGCTTTTAAAAACGTCAGGATCTGCTTATGGCGGCATAACTTGAAAAAGGAGCAGTGCATGCTCCGAAACGCGTTGTTTGACGCTTCCGTTCATCGTTCACCGACTACAGCATCAGACACTCCTTGTGAAGCACTGGACGAGACGACAGCCGGGCATCTTCTGCAGGGTATGATCGGACCTCTCTGCTCCTCGACAGGTTTCCTGCATGTATCTGTGACTGCCAGCTGTATTTTAGATGAACATTTTATTCTGTATCATTAATTTTATAGTAAAATAATCTTGTGTCTACTCCACGATGGTGAGGATTATCTATTATTCCATTCAACATCGAGTACAAAGAAAACTTTGATGTGAACGCCAGAGAGAAACAAAATGTAAGTGTGTTTCCAATCAGCTTGAAGTTGTCACTGTGTTTCCATTTAAAGAAACTGCTACATGAATGCGAGACAGAACGAGAAAGTGAATGAGTTTTGTCCAGTTTTCAGTATGAGCTGATATTTTATAGCAAATAGACTAAATTGTCATTTGATAAAGGTGTCCTACCTATACTGTTAAAGAGACCATCAGGCGCATGTGGACAGTTCCTTTTTTCACACTTAAGGCTTTTACTATGGAGTAAGGTGCCCTCCTGTTTTCCTTCTACCAGCAACATCAATGGTGTCTAGGAGCGCGAAGACTAGAATAATGTTTTTCTGTTCAAATGTGCTCATATTGCTTATTATACTAATGTATAACGTGACTAACTGCTAGTGTGATTGCTGTCTTGACTATATATTCTGTCAGTGTTTTTCTATTCCGATCCTCAATGCTGGTGCATAGCAGGGTAGGGTCGGATTGTATGTCACTTTAAAAAGCTTAAAGTGATTACAGTGACAAATTGTGTAGTACACTGTGTAAGTGTTGATTATTTATCATGTCTAAGAGCGGCAAAGGTGAGAAAGATACACGCACAGCAAAACCAATGCTCATATCATGTTTGTTTTGCAAAGCTGGGTTAACCTCTCAGGATCTGGTTCAGGATGGCTTGTGTGCAAATTGTTTTAGCTTTCACCAGGGTCTCTTGAAAAATACAAGGCAGATTCAGGTGCAGGTTGATCCCCCTTGGGCTATGTTTGCACGAACATGATCCAGTATAGCTGTGCGGATAATTCCAAATCCTGTACCAGGGATAGGATACACAATTAACCCTTACATGCAGCTTCCCACCTGCGGTTTATCACTTCCAGCAACAGCCTCTCAAAAGAAACAGGCTGATGATCCAGTGGTAAGTAAATCTTCATCCTCACAGGCTACACATGTTTCAGATGAGGATTCATTGGAGGATGAAAGCTCAATAAACTCTGGTCTGGCATACGAAGAGGAGGAGGAAGGTCTCAGCTCAGTGGATATCGCTAAGTTAATTAAGGCAATGAAAACCATTCTATCCTTAGAGGAAGCAGCAGAGCCTGTGTTAAAAACCAAGGCACCTGTGTTTAAATGTCCCAAAACAGTTAAGACTGAGTTTCCAGGGTCAGATCAGCTGACGGAAATCATGGAAGAGGCTTGGGCTGCGCCCAGTAAGAAGTTTAGAATTCCTAGGAAATAGAATTCCAGTTATCCTCTTCCAGCTGGGGATTGTTTAAAAAGGGAGGTGGCTCCCGAAGCAGATACGCATGTGATTCGATTAGTGCGAAAATCTACATTACCTCTGCCTTCAACATCATTAAATGATGTCACGGATAGGAGAGTGGATGGTTTTTTAAAAGCCATTTTTTCCCTGTCTGGGGCAGTCATGAGACCAGCCATGGCTTCAGCTTGGATGGCAAAGGTAGTGGCTGCCTGGGCTGATGCACTGGAAGAGGATCTTTTAATGGCATCTAGAGAGCAAAATTCCCATTAAAAAAGCACCAATAAAACAGGCTGCGATGTTCTTGTAAGAAGCAGCAGTGAATATGGGTACTATTGCCTCCAGGGCATCAGCTTCAACAATAGCTACTCGCAGAGCAGTTTGGCTACGTACGTGGAAAGCTGTTTTATAATCTAAGAAGGTTTTGGAATCTTTGCCTTTTTCTGGAGATATTTTCACTTGGTAAAGAATTAACAGATATTTTGGAGTCAGAAGCAGACTCCAAGAAGGTAAAGTTTCATTCCACATACAAATTCAAACCTATAGTTCCAGCTTTTCTGCCCTTTCGGTCTCAAGGAAAAGCTAAAGGAAAAAGTGATGGCAAGCAGCCCCAATACAACAAGTCTGGTAAGACTAAAAAGCATTGGGCTACCAGAGTACCGTTGGTAAAACAGAAAATAAGCCATCAGCCTGATGGTGCGGGCCTCCATATGGGGGATCCCAGGTGGGTGGCTGACTTCTACAGTTTGCACAGATCTGGTAGCAGTCTACAACCGATGCCTGGGTGCAGGAAGCGGTATCTCTAGGTTATGCATTTGCCTTCAAGAAGCATCCTCAAATTTTTTTTTTTTGTACCAGCCCGTCTCGGGTAGAGACAAAGACCTGGCCTTTGCAAGAGGCAGTTCAGAAATTGCTTCAGTCAGGAGTAATAATTCCAGTTCCTCCTGCACAACGAGGACAGGTAAAAACCCTATCCTCGTTGTGCAGAGGGAACTGGAATGACTACTCCTGACTGAAGCAATTTCTGAACTGCTACTTGCAAAGCCCTGGCCTTCGTCTCTACCCGAGATGGGCTGGTACAAAAAAACCTTCGAGGAGGATGCTTCTTAAAGGGAAAAGCATAACCTAGAGATACCGCTTCCTGCACCCAGGCATCTGTTGTAGACTGCTGCCAGATCTGTGCAAACTGAAGAAATCAGCCCCCCTACCCACCCTGGGGTCCCCTTTTTGGAGTCTGTTTCTGACTCCAGAATATCTGTCAATTCTTTACCAAAAAGAATATTTCCAGAAAAAGGCAAAGATTCCAAAACCTTTTTGGATTCTGAATCGGCTTTCCACGTACGTAACCAAACTGCTGTGCGAGCAGCTATTGTTGAAGCTGATGCCCTGGAGGCAATAGTACCCATATCTAATGCTGCTTCTTCCAAGAATATTGCAGCCTGTTTAATATGAGCTATATGGTATTTTTGCTCTCTAGAAGCTGAAAAATCCCCCTCCAGTGTATCAGACCAGGCAGCCACTGCCTTTACCATCCAAGCTGAAGCCATGGCTGGCCTTATGACTGCCCCAGACAGGCAAAATATGGTTTTTAGAAAGCCATCCACTCTCCTATCCGTGACATCATTTAATGATGTTGAAGGCAAAGGTAATACAGATTTTCGCACTAATCGAATCACATGCGTATCTACTTTAGGAGCCACCTCCCTTTTTAAACAATCCTCAGCTGGAAGAGGATCATTGGAATCCAATTTTTTAGGAATTCTAAACTTCTTATTGGGTGTAGCCCAAGCCTCTTCCATAATTTCTGTCAGCTGATCTGACCCTGGAAACTCAGTCTTAACTGTTTTGGGATGTTTAAACACAGGTGCCTTGGTTTTTAACACAGGCTCTGCTGAATCCTCTAAGGATAGAATGGCTTTCATTGCTCTAAATAACTCATCTATATCCACTGAGCTGAGACCTTCTTCCTCCTCTTCGTATGCCGAAGTAGAATTAATTGAGCTTTCATCTTCCGATGAATCCTCCTCTGCCTCATGGAGTAGCCTGAGAAGGTGAAGATTTACTTACCATCGGTTTATTAGCTTGTTTCTTTTGAAAAGCTGCTGGTGGAAGTGATATACTGTAGGTAGGGAGCTGCATGTAAGGGTTAATAGTGTAACATATTCCTGGTACAGAAGCTGTAGGAATTATCCGTTCAGCTATACTGGATAAGGTCTGTGCAAACATAGCCCAAGGTGGATCCATCTGTACCTGGCGTTGTACAGGGATCAGCCTTATATTTTGCTGAAAACTAAAACAATTTGCACACATACCATCCTGAACCAGATCCTAAGAATACAGTTTTGCAAGACAAACATGATATGAGTGTTGGTGTTGCTCTGAGTGTATCTTCCTCCCCTTTGCCGCTCTTAGACATGATAAATAATCAGCACTTTCACAGTGTACTACACAATTTGTGACTGTAATCACTTTAAAAACTTTTTAAAGTGACATACAATCTGACCTTACCCATGCACCAGCATTGAGGATCAAAAAAACAAACTGACAGACATATAGTAAAGTCAGCAATCACACTAGTCAGTCACGTTATACATTAGTATAATTAGCAATATGATCACATCATCAACTACAAACACATTTTTAAGTATGTAGGAGAACATATTACTGATCATGTTTAATCAGATCTAACGTATTATCATATGCAATAAGCACTTATCTAGCTATTCATACTCAAAAAGGTAGAGATTTAGTGCTGTATAGCCCATACTCAGTAGAGTGGGATACACGGAGACTCACCTCGCTTCCAGAATCGATCAATACGTTAGCGAACGCTGAGTGGATCCAGATGCTACTAGTGGACACTGCCGCTCCTTGAACCTATAGTGAACACAGACGCTCAGTGAACATAGACGCACCAGTTACAAAGCCGCCTATGCTGCGACCGGGTCCCCTCATGCACAGCATCTGGGATGGAAGCGAGAAAACAGTTCATGGCGGGAGACTCTGAGGAAACTGGTCATGAACCTGGGAGAGAGGCGAAGAGGAGAGAACCTGAATCTCCATGCTGACATCAACCCTAGGAATCGCGGCCTCATGCTATTCCTGGAGCCTATGATCCCTAATGCCTAGCGCTGGTGCACCTGTGGTGGCAGCCGCATCAGCTACTGTTTGGTAGTCTTCTCTCAAAACAGTGCAGCTGTGTCCATATTCCATCTAGCTAAGCAGAACTGATGCCTTACCTTCTCCCCGTACTCCTGCCAGAGCCTGGTAATGTCTGCTGGACCCGCTAGTATATCCGACACAGACGCCCACCGAAACAGTACTGTACTTCTGGGTAAGCATTGTCGTGGGTAAGAGTTGTTGGAGCGACTCTTTCTAATATACATATAGGACGCTGTTTAGAAAGATTACTAAAAAAATTAGTAAGACTATAAAAATAAAATAATAAAGCTTAGGACTGCTAAAAAGCAGCAGCCCTTCTGACAATGGTCCGGCTCTTGCCGCACCAAACAAAAAACTGATTTTCCTGAGCCAGGAGGCGGGGATATATGGATGGGCCTGTTGCATGCTGGGAGGCCGGAAAGCTTTGATTGATTGGTGCCAATCTGCTGTCGCTTCATCATATCCCATTGTTATCCAGTGGATAACCTGCGGACCCTGCCGGAGAAAACACCTATTAAGGCTTTTTTAGTACCTGTGTTGGAAGACCAGCACAGTGGAGGCGGTGCTTGACCGTAGCCCCTCCCCCAACTCTGGTCACCAGTCTTCTGCAGATTTCCCACCCTTGAGCTGCCTCACTCTCCCTCCTTTCCTCAGAGACCCAGGCAGCCATCTTACAGCAGGCAGGAAGCAGGTCTCTGGGAACGCTGGGCTCAGTTTCCCTATAAAAACGTCTGTAGCACACCAGGTTTTTACAATTACCAGGTTTCAATCAATCCTAACTGCTTCAAAACAAGTCGAGTAGTTGATGCATGTGTTCAGTGTAGTGATATTGTATATTTATCTGCATTGTATGTAACTGTGTACTAGTTCTGTCTGACTTTCCTTTCAGCTATATCATATATATATATATATATATATATATATATATATATATATATATATATATATATGTTATTTCTATACCCTGTACACAGTTGCTTTCAGGGCTATTTCTCACAGCACATACTGTCAGTGTTCAGTCACATACTACACTATATTATTATTTCAGAGTGTACGGGCACCCATATTGATATAATAACATGTCTAACATAAAGTAGAGATGTGCACCGGAAATTTTTCGGGTTTTGTGTTTTGATTTTGGATTCGGTTCCATGGCTGTGCTTTGGATTCGGACGCGTTTTGGCAAAACCTCCCTGAAATTTTTTTGTCGGAATCGGGTGTGTTTTGGATTCGGGTGTTTTTTTTTCAAAAACAGCTTAAATCATAGAATTTGGGGGTAATTTTAACCTATAGTATTATTAACCTCAATAACCACAATTTCCACTTATTTCCAGTCTATTCTGAACACCTCACAATACTATTTTTAATCCTAAAATTTGCACCGAGGTCGCTGGATGACTAAGCTAAGCGACCCAAGTGGCCGGCACAAACACCTGGCCCATCTAGGAGTGGCACTGCAGTGTCAGACAGGATGGCACTTCAAAAAATTGGCCCCAAACAGCACATGATGCAAAGAAAAGAGAAAAAGAGGTGCACTGTGGTCGCTGGACGGCTAAGCTAAGCGACACAAACACCTCAATATCACAGGAATTATTTGTTCTAATCAATGGTATTATTGGTCCAAATCACTGGAAGAAAATGACAAAATCACTGGAATTATTCGTTCTAATCAATGGTATTATTGGTCTAAATCACTGGAACAAAATGACAAAATCACTGGAATTATTCGTAAACATTTGTAGAAAGTCGCTGCTTTCTGATTACAGAAATGCTCAGATATTCCTGCAAATCCACAATCCCTTCCCAGAGGCAAAAGAAATTGAGAAACCGTTGTTTGAGAACGTTTGTTCTCTTTCCCTTACAAAGGAACAAACCACTTTCCAAGAAGACTGACGTTTTTGAGATTATGGAGACAATGTTTTTGAATATAAATCCTAAAGCAGGTGGTGTATTAGAGCAAAAGAGTGCAAGAGACCAGCCATGCAGTTTCTGAAATATTATGACAAAATGTTCCTGTATTTCATAAGCACTCATTCCTAACTCTGCTAAGTACTGTTTGGTATACTGTATCTGGCTTCCATGAGGTAGTTGTCCATTATTTCAGCTTCCATTGACCTTTTTGAAAGCGGTAGAAGTTATCGATTCTTTTTTTTTTTTTGTCCCCTATTTTTAATTTTCTCCTGCATAGCACAGTAAAATGTTGCAATGTTAAGTATTGACTTGTGCCTTCTGGGGGTCCACTTCTTCACCAAACCCAGCCAAATCTCATCCTAACCCTCTGTTCCACGTTCTCTATGTACCCCATCTGTGTCACCCATGTCTGTCTTACCTTCCCCTTTAGATTGTAAGCTCACACGAGCATGGCCCTCTTCCGTCATGTGCTTATCCTTTGTCTTTAATAATCTTCAACTGTACCACATCCAGCAGTCTTCTGCCACCTGATACTTATTCCAGTGTCATCTGCTGATGTAACTATGTGTATTTACCCTGTACTTGTCCTATACTGTCATCAACTGTAAGTTGCTGTTTTCCGGTTTGATTATTTATGTACTCTGTAATTGGGCACTGCAGAACCCTTGGGCACCATATAAATAAAGGATAATAATAGAATTTTGGTACTTACCGATAAATCCTTTTCTCCTAGTCCGTAGAGGATGCTGGGGACTCCAAAAGGACCATGGGGTATAGACGGGATCCGCAGGAGCTTGGGCACACTAAAAAGACTTAATCTGGGTGTGAACTGGCTCCTCCCTCTATGCCCCTCCTCCAGACCTCAGTTATAGGAACTGTGCCCAGGAGAGACGGACATTTCAAGGAAAAGATTTTTGTTTAAACTAAGGGCTACAAACCGACCGGCCCACACCACAAACATACCGTACAACCGGAGTAACTTTAAACCAGATAACAGTATGCATTAACACCAGCAACAAGCTGAAACAAAACAATACACAACCCGTGTATAAACTAATTTAACCAGCAAGAAAACACTGCAAGTAATAGTCCGCATCGGGACGGGCGCCCAGCATCCTCTACGGACTAGGAGAAAAGGATTTATCGGTAAGTACCAAAATCCTATTTTCTCTTACTTCCTAGAGGATGCTGGGGACTCCAAAAGGACCATGGGGATTATACCAAAGCTCCAGAACGGGCGGGAGAGTGCGGACGACTCTGCAGCACCGACTGAGCAAAACGCCAGGTCCTCATCGGCCAGGGTATCAAACTTATAGAACTTAGCAAACGTGATAGAACCCGACCAAGTAGCTGCTCTGCAAAGTTGTAACGCCGAAACGCCTCGGGCAGCAGCCCAAGATGAGCCCACTTTCCTGGTAGAATGGGCTTTCACCGACTTCGGCACCGGTAGTCCGACCGAAGAATGAGCCTGCTGGATCGTACTACAAATCCAGCGTGCAATAGTCTGTTTTGAAGCAGGATGACCAATCTTGTTGGCAGCATACAAGACAAACAACGCCTCAGTCTTCCTAGCAACAGCTGTCCTAGTGACGTAGATCTTCAACGCTCTTACAACATCCAGAGATTTTGGAATCGCCACCGCTTCCGTAGCCACCGGAACCACAATAGGTTGGTTAATGTGAAATGAAGAAACCACCTTCGGCAGAAATTGTTGACGAGTCCTCAATTCCGCCCTATCCGAATGAAAAATCAAGTACGGGCTCTTATGAGATAAAGCCGCCAACTCTGACACCCGCCTGGCAGACGCCAGCACCAAAAGCATAACTACCTTCCAAGTGAGAAACTTCAACTCAACCTTACGCAAAGGTTCAAACCAGGAAGACATGAGAAACCGTAAGACCACATCAAGGTCCCATGGAGCTACAGGAGGCACAAACGGAGGATTGATATGCATTACTCCTTTCACAAAAGTGTGAACCTCTGGGAGGGAAGCTAACTCTTTTTGAAAGAAAATAGACAAAGCCGAAATCTGCACTTTGCTGGAACCCAATTTCAGGCCTGCATCTACCCCCGCCTGTAAAAAGTGGAGAAAGCGACCCAAGTGAAAATCTTCCGCAGGAGCCATTTTAGACTCACACCCGGAAACATACTTTCTCCAAATACGGTGATAATGTTTCACCGTAACCTCCTTCCTCCCTTAATGAGAGTTGGAATGACCTCCCTGGGAATACCCTTATGAGCTTAGATCTGGCGCTCAACCTCCATGCCGTCAAATGCAGCAGCGGTAAGTCTGGAAACACGCATGGCCCCTGCAACAACAGATCCTCTCTTAGAGGAAGCGGCCACGGATCTTCCACCAGTAAGTCCTGAAGATCCGGGTACCAGGCCCTTCTTGGCCAGTCCGGAACGACGAGAATCGCCTGAACTCTTGCTCGTCGAATGATCCCCGGTACCTTTGGAATGAGAGGAAGTGGAGGGAACACATACACTGACTGGAACACCCACGGAGACACCAGGGCGTCCACTGCAGTGGCTTGGGGGTCCCTTGACCTGGAACAATACCTCGGGAGCTTCTTGTTGAGACAAGACGCCATCATGTCGATCAACGGAATTCCCCAGCGTCTTGTCACCTCTGCAAATACCTCTTGGTGAAGAGCCCACTCTCCCGGATGGAGATCGTGTCTGCTGAGGAAATCTGCTTCCCAGTTGTCCACTCCCGGTAGGAAGACTGCTGACAGGGCGCACACGTGTTGTTCTGCCCAGCGAAGGATTCTTGTGGACTCCGCCATTGCCGCTCTGCTCCTCGTTCCGCCTTGACGGTTTATATGCGCCACCGCTGTGATGTTGTCTGACTGCACCAGGACAGGTCGACCCTGAAGAAGGCTTCTTGCTTGCAGCAGGCCGTTGTAAATGGCTCTTAACTCGAGAACATTTATGTGGAGACAGGCTTCCTGAAGCGACCATTTCCCCTGGAAGTTTCTTCCTTGGGTGACTGCGCCCCAGCCCCGGAGACTTGCATCTGTTGTTAGAAGTACCCAATCCTGGATACCGAATCGGCGTCCCCCTAGGAGGTGATGACCTTGTAGCCACCACAGGAGAGAAATTCTGGCTCTGGGAGATAAACTTATCTTCCGGTGAATGTGCAGGTGAGACCCGGACCATTTGCTCAGCAAGTCCCACTGAAACACCCGGGTGTGAAACCTGCCGAATGGGATGGCTTCGTACGCCGCAACCATCTTCCCCAGAACCCGAGTACATTGATGGATTGACACACTCGTCGGCCTCAGGAGTTCCCTGAGCATCGTCTGCAGTTCCAGAGCCTTTTCTTCTGGAAGAAATACCTTCTGTAATTCCGTGTCCAGAATCATGCCCAGAAAAGGAAGCCGAGTGGTCGGAATCAACTGGGATTTTGGCAAATTGAGCACCCAACCGTGCTATCGTGCTATCGCAGTGACAACTCTACACTTCTCAGCAACCGTTCCTTGGACCTCGCCTTTATCAGGAGATCGTCCAAGTACGGGATAATTGTAACCCCTTGTTTGCGAAGGAGAACCATCATTTCCGCCATGACTTTGGTGAAAATCCTCGAAGCCGTGGAAAGCACAAACGGCAACGTCTGAAATTGGTAATGAGAATCCTGTATCGCAAACCTGAGAAAGGCCTGATGTGAAGGATATATCGGGACATGTAAGTAGGCATCCTTGATGTCGACTGACGCCATAAAATCACCCCCTTCCAGGCTGGCAATCACCGCTCGAAGGGATTCCATCTTGAACTTGAAAACTTTCAAGTATGGATTGAGGGATTTTAGATTTAGAATTGGTCTGACCGAACCGTCCGGTTTCGGTACAACAAAGAGGCTCGAGTAGAAACCCTCCCCCCGCTGGGACGAAGGAACGGGAATAATGACCCTCTGTAGACACAGTTTTTGAATCGCTGCTAGCACCACCTCCCTGTCCGGAAGAACTACTGGTAATGCCGAAACGAAGAACCGGTGAGAGGGCATCTCCTGAAACTCCAGTTTGTATCCCTGAGACATGATCTCTAGTACCCAAGGATCCAGGCCTGATTGAATCCAGACCTGACTGAATATTCGTAGACGGCCCCCCACCGGTCCGGACTCCCCCAGGGAAGTCCCAGCGTCATGCGGTGGACTTGGTAGCAGCAGGGGAGGACTTTTGGTCCTGGGCGCCTGAGCCTGCAGGAGGTTTCCTTCCCCTTCCTCTACCCTTTGAAGCGAGGAAGGACGAACCTTTTCCACGCCTGTATTTATTGTGACGAAAGGACTGCATTTGCTGATGTGGTGCCTTTTTCTGTTGTGTGGGAACATAAGGAAGAAAAGAGGACCTACCCGCAGTCGCGGTCGAGACCAGGTCAGCCAAGCCGTCCCCAAACAAGACAGTACCTTTGAAGGGTAGCGCTTCCATAGCCCTCTTGGAGTCGGCATCAGCGTTCCATTGATGGATCCACAGCGCCCTCCTGGCTGATATCGACATGGCATTGGTTCTTGAACCCAAGAGACAGACGTCCCTCGCCGCGTCCTTTATGTAATCTGCAGCGTCCTTAATATAACCGAGAGTTAAAAGGACATTATCTTTATCAAGAGTATCCATATCATTAGCTAAATTCTCAGCCCATTTAGCAATAGCACTACTCACCCATACCGACGCCACAGCGGGTCTGAGCAATGCACCCGAATTAACGAAAATGGACTTCAGAGACGTCTCCAGTTTGCGATCCGCCGGATCTTTGAGAGCTGCCGTGTCAGGAGACGGAAGTGCCACTTTCTTAGACAAATGAGATAGAGCTTTGTCAACATTTGGAGATGCCTCCCATTTTTCCCTGTCATCAGAGGGGAAAGGATACGCCATGTAAATCCTCTTGGGAATCTGCCATTTCTTATTCGGCAACTCCCAAGCCTTTTCACAAAGAGTATTCATTTCATGAGAGGAGGGAAACTTCACCTCAGGTTTTTTTCCCTTGAACAAGCAAATCCTTGTTTCCTGTACCGCAGGTTCATCAGAAATGTGTAAAACATCTTTTATAGCCACAATCATGTACTGAATACTCTTAACTAACCGTGGATGTAAAGCTGCCTCAGTGAAGTCGACCTCGGAATCAGAGTCCGTGTCGGTATCAGTATCTACCACTTGAGTAAATGGCCTCTTTTGCGACCCGGATGGGGTCTGTACCTGAGACAAAGCCTCTTCCATGGACTTTTTCCACACCTGTGTCTGTGACTCAGACTTATCTAACCTCTTTGATACGGAAGCTACATTTGAATTTATCGTACTGAACAATGCTAGCAAATCAGGTGTCGGCTGCGTCGACAGTCCCAACTCTAGCCCAGCATCCGCTCCCCCAATAACCTCCTCCGGTGAATAACCTTCAGCCTCAGACATGCCGACACGTAGTACCGACACACCACAACACACAGAACGTCCCAGCTAGGTGACAGGCCCACAATAAAGCCCAGATAGAGGACACAGAGGGAGTATGCCAGCTCACACCCCAGCGCCCATATATCGCAAGAAACGATATATGTACCCAGCGCTGCCTTATGTTAATATTAAGCACCACACTGCGGCCCCCCTCTGAAAATGCCCCCCGTTACTTGGGAGAGAAGCGTCTATCCCTCAGCCGCGTGTTGTAGGGAAAATGGCGCCCGTGAACTGCGGGACGAAGCTCCGCCCCCTTCCCGGCGCGCTTCGGCCCGCCAATTTTAAATCTGAAAAAAGATGCCGGCGGGGGTCTGTAAACGGTGCCGAGGCGCCTACAATCTTTAAGCCACCCAACAAACTCCAGTAACATGCTGCCCAGGGCGCCCCCCCCCCCCCCCCAGCGCCCTGCACCCAGTGAAAACCGTTGGTGATGTGTGTGGGAGCATGGAGCACAGCGTTACCGCTGCGCTGTACCTTTACTGAAGTCTTCTGCCGTCCTGAAGTCTTCTGATCTTCTCATACTCACCCGACTTCTGTCTTCTGGCTTCTGTGAGGGGGCGACGGCGTGGCTCCGGGAACAAGCAGCTAGGCGCACCAAGTGATCGAACCCTCTGGAGCTAATGGTGTCCAGTAGCCAAGAAGCAGAGCCCTTAACTAAGAAGAAGTAGGTCTGCTTCTCTCCCCTCACTCCCACGCTGCAGGGAGCCTGTAGCCAGCAGGTCTGCCTGAAAATAAAAAACCTAACATAAGTCTTTTCTAGAGAAACTCAGTAGAGCTCCCCTAGTGTGCATCCAGTCACTCCTGGGCACAAAGTCTAACTGAGGTCTGGAGGAGGGGCATAGAGGGAGGAGCCAGTTCACACCCAGATTAAGTCTTTTTAGTGTGCCCAAGATCCTGCGGATCCCGTCTATAACCCATGGTCCTTTTGGAGTCCCCAGCATCCTCTAGGACGTAAGAGAAAATAATAATAATAATAATAATAATAATAATATAGGGTGTATAATCCCCAGGTGTATCTCACACATCGCTCAGTACAGATTACAGGATGTATAATCACCAGGTGTATAACACAAGTCGCACAGTACAGTATACATACTGTTCACAACAATGCAGCAGATATTGAGCACTGATCAGGATACTAGAAGTGACACAGCTGCGAGATAGAGCAATGGCCTACTGTACTGTACTATATATGTATACTGCTGGTCACCAAAATGCTGCACTATCCTACTATATACTGCTCACAATAATGCAGCACAGATATGGAATGGATACTTGCAGTGACACAGAGCTGCAAGATACTACAGTAATGGCCTAATGTACTGTACAACTATATACTGTTGGTCACCAAAATGCTGCACTGTACTACTATATATACTGCTCACAAAAATGCAGCACAGATATGGAATGGATACTTGCAGTGATACAGAGCTCAATGTTAGGGAAAGAAAAGAAGACTCTTGTTTGGGGCCACTTTTAGTTATATTACACCTGTACAGGAAAATGCTGTTATCAATAAAATATAACTTTTATTAAGTGTATTTAAAATATCTGAGATTGTGTGTAATCAACAAAAAATGCAGCAGTGAAATCATGCCCTGCAATTTAATTGGGTATAGGGTTATTCCCAAAGTGGGTATTTTATAGGCTATGAAAGCCCACAAATATTAATATCCACACGCCTATTATCATTGGGACCTATGTTTGTAATAGGGTATACTGTTCAATCTGAAATTCCTAAAACGGCACTATTTGGTACAGAACAAAAATACCATATAAACAGTATCTTAAAGTATCAAAGTGCATATAGCGCTGACTGTTTAGGTTTCTTCCTTTCCTATAAGTTAGTAGCTCTTACCTGGCTATCAATCTTTTTAGTGTGAAAAAACCGGTAGTGATCAGCTCAATCTCTATAATGGTCACATGTTGGGGAATCTTAAAGTAAACTGTAATTAATCAACGAGACATAGTAAAGTTGTGTTTCAACTTTTTTTACATAAGAGGAGTCCTATGTTGGGTTGCAGCCGCAGATTTATGAAAAAGGACACATAGTGGAATTACTGACATTAAACATTGTACCGTATTGATCAATTATTTTGTTATTATCGATATAGCTGTCAGCAGATTAACCCAGATGTCCACACTTTATCTATAAGAAATGTGTGCAACCTGATCTGTGTGTTCAGAAAAATGTTTGCAAGCTCGTACAGAAATCATAGATGGGTTGCAGAATAATATATTACAACACCAGGCTAGGGAGACAGTAAAAATACACTGTACTCTATAAGGATACAATGTGCCTTTGCTGTTACAAAAGCCGGTAAATTATTCAATCACATCTGCAGGATACAGGTATTAATATAGCTGTCAGCAGATTGACCCAGGTGTCCACACTTTATCTATTAGAGATGTTGCAACCTAATCTGTGTGTTCAGCAAGATGTTTGCAAGCTTGTACAGAAATCACACATAGGCTGTAAGGTAATATATTACAACACCGGGCTAGGGAGAGAACAAAACAAATTCTGTGCTCTATAGAAGGATACAATGTGCCTTTGTTGTTACAACCGCCGGTAAGATTATTCAATCACATCTAAAGAATACAAGTTTCTCATATCAGAAAGCCACAGTGTGACAATTTAGCCTCCTCATCTGAGTCATATGTGGTCTAGGCATTCGTACTCACAATTAGACACGTGTAATAAGGTAATTAGACTAATCCATACAAGATGTGAGAGCCTGTATAAATCATTAGTAGCATTTAGGGGAGGCAAACTTCCACATATCGAACAGACACAGTGTATTAGTTACGTTTCCTCAATTACACGTAATCACAGAGAAACACACACTGAATGAATACAGGTTGAGTATCCCTTATCCAAAATGCTTGGGACCAGAGGTATTTTGGATATGGGATTTTTCCGTATTTTGGAATAATTGCATACCATAATAAGATATCATGGTGATGGGACCTAAATCTAAGCACATAATGCATTTATGTTACATATACACCTTATACACACAGCCTGAAGTCAATTTTAGCCAATAATTTTTATAACTTTGTGCATTGAACAAAGTGTGTGTACATCCACACAATTAATTTATGTTTCATATACACCTTATACACACAGCCTGAAGGTCATTTAATACAATATTTTTAATAACTTGTGTATTAAACAAAGTTTGTGTACTTTTAGCCATCAAAAAACAAAGGTTTTAGTATTTCACTCTCACTCAAAAAAGTCCGTTTTTCGGAATATTCCGTATTTCGGAATATTTGGATATGGGATACTCAACCTGTATAGGTAACAGTTTAAACTATTTAAGACACACCATATGGTCAAACTATATAATCGTGATAGCATGTATATGTGTTTGAAAGTTCCCCAAGCACGAGAGAAAGAGAAGACCAGTGAAATGATCCTGCAACTTCTGCTGTCATTCCATCTTGATTTACCAGCACCTATGGTAATCAGCGGAAGGAAGATGAGAGAGTGGCCAGGTAATCCACTGATTGAGATGGAAGAAAAGAGCCGTTCTGCTGTTCCCGTTAGAGCGCATACGGCTACCTGGTGTCCAGGGACATTGCAGGGAGCCGCAGCACAATGCAGGAATGAGAGTGGGCCGAGTGGATAGGTGCCTATATCAGAAAGGATAAAACAAATAGAGTAAATAGAAAAAGCCCGTATCGCGGGCGTGTGGGCTCACGAGCCTCCCACTGGCAGCGGCATCAGCTTCGATTCAGCTGTGGAATGGATAACGCGTTTTACTCGTAAGCTTGTTCACATCCTGTCACATGCAGCATCCACAGCACACCACTATCACTAACTATATATAGCAGATCCTTAATGGTCAGTAATCACAGAGAGTTAGATTGACAGATACGTGGGCCACTAAGAAAAAAAGCTAAACTAAAACGAGGGCCTTTTAAAAAAATCAAAAGGTCACACCTGTAAACTTACTACAAAATTACTTTATCCCGAAAGAGAAACAGTATAAGCGTATGTACGTGTGCATCCATTTTCAAACAGTCCCCGTGTATCACACAATTTAATAGCTAATTATATTATTTTAATATTTTGAGTTTACGTTGATACACTCGACTGCTATTTTATGGCCATATCATTAATATATAATATATACAACTGTATAGTTATTTGGCCCCAAGCAACCCACCATACAATATAGATTGCAAATTTGAGTGAACTGCCTGTAGAGGGTAAACAAATACAATAATAATTACATGTGATTTACTAAGTTTATTTATCCACAGGGGGACTGTGCATATATACATGAGCACACATACATGCAATTACACACGTATGCACATATATATGCACATGCACACATACATGAACAAAACACGTACACATACATACCTATACATTTTGGAAAAAAATATATTGAAAAAGAGAAGGAAAAAATAGGAAATATTAAATTGACAAGTATTAACAAGTATTAAAGTGAAATACTATTATTTTAGTTATTTTCATTAATTAATTTTAATCTTATTGTTTTTTTGTTGTTTTTTATTTTATATTATTTATTATTTATTATAATGAAAGGAAGAGAAAGGAAAAAGTTAAAAGAAGGTTAAAAGTATATGTGTTTTAGCGAGTGTATAGAAAAACTTTCATATGTACACCCATATATACACAACTATATGCATACCCATGCATCTCTCCTTGTGTGTGTACATGCACATGCACGTACATGGGTATGCGCCCACATACCTAGGGGCAGATAGGGGGATAGAGCTGGATGTAGGTGGGGGCAAGGCTTCATAGGCAGTTGGTATGTGGAGAGTGCTTCTCCTCCTCTTCGCTCTCCTCCTCCTCTCCACTAACCAACTGCCTATGAAGCCTTGCCCCCACCTACATCCAGCTCTATCCCCCTATCTGCCCCTAGGTATGTGGGCGCATACCCCTGTACGTGCATGTGCACACACAAGGAGAGATGCATGGGTATGCATATAGTTGCGTATATATGGGTGTACATATGAAAGTTTTTCTATACACTCGCTAAAACACATATTTTTAACCTTCTTTTAACTTTTTCCTTTCTCTTCCTTTCATTATAATAAATAATATAAAATAAAAAATAATAATAAAAAAAAAAAAACAATAAGATTAAAATGAATTAATGAAAATAACTAAAATAATAGTATTTCACTTTAATACTTGTCGATTTAATATTTCCTATTTTTTCCTTCTCTTTTTCAATATATTTTTTTCCAAAATGTATAGGTATGTATGTGTACGTGTTTTGTTCATGTATGTGTGCATGTGCATATATATGTGCATACGTGTGTAATTGCATGTATGTGTGCTCATGTATATATGCACAGTCCCCCTGTGGATAAATAAACTTATTAACTCACATGTAATTATTATTGTATTTGTTTACCCTCTACAGGCAGTACACTCATATTTGCAATCTATATTGTATGGTGGGTTGCTTGGGGCCAAATAACTATACAGTTGTATATATTATATATTAATGATATGGCCATAAAATAGCAGTCGAGTGTATCAACGTAAACTCAAAATATTAAAATAATATAATTAGCTATTAAATTGTGTGATACACGGGGACTGTTTGAAAATGGATGCAAACGTGCATACGCTTATACTGTTTCTCTTTCGGGATAAAGTAATTTTGTAGTAAGTTTACAGGTGTGACCTTTTGATTTTTTTTAAAAGGCCCTCATTTTCGTTTAGCTTTTTTTCTTAGTGGCCCACGTATCTGTCAATCTAACTCTCTGTGATTACTGACCATTAAGGATCTGCTATATATAGTTAGTGATAGTGGTGTGCTGTGGATGCTGCATGTGACAGGATGTGAACAAGCTTACAAGTGAAACGCGTTATCCATTCCACAGCTGAATCGGAGCTGATGCCGCTGCCAGTGGGAGGCTCGTGAGCCCACACGCCCGCGATACGGGCTTTTTCTATTTACTCTATTTGTTTTATCCTTTCTGATATAGGCACCTATCCACTCGGCCCACTCTCATTCCTGCATTGCGCTGCGGCTCCCTGCAATGTCCCTGGACACCAGGTAGCCGTATGCGCTCTAACGGGAACAGCAGAACGGCTCTTTTCTTCCTTCCTAACCAGCAGATTACCCGGCCACTCTCTCATCTTCCTTCCGCTTATTACCATAGGCGCAGGTAAATCAAGATGGAATGACAGCAGAAGTTGCAGGATCATTTCACTGGTCTTCTCTTTCTCTCGTGCTTGGGGAACTTTCAAACACATATACATGCTATCACGATTATATAGTTTGACCATATGGTGTGTCTTAAATAGTTTAAACTGTTACCTATATTCATTCAATGTGTGTTTCTCTGTGATTACGTGTAATTGAGGAAACGTAACTAATACACTGTGTCTATTCGATATGTGGAAGTTTGCCTCCCCTAAATGCTACTAATGATTTATACAGGCTCTCACATTTAGTATGGATTAGTCTAATTACCTTATTACACGTGTCTAATTGTGAGTACGAATGCCTAGACCACATATGACTCAGATGAGGAGGCTAAATTGTCACACTGTGGCTTTCTGATATGAGAAACTTGTATTCTTTAGATGTGATTGAATAATCTTACCGGCGGTTGTAACAACAAAGGCACATTGTATCCTTCTATAGAGCACAGATTTTGTTTTGTTCTCTCCCTAGCCCGGTGTTGTAATATATTACCTTACAGCCTATGTGTGATTTCTGTACAAGCTTGCAAACATCTTGCTGAACACACAGATTAGGTTGCAACATCTCCAATAGATAAAGTGTGGACACCTGGGTCAATCTGCTGACAGCTATATATACCTGTATCCTGCAGATGTGATTGAATAATTTACCGGCTTTTGTAACAGCAAAGGCACATTGTATCCTTATAGAGTACAGTGTATTTTTGCTGTCTCCCTAGCCTGGTGTTGTAATATATTATTCTGCAACCCATGTATGATTTCTGTACGAGCTTGCAAACATTTTTCTGAACACACAGATCAGGTTGCAACATTTCTTATAGATAAAGTGTGGACATCTGGGTTAATCTGCTGACAGCCATATCGATAATAACAAAATAATTGATCAATACGGTACAATGTTTAATGTCAGTAATTCCACTATGTGTCCTTTTTCATAAATCTGCGGCTGCAACCCAACATCGGACTCCTCTTATGTAAAAAAAAGTTGAAACACACCTTTACTATGTCTCGTTGATTAATTACAGTTTACTTTAAGATTCCCCAACATGTGACCATTATAGAGATTGAGCTGATCACTACCGGTTTTTTCACACTAAAAAGATTGATAGCCGGGTAAGAGCTACTAACTTATAGGAAGGGAAGAAACCTAAATAGTCAGCACTATATGCACTTTGATACTTTAAGATACTGTTTATATGGTATTTTTGTTCTGTACCAAATAGTGCCGTTTTAGGAATTTCAGATTGAACAGTATACCCTATTACCAACATAGGTCCCAATGATAATAGGCGTGTGGATATTAATATTTGTGGGCTTTCATAGCTTATAAAATACCCATTTTGGGAATAACCCTATACCCAATTAAATTGCAGGGCATGATTTCACTGCTGCATTTTTTTGTTGATTACACACAATCTCAGATATTTTAAATACACTTAATAAAAGTTATATTTTATTGATAACAGCATTTTCCTGTACAGGTGTAATATAACTAAGAGTGCCCTCAAACAAGAGTCTTCTTTTCTTTCCCTAACATTGTGCTATTTCTGACTCTGGGGAGCACCACCAACCAATGAAATTAACATAAGATATTCTTTTTTCGAATAATATGGTAGTTGGTTATATTTTTTTAATTTAAATCAGTCTCCTGTTGAAACTCACCTCCTCTCTTAGGAGGATTTCTTTAGAGACGGGAGCGATCTAGTGCGGTTTGTCTCGCCACTTTCTATCTAGTGACACAGAGCTACAAGATACAGCAATGGCCTACTGTACACAACTATATACTGTTGGGTCACCAAAATGCTGCACTGTAATACTATATATACTGCTCACAAAAATGCAGCACAGATATGGAATGGATACTTGCAGTGACACAGAGCTGCAAGATACAGCAATGGCCTACTGTACACAACTATATACTGTTGGGTCACCAAAATGCTGCACTGTAATACTATATATACTGCTCACAAAAATGCAGCACAGATATGGAATGGATACTTGCAGTGACACAGAGCTGCAAGATACAGCAATGGCCTACTGTACACAACTATATACTGTTGGGTCACCAAAATGCTGCACTGTAATACTATATATACTGCTCACAAAAATGCAGCACAGATATGGAATGGATACTTGCAGTGACAAAGAGCTGCAAGATACAGCAATGGCCTACTGTACACAACTATATACTGTTGGGTCACCAAAATGCTGCACTGTAATACTATATATACTGCTCACAAAAATGCAGCACAGATACGGAATGGATACTTGCAGTGACACAGAGCTGCAAGATACAGCAATGGCCTACTGTACTGTACTACTATAAGTATAATTATATACTGGTGGTCCCCAGTCCCCACAATAAAAGCACACTGAGCACAGATATTTGCAGCACACTGAGCACAGATATGGAGCGTTTTCAGGCAGAGAACGTAGATATTTTCAGCACACTGAGCACAGGTATTTGCAGCACACCGAGCACAGATTACGGAGCTTTTCAGGGAGAGAACGCAGCCACGTCCTCTCCGTTCAATCTCCAATGCACGAGTGAAAATGGCGGCGATGCGCGGCTCTTTATATAGAATATGAATCTCGCGAGAATCCGACAGCGCGATGATGACGTTCGGGTTAACCAAGCAAGGCGCGAAGATCCGAGGCTGCCTCGGAACCGTGTAAAATGGGTGAAGTTCGGGGGGGTTCGGATCTCGGAGAACCGAACCCGCTCATCTCTAACATAAAGGGACGCAAACAAGCAGAATCCCCTGTCTTGCTCTCCCGTAGAGTTTGCCTGGCAGGATTATCTGCGGAGGATGTTATACAGGATGGCTTCTGTGCTGTTATTGTCAAAGTCAGAAAAATATCACGATGCACACTGCCATATTTGCACCTCATATGTGTCCCTGCTGCGCGTGCGTGCGCTCTCCCGTGAGTGCGCATACTCGCTGTTGCGGGCACCCGCGGCGCACGGTATGCGCATTTACGGTAGAGATTGTATGCGTCTAGCGGGCGACTCGTTCGTTACATATTTTCACCATATAATGTATTTTGTAGATTATGGTCCCTTTGATAGAATCTGAAAGTTTAGTTAATGTAGCCTGTTCATGGACAGAGAAATCCCTCTTTGTTTGATACGAAGGGTCAGACAGGAGTAATACAGTGGTGTTTAGTATCCATCGGAAGAGTATTTAATTAGCAATATTCCGGTGTTGGTTTGATACAGATTAATCGATCGTGCGAATAGTTATGGACATAAGAAGTTTATGTCCATTTACTATTATTTGCACTTACTTATCCATGCGGCGGGAAACCTAGTTTCCCACCCACCTGAGCAGTTGGAAGTAGACACAGCCCACCTGTATGAATCAACCTATGACCTTTTGTTATAATACGAAGGGGAATTCCTGTGTCCAATGAACAATGAGATTGTAGGGACCATTGAATTGTATTGTGTGTGGGGCATAAATAGACAAGCCGATCACATCCAGCTCACTCTTCAACGGTTCTCATTGCTGATAATCGGGAGCTGGATGTCCAGAGGCGCATGCGATCGTTCCCCTTTGTGCGTAAGTTTTCTCCGCAATCATATTGTCTTTCTGGTTATTGTGAGCCATATCTCTCTCTCTCTCTCTTCTCTTTCTCTCTCGTTTCTCTTATATAGTTATTGTACTGATATTGTATTTCACGTGTAGTTATCTGGTTAGGTAGTCTATGTTATATTGGTAGTGTATGACTTGTATTGTATTATTCTTTTGAACATTCATTCATTTCCTTAAAAGGCGTTAGACCCTTAGACCGGTATTGTGTGTTCATTATATTGCAGTGGGTAATAGGAGCGTCTCTATCGCTCAAACAGCTTTAGCGTAAACCCGCTTACAAAGTGTTGCATTCTCATCTTATCACTACACCAAGGGTTACTGCATAATACACTGTTTTATGGTATAGTTATAAAGGTTTAACATTGTGAGCGTCTGCGCCGCTGGTGATCTCCTCGTGGTCCCGAGCGTCCGCTACGCTGTAGCGAATCATTACGTGAGTTGGCAGCCAATAGCGTGCCTGCCTGTGATCCCTTGGCCGTGAGCGAACGTGGCGCTTGAGCGTCTCGACTACGGCTAAGCGATTGTTACGCAACGTGCGTACCCTTACGGTATTCCATACGTTAATAGCGTACAGTGTTCTTAGGCCTCTTAAAAGGTTTTAAGTAAGATAATTATTTAGCTTTATCAATTGGCGGCTCGTCCGTCCTTCACATATCTCTGCTAGGTAATTTCAGCAGACATTATCCATCAGCAAAGGGCGGGAGATCATATTCCTCGTAGTGCTGTCTGGATAAGCGTCTGCTTCACTTAGTAAAGGGTGCTGAAGGAATCCGGAACCGGAGGTAAGAACAACACGCTAGTGTCTTTTAAAACTTTATTTCTGTCTTGCGTACGCACGCACATATCTGCATTTCTTTTTCATTCGTGTATTTTCATATCACTCTCCTGTTTGCCATTTTATAATTGATAAAACGTGCTAAGAGAGATTTGTCGCTATTTCATAGTTAAAAGTGTAAAAGTAATACATTAAGGGATAAAGTGAAAAGCACACACGCAGCTCTGCCTAAAGATACAAGGAGAGATTGGTGTGGTGTTCGGTAGATGATCGAGGATCATCCACATTGATAAACGTGTACATTGTGTTACGGTGGATATTTGCTTTGCGTACACGTGTCTCTAACAAAGGGTGAGACTCGCGTACGCAACTCAAAGGCCGACGCACGCAGCGTATATTACGCAACGGAGCGCCCGGGTACGCCCACGTAACTCAAATCACACGCTAGTGTTATTTTAACAGGCGAAAAGGTGGCAACGCGATAAATAGCGCAAGTTTATTTTAGTGTCCGAAATTTAGACTAACAGATCCTTCTCCAAATTTACAACACATCTGGTTTAAAGAAAATTTCTGCGCAGAAATAGAAATAGAAACAAAAGTGTACATGTGGTGAGTGAGTGTTTGCAATTATATAAGTTTTTACAATTTTGGGGATTGAACCACAGAAATCATCGAGTTCTCGTGAAATTACATACGTGTAAGTGACATACATGGTGGCTAGGGAGGCATCCCTTGTTAAACATATAAAGAGCATTAGAGTGTAGCAGACCAGGAGGTCATACTGTAACAGACCAGGAGGTCAGACCAGGAGGTCGCATAACAGACCAGGAGGTCCAGGTACAGCAGACAAGGAAGTCCGCTATAGAGTCAAGTAGCCCAACACCAAGAAGGGTTGGAGCGGAACCCATATAGGCCATAAAGCTCAGGCTGAAGGAATTCGCAGCTGCTGAATGTCGATTCCACTGGTCGCTCCGTACATAAGATTAGTTGCTTATGTACTGAACGATTGTACCGCACGTAATTGTATGCATTAGTTAGTAACTTGACCTAGTACCATTTGTGTACAAAAAGGGTCATAAACGCTATTTGTACATTCTGACGTGATTTGTGTAATTTTTTATTTTTAAAAGGGAAGTTCGCTGGTCACTCAGGAATTATCCAACAACCCCACAGTTACTGGAAAGGGTTAATGCTCTGCGGATCACACCCACATGTTCCAGTAAACAAAGGTTCATAGGGGCCCTAGGTCGAGTACGCCAGCGCTAAAGCAGTGTGTGGGCGTATTGGTCGGCGTGGGCGAGTAAGTGGGGTACTCGGTAAACCACCACCGTCAACCTATCTTTGAATATTTTGGTTTTTTGTAAGGGTTCGCTGAAGACCCTGATATAAAGGTCAGAGGTAGAGCAAGCAACACCTGCAAATTATGGGGGCCAGTTGTTCAGGAAGGGGGCGATCAACCTCGGTTCGGGTTGATTTAGTGAACCGACCAATCGGGTCGGCAAGGTACGTAATGTGTGAAAAATACGGCTCACACACAGAAGTTTTATGTGATGAATGGGAGAGAATGACGGTACATGACGGGGAGAAATTCCCAAGAGTAGGCAGCTTTAGCCCAGAAGTGTTACAAAATCTAAGGAGAAGGATATGTCTCATTAAATCAACAAAGAGACGAATCAAACATTATGATTATTTGCAGCTATGGCAACAGGAGGGTGAAATACAGAGAGGATTGGCTCAGGCGGCGGGATCTAATCCTATCAGGAAACTGGTAGCCACGGCCCCGCCGCCACCATACATATCAGGAGAGAAATTGGTTGCGGAGAATGACGCATCAGGGGGTAACAAACAGGCACTTAGCAACTGTATAAATGTTAAGGATAATGGATAAGGATAATGTTAATAAGTTAACCAATGCAAGTATTAACCCGTGCAAGTTGTACCCTGTTTTGAACTTTCCCCAGGAGTGTGATCAAGAAGACGAAGCATCAACAATATCGGCGCTCTCTCTAGCAGCCACCATATCAGAAACAACAGTAGGCACGGCCCAACCCATAAGATTAGTAACAAAGGCCCCTAGCGGAGGGACTATGCTGAAACCATTTCACCACAGGCTGTAGAATCTACACAGAATGAGGTTATTAAACTTGCTCCCGTTAGGGTAATAGCAGTTCCAAATGGGAAAACGGACACTACAGGAGTCACTCCTATCAGGAACATTGCCATGTACAGCCCGTTTTCCCGAATGGAATTAAGAACCATAGTGACTGAATTCCCTGATCCTAGAAAAGATCTAGTTGCTAGCCAGAAATACATCAGAGACCTAGGGAACACTTTAGAGCCCAATAACAAAGACTGGCAGGTATTGCTGAGGGCTTGTTTACCCTCCAATGTCGACTCGGCTCAATTCTTAGCTGACTGTGGATTGGATCAGGATGTACCTCTTACAGATGTGTACAACAAAGACAATGTAAAAAGAATAAATTTACAGTTAAAGGAGTATTTCCCAGCTGTAGCCAAATGGAATAGAATTTTTTCCATTAAACAAAAAGAGTCAGAAACAGCTGCTGATTATTTTCACCGGGCATTATTAGAAATGGCAAAATACACTGGCATAGAGGACATTAGGACCAATGCAAATCATCAAGAAGTAGCAGTATCTGTGCTAATGGATGGTTTAAAAGAAGCATTAAAGACAAGGGTACAGACCACGCAACCATGTTGGCGAGGTCTGTCGGTGGCTACTTTGAGAGAGGCTGCTATTGATCACGACCGGAATATCACCAGACACAGGGAGTCACAAGGTGATAAGTTAATGGCCGTAAGTATACAGGCCCTGACCACAAAGCAGCCTTTGTATAGATCACCAAACCCTGTGGGTAAGTCAAATGTGGTAACATGTTATTTTTGTCATAAACAGGGACACATAGCACGAGACTGTAGAGCGAAAAATTCACACAGATAATACCAACCCCCTAGACAACGACATGACACACGAAATTGGGATCAGGGTCCACAGAGACGGAGTTATGAGCCACATACAGGGGAAACAAAAAGATATCCCCCAAAAGGAGACTGGCAAACTCCTGGCAGTTCCTATTCAACCCCTTCACAAGTAGTTGCTGCCAGCGGGATTCAGGGAGGTCACCATACCCAATAGGGGTGTGGCCATACCTGTAATCTGCAGCCAGTAAAATTGATTGCAAGTCTTGGAAGTGAACCCGAAATTGCAATTAATGTAGCTGGTAAATCATTAAACTTTCTTGTAGATACGGGGGCGGCCAAATCAGTGATAAATTCGACAGTGGGCATGAGAACCACTGGTAAGACAGTTCCAGCCATAGGAGTAACGGGAGTAGTCCAGCATTACCCTGTTAGCAAACCAGCCGAGATTACAGTAGGGCCTTTACATACCAAGCATTCCTTTTTGCTGGCTGCATCGGCACCGACTAATCTCCTGGGAAGAGACTTATTGTGTAAAATGGGGTGCGTCATTTATTGTACTCCTGAAGGTGTATTCTTGGACATACCTGAGAATCACACTCAGGAAGTGCGAGACATGTTAGACTCCCCATCAAAATTAATGTCACATACCATTATGACAAATAGGACTCCATCCCAAGTAGAAGAAATGACATCCCAGATACCAGAGTCACTTTGGACTAAAGATGGACAGGACACTGGATTAATGGCAAACGTAGCTCCGGTAGTTGTACAAGTAAAAGATGGTAGGATAGCTCCAAAAATCCCACAGTACCCCCTGAAGCCAGAGGTGGAGTTAGGAGTGTATCCCGTAATAGAGCGCTTGCTACAACAGGGCATTCTGGTAAGAACGTCCAGCACTGCCAATAGTCCCATCTTCCCTGTAAAAAAGAGTGGGGGGAGGGGTTACCGGCTAGTGCAGGATCTAAGGGGGATTAACAAAATAGTTGAGAGTCAGTTCCCCGTAGTGCCAAATCCAGCTGTCATCCTTATGCAAGTCCCTCCCACTGCGAAATTTTTCACTGTTATTGACCTCTGCTCCGCTTTCTTTTCGGTACCTCTGCACCCTGACAGCCAATATTTGTTTGCATTTACATACAGAGGAGTCCAATACACATGGACTCGATTACCACAAGGTTTCATAGACAGTCCAAGTATATTTTCCCAGGCTTTGCATGATTGTTTACAGTCTTTCCAACCAGAGAGTGGATCAGTATTGATACAGTATGTGGATGATTTACTACTGTGTTCAGATTCATTGGAAGCATCCTTGAAGGATACGAAACAGCTCCTGTTTCATCTTTCAGACACAGGACACAAGGTTTCCAAAGACAAGTTGCAATTATGCCAAACTAAGGTAAAATATTTGGGACACTGTCTAACACAAGGACTGAGACACCTGACCGCTGATAGAATTCAAGCAATTAGAGACATGACTCTGCCACAAACCCAGCAACAGATCAGAACATTTTTAGGAATGTGTGGGTATTGCCGTAACTGGATCCCAGGGTTTTCCATTCTAGCGTTACCTTTGCAGGAGATGGTCTCCTCAAACAAACCTGATCGGATTTCGCATACAGACGAGTCCGAGATGGCATTTGAGAGACTTAAACAGTGCCTAACGCAGGCACCAGCATTAGGTATGCCAGACTATGGGAAACCCTTTGAGCTGTACGGAACAGAAAGTGCTGGTTGCGCGGCAGGCGTCTTAACCCAAAAGCACGGTGATGCCAGCAGGCCAGTAGCATACTACAGCGCTCAGCTAGATACGGTAGCGCGATCCCTCCCCACATGCTTGCGAAGCGTTGCTGTGATAGCATTGCTAGTAACAATTCATACACCACATGCAGTGTCAGCCTTGCTAAATTCTGCCCAAACCAGGCACGTCTCATCAGCGCGGTTTACAAGATGGGAATTGGCACTAATGGCCCCCGTAAACATCACCATAAGGAGATGCAGTGCATTAAATCCTGCAACATATCTCCCAGGTGTGCCTGGACAGGCACAAAGGGTGGAGGATGAGAGTGGTGGGGAAGGAGAATTTAATACAAAGGACGACACACATGATTGTATGGAATATTTGACCCAAAATTTCACCGCAAGGCCTGACATCAGTGACAACCCACTGGAAGATGTAGATCTAACTTTCTACACGGACGGTAGTTGTCACAGACAGTCAGACTCGGGAGACTTGTGTACTGGATACGCAGTCGTAGATGACCAAGGCACCATAGAAGCAGAACCGCTAGGCCCACCTCACTCAGCCCAGGTTGCTGAACTGGTCGCCCTAACCAGAGCATGTGAATTGGCTAAGGGCAAATCAGCCAATATCTACACCGACTCTAGATACGCATTCGGGGTAGTCCATGATATCGGAGCCCTATGGCGCCTCAGAAATTTCATGACGGCAGCTGGTACACCGGTAGCGCATGCAGCTCACATTAAAAGGCTTCTAACAGCGATACAGGAACCCGACAGAGTGGCTGTTATCAAGTGTAAAGCACACACATATAGCCAAGACCCAGTATCACTTGGTAACAGCCGAGCAGACGAAGCAGCTAAGTTAGCAGCTGGTACCCCCAGACAGACAGACACCACACAACTGATGGTATTTAATACCATCAACACACAGAAGCTGTGTGAGACGCAAAATTTGTGTTCCACACAGGAAAAGGCAGTCTGGAAGGCAAAGGGATATGGCCAGGAGTCCTCAGGACTCTGGACGGATGGACAAGGTAAACCAGTGGCCCCCAGAGCATATCTTCCATGTTTAGCTGAGGCAGCTCACGGGCTGACTCATCTGGGCAAGGAAGGAATGTGCAAGTTGGTAAGAGCATATTGGTGCGCCCCAGGATTTTCATCTCATGCAAGTAAGAGAGCAATGTCATGCCTTACATGCTTGAGAAAGAATATCGGAAAGGCAATACCAACAGAACCATCTCATATCCCACCTACAGGCGGTCCTTTTCAGGTAATACAGATTGACTTTATTCAATTACCCCCTTGTCGAAATTTGAAATATGTACTTGTTTGTATAGATGTGTTCTCAAATTGGGTCGAAGCATTTCCTGCGGCCACAAATACCGCTATGTTTACTGCTAAGAAAATTGTGCAGGAATTTGTATGTAGATATGGTATCCCTAGAATAATTGAAAGTGATAGGGGTACCCATTTTACAGGTGATGTCTTTCAAGGAATGTGTAAGTTGATGGGAATTGATAGCAAGCTGCACACTCCATACCGTCCACAGGCGAGTGCGAAGGTGGAAAGAGTGAACAGCACTATTAAAAATAAACTGAGCAAAGTTATGGCAGAGACAGGATTGACATGGCCAGAAGCTTTACCCATTGTACTATACAGCATCAGAACCACTCCCAGGTCCCCTCTTAATCTGTCTCCCTTTGAAATCTTGTTTGGTCGACAACCGCATGTTATGATTAACCCTCAGGATGATTTGAAGTGTAACAATGAAGTGACTGTAAAGTACCTGGTAAACATGAGTAAACAGCTAAGGAATCAAAATGACAATCTGAAGTTAGTGATTCCTGATTTGCCAGATAGTAATTGTCATGACATTGAACCTGGGGATTATGTAATGATACGGAATTTTCTACGCTCAGGTTGCCTTATTGACAGATGGGAAGGACCATACCAAGTCTTATTGACTAGCACTACAGCATTGAAAGTTGCCGAGAGAGAGACTTGGGTTCATTCGTCCCATTGTAAGAAGGTTGCTGATCCAGAGAGGTCCCGTGATAAGGAACAGACGGTAGAGGAAGTTGTATCACTGGAGTGTCTGTTCCAGGAGGACTGAGGCGGCGGCACCTGAGCATTGAAAATCACAAGATCAAAAGCAGTTGTCGATTCCCTGTTCCCTTTTATTGTTTTTCTCCACTTCCCATCCCCTCTCCCTCAAATTATTTTTTTTTCTCCCCCTTCTCATTCTTCTTCGTTTCCTCCTAAGATGGACTTGCCTCAAGAGACTGTGATCCGAATTTTTCTGTTGACCATGATGTTGACCAGAGCAGTCTGTTCCGGCGAGAGTACCATGGAGGTCGAGAGAGGTTCTGGAATGGGTTCTGATGACAGAGATGGAGGCGTAGTTTCCCAAGAACAACATAAGCAACAAGCAAAGGCGAGTATCAGAAAACGATCCGATAACATAGACCATAGAAGGAATTGTGAAGGATTGTTAGCTGAAGAAAACTGTATCTGTAGGCTCTGTGACAATGTGGTTGAGGATGGGTGCATCAAGAAATGCCAATCCAGTTTTAATATCCACATGGACCGGCATCCCTTGAGTGACTATCACTCCTTAGTGGGTAGTGTGTTAAATCAAACAGATTGTTGGGTATGCTCTCAAGTACCTCAAGATCATAGCAAATCAGGACTAGTACCATTTCCTTTAACGATAGGGGAGGTACTTGAGCTAAGTGGTGGGAGGCCGGTGGACAGGAGGTTTAATATCTCCAGTCCTCCTAGTTTGAAGCTCCACCAATATCATGTGGATAGATCCCTAATATGTTTTAACATTTCCAATCCCCGAAAGCCGGGAAATTGGGAAGTGTCATGGAGTAACCAAACCATGACCTTTTCATATAGAGCAGATAGAATGCCGACAGATACAGAGCTTATACGCCACATAGCCAGTAGAGGAAAATCTTTCCGATATAGGTATACCCTAGGAAGTAGGATTACGAGAGTTGGAGAGGTATCACCAGGATACTGTGCACATATCGTACAAACTGATACGTGTACTAGACAGATGGGAGAATTAGGGTTAGGAGATTTCACATGGAAGATGTGTAATATGGTTATGTCCTACTCCGTCCCATATGTTCTCCCCGATGATACATATTTCATATGCGGGAGGAAGGCGTATAAGTGGCTTGCCCCAAACTCTGAAGGATTGTGTTATATTGGAAAAGTACTGCCTGAAGTAATGACTGTATCACATGCCAAAATGAAAGATATTCACCGTGTTGCCCAAGCTCCTTATACTCATACTCATTACGAGCACGTAGTTAAACGGCACCTGATAGAAAGAACAGAGCATCCGGCCTCTGACATGATCCATGAATCCACCGGGATTCAGTTTCTAATCGCGTTAGACATCACTCGCACCGCCAGAGGAGTGTTGAATTATAAATACATATCTGCGCTCGCAAATTTGTTAGACAATATCACAGAAATGTATGATGACACGTTTAGGTATACTGGAAGAGAACTTCAAGCTTATAAAACAGAACTGGTTCAGCATAGAATGGTTCTCAATTATCTCACGGCAGTGACAGGTGGATATTGTGTCACACTGGCAACGCAGTACGGCGTGAAATGCTGCACATATATAACGAATAGTACCGAGGACCCGGTCGAGGTCATAGACCAAAAGATGGACGATATTCTCCAATTAAAGTGGGAATTTCGCAGGAGACACAATCTCACCCTTGCTGCTGTGGGTAATGAGCTGACTGGTTGGGTGTCATGGTTGAACCCGCGAAATTGGTTCTCTGGTTTAGGAGAATGGGCTCAAGGAGTCATAATGGATGTTGGGAAGTTTCTTCTATGTATCTTAGGTGTTGTCATAACGATTGGCTTGATATTTAGATGCGGTCAGGCTTTAATGAAGTGCAAACGTAGTACTAGGGTAATGAGTTTAAGGAGTGAGGAAATTGTAATTCCAATGGATTTGATTTATGACCCAACTGTAGAAACAATGATGTGATGAAAATGCGATTATACGGTCCGTTTCTTTCACCTGTTTTTCCGGTTTCTCCAAGGTAACAAGACCTACGTTTGACGAGGAATTTGATGACCCTGTATACAGACAACGGATGGATTAAAGAAGAAGTTTTGACAACCTTATACACAGATATTTGATGAACTATGCCATAGACCCCCAGTTTCCCTAGAAATTTTAAAATTACGCTAGCCCAACACTCTTGTAAGTCTATGGACATTGACAAAGCTTTTTGCCCACACGCCTTTTGGCAAAAGCACAAAGAAGACTGCATTCAACAGACACCGAACAAGACTTCAACCGACAAATGTTCATTAACCTGACATAGAATACCACTGCATTTACCGTAATTATGTATTTTCTTCACCTCTACAACCTTCAGGTAATTACACACATAGTCGATAGAGAATACCAGCACAGATATCAGCAATCACATATCCCCCCATTCATGTATCATCAACTAAAATGTGCTCCCCATTTTGTTACAACCACAGCCGAAAAGAGCTCGGTAAAGTTTGACAGCCCATCCACAGACCCGTACCACGGGATAAGAAGGAATTCAAATGTATACTTCGCAATACCTCGAAGCTTGATTTAAAACACGTACGGCACGATGATACATGACCCCCAAACACGGATTCATACACACATGCTTCTGCTATCTCACTAGGTCATACCCTTTTCCTACCTTCTCCTCTCCTCCCCTACCCAACCATGGAAATGTATTTACACTTGACATATATTTTTCTCTTTTTGAAATGTTTTAGGAAGTGGCAGTTATTGTTGACTGCCAAAGGGTGGACTGTCAAAGTCAGAAAAATATCACGATGCACACTGCCATATTTGCACCTCATATGTGTCCCTGCTGCGCGTGCGTGCGCTCTCCCGTGAGTGCGCATACTCGCTGTTGCGGGCACCCGCGGGCGCACGGTATGCGCATTTACGGTAGAGATTGTATGCGTCTAGCGGGCGACTCGTTCGTTACATATTTTCACCATATAATGTATTTTGTAGATTATGGTCCCTTTGATAGAATCTGAAAGTTTAGTTAATGTAGCATGTTCATGGACAGAGAAATCCCTCTTTGTTTGATACGAAGGGTCAGACAGGAGTAATACAGTGGTGTTTAGTATCCATCGGAAGAGTATTTAATTAGCAATATTCCGGTGTTGGTTTGATACAGATTAATCGATCGTGCGAATAGTTATGGACATAAGAAGTTTATGTCCATTTACTATTATTTGCACTTACTTATCCATGCGGCGGAAAACCTAGTTTCCCACCCACCTGAGCAGTTGGAAGTAGACACAGCCCACCTGTATGAATCAACCTATGACCTTTTGTTATAATACGAAGGGGAATTCCTGTGTCCAATGAACAATGAGATTGTAGGGACCATTGAATTGTATTGTGTGTGGGGCATAAATAGACAAGCCGATCACATCCAGCTCACTCTTCAACGGTTCTCATTGCTGATAATCGGGAGCTGGATGTCCAGAGGCGCATGCGATCGTTCCCCTTTGTGCGTAAGTTTTCTCCGCAATCATATTATCTTTCTTGTTATTGTGAGCCATATCTCTCTCTCTCTCTTCTCTTTCTCTCTCGTTTCTCTTATATAGTTATTGTACTGATATTGTATTTCACGTGTAGTTATCTGGTTAGGTAGTCTATGTTATATTGGTAGTGTATGACTTGTATTGTATTATTCTTTTGAACATTCATTCATTTCCTTAAAAGGCGTTAGACCCTTAGACCGGTATTGTGTGTTCATTATATTGCAGTGGGTAATAGGAGCGTCTCTATCGCTCAAACAGCTTTAGCGTAAACCCGCTTACAAAGTGTTGCATTCTCATCTTATCACTACACCAAGGGTTACTGCATAATACACTGTTTTATGGTATAGTTATAAAGGTTTAACATTGTGAGCGTCTGCGCCGCTGGTGATCTCCTCGTGGTCCCGAGCGTCCGCTACGCTGTAGCGAATCATTACGTTAGTTGGCAGCCAATAGCGTGCCTGCCTGTGATCCCTTGGCCGTGAGCGAACGTGGCGCTTGAGCGTCTCGACTACGGCTAAGCGATTGTTACGCAACGTGCGTACCCTTACGGTATTCCATACGTTAATAGCGTACAGTGTTCTTAGGCCTCTTAAAGGGTTTTAAGTAAGATAATTATTTAGCTTTATCATTATACACCTCCTAGTCAGCTCATACCTCCTGCTCCTATTCAGGAGCCTTCCTGGGGGGCTTTCGCTAAACTATTAGGTGGACCAACTTACACCCACCATGGGCCTCCCTATGTTGCGACCACCCAATATAGTATCAATAGTGAATCCACCTTGGGTGGATACCCTGTCTACTCAATTTCAACAGCGAACGCAAACTGACTAAACAAAAGGCACTAACAGGGCATGAATATGCCACTGGTTCCTCTAGATAAGGCCGTTACGCGAGGAAGAAGTAGCTTATCAGATTCTGATGCATCATCTGAGGAAGAGGGTGAGAATACAGTTCTCTCTGTCACAGACTCCTGTGCAGCAGAAGAGGAAGCTCCCATTTTAGTAGATGTGCCTGTCCTAGCTGAGGCTATTAACCGGATTCTTCAACTTTCCCACCCCTGATGCTAAGAAAACTGATGTGTTTAAAAAGCAAAAGATAATTAATTTCCACATTCTGATCATTTAATAGAAATTAGACAGGTACCCTGGAACATCCCTAGTAAAAAGTTCCCTTTGTCTAAGCGTGCGTTTGCTCGCTATCCTTTCCCAGCAGCAGTGTGTGTAAAGTGGGAAACTCCACCTCAAGTAGATTCTCTTGTCACATATCTGATGGTGACATCCACTTTGCCTGTAACAATCATCTCCTCGCTGAAGGAACCAATGGATAGACAAATAGAAAATTGTCTGAAATCTATTTATTCCTTCACAGGGGCTATTCATGGGCCTACAGGGGCAGCTTCATGGGCAGCAAAGGCTATTGAAGCATGGTTACAGGCACTTGAAGAGTAACTGCCTTCAGATATGTCTCATGAATGCAGAATGTACCAGACACGTGAAGACAGCAACTTCTTACATTGGGGAAGTATAATCAGAGGCTGGAGTTATAGCAGCAAAGGGGTCTGCATCCTCTGTGCTTCCACGCCGTATTATTTGGCTACGTTCTTGGAAAGTGGATTTAGATTCCAAGAAAACATTGGTATTCTACCTTTTACGGGTGATAGTCTCTTCGGCGAAGAGCTGAATAAGATTGTAGTATCATTGGCGGCTGCCAAAACAACCTTTTTGCCCCTGCCTCCTACTCAGTGGGTCAAAAGTTCCACTCTTTGTACCCAAGTATCCCTTCTACCTCGGGTCCTTCAGAAGTTCAACAAGAAGGAGGAAATCTCATTCTGGTAGCCCCAGCGTGGGCCAGACAACATTGGTTCTCCGATCCCCAGAGCCTCTCAGTAGGGCAACCCCTTTAACTTCCTCAACGACAGGACCTTCTATCTCAGGGCCCATGTCTCCATCCAGATCTAGCCTGTCAGTCTTTGATCATGTGGCTCTTGAATTATCAATCCTAAAGACAAAAGGATTTTCAAATGCTGTAATTCAAACTATGCTTAAGGCACGTAAACCTGCCTCAGCACGTATATATTATAGAATGTGGCTTCCTTACTTTATGTGGTGCGCTACTAAGCGTTATGATGGAAATATCTTTAAACTCTCAAGAATACTTGCCTTTCTTCAGCGAGGTTTGGATTTAAGCTTACGACTTGCCTCTTTCAAAGTGCACATTTCTGCATGGTCTGTTTGGTTCCAGTGCAGAATTGCCATACTTGCTGATGTACGTACATTCCTTCAGTGTGTTATCCGCATAGTACCTCCTCATGTCCCTCCAGTAGCTCCATGGGATCTGTCTGTTGTGCTGGATGCTCATCAAGCATCCCCCTTTGAACCTTTGGAGTCAGACGATCTCATATGCTGTTTTTTGCTTCCTATTGCATTGTCCAGGAGGGTATTGGACTTAGGAGCCCTCTCCTGTTGGCCCCTCTTCCTGATTTTTCATCAAGACAGGAAGTTTCTCCAAACTAGGCCTGGTTACCTCCCTATAGTGGTGTTCTAAATTCCACTTTAATGAAGAAATTGTGGGTCCAGCCTTTGTCTCACAGGACTTATCAACAAAATAACATTCTTTGGATGTGGTTTGTGCTGTACGTGTCTATTTGGATTTTACAAGCTTGGTTGGCCTGCTAATAAGCAGACGCTGGCCAGATGGATTAGAATGGTCATTGCACATACTTATATTCAAGCGGACTTTCCTGTACCAGCTTCAGTTTCTGCCCATTCTACTCCGTCTGTAAGACCTTCTTGGGTGGCACGCCGTGGTGCGTCCACTGAACAATTGTGCAACGCGGCTATGTGGTCTTTTGTCCACACATTTCTTAGGTTTTATGCCTTTGACAGATTTGCCTCCTAGGATGCTTCTTTTGAACACCGGATTCTTTTATCCTCTCAGGCGCATTCCCTTCCTTGAAATACTGCTTTAAGACATCCCTGATGTTCCCTGTGGAACCCCTATGAACCCTGAAGGAAACGAGTTATAGTAGACTTACCTTTTGATAACTTTCTTTTTTCAAAGTTTATAGGGTCCACAGGGTGCCCACCCTGATGCACCTGGCTTCTCTGGATTTTTATTGCTTTGGCCTCTGGTTCCTTTCTCCTGTCTGTGAGAATGTGTTCTGATGTGCCAAACTTCGGTACATAGCTTTGACCTCACAGACTCACCAAGTGACATTGAGAATACACTAGAATTATCTGTTAATTCGAACAAAGTAATCCAAGGTATGATTTCAAAAACTGTAAGATTACAAATATGAACAGGAAATACAGTAAATAACTCTCAGAAATAATCAGGACATATCAGAAACCTAAGTGATTCTGATGTGTGGGTACTTCACAATTGAGCATATAGGATGCACCCCCAGTGTGTGGCTGAGACTACAAGAAAATGCGCACACACATTGAGGGACAAGTGCAATTATACCCTCACAGCTGCTCTCCTCCCTCCCACCTTTTGTGTTTTTTTTTTTAACTACCTCACTGCTGGACACTAGACATGTAAGGGATCATCCACTCCCTCCACATAGCCCTCTTGTAATAGATAGGGGAGTTAGCCCAGATTGGCACAACATTCTACTACTCCCTGGAGGTGAAACTCTCATAACCTTCTTGTATCTTCCTGACTGGTCTGGCATGAATGTTTCCAATTCTCCAGTTATATTGCTGCGGTTTGGATAAGAGATCTTTACCTAATTTCCTGACTCCAGGAGGCATCAATTTTTTTCTCTTACGGTATTGCAAGCATAGATGTCTGTGCTTGCGATACTGGCTATGTGCGATTTTGGAACTGTCAGTTTTCACTATATTTTTATTCTAGTCAAAATTGATTTGCCTGCACAGTCTATATAGGCTTGCGATACTGACCTCGTGGGACAGCGCATTGGCATCGCATGGTGACTTTCACCTTGCAATCTGCACAAACTTTCCTTGCGATTTTGACTATATTGTCAAAATAGTAAGAAAATCTCTCACCGTATGTACACACCTTAAGGTCTGTGTATAGATATGGTCACATATACGACACATACTAGTAGCAATGTTCTTAGGTAATATAAAACCATTTTTTACATACTTTTACATAAGATACAATTCTGATACTGCTGTCTGTGTGTAAATGTCACATCCCCGTCACACTGTGTTGTGTGTTAGAACAGGATAAAAAGAGGGCCTGTGAGCCCTGAGTGTATCCTCTGACCATCCAGAGAGGACTGTACTTCTGTTTAATCTTGTATGTTCTGATTTCTTCCAAACACCTTCAGTGAGACACTAGTCCAGGGGTTCCAAAGCACGGTTCTTAAGGTTTTAAGGATAGCCATACTTGAGCACAGGTGATGCCTGCATCTGCTTGTATCCTATGACTACCAGAGGAGCAACAAACGCTACTCCATTCTCCGGCTGTACTGGATTAAGCTGAGTGTCTCCAGGCTGAAACCCTCAAAGAGCTGCTCAGCGCATGCTGGTCCATAGTGAGTGACCAGTGGGAATTATCCAACACTACCCAGGAGGTATTTCAGCAGCGTGTCCACACATGCTCAGATGTAGGCAGTTACAGGTGTCGGCAAGAGCCCTGTGTGGAACAAGCAGTTGGAGGAGTCAGTAACAGGCAGAGGGAATCCTTAGGAGTAGTGAACTAAGCCTACTCACATTACGCAGGGATGAGTAACCTCTCTCTATCAGTGTCAGAAATCTGTGATTGCCTGGCGGAGCATGCTCATCCGGTCACAATGCCCTAGCAGAATTATGGAGGAAGTGTGAGGCTGAGAGATGAAGAATGGAATTATATATTGGGGGTATGCTCTGGGCTCCACATGCCACGTACCAGAATCTTGACATTCCACGTGGAGCGCATCTCCCACCCCTCAGACTTGGCGTCTTTAGGAGATGCACTGGGTCAGTCTGAAATGTGGAAGGTAACAGAATGTAGTTTGAAGTGTAGAGGTTGTCCCAATCCTAAAACTACATGAATGTAGGTGAGGTATCCCGAAAACATTTATGGGGCAAAAAAAAAAAAAGTCAGTTGAGATTCGATTATCGACATCATGTCATGTCAACATTCTGCATATATACCTTATCGTGTTGTATTGGCAATCATGTCTAAATGGATACAGCTGGTTTGAAATGGGATTTAACACCAAGAAATTGGGAATTTGATTTGCACTTGTGGCCCGGAGCATCTATTTCCAGTGATGGCTGTTCCATTTGCTCACACAAGACACGTGCCCTTTAGCCCCATTCTTCTCACTAGATTGTAATAGTACATTAACCCACCACACACAGATCAAAAGTACCAACGCATTTCACCGGCATGGCCACCAGTGCTTAACGTAACTGTAGTGGGTACTCAGCCTTACAGAAAGGGCCAGGTGTGATATTGATCTGTTCTTAGGAGGGAGGTCTTTAGCTGCGGAAGACTTACACGGCTGCCTTCACAACCCAACACTCATGATCATCTGGGGAGTAGTGGGGACATGTATAATGAACCAGTGTTGAGGCTTGTCAATAACACCATAGGGGTTCACTGTTCAGATGATAGTTTCCTTTTCTTATAACGCTGCCACATTATGTAGCGATGTACAGAGGATCTTGCACAAGTATTTTGCATATACGCCGCATTTTATTAGTCTTAAGACCAAACTTAATGATTACAAAATCATTTCATCAGTAGAACCCCATACGTAGAAAACCGCGGAACATGACTTATTACAATAACAAAGATAGGAATGAATTCTAGGCCACACAATGCCTGTAAACAATTGTTTTCCTGTAGCGAAGGTATGTCAATATTTAACAATATAAAAGATTTTTTTTTTTTTTTTTAAATACAGTACTGTGTAATAAAGGAGTCACTTATAGCCTGACATTGGTGCCTTCATCCCAAGAGGCGCGGACAAGGCAGTAATCGGTATGATGAGAGCAAACTGATTGGCTGGCGAGGAGTAACTAAAAATTAGAGTTATGCGGGTTGAGATCTAATCGGTTCTCAAACCAGAATCTTATTGGTTCTCGGGTGTCATGTGTTTTGGATAGCCAATTAAAAGAAAAAAAAAAACACGATAAATCCGAACTCGCGTTAATTTTGGTGTTAAGAACTGAGGGGGAATTTTTTATTTTTTTTTAAATCGAACTCGTACATCTCTACTAAAAATGTATCTGAGTGACTCCATTTTGTTATAGTAACCTTTCTACATGATCCTTTCCATAACAAGCAGTTACCTACTAACTAATGTACAAATAAGAGTGTTTATCAAGCTTTGGCAGCCATTGCAGTTAGCAGCCTGCGATTGGTAAATGCCGTACGGCAAGGAGTGACGGAGGACAGCACCCTGACTTGGTGTTACTGCATGGATCATATATGCAGCTCTGATTTCGTGGGATATGTTGGTGCCTGGGAATCCATGCACCCAGTGTTGTATTCTGTACACAACACCACGACGCAGAGCCTATGTAAACGAGTGAGTGTAGAAGACATTGACGTTGTCCTGGTAGCTGAGAGCCAGCTCATGACCTATATGCTTGGCCCCGAGGCTGGCTCCACCCACAGCGGACGACCGCTTGAGCTTCAGAAGACTGAACCGGGATAGACTGGGGCCACGCGGGCTGTTCCGAGCCTTGCTCAAGGCCTCAATAAATCCTGGAAACAGAAGAACGATGGGGGTTAGAGAGAGCAAGGTCTAACCAGATACTGTATAGCTTTCTCCTCCTCATCTGTAGTTCCCCACAAGACGGTCATTGTCTCGGCCCACACAGACTCTTAACAACCCACCTTTATGCTATAAGTGCCTTTTATTCTTATCCAGTCATCTGTCACCAATAAGCCATGCCCACTTGTGTAACATGACCCATTTAGAAAATCTTATAATGCATAAAGTCATGCGATACAAGACATGACTCATTACGAGAACCAACTCACAGAGGAACTGGTCCAGCTGTCCCCTCTTTATAATGGTGGATGAATATGGGACGGGGGTCACTTGCCTTATGAGTTAGTGGTGGTTACGGTCACTAAATTTTGGCAACCATGCAGAGCTGGCTCCAACACCTACCAGAGCGGAACCTTACCATCTTTTAGAAGATCCCAGCTGTTCCACACAGACCCCTCAGCCAGCACCGGAAGACCCAGCTCCCCCTGGAAAAGGACCTAAAAGAGGAAGTAAGGACACATTGGGAGAAGGTGGTGGACACAAACCTACAGTCTCTTTAGCACCCCACCACTTTTGGCATAACTATCTATTGGCTGCTAAAGATCAAACACTAACGGAACAAAATTTTCTCCACAATCCTCCCCCAATGATCACAATGCTTAGAAGTGTTTGACTGGGTTAGACTACTGACTGAAACGGACATAACACTGGGAAATGTTACAGCTTGCACCAGACGTTCCCTCACCTCATCCACTTTCGGCAGCACAGCCACAACATGACGGGCGAGAATGTCACCAGCGCTGCGAAATACTGAGCGGCAGAGTTCATCCCCCTGGTTAGCACCTGAAAGTACAATGGCGGTGAATACAGTTCCATGTCTATAATACGGGTACACCAAACCTGACACTACTGCCACCATTTTTTTAAATCCGCTTTTACCATACATATAAATCCAGGTTGCGCTGGTGGGACCGGACTACCTATCCCGCTGCTGTCAGGTTTGCCACCAAATGGAACTCTAACATCACGGTCACGTGACATTCTCCTCATACATACAACATATTGTTACACTCTCTATGTAGTCCATATTAGTGCATAGGGAACAAGTCACAGAGGAGGGAGCAGCTTTGACCACTTAATGTCTACTTCAAAATAGGCCCAGAGAGCCAGGAAAGCGCCACGGATATCCGTATCATTATTATTTTCTCTAACATCCTAGTGGATACTGAGGTTCTGTACTTTAGTGCCATGGGGTATAGATCGGGTCCACTGGAGCCTGGCACTTTAAAACCTTTAGTGTGTGTATGTGTGTGCTGGCTCCTCCCCTCTATGCCCCTCCTACCAGACTCAGTTTAGAAAAATGTGCCCAAGGAGACGGGTGCAGTTCTCTGGCGCTCCAGATAGTTTCCTTTATTTTAGTTATTTTTTTTTTTTTTTTTTTTTTCAGGTAGCCTTGGTTTGCTGCCAGGCTACCTGCTTTGTGGAACTTAGAGGGGAAACCGAACCAACCTCCTGAGGGTGAATGGTTCGTAATCCCAGCTGACAGGACACTGAGCTCCACGCCAGCAGCTGGCCGCCACACTCTAACAGATGTCGAAGTTCCAGGTGTGGTGAGTGTTACATCGGGGTCCCGGTTAGCGGGTCCCCAGTGCAGTTTTGGCAGCAAGTCGCACAGTGGTCACGGACTGCAGTGCCCGCCGCGGACAAACTGGCTCAGGGAAGATGCCCGCAGTGCTCACTGTCACTAAAGGCTTTGTGTGTACTGTTATACATATTCTGATGTTTTAATAACATGGCCAGTATAATCTGTGAATCAGGGACCATGCGCCATTACAGGGGGCGGGGCTTCCCGTAGCGGGAACAGAGGTGGGAAGGCGCCATTTCCTGCTGCTGCGGATCATCCAGGCTGCATGAACGCTGCTCCTCCAGAGACCCACGCTGCTACAAGACTCTGTACTGGTCCCAGGGGGTCATAGGGGGGGAGCACACCAGCGGTGACGCTGCTGCACTCCTGTCAAGTCATACACATTGTTTTACACATTGTACTGCTGTGTTCTGTGTGCTGGTGTCCACTCCTCAGTGTCACTCCAGGGGCTCTCTAGGGTCTGTGTGGAGGTGTTGGTCAGTGGGCTGCGCTGTATTACAGCTCTGTAAGATGTCTGTTGACTTGGTAATGTGTGCTGCTTGTAACTCTACCCCGTCTTCAGCGGGGTCGCTCAAGTGTGAACAATGCTCCTTATCTCCACAGGGACACAGTTCACAGGCACCTGACTGGTTGGACAAATTTAAATGCATGATTCAGAATGTCAACTCAGAATAAGCTGCAGCTAAAAAGGAGAGACAGGTGTTGAAACAGTCTATTGATTCTATGGCAAAAGCAGCAGATACCAGAAAGGCTTCTCAGCCCCCTCTGGTGGTTTCATACAAACGCTCACTACCACAGGTGCTCCAGTCTGATTCTGATCAGCCTGATGTGGATGATGAGGAGATTGATGAGGATGGCTCTCTGTCCCCTGGGGTGGAGGCCCTCATTTTTGCCGTTAGAGAGGTTTTTCACATCCCAGATCAGGAGTCGGAACCAGATGAGGAGTTGTACTTTAATGTTAGACCAAAGTCCTCAGCCACTTTTCCTGTGTCAAGAGAGTTAAACTCCCTGGCCAGGGAAGCATGGATGAACACTGATAAGAAATGTAAAATTCCTGAGATTTTTAACTACTTTTCCCCTCCCCGCTGAGGATAGGAAGGTCTGGGAAAAACCCTGGTTGATGGACATGTCTGTGTCCAGACTGTCTAAGAAATTGGTACTGCCGTTATATCCCAGAAAGAACCAGCTAACCGTAAAATTGAGACCACTCTCAAGGCAATTTATAGATGTAGCAGAGCGCCCCACAATAGGTTGTGGGTGGATTTCCAGGGCGATGGTAAAGTGGTCTGATTCTGTTATTGATGGTTTAGATTCTCTGCCCGGGAAGAGGTAATTACTCTGCTACAGCACATACAGGATGCTGCTGATTTTATGAGTGAGGCTATAAAAGAATAGTGTAAGATAAATGGCCACCCTACTGCTATGGCTGTTTCGGCACGCAGGGCTTTATGGTTACATCAATGGTCAACGGACACTGATTCCAAAAAAATGTGTAGAAAATCTTCTCTTTACAGGTGATGCCTTGTTTGGGGACGAATTAAATAAATGGATCTCCCAGGCAACAGCGGGTAAGTCTACCTATCTGCCGTCGGCTGCGCCACCTGCTAGACATTCTTACACAGGGCCCTCTTTACAGTCCTTTCGTGTGGCGAGGTTCAGAGGCAGGGGCCGGGGCGTCTCCACCACTCCGAGAGGATCTCGTGGTAAGTCCCGTGAACTGGCAGCTGCCGCCTCCCTGGACCAGACCTCTGGATCCCCTGCCGCTAAGCCTTCCGCGTGATGGTTGGCCCCAGCAGCAAGGCGATTTTCAGGTGGGTGCTCTCCTTCAACACTTCGCCCACCTATGGGCGAAGTCCTACCGGGATCCTTCAGTGAGGGACCTCATTTCCCAAGGTTACCGGCTGGAGTTTCAAACACTTCCTCCTCACAGATTTTTCAAATCAGGCTTACCAGCTTTGCCCGCAGCATAAGTTACCTTGCAAGAGGCCATTCAAAAGCTTTTGCGGACAGGGGTGGTGGTTCCTGTACCTCCTCCCTTACACAACAGGGGTTTTCACTCTCTTTTTGTCGTTATAAAACCGGACGGTTCGGTGCGACCCATCTTAAACCTGAAGTCTCTAAACCCGTATCTATGGATGTTCAAATTCAAGATGGAATCCCTGCGGGCAGTGGTCTCTGGTAAGGAAAAGGGGGAATTCCTGGTATTCCTAGATGTCAAGGATGCATACCTACACATCCCCATGTGGCCCCCTCATCAGGCTTACCTCAGGTTTGCAATCTTGCACGACCTTTTCCAGTTTCAGGCCTTGCCCCTTGGCCTATCCACAGCTCCGAGGGTCTTCACCAAAGTCATGGCAGAGATGATGCTGCAACTGCGCATGATGGGAGTCAACATAGTCCCCCTACTTGGACGATCTCTTGATAAAGGCTATGTCCATCGATCGGACGATTCACCTGCTTACGGATCATGGGTGGATCCTAAACTTCCAGAAATCTCACCTAGAACCGACCCAACGCCTTTAGGGGGTCATCCCGAGTTGTTCGCTAGCAGATTTCGGTCGCAGCGATCAGGCAAAAAATCGGCACTTCTGCGCATGTGGCGCAATGCGCACGCGCGACGTACTATTACAACAATCGATGTAGTTTCACACAAGGTCTAGCGAAGCTTTTCAGTCGCACTGCTGGCCGCAGAGTGATTGACAGGAAGAGGGCGTTTCTGGGTGTCAACTGACCGTTTTCAGGGAGTGTGCGGAAAAACGCAGGCGTGCCAGATAAAAATGCAGGCGTTGCTGGCCGAACGCAGGGCGTGTTCGTGACGTCAAAACAGGAACTAAATAGTCTGCAGTGATCGCAAGCTAGGAGTAGGTCTGGAGCTACTCTGAAAGACGGAAGTACCAAGGAGAAAGGGCGGAAGCTCATAGACGGCAAGAAGGGCGGAAGTAAGATTCAGACGGAGGGCGGAAGTATCAATCCGTCTCCGTGGCAACAAATGCCGGAGGGAGCCTTTAAAAGCAAAGGACATGGTGCATTCAGCTATCCTGATGAAGCCTGCGCAGTCAGGCGAAACTAGTCGATCTGAGAGCACCTCTACACGTCTGCCGGCAGACTCAGATTGCTCTGGCTCCCTTGCACAAACGGACTTACAAGTAAGTGATTTTGAGAGGAAGAATTAACCTGCTAAAGTCAAAATTCTGACTCTGTGGCTAAAGAAGATTTGGAAGACCTATGGACCCTCCTTTCTGAACTTTCTATATTTGCACAAAGACACTTAAGATCAAACGTTAAATACTTTAGATCTCATAAGGGACTTATCCAATTGGTATAAAACAAGGTGCTGCCCTTGAAGGTGAATAATTTGCCAAGGCACGTCACCAAGAATATATGTTCAATGTTGTATTGTTTTTATGTGTAGTATACCGGTATTAGGACTCACATTTTTTTCTATCTATGAATATATTTTAATTAATACAATTTATACATTACATATCTATACAATAAATGAATTTCTGTACATATATGATAAAAACTTTTAAAATAATAAAATAATCTTAATTTAAAATCAAGAGTGCATAATTATTATTTGAGACTTTAGCGCTTGGGAGGTTATTTTTGTGTACTGTATTGCTGTTGGGAAACGTGGATTCCCCCCTCTTTTCTTACCCCCATAGCAGCTTGGATATCAAATCGCGAAAAGCGCAGTCCTTTCATTTGTTTTGTTGTCTGGAGCTACTCTGAAACTGCACAAAATTATTTTGTAGCCGCTCTGCGATCCTTTCGTTCGCACTTCTGCTAAGCTAAAATACACTCACAGAGGGCGGCAGCTTAGCATTTGCACGGCTGCTAAAAGCAGCTAGCGAGCGAACAACTCGGCATGACCACCTTAGTTCCTGGGAATGATTCTGAATACAGTGTCTCAAAAGGAGTTTCTTCCGATAGACAAGGACTTGGATATCCACACCATGGTCCGCTCAGCGCTCCGTCCTCGCAAGGTATCCATACATCCCTGCATATGCTTGCTGGGCAGGATGGTTGCTGCTTACGAGGCAATCCTATATGGCAGATTTCATGCCCGGCCATTTCAGCTGGTTCTGCTGGACAAATGGTCAGGGTCTCACCTGCACATGCATCAGGAAGTAACCTGATTTCTGAAAGCCCGGATCTCTCTATTATGGTGGCTGCAAGTTCCTCACCTGGTCGAAGGCAGGAATTTCAATATCCACTCATGGATTCTACTCACTACGGATGCCAGCCTCCGGGGTTGGGGGGCTGTGACCCAAGGGGCCAAGTTCCAGGGTAGATGGTCAGTTCAGGCATCGGCTCTGCCGATAAACATCCTGAAACTCAGGGCAATTTACAATGCTCTGCTGCAGGCTTCCCATCTCCTGAGGGATCGGCCGATCCAGGTTCAATTGGACAACGCCACAGCGGTGGCGTACATAAACCGACAAGGTGGAACAAAAAGCAGAGCGGAGATGCGAGAAGTGTCAAAGATCCTCCTCTGGGCGGAGGCCAACGCAAGGACCATCTCAGTCATATTCATTCCAGGTGTGGACAACTGGGAAATGGACTTCATCAGCAGACACAACCTCCATCCGGGGGAATGGGGCCTACATCCCCAGATGTTTCAACAGCTAATTCACCGGTAGGGCTGTCCGCAGATAGATTTGATTGCTTCTCGTCTCAACAAGAAGCTAGGCCATTACTGTTCCAGAACGAGGGATCCGCAGGCTGTAGCAGTGGATGCACTGACGACACCATTGGGATACCAGTTTGTGTACCCATTTCCTCCTCTACTGGTAATACCAAGGGTTCTAAAAAGACTAAGGAGGGAAAGCGTTCAAGCACTTCTAATTGCCCCGGATTGGCCTCGACAGGCGTGGTACTCGGACCTCCTACCCATGATTCTGGAGGATCCCTGGCCTCTACCGCTCCAAAAGGATCTTCTTCAACAAGGTCCGTTTGTCTATCCAGACCTACGGTGGCTACGTTTGACGGCTTGGAAGTTGAGAGGGAGATTCTAGCAAGTAAAGGTCTTCCCTCCCGGGTGGTTTCCACCATTGTCCAAGTCAGGAAGATGGCAACGTCAAAACATCATCGTATCTGGAAGAAGTAGGTTTCCTGGTGTGAAAGTAGAAAGGTGTCTCCAGTGTAATTTAGAATTGGTAGTTTTCTACTTTTCCTGCAAGCGGTATTGGATATGGGCCTACGCTTAGGCGCCATCAAAGTCCAGATTTCAGCGCTCTCTATTTTCTTCCGGAAACTTGCCATGTTGCCAGAAGTTCAAACTTTCCTAAAAGGAGTACTTCATAAGCAACCGCCCTTTGTACCTCCCACAGCTCTGTGGGATCTCAATGTGGTTTTGTCCTTTCTTCAATCGGAATGGTTTGAACCCCTGCATAGGGTGGAGTTAAAATTTCTCACCTGGAAAACGGTGACGTTATTGGCATTGGCGTCTACAAGACGTGTCTCTGAATTGGGGGCCTTATCCTGTAAGAGCACTTATTTGAATTTTCATGAAGACAGGGCGGAACTCAGGACCCATCCTCAGTTTCTGCCAAAAGTAGTTTCAGCTTTTCATGTCAATCAGCCCATTGTGGTCCCGGTGTTGCCCGACGCTTCCATTGGGCCAGAGTCCTCGGATGTAGTGAGGGCTCTGAAGGTTTATGTCAAGAGGACGGCTCGTCAACGAAGGTCTGATTCGCTATTTGTCCTTTATGATGCCACAAAGATTGGTCGTCCAGCTTCTAAGCAATCAATTGCTTGTTGGCTCAGGTTGATCATTCAACAGGCCTATACTTCAGCGGTTCTGCATTTGCCGACGTCTATTCGGGCCCACTCGATGAGGTCTGAGGGCTCTTCTTGGGCGGTTGCCCGGGGTGTCTCAGCCTTACAGTTGTTCCAAGCTGCTACTTAGTCTGGTTCGAACACCTTTGTGAAATTCTATCGGTTCGACACCTTGGCCAAGGATGACCTTCAGTTTGGTCAGGCGGTTTTACAGGAGTCTCAGCACTCTCCCACTCGTTTCGGAGCTTTGGGGCTTCCCCATGTAACTAGAGTACAGAACCTCAGTATCCACTAGAACGCTAGAGAAAATAGGAATTTGATACCTACCGGTAATTCCTTTTCTCGTAGTCCGTAGTTGATACTGGACGCCCGCCTCAGTGCTTCGATTCCTGCTTACTTGCGTAAGTATTTGGTTTGTCCGCTGTTGCAGTCCCATTATGTTGTTGGGATAGCTGTGCTATCCTGCTTGGGTTGGTGTTGCTATCCTCTGTTCTGGTTAGCGCCCTCCTTTTGGTTATGGTTGTGTGTTGGCTTGTTGCCTCACCGCTGTTGTCTTTATTCCTTCTCTCGTGGTATGGCCGTCTCCTCGGGCACAGTTTCCTAGACTGAATCTGGTAGGAGGGGCATAGAGGGGAGGAACCAGCACACACATACACACCACTAAAGGTTTTAAAGTGCTCCAGTGGACCCGATCTATACCACATGGTACTAAAGTACAGAACCCCAGTATCCACTACGGACTACGTGAAAATAAGATTTTAAACCTACCGGTAAATCTTTTTCTCCTAGTCCGTAGAGGATGCTGGGGACTGCGTAAGGACCATGGGGTATAGACGGGCTCCGCAGGAGACATGGGCACCTAAAAGAACATTCTAGTATGGTGTGCACTGGCTCCTCCCTCTATGCCCCTCCTCCAGACCTCAGTTAGAGAACTGTGCCTAGAGGAGATGGACAATACGAGGAAAGGATTTTGTTAATCTAAGGGGCAAGATTCATACCAGCCCACACCAATCATACCATATAACCTGGAATACACCTAACCAGTTAACAGTATGAACAAACAACAGTATCGGTCCAAGACCGATTCTAACTGTAACATAACCCTTATGTAAGCAATAACTATATACAAGTCTTGCAGATTTTCCGCACTGGGACGGGCGCCCAGCATCCTCTACGGACTAGGAGAAAAAGATTTACCGGTAGGTTTAAAATCTTATTTTCTCTTACGTCCTAGAGGATGCTGGGGACTCCGTAAGGACCATGGGGTTTATACCAAAGCTCCCAATCGGGTGGGAGAGTGCGGATGACTCTGCAGTACCGACTGAGCAAATGCTAGGTCCTCATCAGCCAGGGTATCAAACTTGTAGAATGTAGCAAAAGTGTTTGACCCCGACCAAGTTGCTGCTCGGCAAAGCTGTAATGCCGAGACGCCCCGGGCAGCCGCCCAAGAAGAGCCCACCTTCCTAGTGGAATGGGCCTTTACTGAATGCGGTAACGGCAATCCAGCCGTAACATAAGCCTGCTAAATCGTGTTACAGATCCAGCGAGCAATAGTCTGCTTCGAAGCAGGCGCGCCAATCTTGTTGGCAGCATACAGGACAAACAATGCATCTGTTTTCCCAATTCTAGCCGTCCTGGCTACATACATTTTTAAGGCCCTGACTACATCCAGGGACATGGAATCCTCCAAGTCACTCGTAGCCACAGGCACCACTATAGTTTGGTTCATATGAAATTAAGACACCACCTTGGGTAAAAATTGAGGACGAGTCCTCAATTCCGCTCTATCCACATGAAAAATCAAGTAAGGGCTCTTGTAAGACAAGGCCGCCAATTCTGACACACGCCTCGCAGATGCCAAGGCTAACAACATGACCACCTTCCAGGTGAGAAATTTTAACTCCACCGTTTTAAGGGGTTCAAACCAGTGTGATTTAAGGAACTGCAACACCACGTTCAGGTCCCATGGTGCCACTGGGGGCACAAAAGGAGGCTGGATGTGCAGTACTCCTTTTACAAAAGTCTGGACTTCTGGAAGAAAAGCCAATTCCTTCTGAAAGAATATTGACAAAGCCGAAATCTGTACTTTAACAGAGCCTAACTTTAGGCCCATATCCACTCCTGTCTGTAGGAAGTGGAGAAAACGACCCAGGTGGAAATCTTCCGTAGGAGCATTCTTGGTTTCACACCAAGAGACATATATCCGCCAGATACGGTGATAATGTTTTGACGTCACCTCCTTCCTAGCCTTTATTAGAGTAGGTATGACCTCCTCTGGAATACCCTTCTCCGCTAGGATCCGGCGTTCAACCACCATGCCGTCAAACGTAACCGCGGTAAGTCTTGGAACAGACAGGGCCCCTGCTGTAACAGGTCCTCTCTTAGAGGAAGAGGCCAAGGATCTTCTGTGAGCATCTCCTGAAGATCTGAGTACCAGGCCCGTCGAGGCCAGTCTGGAACAATGAGTATTGTCTGTACTCTTTTTCGTCTTATGATCCTCAACACTTTGTGATGAGAGGAAGCGGAGGAAACACATAGACCGACTGGAACACCCATGGCGTTACCTGAGCGTCTACTGCTATTGCCTGAGGGTCCCGGGACCTGGCACAATACCTCCAAAGCTTCTTGTTGAGGCGTGACGCCATCATGTCTTTTTGAGGAACTCCCCAGAGACCCATTATCTCTGCAAAGACTTCTTGATGAAGTCCCCACTCTCCTGGATGGAGATCGTGTCTGCTGAGGAAGTCTGCTTCCCAGTTGTCCACTCCCGGAATGAAGATAGCTGACAGAGCGCTTACGTGATTTTCCGCCCAGCGAAGAATCCTAGTGGCTTCCGCCATCGCGACTCTGCTTCTTGTCCCGCCTTGGCAGTTCACATGAGCTACTGCTGTGACATTGTCTGATTGAATCAGAACCGGTAGGTTGCGAAGAAGATTCTCCGCTTGTCGAAGGCCGTTGTATATGGCCCTTAGCTCCAACACGTTGATGTGTAGACAGGACTCCTGGCAGGGCCGGCGCTACCCGCTCAGCAGAGTCTGCAAAGCAGGGAGGCGCAGTGCTGGAGAGGCGCTCTCCCTGCTCTGCTACTCTGCTGTGTGCGCTGTTGCTGCCGCTGCACCCGTTAGCAGTATGACAGCGCAGCGGCGCCGGCTTGGGGCTCTGCTCTTCAGTCAGTTGACACTTCTCCCGTCATTTCCTCCCTCACAGGAACGTATCCCCCCCCCCCACACACACACACATGTCCTGCGTGCACACACACACTTACACCCGGCAACTCCATCCGCACAGGCTGTCTCTCCTCTCTGTCACTGCTTTATGTTCCTGCTCCTGAGACGTGATGTGCGGTAAAGAACATACTCTCTGCATTCCGATCTCTATGCCCTCCCCCCCTACATGCTGCAGGGAAAAGGGGGGGGGGGGGGCTGTCAGTGTTCAGGGCAGCCCTACATCCTCAATAGTGAGTTTAACTATTTGCAATCCTTGATGTTTCCTACAGTAATTGCTATTGAATCATACTTACCGACATTCTGGCGAATGCTCCTGTTGCAAGTGTATCCTTCCGATTATTATTTTTTACCAGAGTGCTATAAGTATATATATATAGTTAAGCTCTAAACACACATCACATACACCTTGAAGAAGGGGCTTTGGGCCCCGAAACGTCGGTTTTGTATTGTATCTTGTGATGCTTTAATACACAAGTTTTGTTTGACTAAACCCTGGAGTGCCGCCGATTTCTTTCTACATATCAACATTGTCACGGAGGGCACCCAGGCCCATTACACATCGTATCCAGTGAGTGCCGGGCTATCCCATAGTATATGTATCTGAGGCTTCATCGCTTCTCCCGAGCCAAGGCACCGCATATAATTTATTGAACTTCTCCAGGTGGATTCTCGCTTTTAACATTGGACACTAATTCACTCAGCACTTTATTTGGGCACAGTGCACTTTACCAGGATGGAAGCACCCAGCACTTTGCATAAGAGCATCGACCAGAGTGGCCATAGGGGGGTGATTGCCAACAAAGGAGACACCTACAGCTTTACGGAAGAGGATGCTAATCGGCTACGATTCAAAGAGTGCTTACCTCCCACAGAATCAATATTGGATTCAAAGGACATTTACCAACAACTTTTAAAGCTAATGAAAAAAGAAACCGATTTCTTACTGCACGGCATATCATTGTCAGATTACCACAGAGATCACATGATTCCCAGGGGTTTCAGAGTTAAAAACATCCCCACATTGGGCCGACATAACCCGGATTTCTGTGCAAGATGGATCGGCATCTTAAACAAGTGCAGTATGGACCTCATACTCTTAGTCATAGAAGAGGTGGGCCGGGAGCTGAAACACACCAGAGACAAGATCACAGAGTTTGAGCGGGTACATTTACCCATTCTCCAACAGGATCAAACTCAGGACTGGATCCCCAAACTGCAAAACCAGTGTGACAGTTACAAGCGAGAATTGATCCGCTTTAAACACAACAAATTGGATCTAGTCAAAACCGACTATGAAGAGAACAAAGTTTACAAATGGATCATGGGGGTAGAGAGATCTGCCCCGGGCCAGAGACAGCCTAGGTTTAACCCTGGCTGGAGGAGGAGGAGAGAAGGTCAATCACTTAGAAAAACCTCCACCACTAGCGACAGTGAATTCGCGGCGGGGGACTCAGAAGATCCCTCACAGACCACCGACATCCCTTTAGAAAAAGCACAAGGGGCCATGAAATCAAGCCTCCCAAAAGATCTTCCACCCGCAGGGGTGGCCAGAACAAAAGGCACCAGAAATCTAGTTGCCAAGAAGAAACTTTAGTTTTCAATCTGTCCACCAGGACCTTCAGTGACACTGAGATGATGGTCCTGAACAAAGGACTTTCCTTCGTGCCAGTGAACCAGCACGACAACTTCAGATGGAACCTAGAATCCCACCGTTTTTCTAGGAAATTACGCCTGCAAGAATTCTATCAAGATAAACCACCGGATCCTACACCGAATATATTCTCTGAATTCCTCAGCAATAGATCTCGTTCTACTTTTGACCCCCCCCTCAACAAACGCCTCCATCAAAACCTTCACACAGCTTTTGGACACCTCAGTTGATAAATACTCTAAAGCATCCGACAAAATCCACTTCAACATGTCACGGGCAGAAAAAGCAGCCCTTAAAGACCTCAGTGGATACACAGATGTGGTATTCAGACCAGCGGACAAAGGAGGGGGGATCGTAATTCAGAACCTACCTGATTATATCAGAGAAATTGACAGACAACTGGCAGACCGAAACACTTACTCCACACTAACAATGGATCCCACTGCCCAATACAAACAGGAATTGGATGATATCTTGGACAAAGCTAAAGAGGATCAAGAGATTTCCAACAAACTTCACAAAGCTCTCTTACAGCAATTTCCGGTTGTTCCAATTCTATTTACCACACCGAAGATTCACAAAAGTCTGGATGAACCCCCCGGGCGCCCCATCATCTCTGCAAGAAATTCTCTATATCAGCCAGTATCCCAGTTTCTGGACTTCATCTTACAACCCCTTGTTAAAAAGCAACCTACTTTCATCAAGGATACAACAGAATTCCTCAACGCACTAAAGAGCCTCCATCACATCCCTCCGGATACCTTATTATGTGTAATGGATGTGTGTAATCTATACACAAGCATCCCTCATGCTGAGGGACTAGAGGCAATGAAGAGGTTCCTGATACAGGAAGATGTCCAATGTATTGGGTATGGGTTGTTCCTACAACTACTGGAACTGACGTTGCGGAGAAACTATTTCCTATTCAACGGGAAATTCTACGAACAACGGTCGGGTTGCGCCATGGGGAGCTCAGTAGCCCCGTCTTATGCTAATATTTTCATGTTCCAGGAAGAGAAGAAGTTCTTCTTCCAAGACGATAACATATCGAAGCATATTCTACTATACACCAGATTCATAGATGACATCTTCATGTTATGGACAGGCGGTGAAGAGAGGTTCACACAACTGATGAGACACATTAACTCCATCAATTCACCCATCAAGTTTACCTTTAAATCTAGCACTACAGAGGCAGATTATTTGGATGTCCATGTTACGTGTTCCAATCAAGTCGTGTCTACATCAGTTTACACAAAACCAACAGACAAGAATAATCTCTTGAGGGCCAACAGTCACCACCCGAGACCTTTAATCAATGGTCTACCTAAATCACAAATGTTGAGATTAGCTAGGATTAACAGCGACAGAACGACGTTGGCAACCCAACTCGACTCCTTAATCCATAGATTTGTCCAAAGAGGATATGACAGGTCCCTATTAAAACAACAGAAGGAGGAAATTTTATCAATGGACATCAAGCATATACCATCCGCCGAGCCTGTTGAACCAACCCATCAAGTAATTCCATGGAAAACCACATATACTACCTCCAGCCCAGTGGTCCAGAGAGCAGTGAGAGCCCTCTGGCCCATAGTGCGAACAGATGGAAATCTAAAATGCTTCAGATCCAAGAGACCCATGGCTTGCTTTCTGAGGGGAAAGAATATCAAGGACAGTATAGTCCACGCAGATATAACAGGATTCAGTGACGTCTCCCCTTCCAACTTTCTAACTAAGAAACCTGGATGCTACAGGTGCCTAGGGTGTACCACGTGTACACATATGCTGACAGGATCCTCCTTCAAATTTCCCCTGTCTGAGAAAGTGGGACAAATCAGGCAAATCTTAACTTGCACTTCCAAATACATAGTCTATCTTATAATATGCCCATGTGGCAAAGGCTACGTGGGGAAGACCATCAGGACTGCAGGAGAACGCATGGCTCTACATAGATCTGCCATTAGCCAAGCACTGTCGGGAAAGAAGATCGACCAGCCCATAGCCAGGCACTTTGCTGAGAAGAGACACCCACTGAACTCACTCAAGCATATCCTTATAGATCAAGTACCAGATACCATCCGAGGAGGAGACAGAGGGGGCAAACTCCTCATGTTAGAAGCAAGATGGATTTTCAAACTTACCATAAGCCCCATGGGCTTAAATGAGAACATCGCATGGAATTCCCTGCACTAAAGTGGCACTAAACACACTATGGATGTACCATGATGGACCTTGAATTACTTTCCACTATAATCCAATGCAGTGGGACCATACGTAAATGTTTATTCCACTTGTCACAGTTATGGGAGTCACATTTTAGATTAAAAGACACCCTATATACAAGGTGATGTTATAATAGGGTCCCTTCTAACTGACATCTGGGGAGTGGGAACACCACCCGGTCTCGCGGCCATCAGCACCTTCCCCCCTTCTCCCATTGGACCACCATGATACCTGATAATAGGGGTTTTTCTTATCTATCTATCTATATATATATATTCCGCATACACCATAACCCTATTGTATATTTCCATCTCTACGTCTACGCTCCAGGGAACTTTTCCTAAACTGTACTGTTATACAGGCATGTCATGCATGGGTGCTCCACTTTTTAAATTTTCCTTCACTTATTTGTGTCTTGACAGCCCCGGCCAGCGCGATCCTATGCGCCGGCTGCTACCATAGCAACCCGACGCATGGACGCGTGACGTCATCCGCAGCGGACCCCGGAAGTCCAGGGAGCGCGGCGGGGACAGAGTGGCCGGAGGCGTCCGTTCTCACGTTCGGTTGGCGGGTAATTCACGACTTATAAGGTAAGCTCTAAACACACATCACATACACCTTGAAGAAGGGGCTTTGGGCCCCGAAACGTCGGTTTTGTATTGTATCTTGTGATGCTTTAATACACAAGTTTTGTTTGACTAAACCCTGGAGTGCCGCCGATTTCTTTCTACATATCAACATTGTCACGGAGGGCACCCAGGCCCATTACACATCGTATCCAGTGAGTGCCGGGCTATCCCACAGTATATATATATATATATATATATATATATATATATATCATATTTCCCTGCACATATGAAATATCAAAGAGTGCAAATGAAAAACTGAGATCTCTATTGTTCTATAGTAGTATTTAATATTATATATACAGCATTTTTCTCTGTGCATGCTAATATTTAATTTAAAAACAATAAGGGTCAATAATGAACATGCGAAAATCAGACAACACAAATGTCTATTGTTTTGTGACTGCATGCTCCTATCTTCTTGCATCCACTCTATATGCACACGGTATACGTTTAGGAATCCCGGCAGTCATAATGCCAACACCGAATCCCAACAGCCGTCACAATACCGACGACGGCACCCTGAAAAGATTAGGGTTAAGGTAAGGCTGCGGAAAGGGAGGGTTAGGGGGTAGGAGAGGTAGATTAGGATGCTGAACTCACCCATTTCAGAATTGCTGCAATCGGGATGCCGGCGTCGGTATAATGATCGCCAACATCACGACCTCCAGCATTTCATACTGATTCCATGCACACGCAAGGATGATGGTGAGTCAGTTGGTCAATTTTCACATACTATGATGGATGAAGTGGGCTGAGTATCAGACAGGAATAGCAATATGCCTGGTCTTAATCACAAAGGCATTCGCACCACAGCATTGTGTGTTTGCACGCTAGTAAGTGAGCATTAATAGCAGTAGCTAACAAAAGGAAAAACATGGAGGAAATAGTATTCTTTACAGCGCAGTTCTGACCTTGGATCTGCCTGAATCTTATCTCTGTTCATTCCAAATTAAAATAACTATGACTTTAAATGTTTATTAGGAATAATATGCACCCCCTATTTTTCTTTCTTTCCGTGATTAAAGCTTTGGAAACCCCCCCCCTTTAATTATTCTGAATTTGCCCCTGGCCTCCCCTCTCCCCTGCCCCTGTATGACAGACAGGAAGCAGTGGCAGGCACTTTCAGTCTTCAGAACTGTTCCCCTCTTCGCTTCCCTCCTGTGGACATTATGTGTAAGGGGCAGTACTATGGTAGGTATCATGTGTAAGAGGTACTAGTCCTTTGGACATTATGTGTATTAAGGGTACTACTACTGTGGTCATTATGTGTAAGGGGCACTTCTGTGTGGCATTATGTGTATAAGTGGCACTACTACTGTGGGTATTATGTTTATAAGGAGTACTAGTACTGTGGGCATTATGATTATAAGGGCCACTACTACTGTGGGCATTATGTGTAAGGGCCACTACTTCTGCGGACATTTTGTGTAGACATTTTGTGTATAAGGTACTACTACTGTGGGTATTGTGTATAAGGTACATTACAGTGTGATGTAACGAGTATAAGGGTCACTACAGTGTGGTGTAACATGTATAAGGGGTATTACTGTGTGCCGTAACGTGAATAAGGGACACTACTATGTGGAGTAATATTAATCAGGGGCACTATGTCCAGAGTTTTGTGAGGAAGATTGTGCTACTGTGTGGCGTAATTTGAATTGGGGGTAGTATTATGTGTCCATGCCCCTTTCTTGTGAGACCACACCAATTTTTGCAGCACGCGCCTTCAGCGTATGCTGTCCCTTTATTAAGTATGGGAGAGAGGGCGCAAATTTATAGTTTGCAGGGAGGCGCCAAACACCCTAGCACCGGCCCTAACTCCTGGTCTGACCATAGTCCCTGAAAATTTCTTCCTTGGGTGACTGCTCCCCATCCTCGGAGGCTCGCGTCCGTGGTTACCAGGATCCAGTCCTGAATGCCGAACCTGCGACCCTCTAGAAGGGAGGAAAACTTTCTTTTGTTCCGTGTCCAGTATCATGCCTAGGAACGGTATTCGAGTTGTCGGAACCAACTGTGACTTTGGTAGATTGAGAATCCACCCATGTTGTTGAAGCACTCTCTGAGAGAGTGACACGTTCTCCAGTAATTGCTCTCTTGATCTCGCTTTTATCAGGAGATCGTCCAAGTATGGGATAATTGTGACTCCTCGCTTGCGCAGGATCACCATCATTTCCGCCATTATCTTGGTGAAAATCCTCGGGGCCGTGGACAGCCCAAACGGCAATGTCTGAAACTGATAATGACAATCCTGTACCGCGAATCTCAGGTACTCCTGATGAGAGGGATATATGGGGACATGAAGGTAAGCATCCTTTATGTCCAGTGACACCATAAAATCCCCCCTTCCAGGCAGGCGATCACCGCTCGGAGCGATTCTATCTTGAATTTTAATCTTTTCAGGTACAGATTCAGGGATTTTAGGTTTAAAATGGGCCTTACCGAACCATCCGGCTTCGGAACCACAAATAGGGTTGAATAATACCCTTTTCCCTGTTGGCTCAGGGGAACCCTGATAATCACTCGCTGTTGACACAGCATTTGAATTGCAGCTAGCACTACTTCCCGCTCTGGGGTAGAAGCTGGTAAGGCCGACTTGAAAAATCGGCGTGGGGGCACCTCTTCGAATTCCAGCTTGTAGCCCTGGGAGACTATTTCTATCACCCAAGGGTGCACGTATGACTGAACCCAGACTTGGCTGAATAGTCGAAGGCGTGCCCCCACCTGTGCGGACTCCCGCAGGGGAGCCCCAGCGTCATGCGGTAGACTTAGCGGAAGCCGGGGAGGACTTCTGCTCTTGGGAACTAACCGCAGCAGGTGTCCTCTTGCCTCTACCCTTACCTCTGGCGAGGAAAGAGGAGCCCCGACCTCTTCTGGATCTATGCGACCGAAGGACTGCATCTGATATTGTGGGGGTTTATTTTGCTGTTGGGGAACAAAAGGTAAAACGGTCGACTTACCCGCGGTAGCTGTAGAGATCAGGTCCGCGAGGCCGTCCCCAAACAATACATCACCTTTGTAAGGTAAAACCTCCATATTCCTTTTTGAGTCTGCATCTCCCGTCCATTGGCGGATCCATAAGGCTCTTCTTGCCGAAATAGCCATAGCATTGGCTCTTGAACCCAGTAAACCAATGTCTCTTTGAGCGTCCCTCATATATGACTGCGTCCTTAATATGAGCTAATGTTAACAAAATTGTACCCCTATCTAGGGTATCAAGGTCAGCTGACCGTGTATCCGTCCAAGCTGCTACTGCACTACATACCCATGCCGACGCAATTGCCGGTCTAAGCAAAGTACCAGTATGAGTGTAGACAGACTTTAGTGTAGTCTCTTGCCTGCGGTCCGCAGGATCCTTGAGGGCCGCTGTGTCAGGGGACGGTAGCGCCACCTTCTTGGAAAGGCGTGTTAAGGCTTTGTCCACTGTGGGCGAGGATTCCCAACGTACCCTGTCCTGTGTAGGGAAAGCGTACGCCATAAGAACCCTTTTGGGAATCTGCAGTTTCTTATCTGGAGTTTCCCATGCTTTTTCACATAACTCATTAATTTCATGGGAAGGAGGAAAGTTTATAACTTGTTTCTTTCCCTTAAACATGTGTATCCTCGTGTCAGGCACCGAGGGCTCATCAGTGATATGTAACACATCTTTTATTGCAATAATCATGCACTGAATACTTTTTGTCACCCTGGGGTGCAATTTTGCTTCATCATTGTTGACACTGGAATCAGAGTCCGTGTCGGTATCTGTGTCCCTTATTTGTGAGAAGGGACGTTTCTGAGACCCCGACGGGTCCTGTGAGACGGTATAATCCGTAGATTGATTACCTGCCGACGCACTGGACTCTGCTTTGTCCAGTCTTTTATGCAGTGAAGCTACACTAGCATTTAACATATGCCACATATCCATCCAATCCTGAGTCGGCACCGCTGACTGAGACACACCACTCATCTGTTCCACCTCCTCTTTGGATAAGCCTTCCGTTTCAGACATACCGACACCCCACACACACTGGGATATAACTATTAAGGGGACAATTCCCTAAAGAAGGCCCTTTGGAGAGACAGAGAGAGAGTATGCCAGCACACACCAGCGCCAACTGACCCAGGGAAAAAAACAAAACCCAGATAGCACTTTTATATATATATATATATATATATATATATAAAAATGTATATAGATTTCCCCACTCACTGCGCCTTAATTATGTGCCCCCCTCTCTTTTTTCAGCCCTCTGATGCTCAGCAGGGGAGAGTCCGGGGAGCCAGCGTTCTCTGCAGCCTCTGTGGAGAAAATGGCGCTGGTTAGTGCCGAGGTATCAAACTCCGCCCCCTCACGCGGCGGGCTTCGGTCCCGCTCGTGAATTTGAAGAAAAAAAAATGGCGGGGATCCGTAGTTTACTGCCTCCGCAGCCTACCTACATACGTTTATTGCTGCCCAGGGCGCCCCCCCTGCACCCATCAGTGCCGTGTGTGTGTAAGTGTGGGAGCAATGGGAAGCTGCGCGCTTACCTCATGAAGATCTGAAGTCTTCTGCCGCCTGATGTCTTCTTATGTCTGACATACTCACCCGGCTTCTTTTTTCCGGCATCTGTGAGGAGGACGGCGGCGCGGCTCCGGGACGAACCCCAGGGTGAGACCTGTGTTCCGACTCCCTCTGGAGCTAATGGTGTCCAGTAGCCTAAGAAGCAGAGCCCTTAACTCTTAAGAAGTGGGTCTGCTTCTCTCCCCTCAGTCCCACGATGCAGGGAGGCTGTTGCCAGCAGAGCTCCCTGAAAATAAAAAACCTAACAAAATTCTTTTTACAGAAAACTCAGGAGAGCTCCCTGTAATGCACCCTATCCCCTCTGGGCACAGGATCTAACTGAGGTCTGGAGGAGGGGCATAGAGGGAGGAGCCAGTGCACACCCATACTAGAAAGTTCTTTTAGGTGCCCATGTCTCCTGCGGAGCCCGTCTATACCCCATGGTCCTTACGGAGTCCCCAGCATCCTCTAGGACGTAAGAGAAAATAAGAATTTACTTACCGATAATTCTATTTCTCGGAGTCCGTAGTGGATGCTGGGGTTCCTGAAAGGACCATGGGGAATAGCGGCTCCGCAGGAGACAGGGCACAAAAAAGTAAAGCTTTACTAGGTCAGGTGGTGTGCACTGGCTCCTCCCCCCATGACCCTCCTCCAGACTCCAGTTAGGTACTGTGCCCGGACGAGCATACACAATAAGGGAGGCATTTTGAATCCCGGGTAAGACTCATACCAGCCACACCAATCACACCGTACAACTTGTGATCTAAACCCAGTTAACAGTATGACAACAGAAAGGGCCTCTTAAAGATGGCTCCTTAACAATAACCCGAATTAGTTAACAATAACTATGTACAAGTATTGCAGATAATCCGCACTTGGGATGGGCGCCCAGCATCCACTACGGACTCCGAGAAATAGAATTATCGGTAAGTAAATTCTTATTTTCTCTATCGTCCTAAGTGGATGCTGGGGTTCCTGAAAGGACCATGGGGATTATACCAAAGCTCCCAAACGGGCGGGAGAGTGCGGATGACTCTGCAGCACCGAATGAGAGAACTCCAGGTCCTCCTTTGCCAGGGTATCAAATTTGTAAAATTTTACAAACGTGTTCTCCCCCGACCACGTAGCTGCTCGGCAGAGTTGTAATGCCGAGACCCCTCGGGCAGCCGCCCAAGATGAGCCCACCTTCCTTGTGGAGTGGGCTTTTACAGTTTTAGGCTGTGGCAGGCCTGCCACAGAATGTGCAAGTTGAATTGTGTTACAAATCCAACGAGCAATCGACTGCTTAGAAGCAGGTGCGCCCAACTTGTTGGGTGCATACAATATAAACAGCGAGTCAGATTTTCTGACTCCAGCCGTCCTTGCAATGTATATTTTTAAGGCTCTGACAACGTCCAACAACTTGGAGTCCTCCAAGTCGCTAGTGGCCGCAGGCACCACAATAGGTTGGTTCAGATGAAATGCTGATACCACTTTAGGGAGAAAATGCGGACGAGTCCGCAGTTCTGCCCTATCCGAATGGAAGATTAGATAAGGACTTTTATAAGATAAAGCCGCCAATTCAGATACTCTCCTGGCAGAGGCCAGGGCTAGTAACATAGTCACTTTCAATGTGAGATATTTCAAATCCACCTTTTTCAATGGTTCAAACCAATGGGATTTGAGGAAATCTAAAACTACATTTAGATCCCACGGTGCCACCGGAGGCACCACAGGAGGCTGTATATGCAGTACTCCCTTGACAAAAGTCTGGACCTCAGGGACAGAGGCCAATTCTTTTTGGAAGAATATTGACAGGGCCGAAATTTGAACCTTAATGGATCCCAATTTGAGACCCATAGATAATCCTGATTGCAGGAAATGTAGGAAACGACCCAGTTGGAATTCCTCCGTCGGAACCCTCCGATCCTCGCACCACGCTACATATTTTCGCCAAATGCGGTGATAATGTTTCACGGTGACTTCCTTCCGTGCCTTAATCAAGGTAGGAATGACTTCTTCTGGAATGCCTTTCCCTTTTAGGATCTGGCGTTCAACCGCCATGCCGTCAAACGCAGCCGCGGTAAGTCTTGAAAAAGACAGGGACCCTGCTGTAGCAGGTCCCTTCTCAGAGGTAGAGGCCACGGTTCGTCCGTGAGCATCTCTTGAAGTTCCGGATACCAAGTCCTTCTCGGCCAATCCGGAACCACTAGTATTGTTCTTACTCTTCTTTGCCGTATGATCTTCAATACCTTTGGTATGAGCGGCAGAGGAGGAAACACATACACTGACTGGTACACCCAAGGAGTTACCAGTGCGTCCACAGCTATTGCCTGTGGATCTCTTGACCTGGCGCAATATTTGTCCAGTTTCTTGTTGAGGCGAGACGCCATCATGTCTACAATTGGTCTTTCCCAACGGTCTATTAACATGTTGAAGACTTCTGGATGTAGACCCCACTCTCCCGGATGAAGATCGTGTCTGCTGAGGAAGTCTGCTTCCCAGTTGTCCACGCCCGGGATGAACACTGCTGACAGTGCTATCACGTGATTCTCCGCCCAGCGAAGAATCTTGGCAGCTTCTGCCATTGCACTCCTGCTTCTTGTGCCGCCCTGCCTGTTTACATGGGCGACCGCCGTGATGTTGTCCGACTGAATCAACACCGGCTTTCCTTGCAGGAGAAGTTCCGCCTGGCTTAGAGCATTGTAGATTGCTCTTAGTTCCAGAATGTTTATGTGAAGAGACTTTTCCAGACTCGTCCATACTCCCTGGAAGTTTCTTCCTTGTGTGACTGCTCCCCAGCCTCTCAGGCTGGCGTCCGTGGTCACCAGGATCCAATCCTGAATGCCGAATCTGCGGCCTTCTAATAGGTGAGCCTTCTGCAACCACCACAGAAGTGACACCCTTGTCTTTGGTGACAGGGTTATTCGCAGGTGCATCTGCAGATGCGACCCTGACCATTTGTCCAACAGATCCCTTTGGAATATTCTTGCATGGAATCTGCCGAATGGAATTGCTTCGTAAGAAGCCACCATTTTTCCCAGGACTCTTGTGCATTGATGTACTGACACTTTTCCTGGTTTTAGGAGGTTCCTGACCAGATCGGATAACTCCTTGGCTTTTTCCTCTGGAAGGAAAACCTTTTTTCTGAACCGTGTCCAGAATCATTCCTAGGAACAGCAGACGAGTTGTCGGGATTAAATGGGATTTTGGAATATTCAGAATCCACCCGTGTTGTCTTAGCACCTCTTGAGATAGTGCTAAAGCTGTCTCCAGCTGTTCTCTGGACCTTGCCCTTATTAGGAGATCGTCCAAGTATGGGATAACTAATACGCCTTTTCTTCGAAGAAGAATCATCATCTCGGCCATTACCTTGGTAAAGACCCGAGGCGCCGTGGACAATCCGAACGGCAGCGTCTGAAACTGATAGTGACAGTTTTGAACAATGAACCTGAGGTACCCCTTGACTCCATCTTGAACTTGAACTTTTTTATGTAGAGGTTCAAGGACTTCAGATTTAGAATAGGCCTTACCGAGCCATCCGGCTTCGGTACCACAAATAGAGTGGAATAATACCCCTTTCCTTGTTGTAATAGGGGTACTTTGACTATCACCTGCTGAGCGTACAGCTTGTGAATGGCTTCCAACACCCTCTCCCTTTCGGAAGAGACGGTTGGTAAGGCAGACTTCAGGAAACGATGAGGAGGATCCGTCTCTAATTCCAACCTGTACCCCTGAGATATTATCTGCAGGATCCAGGGGTCTACCTGCGAGTGAGCCCACTGCGCGCTGTAATTTTTGAGACGGCCCCCCACTGTCCCCGAGTCCGCTTGAGAGGCCCCAGCGTCATGCTGAGGTTTTTGCAGGAGCCGGGGAGGGCTTCTGTTCCTGGGAAGGAGCTGCCTGTTGGTGTCTCTTCCCTCTTCCTCTGCCTCGTGGCAGGTACGACAAGCCCTTTGCTCTCTTATTTTTGTAGGAGCGAAAAGGCTGCGGTTGAAAGGTCGGTGCCTTTCTCTGTTGGGGAGTGACTTGAGGTAAAAAAGTGGATTTCCCGGCAGTAGCCGTGGCCACCAAGTCTGATAGACCAACTCCAAATAACTCCTCCCCTTTATACGGCAAAACCTCCATGTGACGTTTTGAATCCGCATCGCCTGTCCACTGTCGTGTCCATAAGGCTCTTCTGGCTGAAATGGACATAGCACTCACCCGAGATGCCAGTGTGCAAATATCCCTCTGTGCATCACGCATATAGATAAATGCATCCTTTATTTGTTCTAACGACAGTAAAACATTGTCCCTATCTAGGGTATCAATATTTTCAATCAGGGATTCTGACCAAACTACTCCAGCACTGCACATCCAGGCAGTTGCTATAGCTGGTCGTAGTATAACACCTGCATGTGTGTATATATTCTTTTGAATAACTTCCATCTTTCTATCTGATGGATCCTTAAGTGCGGCCGTCTCAGGAGAGGGTAACGCCACTTGTTTGGATAAGCGTGTGAGCGCCTTGTCCACCTTAGGGGGTGTTTCCCAGCGCGCCCTAACCTCTGGCGGGAAAGGGTATAATGCCAATAACTTTTTTGAAATTATCAACTTTTTATCAGGAGCAACCCACGCTTCATCACACACGTCATTTAATTCTTCTGATTCAGGAAAAACTGTTTGTAGTTTTTTCACACCATACATAATACCCTGTTTTACGGTATCTGTAGTATCAGCTAAATGTAACGTCTCCTTCATTGCCAAAATCATATAACGTGTGGCCCTACTGGAAAATACGTTTGAATTTCTACCGTCGTCACTGGAATCAGTGCCCGTGTCTGGGTCTGTGTCGACCGACTGAGGCAAAGGGCGTTTTACAGCCCCTGACGGTGTTTGAGGCGCCTGGACAGGCATTAATTGATTGTCCGGCCGCCTCATGTCCTCAACTGACTGTTTAAGGGAAGATAAACCATCACGTAATTCCACAAATAAAGGCATCCATTCTGGTGTCGACCCCCTGGGGGGTGACATCTGCATATTTGGCAATTGCTCCGCCTCCACACCAATATCGTCCTCATACATGTCGACACCACGTACCGACACACACCGCAAACTCACAGGGAATGCTCTAATGAAGACAGGACCCACTAGCCCTTTTGGGGAGACAGAGGGAGAGTCTGCCAGCACACACCACAAAGCGCTATATATACAAGGGATATCCTTATATTAAGTGCTCCCTTATAGCTGCTTTAATATATATATATATATCCATTAATGTGCCCCCCCTCTCTGTTTTACCCTGTTTCTGTAGTGCAGTGCAGGGGAGAGACCTGGGAGCCGTTCTGACCAGCGGAGCTGTGACAGAAAATGGCGCCGTGTGCTGAGGAGATAGGCCCCGCCCCTTTTTCGGCGGGTTCTTCTCCCGCTATTTTTCCAGTCAGGCAGGGGTTAAATATCTCCATATAGCCCCTATGGGCTATATGTGAGGTATTTTTAGCCTTGTATAAGGTTTATATTTGCCTCTCAGAGCGCCCCCCCCCAGCGCTCTGCACCCTCAGTGACTGCCCAGTGAAGTGTGCTGAGAGGAAAATGGCGCACAGCTGCAGTGCTGTGCGCTACCTTATGAAGACTGAGGAGTCTTCAGCCGCCGGTTTCCGGACCTCTTCACGCTTCAGCATCTGCAAGGGGGTCGGCGGCGCGGCTCCGGGACCGGACTCCACGGCTGGGCCTGTGTTCGATCCCTCTGGAGCTAATGGTGTCCAGTAGCCAAGCAGCAAATCCACTCTGCATGCAGGTGAGTTTACTACTTTCCCCCTAAGTCCCACGTTGCAGTGATCCTGTTGCCAGCAGGACTCACTGTAAAGAAAAAAACCTAAACTAAACTTTCTCTAAGCAGCTCTTTAGGAGAGCCACCTAGATTGCACCCTTCTCGTTCGGGCACAAAATCTAACTGGAGTCTGGAGGAGGGTCATGGGGGGAGGAGCCAGTGCACACCACCTGACCTAGTAAAGCTTTACTTTTTTGTGCCCTGTCTCCTGCGGAGCCGCTATTCCCCATGGTCCTTTCAGGAACCCCAGCATCCACTTAGGACGATAGAGAAAATAAATTACCGGTAGTTATCAAATTCCTATTATTGAATTCATCAAAAACTGAAAACTTTGGGGCAAAAACCTCTTTATTTTTTTTTCACCCCCGTCTCCATCCAAGCACATGTGTGGAAGACAAGTCTCTATGGTGTCAATTCAACTGTGGGCGATGTCTGCAATCTATGGGTCTATGAAAGAGAGGATTAAGAGGCGAACTGAGGGCAATTTGGGCAATTTGGTGTCCTGTTGCTGACGTCCCAACATAATTGTGATGGTACATCACAGAAGAAGAAAAAAAAAAGTTTCAAAAACACTGGCTTCGTGATTACTAGTTTCTAACAATCTGCAGAACATCACATGGCTGTGTGTACTGTCCAGGATAGCATCATGGTTGCTACAGTGGCCATGATGGGACACTTAGTTCTATCACTAAAAATGTGTCACAAAAATGCACTAGTGGCCAGAACCAATAAGAAAGGAGCCTGTCCATTCGCCAAAAACTGGTGACATCACTGGGACGCGCTCACGAGTAAGGACTCAGGCCACATTTTGGCTGCTTCCACAACACGTGCACCTGAGTGAACTTTAAATAGACGCAATAGACAAATGTCCCTTACTGTGTGAACCCAGGTATAAAAGGAACATCATACAACAGTTACAACAATAAACAAATGAAGCATTTGTAGTCTGCAGAGTAATACCTTCCGCCAGCTTCACACAGAATCCTGCTATTTTGGACTTCTCGAAGGTCCGGTACAGATGTGGGAGAATGCCCATACGATCAGACACCTGTAATGAGCAATATCATTCATCAGTCACAGAGAATGGCCAGTCAATAGCTTACCAGGCACAACCTAGAAATCTTCACTGGTCATCAGTAAAGTGAAAGGACCAACTAGACGGTAATACAGACTTGTAGGGTGTAGGCTGATCCTTGTACAGGGAGACGCAGGACAAGAAAGCAGTTGAACTGTATGTGGATGACACTCCGCAGGTGAGATCATGGCTAGCGTCCACAGCCCATGAGAGATTTATGCATGTAGTACACGTGGCCACCACTAAAGACCATCTGGACTAGTAAAGATGCAATTTTACCTGGAAATAGTTGAACATGGCCTTCTGCACATAGCCGATGTCGTGGGGTGACTCCACGAGATGGTCAATGGTGTCAAAAACGATCTTCATGGCCCGATGTGCAATCCAGTACGCTGCAAACGAGAAATGCACGTAAATCTACTACAAAAGATACTGTCATACATAATTATATAATCCAGTTTAAACTGCAGGCTTAAAATCACCATGGACTGGTCTTCATAATATCACAGAATATATATATATATAAAATCCACATACCAGTGCGGCAATCAGAAAACGGAAACGAACACCAATGTGGTAACCACATTGGTGTTCGTTTCCGTTTTCTGATTGCCGCACTGGTATGTGGATTATGTGAAGTTTTCTGTGAAGGCACCGGCGTGATTAATATACAAGTTTTCTCGAGTGCCGGACTGATGCTCTAATATATATATATATATATATATATATATATATATATATATATATATATACACATACACACATACATACATACATACATACACACATACATACATACACACACAAAGCCCAATGGGTCACTTTCCTGGTGACATCAGTCTATGCTGGTTATCTTCACGATGAAGCTCAAGTAGGTATATATACAGGGACTTACTGACTGACACACTATGCAATGTATAATACTAGCACACTGAGTAAGGAGGATGGGTAAAGAAAGTCAGCGATTAATGAATGAAACATTCTGGAGTATTTGCTCCAAACCTACAGTATCTGGGAGCCAGATCTCAGCCTGTCCATTTGTAGAAAGGTAAAACCCAGATATGTGTAATTTGTGGCTAGTAGATGTAAGCGGAGTAACTGCACATTTGGAGCGGGGATAACATGTCTCCCAAACGGCTAGAGTACCCATACTGTAAATTCTGATGATAAAACGTAAATGCAATCAGGAGATCCCCTGATTTTGATGGTGATATGTGGCTTCAAACAATATAACTCTTCCAATAAGCTGTACACAGAAGGCTGCTGCAGGTAGCCACGGTCCCGTGGTGAGAAAGCTGGAGAGACGGCTGCTGAGCTCAGGTGTACCGGCTTCCCCCTTGCAGGCAGAGTCCTGAGACGGGTGCTGTCAGGTGACTCTGGAGTACACCTGCAAGGAAGGTATTCAGCCCCTACAACTGTCCCACCCCCAGACTTTTTATACAATAATCTGAAAACACTGAAAATTCACAGACAATAGAATCAAAGCACTATGAGAATAGGTCTTTCTCCAGAGAGCCGAGGGTACTCACCCGATCCCTCATCTCCTATCAGATGACCCCAGCCCCCGCAGCCGGCCACTGAGCCATCTGGGTTCATCAATTTGCAGTTGGATCCAGTCCCTGAGATCAGCACCACTCCCCCTAGAGGTAAGGAACACACAATGATGGTGAGTCCCAGCCATGAGAACAGAACAGGTATTGCATATGGCAGGATGTGGGGGGAAGGGTTACCCAGCTTTGTAGCGGTAGCCATAGCTCCCATGGCATCATTGCAGATATAGTAGTTTTCACTGAGTTGGGGAAACCGCTGGCTTATCTCTGCAATCAGTTTATCAAGAGCCTCCTTCTCGTCACCGCCGCTCAGGGACATACCCTGCAATGGGGAAGCAGAGGAAGAATCATCGCTGTACTGACCTCACAGCTACCGGGGTGCACCAGAGCACAGAACCTGAATCCAACATGCCTTACCCGTCTCCAACCGCCTGACACACATACACTACAATGCGCTCTGTGGCACTGGTATATCATACAAGCTCCAGACATTCCCAAATAAAACGAGCCATGCTTTCTTAGTTTAAAACTTGTACAAAAGGTGCTAACACTGTGGGTGAGACAGTATTTCATGGACTCTATAAAGGTCTACAGATGGCTTCTTTACTGGTTAGGAGCAGGGTGGCATGCAGTGTTTAGAAGATTAGATTCATTTTATAGTCAGTACGGTATAAGGCAGAAAGTGCAGGGGGTTCCCCAGTACAGTGACCAGTCCAATAGCTATGATGACCAATCCTATAAGTGCTCGGTTAGGCACGTGTAAGTGGCCAAACCGGATGAGATCCAACCCTTTGGGAATCTCTCAGCTTGGTTCAGGCTTGTGTGTCCGGTCACGCACTTACAGGCCAGAATGATGATAAATCCAATACAATGGAATTTGAATATTTTTGCCCACGAGTCCTGCCTTGGGTCAGATATTATTATTACCAGTTATTTATATAGCGCACACATATTCCACAGCCCTTTACAGAGAATATTTACCATCCCCAATCGCAGCATATGTAACATAACATACAGACAGGAAAAGCAAGCAGGATACACCTTTCCTGGCACTGACATAATAAGCTGATTATTGGGCAAGGGTGACCTTTCTCTACCGCGCTCTTACCAGGCACCTGATGGGAATCCGAGGGTCCAGCCCTGCTTTCTCCTTAGCTTCCGTCACCATGGTATTAATCGCTTCGAGACACTTGTCTGTGCCGACCAACTGCAGGTAAAGGGATAAAACATGGCGGTCACCTGCTGGGTGGACCCTATGGATCCTGAAGTAAAAAATTACAGCAGACGCCGGGTGAGCAGCAGCGAGCGCTCTGGCTATAAAGAACATATAGATACCACACAAGAAGTCTCAATATGGGTACCCAGAACATTAGTGGCTTCCAGCCCCACGTAGTCCTTGTTGTTACAAAGAGTATAGCCATACATGGCAGACATGTCTAGCCTTGTACATATGTAGAGAGCCTCCTCTCCCGGTACTCTAATGAGACATGATAGTCTATCCCCACGGATGAAGAACTCCCACCACTAACCACCTCCTGTTACCGCCGTGGTGGGAATACATCAGGTGATCATGTTGTTTGGATGAGGTATTGCAGCAGCCATCGCCCAGACACAACAATCCTCAAACAACATGGCTGACCATACGATCCTACTCCATACTATTAGTCCCAGGACAGAACACTTCCCATTTCTCACCCAGTGATTGGTGCAGGGCCCTTCTGTCTCGCACAGGATCCGCCCATCGTCTGCAATTAGGATGGCTTTGGAGTGCGTTCCTCCTCTGTAGACAGTACAGGGTAAATGATTATATTATAATGGTACTGAAAGAATGGAAACATGAATGACAGGTTAGGTGATACAGATGGGTCCACGTTTATCTTGACCTTTAAAAGGATTAACTGAGACTGGGCAGTCGGACTTAATCCCCTGCTGTATTGCAACATGTATTTATGTTAATAAACCATGTTGTGCCTAGTCGCAGCAAACAAGCCAAGATAACCGTGGACCCATCTGTACATATACAGATACTGCCTTTATAGAAAATATCTTACTTGGGTATGTTAAGAATGAGGAAAGCAGTATCATCTTACTTCAGTGACTCTGAAAACTGGGAATATAGGGGGTAATTCCAAGTTGATCGCAGCAGGAATTTTGTTAGCAGTTGGGCAAAACCATGTGCACTGCAGGGGAGGCAGATATAACATGTGTAGAGAGAGTTAGATTTGTGTGGGTTATTTTGTTTCTGTGCAGGGTAAATACTGGCTGCTTTATTTTTACACTGCAATTTAGATTGCAGATTTAACACACCACACCCAAATGTAACTCTCTCTGCACATGTTATATCTGCCTCCCCTGCAGTGCACATGGTTTTGCCCAACTGCTAACAAAATTCCTGCTGCGATCAACTTGGAATTACCCCCATAATCAGTTGCTGACTGCTCATTGCCATATCTCTGAGGAAGTGTAACAATCCTAGTGACTGATCCAGAGTTTGCCAAATGCTGCCATTACAGGCCAGGTTTTAAAGATATCCATGCTTGAGTCTAGATGGTTAAAATAAGATTTTAAACCTACCGGTAAATCTTTTTCTCCTAGTCCGTAGAGGATGCTGGGGACTCCGTAAGGACCATGGGGTATAGATGGGCGCCGCAGGAGACATGGGCACTCTAAAGACTTCAGAATGGGTGTGCACTGGCTCCTCCCTCTATGCCCTCCTCCAGACCTCAGTTAGAGAAACTGTGCCCAGAGGAGACGGACAGTACAAGGAAAGGATTTTTGTTAATCTAAGGGCAAGATTCATACCAGCCCACACCATCCACACCGTATAACCTGGAATATACGCAACCAGTTAACAGCATGAACAAAACAGCATCAGCCAAAGACTGATCTTAACTGTAACATAACCCTTATGTAAGCAACAACTATATACAAGTCTTGCAGAAATATGTCCGCACTGGGACGGGCGCCCAGCATCCTCTACGGACTAGGAGAAAAAGATTTACCGGTAGGTTTAAAATCTTATTTTCTCTTACGTCCTAGAGGATGCTGGGGACTCCGTAAGGACCATGGGGATTATACCAAAGCTCCAAACCGGGCGAGAGAGTGCGGATGACTCTGCAGCACCGATTGAGCAAACATGAGGTCCTCATCAGCCAGGGTATCAAACTTGTAGAATTATGCAAAGGTGTTTGAACCCGACCAAGTAGCTGCTCGGCAAAGCTGAAAAGCCGAGACGCCTCGGGCAGCCGCCCAAGAAGAGCCCACCTTCCTAGTGGAATGGGCCTTTACCGAATTTGGTAACGGCAATCCAGCCATAGAATGAGCCTGCTGAATCGTGTTACAGATCCAGCGAGCAATAGTCTGTTTAGAAGCAGGAGCGCCAACCTTGTTGGCTGCATACAGGACAAACAGTGCCTCTGTTTTCCTAACCCGAGCCGTCCTGGCTACGTAAATTTTTAAGGCCCTGACTACATCAAGGGACTTGGAATCCTCCAAGTCTCCCATAGCCACCGGCACCACCCTAGGTTGGTTCATATGAAACGATGAAACCACCTTAGGCAAAAACTGAGGACGAGTGCTCAACTCTGCTCTATCCACATGGAAAATCAGATATGGGCTTTTATGAGACTAAGCCGCCAATTCGGACACCCGCCTTGCAGATGCCAAGGCCAACAACATGACCACCTTCCAAGTGAGAAATTTTAATTCAACTGTTTGAAGAGGCTCAAACCAGTGATATTTTAGGAACTGTAACACCACGTTAAGGTCCCATGGTGCCACAAAAGGAGGCTGGATGTGCAGCACTCCCTTTACAAAAGTCTGGACTTCTGGGAGAGAAGCCAATTCCTTCTGAAAGAATATAGATAGGCTCCATTAAGGTACAGATTTCGACCCTAACTTCAGGCCCATATCCACTCCTGTCTGTAGAAAGTGGAGAAAACGGCCCAAGTGGAAATCTTCCGTAGGAGCATTCTTGGCTTCACACCAAGATACATATTTCCTCCAGATACGGTGATAATGTTTCGCCGTCACCTCCTTCCTAGCCTTTATCAGAGTAGGGATGACTTCCTCCAGGATACCTATCCTAGCTAGGATCCGGTGTTCAACCGCCCTGCCGTCAAACGTAACCGCGGTAAGTCTTGGAACACGCAGGGCCCTTGCTGCAACAGGCCCTCCCTGAGAGGAAGAGGCCAAGGATCTTCTGTGAGCATCTCCTGAAGATCTGAATACCAGGCCCTTCGAGGCCAATCTGGAACAATGAGTATTGTCTGCACTCTTTTTCGTCTTATGATTCTCAATATTTTTGAGATGAGAGGAAGAGGAGGAAACACATAGACCGTCTGAAAACACCCATGGTGTCACCGGGGCGTCTACCGCTACTGCCTGAGTGTCCCTTGACCTGGCACAATACCTCCGAAGCTTCTTGTTGAGGCGTGACGCCATCATGTCTATTTGAGGAAGTCCCCAAAGTCGTCCACTCCCGGAATGAAGACTGCTGACAGAGCGCTTACGTGATTTTCCGCCCAGCGAAGAATCCTGGTGGCTTCCACCATTGCCACTCTGCTCCTTATCCCGCCTTGGCGGTTTACATGAGCCACGGCTGTGACGTTGTCTGATTGAATCAGAACCGGTAGGTCGCGAAGAAGATTCCCCGCTTGTTGTAGGCCGTTGTATATGGCCCTTAATTCTAGAATGTTGATGTGTAGCCAAGCCTCCTGGCTTGACCATAGTCCCTGAAAAATTCTTCCTTGTGTGACTGCTCCCCATCCTCGGAGGCTCACGTCCGTGGTCACCAGAACCCAGTCTTGAATGCCGAACCTGCGACCCTCTAGAAGGTGAGCAATCTGCAGCCACCACAGGAGAGACACCCTGGCCCTGGAGGACAGGCTTATTTTCTGATGAATTTGAAGATGGGACCCGGACCACCTGTCCAGAAGGCCCCACTGAAATGTCCTCACATGAAACCTGCCGAAGGGGATGGCCTCGTAGGTCGCCACCATTTTTCCCAGTACTCGAGTGCATTGATGGACTGACACTCTTTTAGGCTTTAACAGGTCTTTGATCATGTTCTGGAGTTCCTGGGCTATTTACTACCGGGAGAAAAACCCCTCTGTTTTTCCGTATCCAGAATCATGCCCAAAAAAATACAACGAGTTGTCGGAACCCACTGCGACTTTGGCAGATTTAGAATCCAGCTGTGCTGTTGTAGTACTCTCAGGGAGAGAGACATAAACGTTATGGTAAGAACTTACCGTTGATAACGTGATTTCTCTTATGTCCACAGGTATCCACAGGATAACATTGGGATATTGTCGAGCGACAGCGAAAATGGCACCAACACGGTCACGAGCTTTCTGGCCTCCCAGGATGCATTGGGGCCTCCACTATATAGTCCCGCCCACTGACTCAGTCAGATCAGTTCTTTCCACAGCGATTATAGGCAGGAACATTAGGTAGAGACCTGTACAGGCGATAAGAACACACATGCACACCCTTCCATACAAGAAGGAAGAGGTTTTTAGTGTTTGTCTAGATCCTCAAATCAGATGCGTCCGGGTGGGATCCCTGTGGATACCTGTGGACATAAGAGAAATCACGTTATCAACGGTAAGTTCTTACCATAACGTTTATTTCTCTGGCTGGGTCCACAGGATTATCCACAGGATAACATTGGGATTCCCAAAGCCATTTTAGTGGTGGGGACGCTCCTGATTGCACAGGAGGACCTTTCGCCCGAAGTCTGCGTCATGAGAGGCAAAAGTATCCAAGGCATAATGTCTGATGAATGTGTTTATGGAAGACCATGTGGCTGCCTTACATATCTGTTCTGCTGATGCACCCTGTTGTGCTGCCCAAGAAGGACCTACCTTACGTGTAGAGTGTGCAGAGACATTAGCCGGAATAGGGAGATCTGCATGAGAATAAGCTTCAGATATTACCACTCGGAGCCATCTCGCCAGCGTTTACTAGCAGGCCAACCTCTCCTATGGAATCCGTAGAGGATGAAGAGGGAATCTGTTTTCCTGATGGCACTAGTACGATCTATATAGATTTTTAAAGACCGGACCACGTCCAGTGACGCTTCTCCCGCAGATAGTCCCGATACCTGAAAAGCTGGGACTACAATCTCTTCATTCAGGTGAAACTTTGACACCACCTTTGGAAGATAACTAGATCTCGTTCTGAGAACTGCTCTGTCTGGAAAAAAACTTAGGAAAGGAGACTTACATGATAATGCTCCTAAATCTGACACTCTTCTGGCTGACGCCATTGCCAGTAAAAAAAGAACTTTAATCGTTAACCACTTAAGATCCGCTCTCTCAAGTGGTTCAAACAAAGGACCCTGGAGAAATTTAAGAACTAAATTCAAATCCCAGGGAGCTGCAGGAGGAACAAATGGAGGTTGAATATGTACTACTCCTTGGAAAAACGTACGTACATCCTGTAGGTCAGCAATCTTCTGCTGAAACCATACAGTCAACGCTGAGACTTGCACCCTCAAGGAAGAAACCTTCAACCCCTTATCCAATCCTGCCTGCAGAAAATCCAAAATTCTAGCTACTTTAAAGGCTCTTGGATTGTAATTTTTTCCAGAACACCAATGAATATAGGCTTGCCATATTCTATGATATACACGGGCCGAAGAAGGCTTTCTTGCTCTAAGCATGGTTTGGATTACTTGCTTTGAAAATCCTTTAGCCTCTAAGATAGAGGTTTCAACAGCCACGCCGTCAAAGACAGGCGATCCAGATGACTGTGACAACAAGGACCCTGCATTAACAGATCTGGACGTTGAGGGAGCAGTATCGGTGCTTCCACGGACATTCTCCACAGATCTGTGTACCAATGCCTTCTTGGCCAAGCTGGAGCTATTAGAATGATTGCTCCTTTTGCCTGTTTTATCTTTCTCACTACTCTGGGTAACAGAGATATTGGAGGGAACAGATATGCCAGCTGAAACCTCCATTCTACTGACAGTGCGTCTACCAGGACTGCTCCTGGGTCCCTTGTTCTTGATCCGTACCTCGGAACTTTGTTGTTTAGACGAGACGCCATAAGGTCTATCTCCGGTATACCCCATCTGTTCACCAGTGTCTGAAACACTTCTGGGTGTAGTGCCCATTCGGTTTCCTGAATGGTGTGCCGACTGAGAAAATCCGCTTCCCAATTTAGTACACCCGGGACAAATACTGCTGACAATGCCTGGAGATGGAGTTCTGCCCACTTTAGAATGGGAGTTACTTCCTCCATCAGACTCTTGCTGTGAGTCCCTCCTTGATGATTTAGGTATGCTACTGCCGTCGCATTGTCTGAGCGGATCTGGACTGGTCTTCCTTGTAGATTGTCCTTTGCCTGAACTAGGGCCAAGTAAATGGCTCTTATTTCTAACAGATATATCGGCAGGCGACTTTCCCTTGCGGTCCATTTTCCCTGGAACCATAGGCTTCCGAGTACCGCCCCCCAACCTTGCAGGCTGGCATCTGTCATCAGGACTTGCCACTCTTTTATCCAAAAGGGTCTCCCCTTGTTTAAATGGTCTGTCTGTAGCCACCATGCTAGAGACTTTTTTACATTTACTGGAATCTTTATCATCTGCTTCTTTATTGTTTGATGATTTCCGTTCCATTTTGTCAAAATGAGATGCTGCAATGGTCTGGAGTGGAATTGCGCATATTCCACCATGTCGAACGTTGATACCATCAGACCCAACAGTCGCATTGCTGCATGGACTGACATTGTCTGGGCTTGCAACGCTTCCTGAGCCATGACCTGCACCTTGACTATTTTCTTCTCTGGTAAGAGAACTCTCTGTAGGTCTGAATCCAATATGGCTCCCAAATGAACCATCCGCTGTGATGGATTCAGGGACGACTTCTCCCAATTTATGAGCCACCCGTGTCTCTGTAAACAAACTATCGTCTGTTGGAGATGGCTCAACAGTAAATCTTGCGACTGTGCTAAGATTAATAGGTCGTCTAGGTATGGGAATATCCTTATCCCTTGTTTGCGCAGACAAGCTGCCATAACCACCATGATCTTGGTAAACACCCTGGGTGCTGTAGCTAGCCCGAAGGGCAGAGCTTGGAACTGGAAGTGTTCCTTGAGGATGGCAAACCTGAGGTAACACTGATGCGATAGTGCTATAGGCACATGTAGGTAAGCATCCCGCACATCCAGAGATACCATATAGTCTCCCGGTTCCATAGCCAACATTATGGAGCGTAACGTCTCCATGTGGAACTTCGGGATCCATATGTAATTGTTCAACATCTTCAGATTTAGAATTGGTCGATATGACCCATTTGGTTTCTGGATTAGAAACAGATTGGAGTAATACCCCTGTCCCTTTTGTGATGGAGGTACTGGGACAATCACACCTGACTGCAGTAATTTTTGGACTGCTTCTTGCAGGGCATTGGCCTTCGACTCTATACGAGACGGGCTGGTGCAAAAAAATCTTTGAGGAGGCTGCCTCCTGAATGGGAACCCATACCCCTGAGATACTACCTTCTGCACCCAGGCATCTGTTGTTGACTGTTGCCATGTGTGTGCAAATTGCAGGAGTCGGCCCCCAACCCTGGAATCCTCCAAGCGGAGGCCCGTCTCTTCAGGCTGAGGGCTTTTGTTCAGGTTTGGAAGCTGGCTTTTTGCTAGCCCACTGCTTCCTACCCCTGGATTTAAACTGGGGTTGTTTAGGCTCCTCTTTACCTTTCGCTTTGCTTTGCCAGCGAAATGAGCGAAATTTTAAACCCTTGGACTTAGGGTTGTAGGTAGCCGGAAATCTGACCTTCTTCGATTCAGCCTCTGACTCTAGGATATCCGATAAAGGTTTTCCAAATAATATATTACCCACGAAAGGCAATGCTTCCAATTCCTTCTTGGACTCCGCATCTGCCTTCCAGGTCCGTAGCCAGACTGCTCTGCGAGCGACTACTGCCAGGGCTGAAGCTTTAGAAGCAACAGTGCCTACATCAATGGCTGCTTCTTCCAAATACTGGGCAGATTGTCTTAAACGACAAAGACGATCCTCTTGCTCCCTAGTAGGAGAGGGGATGTCATTCTCTAGTTCCTCTATCCATTCGCCCATTGCCTTTGCTACCCAGGCCGAAGCCATAGCAGGTCTTACCACTGCACCCACAAGAGAAAAAATATTTTTCAATAGGCTCTCTACCCTCCTGTCTGTGACATCATTCAAAGAGGTAGATGACAGTGGCAAAGCAGATTTGTGCACTAGTCGCAGAACATGTGCATCTACTTTTGGAGGAACTTCTCTCTTCGAACAATCTCCAGCAGGAAATGGATAATAAGAATCCCATCTCCTAGGAATCTTATACTTTTTACCGGGCGCTGCCCAAGACTCATCCATCATTTCCGTCAACTCCTCTGACGCTGGAAATTCAGCTTTCACTGACTTTGTTCGTTTGAATACAGGTGCTTTTGCTTTTAACGCTGTCTTGGCTGGTTCTTCCAGAGAAAGCACAGCCTTTACTGCATTAATGAGATCAGCTACATCATCTGAACTAAAGCTCTGCGACTGATCATCATACGGAGTTGAATCTATTGTTTCCGCATCATCATCCGATGTATCCTCTTGTGTAGTCTGCCATACAGACGTATCTGTCTTAGTCTTACCTACCCCTTGGTTGCTTGTAGAGGCTACTGGAACCAAACCATAGGAAGGGAGCTGCATGTATGGGTTCATAGTGTAACCTAACCCTTGAGGTGGTGCTACTGGAGCTAACCTGTCCGCTATTGAAGACAGAGTCTTTGCGAACATATTCCATGGTGGCTCTGTTGGTGGTTGAACCAACTCCTGTTTTTTACTTCGCTGAAAAGCGAAACAGTTTGCACACAAACCCTCATAAGTGACCAATTGAATCATATCAATTACCCCTGACTTACAAGATAAGCATGTTAGGGCTGTAGGAGTGCTTGACAAATTCTCCTCATCACTTTTGCCGCTCACAGACATTTTTTCTGATATTGACTACACAATTTTGTGACTGAACCACACCCTATAATCAGTATATAGAGGTGAAATCAATCTGACCACAGTGCACCTGATTTGAGGGTCAGAACAGGACTGACATTACACAGAAAAGTCAGCACACATACTAGCAGTCAGTCACATGTTAAAGCATTAGACATTGCCATATGAGAATACAACCTCCATAATAACTTACACATAAGTAGGAAAATTGTAGTTCTGTTTAACTGGTTCTTTTTCAACATAGCATGCAGAAAACACAGTAATATACAGGTCTCATATGCAATAGGTACTAAAAATTAACAGTGCACACTAAGAAGTAGAAGGAATTTTTAGTACTGTATACCCTGCCTCCAGGGAGCGGGATACAGGGAGACTCACCACACTTCCATATCCAAGCAAAGACGCTCGAAAGACGCTGAGTGGATTCAGATGCTACTGGTGTACACTGCCGCTCTTGGTAACTGATAACGGACACGGACGCTCACCAACGGACACGGACGCTGAGCGACTTCCACGTGTATGCAGACGCTAAGGCCTGCGACTCTGTCTGGGCGGGTTTATATCCAGTGTACACAACCGCAGCGTCTAAGCTGCGACCGAGTACCCTCGTGGTAGCGTCTGAGCCGGAAGTGAGGTCATTCAGTTTATGAAACGAGAGACCCGCGGGAACTGGCCATGAACTCGGAGGAGGGACGGCCAGGAGAGCGCCTGAAACCCCCTGTTGACTTAAACTCCCAGGATCGCGGCCTCACCTAGTCCTGGCGCCTATGATCCCCGGAGCGTAGCGCTGTCACACTCGAGATGTTCGGCGCATCAACACGCTGTTTGTAGTCTCCACCAAATCAGCGTAGCTGTGTCCTGACCCCTCTAGTAAGAGGAAGTCCATATACTCACTGTCTCCCCATGCTCCGGCCACAGCCTGGTAACGTCTGCTGGACCTGCTAGAACATCCGACACAGACGCCCGTCGAGATAGCACTGTACCGCGAAGGTAAGCGTTGTTGCGACCCGGTGGGGAGTTGTTGGAGCGACTCTTTCTAATACACGTTTAAGACGCTGTTAAGAGAAGTCGCTCAAACCAAAACAGTAAGTCTATAAAAATAAAGTAATGAAAACTTGAGGCTGCTTTCACAGCAGCCCTGTGACCATGCGGCTTCCTGCCGCACCAAGCAAAAAACTGATCTGACCGAGTCAGTGGGCGGGACTATATAGTGGAGGCCCCAATGCATCCTGGGAGGCCAGAAAGCTCGTGACCGTGTTGGTGCCATTTTCGCTGTCGCTCGACAATATCCCAATGTTATCCTGTGGATAATCCTGTGGACCCAGCCAGAGAAACTTTTATTAATAACTGCTCCCCTGAACTCGCTTTTATCAGGAGATCGTCCAAGTATGCAATACTTGTGACCTCTTGTTTGCGCAGGAGAACCATTATTTCCGCCATTACCTTGGTGAAATTCTCGGGCCCGTAGAAAGCCCAAACGGCAACGTCTGAAATGACAATCCTGTACAGCGAACCTTAGGTACGCCCGATGAGGAGAATATATGGGGACATGAAGGTATCCTTTATGTCTAGTGACACCCTAAACCCCCCCCCCCTTTCCAGGCTGGATATCCTTGCCTTGAGAGATTCCATCTTGAATCTGAACCTCTTTAAATGTAGGTTTAGGAATTTTAGATTCAGAATCGGTCTGACCGAGCCATCCGGCTCTGGGACCACAAATAGGGCTGAATAAAACCCTTTTCCCCGTTGCTCTAGGGGAACCATGATAAACACTTGCTGTTGACCCAGCTTTAGTATGGCAGCCATAATGATTTTCCTCTCCGGGGAAGTAGCTGGCAAGGCCGATTTGAAAATCGGTGTGTAAGCACCTCTTTGATGGATGTGGTAGAGGCCGGGGAGGACACTTTTCCAGTGAACTGGCCGTAGCCGGTGATCTTTTCCCTCTACCTCTACCTCAGGCGAGGAAATAAAGCCCCTCCCCTTTCTGAACTTACGCGACCGCAAGGACTGCATCTGTTATTAGGGTGTTTCCTTTTGCTGCGGGTGAACATAAGGCAAAAAAGACGACTTACCCGCGGTAGCTGTGAAAACCAGGTCCGCGAGGCCCTCCCCAAATAAAACTTCACCCTTGCAAGGTAAAGCTTCCATATGACTCTCCGAGTCAGCATCACCTGTCCATTGACAGGTCCGCAGAGACCTACTAGCAGAACCTGCTATGGCCTTTGCCCTTGAACCCAAACACCCAATATCTCTCGCAGCCTCTCTCATATATAGTGCTGCGTCCTTGATGTGACCTAAGGCCAACACCATACTATCTTTTTCTAGGGTGTCAATGTTAGACGACAAGTTATCAGCCCAAGCTGTAATTGCGCTACCTACCCATGCCGACGCTACGGCAGGTCTAAATAGGGCTCTTGCAGTCGCATAAATTTTATTTTAAGGTAGATTCCTGCCTACTATCCGCAGGATCCTATAGGGCCGCCGTATCAGGGGACGGTAATGCTACCTTCTTGGACCAGCGCGTTAAGGCCTTGTCCAGCGTGGGCGAGGATTCCCACCGTAACCTGTCCTTTGAGGGGAAAGGATACGCCATAATAATACTCTTGGGAACTTGCAGTCTAATGTCAGGAGTCTCCCAAGCTTTTTTAAATAAAACGGTCAGCTCATGAGATGAGTTAGGTTATTTTTCTTTAAATATGCAGACCCTCGTGTCAGGGACAGAGGATTCCTCTGTGATATGCAAAAATAAGAATTTACTTACCGATAATTCTATTTCTCATAGTCCGTAGTGGATGCTGGGGACTCCGAAAGGACCATGGGGAATAGCGGCTCCGCAGGAGACTGGGCACAAAAGTAAAAAGCTTTAGGACTACCTGGTGTGCACTGGCTCCTCCCCCTATGACCCTCCTCCAAGCCTCAGTTAGGATACTGTGCCCGGACGAGCGTACACAATAAGGTAGGATTTTGAATCCCGGGTAAGACTCATACCAGCCACACCAATCACACCGTACAACTTGTGATCTGAACCCAGTTAACAGCATGATAACAGAAGGAGCCTCCGAAAAGATGGCTCACAATAACAATAACCCGATTTTTGTAACAATAACTATGTACAAGTAATGCAGACAATCCGCACTTGGGATGGGCGCCCAGCATCCACTACGGACTATGAGAAATAGAATTATCTGTAAGTAAATTCTTATTTTCTCTAACGTCCTAGTGGATGCTGGGGACTCCGAAAGGACCATGGGGATTATACCAAAGCTCCCAAACGGGCGGGAGAGTGCGGATGACTCTGCAGCACCGAATGAGAGAACTCCAGGTCCTCCTCAGCCAGGGTATCAAATTTGTAGAATTTAGCAAACGTGTTTGCCCCTGACCAAGTAGCTGCTCGGCAAAGTTGTAAAGCCGAGACCCCTCGGGCAGCCGCCCAAGATGAGCCCACTTTCCGTGTGGAATGGGCTTTTACAGATTTTGGCTGTGGCAGGCCTGCCACAGAATGTGCAAGCTGAATTGTACTACAAATCCAACGAGCAATCGTCTGCTTAGAAGCAGGAGCACCCAGCTTGTTGGGTGCATACAGGATAAACAGCGAATCAGATTTTCTGACTCCAGCCGTCCTGGAAACATATATTTTCAGGGCCCTGACTACGTCCAGCAACTTGGAATCCTCCAAGTCCCTAGTAGCCGCAGGCACCACAATAGGCTGGTTTAAGTGAAAAGCTGAAACCACCTTAGGGAGAAATTGAGGACGAGTCCTCAATTCTGCCCTGTCCGTATGAAAAATTAGGTAAGGGCTTTTATAGGATAAAGCCGCCAATTCTGAGACACGCCTGGCTGAAGCCAGGGCTAACAGCATTACCACTTTCCATGTGAGATATTTTAAGTCCACAGTGGTGAGTGGTTCAAACCAATGTGATTTTAGGAATCCCAAAACTACATTGAGATCCCAAGGTGCCACTGGAGGCACAAAAGGAGGCTGTATATGCAGTACTCCCTTGACAAACGTCTGAACTTCAGGAACAGAAGCCAGTTCTTTTTGAAAGAATATTGACAGGGCCGAAATTTGAACCTTAATGGACCCTAATTTGAGGCCCATAGACAGTCCTGTTTGCAGGAAATGCAGGAAACGACCCAGTTGAAATTCCTCTGTAGGGGCCTTCCTGGCCTCGCACCACGCAACATATTTACGCCAAATACGGTGATAATGTTGTACGGTTACATCCTTCCTGGCTTTGATCAGGGTAGGGATGACTTCATCCGGAATGCCTTTTTCCTTCAGGATCCGGCGTTCAACCGCCATGCCGTCAAACGCAGCCACGGTAAGTCTTGGAACAGACATGGTCCCTGCTGGAGCAGGTCCTTTCTTAGAGGTAGAGGCCACGGGTCTTCCGTGAGCATCTCTTGAATTTCCGGGTACCAAGTCCTTCTTGGCCAATCCGGAGCCACGAGTATAGTCTTTACTCCTCTCCTTCTTATGATTCTCAGTACTTTTGGTATGAGAGGAAGAGGAGGGAACACATACACTGACTGGTACACCCACGGTGTTACCAGAGCGTCCACAGCTATTGCCTGAGGGTCCCTTGACCTGGCGCAATATCTGTCCAGTTTTTTGTTGAGGCGGGACGCCATCATGTCCACCTTTGGTTTTTCCCAACGGTTCACAATCATGTGGAAGACTTCTGGGTGAAGTCCCTACTCCCCCGGGTGAAGATCGTGTCTGCTGAGGAAGTCTGCTTCCCAGTTGTCCACTCCCGGAATGAACACTGCTTACAGTGCTATCACATGATTCTCCGCCCAGCGAAGAATCCTTGCCACTTCCATCATTGCCCTCCTGCTTCTTGTGCCGCCCTGTCTGTTTACGTGGGCGACTGCCGTGATGTTGTCCGACTGGATCAACACCGGCTGACCCTGAAGCAGAGGTCTTGCCTGACTTAGGGCATTGTAAATGGCCCTTAGTTCCAGGATATTTATGTGAAGTGACGTTTCCATGCTTGACCACAAGCCCTGGAAATTTCTTCCCTGTGTGACTGCTCCCCAGCCTCTCAGGCTGGCATCCGTGGTCACCAGGACCCAATCCTGAATGCCGAATCTGCGGCCCTCTAGGAGATGAGCACTCTGTAACCACCACAGGAGAGACACCCTTGTCCTTGGAGACAGGGTTATCCGCTGATGCATTTGAAGATGCGATCCGGACCATTTGTCCAGCAGATCCCACTGAAAAGTTCTTGCGTGGAATCTGCCGAATGGAATCGCTTCGTAAGAAGCCACCATCTTTCCCAGGACCCTTGTGCATTGATGTACTGACACTTGGCCTGGTCTTAGGAGGTTCCTGACTAGGTCAGATAACTCCTTGGCCTTCTCCTCCGGGAGAAACACCTTTTTCTGTACTGTGTCCAGAATCATCCCTAGGAACAGCAGACGTGTCGTCGGAATCAGCTGCGATTTTGGAATATTTAGAATCCATCCGTGCTGTCGTAGTACTACTTGAGATAGTGCTACTCCGACCTCTAACTGTTCTCTGGACCTTGCCCTTATCAGGAGATCGTCCAAGTAAGGGATAATTAAGACGCCTTTTCTTCGAAGAAGAATCATCATTTCGGCCATTACCTTGGTAAAGACCCGGGGTGCCGTGGACAATCCAAACGGCAGCGTCTGAAACTGATAGTGACAGTTCTGTACCACAAACCTGAGGTACCCTTGGTGAGAAGGGCAAATTGGAACATGGAGGTAAGCATCCTTGATGTCCAGAGACACCATATAGTCCCCTTCTTCCAGGTTCGCTATCACTGCTCTGAGTGACTCCATCTTGAACTTGAACCTTTTTATGTAAGTGTTCAAGGATTTCAGATTTAAAATGGGTCTCACCGAGCCATCCGGTCTCACCGGAGCGTGGAATAATACCCCTTTCCCTGTTGTAGGAGGGGTACCTTGATTATCACCTGCTGGGAATACAGCTTGTGAATGGCTTCCAATACCGCCTCCCTGTCGGGGGGAGACGTTGGTAAAGCAGACTTCAGGAACCGGCGAGGGGGAGACGTCTCGAATTCCAATTTGTACCCCTGAGATACTACCTGCAGGATCCAGGGGTCCACTTGCGAGTGAGCCCACTGCGCGCTGAAATTCTTGAGACGGGCCCCCACCGTGCCTGAGTCCGCTTGTAAGGTCCCAGCGTCATGCTGAGGACTTGGCAGAAGCGGGGGAGGGCTTCTGTTCGTGGGAAGAGGCTGTCTGCTGCAGTCTTTTTCCCCTTCCTCTGCCCCGGGGCAGATATGAGTGGCCTTTTGCCCGCTTGCCCTTATGGGGACGAAAGGACTGAGCCTGAAAAGACGGTATCTTTTTCTGCTGCGAGGTGACTTGGGGTAAAAAGGTGGATTTTCCAGCCGTTGCCGTGGCCACCAGGTCCGATAGACCGACCCCAAATAACTCCTCTCCTTTATACGGCAATACTTCCATATGCCGTTTGGAATCCGCATCCCCTGACCACTGTCGCGTCCATAATCCTCTTCTGGCAGAAATGGACATCGCACTTACTCTTGATGCCAGAGTGCAAATATCCCTCTGTGCATCTCGCATATATAGAAATGCATCCTTTAAATGCTCTATAGTCAATAATATATTGTCCCTGTCCAGGGTATCAATATTTTCAGTCAGGGAATCCGACCAAGCCACCCCAGCACTGCACATCCAGGCTGAGGCGATTGCTGGTCGCAGTATAATACCAGTATGTGTGTATATACTTTTAAGGATATTTTCCAGCTTCCTATCAGCTGGTTCCTTGAGGGCGGCCGTATCAGGGGACGGTAACGCCACTTGTTTTGATAAGCGTGTGAGCGCCTTATCTAAGCTAGGGGGTGTTTCCCAACGCGCCCTAACCTCTGGCGGGAAAGGGTATAATGCCAATAACTTTTTAGAAATTAGCAGTTTTTTATCGGGGGAAACCCACGCTTCATCACACACCTCATTTAATTCATCTGATTCGGGAAAAAATAAGAATTTACTTACCGATAATTCTATTTCTCATAGTCCGTAGTGGATGCTGGGACTCCGTCAGGACCATGGGGAATAGCGGGCTCCGCAGGAGACAGGGCACATCTAAAAAAGCTTTTAGGTCACATGGTGCGTACTGGCTCCTCCCCCTATGACCCTCCTCCAAGCCTCAGTTAGGTACTGTGCCCGGACGAGCGTACACAATAAGGAAGGATCTTGAATCCCGGGTAAGACTCATACCAGCCACACCAATCACACCGTACAACTTGTGATCTGAACCCAGTTAACAGTATGATAACACAAACGAAGTAGCCTCTGAACAGATGGCTCACAACAACAGTAATAACCCGATTTTTGTAACAATAACTATGTACAAGCATTGCAGACAATCCGCACTTGGGATGGGCGCCCAGCATCCACTACGGACTATGAGAAATAGAATTATCGGTAAGTAAATTCTTATTTTCTCTAACGTCCTAGTGGATGCTGGGACTCCGTCAGGACCATGGGGATTATACCAAAGCTCCCAAACGGGCGGGAGAGTGCGGAGGACTCTGCAGCACCGAATGAGAGAACTCCAGGTCCTCTTTAGCCAGAGTATCAAATTTGTAAAATTCTCCCCTGACCACGTAGCTGCTCGGCAAAGTTGTAATGCCGAGACTCCTCGGGCAGCCGCCCAGGATGAGCCCACTTTCCTTGTGGAATGGGCCTTTACAGATTTAGGCTGTGGCAGGCCTGCCACAGAATGTGCAAGTTGGATTGTACTACATATCCAACGTGCAATCGTCTGTTTAGACGCAGGAGCACCCAACTTGTTGGGTGCATACAATGTAAACAACGAGTCAGATTTTCTGACTCCAGCTGTCCTTGAAATATATATTTTTAATGCTCTGACAACGTCCAGTAACTTGGAGTCCTCCAAGTCGCTAGTAGCCGCAGGCACCACAATAGGCTGGTTCAAGTGAAATGCCGAAACCACCTTAGGGAGAAATTGAGGACGTGTCCTCAATTCTGCCCTGTCCGAATGGAATATCAGATATGGGCTTTTGTATGACAAAGCTGCCAACTCCGAAACTCTCCTGGCTGAAGCCAGGGCCAACAGCATGGTTACCTTCCATGTAAGGTATTTTAAATCTACCGATTTTAAAGGCTCAAACCAATGAGATTTGAGAAAATTTAGAACCACGTTCAAATCCCACTGTGCCACTGGAGGCACTATTGGGGGTTGTATATGTAGTACACCTTTGACAAAAGTTTGTACTTCAGGCACTGACGCCAATTCCTTCTGGAAGAAAATTGATAAGGCCGAAATTTGAACTTTAATGGACCCCAATTTGAGGCCCATAGACAATCCTGCTTGCAGGAAATGTAAGAATCGACCCAATTGAAATTCTTCCGTTGGAGCCTTCTTGGCCTCACACCACGCAACATATTTTCTCCAAATGCGGTGATAATGTTGTGCGGTCACTTCTTTCCTGGCTTTAATTAAAGTAGGAATAACTTCCTCAGGAATGCCCTTCTCTTTTAGAATCCGGCGTTCAACCGCCATGCCGTCAAACGCAGCCGCGGTAAGTCTTGGAACATACAAGGTCCCTGCTGAAGCAGATCCCTTCTTAGAGGTAGAGGCCACGGATCCTCCGTGAGCATCTCTTGAAGTTCCGGATACCAAGTTCTTCTTGGCCAGTCCGGAGCTACCAGTATTGTTCTTACTCCTCTTTTCCGTATAATTCTCAGTACCTTTGGTATGAGAGGCAGAGGAGGGAACACATACACTGACTGGTACACCCACGGTGTTACCCGAGCGTCCACAGCTATTGCCTGAGGGTCTCTTGACCTGGCGCAATACCTGTCCAATTTTTTGTTGAGGCGAGACGCCATCATGTCCACCTTTGGTTTTTCCCAACGGTTCACAATCATGTGGAAAACTTCTGGATGAAGTCCCCACTCTCCCGGGTGAAGGTCGTGTCTGCTGAGGAAATCTGCTTCCCAGTTGTCCACTCCCGGGATGAACACTGCTGACAGTGCTACGACATGATTCTCCGCCCAGCGCAGAATCCTTGCAGCTTCTGCCATTGCACTCCTGCTTCTCGTGCCGCCTTGTCGGTTTACGTGGGCGACTGCCGTGATGTTGTCGGACTGGATCAACACCGGCTGACCCTGAAGCAGCGATTTTGCCAGGCTTAGAGCATTGTAGATCGCTCTTAGCTCCAGTATATTTATGTGAAGAGACGTCTCCAGGTTTGACCACACGCCCTGGAAGTTTCTTCCCTTTGTGACTGCTCCCCAACCTCGTAGGCTGGCATCCGTAGTCACCAGGACCCAGTCCTGTATGCCGAATCTGCGGCCCACTAACAGATGGGCAGTCTGCAACCACCACAGGAGAGACAACCTTGTTCTCGGTGACAGTGTTATCCGCTGATGCATGTGCAGATGCGATCCGGACCATTTGTCCAGCAGATCCCACTGAAATGTTCGTGCATGGAATCTGCCGAATGGAATCGCTTCGTACGAAGCCACCATCTTTCCCAGGACTCTTGTGCATTGATGTACTGACACAGTTCCTGGTTTTAGGAGGTTCTTGACAAGTTCGGATAACTCCCTTGCTTTCTCTTCCGGGAGAAATACCTTTTTCTGAACCGTGTCCAGAATCATGCCCAGGAACAGCAGATGTGTTGTCGGGGTCAATTGAGATTTTGGAAGATTTAGAATCCACCCGTGTTGCTGAAGCACTACTTGTGTTAGCGCTACACCGACTTCCAGCTGTTCTCTGGACTTTGCCCTTATCAGGAGATCGTCCAAGTAAGGGATAATTAATACGCCTTTTCTTCGTAGAAGAACCATCATTTCGGTCATTACCTTGGTAAAGACCCGAGGGGCCGTGGACAACCCAAACGGCAGCGTTTGAAACTGATAATGACAGTCTTGTATCACGAACCTGAGATACCCTTGGTGTGAGGGGTAAATCGGGACATGTAGATAAGCATCTTTTATGTCCAAGGACACCATGAAGTCTCCTTCTTCCAGATTCGCTATCACTGCTCTGAGTGACTCCATCTTGAACTTGAATTTCTTTATGTACAGGTTCAAGGATTTCAGATTTAGAATAGGCCTTACCGAACCGTCCGGTTTCGGTACCACAAATAGTGTGGAATAATACCCCTTTCCCTGTTGTAGGAGGGGTACCTTGACTATCACCTGCTGAGAATACAGCTTGTGAATGGCTTCCAAAACCGACGTCCTTTCTGAGGGAGACGTTGGTAAAGCAGACTTTAGGAACCGGCGAGGAGGAGACCTTTCGAACTCCAGCATGTAACCCTGAGATACTATCTGCAGGACCCACGGGTCCACTTGTGAGTGAACCCATTGATTGCTGAAAATCTTGAGTCGACCCCCCACCGTTCCTGAGTCCGCTTGTAAAGCCCCAGCGTCATGCTGATGGCTTTGTAGAAGCCGGGGCGGGCTTCTGTTCCTGGGCAGGGGCTGCTTGCTGCCCTTTCTTACCCTTTCCTCTGCCTCGCGGCAGATAAGACTGTCCTTTTGGTCGCTTTTTATAGGAGCGAAAGGACTGCGGCTGAAAAGACGGTGTCTTTTTCTGTTGGGAGGGGGTCTGAGGTAAAAAAGTGGATTTGCCGGCAGTTGCCGTGGCCACCAGGTCCGAAAGACCGACCCCAAACAATTCCTCTCCTTTATATGGCAATACTTCCATATGCCTCTTGGAATCCGCATCACCTGACCACTGTCGCGTCCATAAACTTCTTCTGGCAGATATGGACATCGCGCTTACTCTTGATGCTAGAGTACAAACATCCCTCTGAGCATCTCGCATATAAAGGAAAGCATCCTTTAATTGCTCTAGAGTCAATAAAATACTGTCCCTATCCAGGGTATCAATATTTTCAGTCAGAGAATCCAACCACACTACCCCAGCACTGCACATCCAGGCTGAGGCTATTGCCGGTCGCAGTATAACACCAGTATGTGTGTATATACTCTTCAGTGTAGTTTCCAGCCTCCTATCTGCTGGATTCTTGAGGGCGGCCGTATCAGGAGACGGCAACGCCACTTGCTTTGATAAACGTGTGAGCGCCTTATCCACCCTAGGGGGTGTTTCCCAGCGCGCCCTAACCTCTGGTGGGAAAGGGTATAATGCCAATAACTTCTTGGAAATTAGCAGTTTTCTATCGGGGTTAACCCACGCTTCATCACACACGTCATTCAATTCCTCCGATTCTGGAAAAAATACAGGTAGTTTTTTCACCCCCCACATAATACCCCTTTTTTGAGGTACCAGCAGTATCAGAGATCTGCAAAGCCTCCTTCATTGCCGTGATCATATAACGTGTGGCCCTATTGGAAAATACGTTTGTTTCTTCACCGTCGACACTAGATTCATCTGTGTCGGTACCCGTGTCGACTGACTGAGGTAAAGGACGTTTTACAGCCCCTGACGGTGTCTGAGACGCCTGAACCGGTACTAACTGGTTTGCCGGGCGTCTTATTTCGTCAACTGACTTTTGTAATGTGCTGACATTATCACGTAATTCCATAACTAAAGCCATCCATTCCGGTGTCGACTCCCTAGGGGGTGACATTACCATCATCGGCAATTGCTCTGCCTCCACACCAACATCGTCCTCATACATGTCGACACACACGTACCGACACACAGCAGCCACACAGGGAATGCTCTAATCGAAGACAGGACCCCCTAGCCCTTTGGGGAGACAGAGGGAGAGTTTGCCAGCACACACCAAAAGCGCTATAAATGTATATAAACAACCCTAGAAGGTGTTGTTTACTATATATGCGCTCTTAATATATAAATATCGCCAATTTATGCCCCCCTTCTCTTTGTTACCCTGTTTCTGTAGTGCAGTGCAGGGGAGAGACCTGGGAGCCTTCCTCACCAGCGGAGCTGAGCAGGAAAATGGCGCTGAGTGCTGAGGAGAATAAGCTCCGCCCCTTTTTCGGCGGGCTTTTCCCCGGTTTTTAAGAAACTGGCCTGGGTTAAAATACATACATATAGCTTTAATGGCTATATGTGATGTATTTATTTTGCCACTAAAGGTAATTATATTGCTGCCCAGGGCGCCCCCAGCAGCGCCCTGCACCCTCCGTGACTGAGTCAGTGAGCCGTGTGACAACAATGGCGCACAGCTGCCGTGCTGTGCGCTACCTTCAAGAAGACTGAGGAGTCTTCTGCCGCCTGCTTTCCGGACCTCCGTTCTGCCGTCTCTTCAGCGTCTGTAAGGGGGATCGGCGGCGCGGCTCCGGGACGAACCCCAGGCTGACCTGTGTTCCGACTCCCTCTGGAGCTAAGTGTCCAGTAGCCTAAGACTCCAATCCATCCTGCACGCAGGTGAGTTGGAAATCTCTCCCCTAAGTCCCTCGATGCAGTGATCCTGTTGCCAGCAGGAATCACTGAGATTGAAACCTAAAAAAAAACTTTTCTAAACAGCTCTTTAGGAGAGCCACCTAGATTGCACCCTCTCGGACGGGCACAAAAACCTAACTGAGGCTTGGAGGAGGGTCATAGGGGGAGGAGCCAGTACGCACCATGTGACCTAAAAGCTTTTTTAGATGTGCCCTGTCTCCTGCGGAGCCCGCTATTCCCCATGGTCCTGACGGAGTCCCAGCATCCACTAGGACGTTAGAGAAACTACGGGTAGTTTTTTCACACCCCACATAATACCCTTTTTTGTGGTACTTGTAGTATCAGAAATGTTCAAAACCTCCTTCATTGCCGTGATCATGTAACGTGTGGCCCTACTGGAAAATACGTTTGTTTCCTCACCGTCGACACTGGAGTCAGTGTCCGTGTCTGGGTCTGTGTCGACCACCTGAGGTAACGGGCGCTTTAGAGCCCCTGACGGTGTTTGAGACGCCTGTACAGGTATTAACTGATTTGCCGGCTGTCTCATGTCGTCAACAGTCTTTTGTAAAGTGCTGACACTATCACGTAATTCTTTCCATAAGACCATCCAGTCAGGTGTCTACTCCCTAGGGGGTGACATCACTAACAGAGGCAATTGCTCCGCCTCCACACCATTTTCCTCCTCATACATGTCGACACAACGTACCGCACACACACAGGGAATGCTCTGATAGAGGACAGGACCCCACTAGCCCTTTGGGGAGACAGAGGGAGAGTTTGCCAGCACACACCAGAGTGCTATATATATACAGGGATAACCTTATATAAGTGTTTTTCCCTAATACAGCTGCTGTATATATCTATATGCCAATTTAGTGCCCCCCCTCTCTTGTTTTACCCTGTTTCTGTAGTGCAGGACTGCAGGGGAGAGTCAGGGAGCCTTCCTCCAACGGAGCTGTGAGGAAAAAATGGCGCCAGTGTGCTGAGGAGATAGGCTCCGCCCCTTTTTCGGCGGCCTTTCTCCCGCTTTTTTATGTAAAAATAGGCAGGGGTTAAATACATCCATATAGCCCAGGAGCTATATGTGATGTATTTTTTGCCAAAAAAGGTGTTTTTATTGCGTCTCAGGGCGCCCCCCCCCAGCGCCCTGCACCCTCAGTGACCGGAGTGTGAAGTGTGCTGAGAGCAATGGCGCACAGCTGCGGTGCTGTGCGCTACCTTAGTGAAGACAGGACGTCTTCTGCCGCCGATTTTCCGGACCTCTTCAGTCTTCTGGCTCTGTAAGGGGGACGGCGGCGCGGCTCCGGGACCCATCCATGGCTGGGCCTGTGATCGTCCCTCTGGAGCTAATGTCCAGTAGCCTAAGAAGCCCAATCCACTCTGCACGCAGGTGAGTTCGCTTCTTCTCCCCTTAGTCCCTCGATGCAGTGAGCCTGTTGCCAGCAGGTCTCACTGAAAATAAAAAAACCTATTTAAACTTTTACTCTAAGCAGCTCAGGAGAGCCACCTAGATTGCACCCTTCTCGTTCGGGCACAAAATCTTAACTGAGGCTTGGAGGAGGGTCATAGGGGGAGGAGCCAGTGCACACCAGGTAGTCCTAAAGCTTTTTACTTTTGTGCCCAGTCTCCTGCGGAGCCGCTATTCCCCATGGTCCTTTCGGAGTCCCCAGCATCCACTAGGACGTTAGAGAAACAACGTTTATTACAATAAACCTATATTGAATACTGTCGCGACTCATGGGTGCAACCTTGCATCATCCTTGTCGACACTGGAGTCGGAATCCGTGTCGGTATCAGTGTCCGCTAACTGGGTAAAGGGACATTTATGGGACCCTGAAGAGTCCTGGGACACAGTAAAAGCCATGGGTTAATTCCCTGCTGGTCTTTGGACTCTGCTTTGTCCAATCAGTAATAAAGCCACATTATCATTCAAAACATTCCACATGACCACCCAATCAGGTGTCGGCTGTGCCGATGGAGACACCACCACCATCTGCTCTGCTACCTCCCAAGACAAGCCTTCCGCTTCAAACATGTCGACACACACGTACTGACACCCCCCCACACACACTGGGATAAATAAAATAAGATTTTACTTACCGATAAATCTATTTCTCGGAGTCCGTAGTGGATGCTGGGGTTCCTGAAAGGACCATGGGGAATAGCGGCTCCGCAGGAGACAGGGCACAAAAAGTAAAGCTTTTCCAGATCAGGTGGTGTGCACTGGCTCCTCCCCCTATGACCCTCCTCCAGACTCCAGTTAGGTACTGTGCCCGGACGAGCGTACACAATAAGGGAGGATTTTGAATCCCGGGTAAGACTCATACCAGCCACACCAATCACACCGTACAACTTGTGATCTAAACCCAGTTAACAGTATGATAACAGCGGAGCCTCTGAAAGATGGCTTCCTTCAACAATAACCCGAATTAGTTAACAATAACTATGTACAATTATTGCAGATAATCCGCACTTGGGATGGGCGCCCAGCATCCACTACGGACTCCGAGAAATAGATTTATCGGTAAGTAAAATCTTATTTTCTCTATCGTCCTAGTGGATGCTGGGGTTCCTGAAAGGACCATGGGGATTATACCAAAGCTCCCAAACGGGCGGGAGAGTGCGGATGACTCTGCAGCACCGAATGAGAGAACTCCAGGTCCTCCTTAGCCAGAGTATCAAATTTGTAAAATTTTACAAACGTGTTCTCCCCTGACCACGTAGCTGCTCGGCAAAGTTGTAATGCCGAGACCCCTCGGGCAGCCGCCCAAGATGAGCCCACCTTCCTTGTGGAGTGGGCCTTTACAGATTTAGGCTGTGGCAGGCCTGCCACAGAATGTGCAAGTTGGATTGTGCTACAGATCCAACGAGCAATCGTCTGCTTAGACGCAGGAGCACCCATCTTGTTGGGTGCATACAATATAAACAACGAGTCAGATTTTCTGACTCCAGCTGTCCTTGCAATATATATTTTTAATGCTCTGACAACGTCCAGTAACTTGGAGTCCTCCAAGTCACTTGTAGCCGCAGGCACTACAATAGGCTGGTTTAGATGAAATGCTGACACCACCTTAGGGAGAAAATGCGGACGAGTCCGCAGTTCTGCCCTGTCCGAATGGAAAATCAGATATGGGCTTTTGTAAGATAAAGCTGCCAGTTCTGACACTCTCCTGGCCGAAGCCAGGGCTAGAAGCATGGTCACTTTCCATGTGAGATATTTCAAATCCACCTTCTTTAGTGGTTCAAACCAATGAGATTTTAGAAAGTCCAAAACCACATTGAGATCCCACGGTGCCACTGGAGGCACCACAGGAGGCTGTATATGTAGCACTCCCTTAACAAAGGTCTGGACTTCAGGGACTGAAGCCAATTCTTTTTGAAAGAAAATCGACAGGGCCGAAATTTGAACCTTAATAGATCCCAATTTGAGACCCATAGACAATCCTGATTGCAGGAAATGTAGGAATCGACCCAGTTGAAATTCCTCCGTCGGAGCACTCCGATCTTCGCACCACGCAACATAATTTCGCCAAATTCGGTGATAATGTTGCACGGTTACTTCCTTCCTTGCTTTAATCAAAGTAGGAATGACTTCTTCCGGCATGCCTTTTTCCTTTAGGATCCGGCGTTCAACCGCCATGCCGTCAAACGCAGCCGCGGTAAGTCTTGAAACAGACAGGGACCCTGCTGAAGCAAGTCCCTCCTTAGAGGTAGAGGCCACGGATCTTCCGTGATCATCTCTTGAAGTTCCGGGTACCAAGTCCTTCTTGGCCAATCCGGAACCACTAGTATCGTCCTTACGCCTCTTTGCCGTATAATTCTCAATACTTTTGGTATGAGAGGCAGAGGAGGACACACATACACCGACTGGTACACCCAAGGCGTTACCAGCGCGTCCACAGCTATTGCCTGCGGATCTCTTGACCTGGCGCAATACCTGTCCAGTTTTTTGTTGAGGCGAGACGCCATCATGTCCACCATTGGTCTTTCCCAACGGGTTACCAGCAAGTGGAAGACTTCTGGATGAAGTCCCCACTCTCCCGGGTGAAGATCGTGTCTGCTGAGGAAGTCTGCTTCCCAGTTGTCCACTCCCGGGATGAACACTGCTGACAGTGCTATCACATGATTCTCTGCCCAGCGAAGAATCCTTGCAGCTTCTGCCATTGCACTCCTGCTTCTTGTGCCGCCCTGTCTGTTCACATGGGCGACTGCCGTGATGTTGTCCGACTGGATCAACACCGGTTTTCCCTGAATCAGAGGTTCTGCCTGGCTTAGAGCATTGTATATTGCTCTTAGTTCCAGAATGTTTATGTGAAGAGACGTTTCCAGGCTCGTCCATACTCCCTGGAAGTTTCTTCCTTGTGTGACTGCTCCCCAGCCTCTCAGGCTGGCGTCCGTGGTCACCAGGATCCAATCCTGTATGCCGAATCTGCGGCCCTCCAATAGATGAGCACTCTGCAACCACCACAGAAGAGACACCCTTGTCCTTGGAGACAGGGTTATCCGCAGGTGCATCTGAAGATGCGACCCTGACCATTTGTCCAACAGATCCCTTTGGAAAATTCTTGCGTGGAATCTGCCGAATGGAATTGCTTCGTAAGAAGCCACCATTTTTCCCAGGACTCTTGTGCATTGATGTACAGCCACCTTTCCTGGTTTTAGGAGGTTCCTGACAAGCTCGGATAACTCCTTGGCGTTTTCCTCCGGGAGAAAAACCTTTTTCTGAACCGTGTCCAGAATCATCCCTAGGAACAGCAGACGAGTTGTCGGCATTAACTGGGATTTTGGAATATTCAGAATCCACCCGTGCTGTTTTAGCACTTCTTGCGACAGTGCTAATCCCATCTCTAGCTGTTCTCTGGACCTTGCCCTTATTAGGAGATCATCCAAGTATGGGATAATTAATATGCCTTTTCTTCGAAGAAGAATCATCATCTCGGCCATTACCTTTGTAAAGACCCGAGGTGCCGTGGACAATCCGAACGGCAGCGTCTGAAACTGATAGTGACAGTTTTGTACAACGAACCTGAGGTACCCCTGGTGTGAGGGGTAAATTGGAACGTGGAGATACGCATCCTTGATGTCCAAGGATACCATAAAGTCCCCCTCTTCCAGGTTCGCTATCACTGCTCTGAGTGACTCCATCTTGAACTTGAACTTCTTTATGTACAGGTTCAAGGACTTCAGATTTAGAAAAGGCCGTACCGAGCCATCCGGCTTCGGTACCACAAATAGAGTGGAATAATACCCCTTCCCTTGTTGTAGAAGAGGTACCTTGACTATCACCTGCTGAGAGTACAGCTTGTGAATGGCTTCCAAAACCGTCTCCCTTTCGGAAGGGGACGTTGGTAAAGCAGACTTCAGGAAACGGCGAAGTGGATCTGTCTCTAATTCCAACCTGTACCCCTGAGATATTATCTGCAGGATCCAGGGATCTACCTGCGAGTGAGCCCACTGCGCGCTGTAATTTTTGAGACGACCTCCCACCGTCCCCGAGTCCGCTTGAGAAGCCCCAGCGTCATGCTGAGGCTTTTGTAGAAGCCGGGGAGGGCTTCTGTTCCTGGGAAGGAGCTGCCTGTTGCTGTTTCTTCCCTCGACCTCTGCCTCGTGGCAGATATGAATAGCCCTTTGCTCTCTTATTTTTAAAGGAACGAAAGGGCTGCGGTTGAAAAGTCGGTGCCTTTTTCTGTTGGGGAGTGACTTGAGGTAGAAAGGTGGATTTCCCGGCTGTAGCCGTGGCCACCAAATCTGATAGACCGACTCCAAATAACTCCTCCCCTTTATACGGCAAAACTTCCATATGTCGTTTTGAATCCGCATCGCCTGTCCACTGTCGCGTCCATAAAGCTCTTCTGACCGAAATGGACATAGCACTTACCCGTGATGCCAGTGTGCAGATATCCCTCTGTGCATCACGCATATAAAGAAATGCATCCTTTATTTGTTCTAACGACAGTAAAATATTGTCCCTGTCCAGGGTATCAATATTTTCAATCAGGGACTCTGACCAAACTACCCCAGCACTGCACATCCAGGCTGTCGCTATAGCTGGTCGTAGTATAACACCTGCATGTGTGTATATACTTTTTTGGATATTTTCCATCCTCCTATCTGATGGATCTTTAAGTGCGGCCGTCTCAGGAGAGGGTAACGCCACTTGTTTAGATAAGCGTGTTAGCGCCTTGTCCACCCTAGGAGGTGTTTCCCAGCGCTCCCTAACCTCTGGCGGGAAAGGGTATAATGCCAATAATTTCTTTGAAATTATCAGCTTTTTATCAGGGGCAACCCACGCTTCATTACACACGTCATTTAATTCTTCTGATTCAGGAAAAACTATAGGTAGTTTTTTCACACCCCACATAATACCCTGTTTAGTGGTACCTGTAGTATCAGCTAAATGTAACGCCTCCTTCATTGCCAAAATCATATAACGTGTGGCCCTACTGGAAAATACGGTTGATTCGTCACCGTCACCACTGGAGTCAGTGCCTGTGTCTGGGTCTGTGTCGACCGACTGAGGCAAAGGGCGTTTCACAGCCCCTGACGGTGTTTGAGTCGCCTGGACAGGCACTAATTGATTGTCCGGCCGTCTCATGTCGTCAAACGACTGCTTTAGCGTGTTGACACTATCCCGTAGTTCCATAAATAAAGGCATCCATTCTGGTGTCGACTCCCTAGGGGGTGACATCCTCATATTTGGCAATTGCTCCGCCTCCACACCAATATCGTCCTCATACATGTCGACACACACGTACCGACACACAGCAGACACACAGGGAATGCTCCTAACGAAGACAGGACCCACTAGCCCTTTGGGGAGACAGAGGGAGAGTTTGCCAGCACACACCAAAAGCGCTATATATAACAGGGATAGCCTTATAATAAGTGCTCCCTTATAGCTGCTTTATATATATCAAAATATCGCCATAAATTTGCCCCCCCTCTCTGTTTTACCCTGTTTCTGTAGTGCAGTGCAGGGGAGAGACCTGGGAGCCGTCCTGACCAGCGGAGCTGTGAGAGGAAATGGCGCCGTGTGCTGAGGAGATAGGCCCCGCCCCTTTTCCGGCGGGCTCGTCTCCCGCTATTTAGTGAATCCAGGCAGGGGTTAAATATCTCCATATAGCCTCTGGGGGCTATATGTGAGGTATTTTTAGCCTTTATATAGGTTACATTTGCCTCCCAGGGCGCCCCCCCCCAGCGCCCTGCACCCTCAGTGACTGCGTGTGAAGTGTGCTGAGAGGAAAATGGCGCACAGCTGCAGTGCTGTGCGCTACCTTTAGAAGACTGCAGGAGTCTTCAGCCGCCGATTCTGGACCTCTTCTGACTTCAGCATCTGCAAGGGGGCCGGCGGCGCGGCTCCGGTGACCATCCAGGCTGTACCTGTGATCGTCCCTCTGGAGCTGATGTCCAGTAGCCAAGAAGCCAATCCATCCTGCACGCAGGTGAGTTCACTTCTTCTCCCCTCAGTCCCTCGTTACAGTGAGTCCTGCTGGCAACAGGATCACTGCAAAATAAAAAACCTAAGCTAAACTTTTTCTAAGCAGCTCTTTAGGAGAGCCACCTAGATTGCACCCTTCTCGGCCGGGCACAAAAATCTAACTGGAGTCTGGAGGAGGGTCATAGGGGGAGGAGCCAGTGCACACCACCTGATCTGGAAAAGCTTTACTTTTTGTGCCCTGTCTCCTGCGGAGCCGCTATTCCCCATGGTCCTTTCAGGAACCCCAGCATCCACTAGGACGATAGAGAAATAGGGGGACTGACCCACAATAAGGCCCTTTGGAGAGACAGAGAGAGAGAATGAAAGCACACACCCAGCGCCACAATATGCTGAAACCACGGTCCCAGCCTAAATAGCGCTTTATATATAAATATATGTACAAACTGCACCAAATAAATGTGCCCCCCCTCGTTTTTGTCCCCTGTTATTGTTCAGCAGGGGAGAGTCTGGGAGCACTTCTCTGCAGCATGCTGTGGAGAAAAATGGCGCTGGTTAGTGCTGGAGGATCAAGCCCCACCCCCTCGACGGCGGGCTTCGGTCCCGCTCAATTCCTTTATACTGGCGGGGATTTTATATTATATTGCCTCAGCAGTATCTAATATCTGTGCCAGTGCTGTTCATGAGGTAAAAATTGCTGCCCAGGGCGCCACCCCTGCGCCCTGCACCCGTACAGTGCCGTGTGTGTGTGTGTGTGTGTGTGTGTGTGTGTGTTGGGAGCAATGGCGCGCAGCGTTATCACTGCGCGTTACCTCATGAAGATCTGAAGTCTTCTGCCGCCTTTGAAGTCTTCTTTCTTCTCATACTCACCCGGCTTCTATCTTCTGGCTCTGTGAGGGGGACGGCGGCGCGGCTCCGGGACGAACGGCGAGGGTGAGACCTGTGTTCCGACCCTCTGGAGCTAATGGTGTCCAGTAGCCTAAGAAGCAGAGCCTATCAGTTAAGTAGGTCTGCTTCTCTCTCCTCAGTCCCACGATGCAGGGAGTCTGTTGCCAGCAGTGCTCCCTGAAAATAAAAAACCTAACAAAAAGTATTTTTCAGAGAAACTCAGGAGAGCTCCCGTGCAATGCACCCAGTCTCCTCTGGGCCCAGGATCTAACTGAGGTCTGGAGGAGGGGCATAGAGGGAGGAGCCAGTGCACACCCATACTAAAAGTTCTTTATAGTGCCCATGTCTCCTGCGGAGCCCATCTATACCCCATGGTCCTTACGGAGTCCCCAGCATCCTCTAGGACGTAAGAGAAATTAAATTGACTATGGTACTAATGGATTCACCTGTGCTCAAGCATGGATATCCTTAAAACCTGGACTGTAATGGTAGAGTTCGGGAAACTCTGGTTTGACCCTAATAAATTTGTTTTTCATGGTTTACATATCATGCCAACAGTGACATCATCAACATGCTAACATAAATAGACAGGTGTTACACTAATGTACCAACTGCATTGCCAGTATATAATAATATATGCTATATAATATATGCTGTATAATGGTACAGTCACACACAATACACAGCACAGAGACACACAGTATAATGGTACACACAGCACACAGACACACACACACAATATACAGCACAGACTGACACACAACCAACCACATCTCTCCAGTAACACACAGTATATAACGGGATATACGGAGAAGGCACAGCACATACATGTAGTATAATGGAATATAGACAGCGGCTCTCACCCCTCCACCCCACCATACACCCCCGGCATGTTCTCTCTCTCTCTCACACTCCGGCCTGAGTCATGTGACTGCGGTCAGCTGACCCAACCCGGATGTACAGTCACCAGGCAAGGAAAGAAAAGAGAGAGAGAGAGAGAGAGTGAGAGTGTGTGAGAGAGTGAGAGTGTGTGAGAGAGTCAGTGTGTGTGTGCGTGCGTCAGCTGCTGATGCTGCCAGTCCTCCTCCTCTGTCCACAGCATTACTACCCCACATGTATCCCCTAATATATACAGCCTGCATCTCTCCCTTTTACCCCCATATGCAGCCTGCATCTCCCCTGTCCCCCCATATATATTCTGCATCTCCCCTATACCCACATATACATCCTACATCTCTCCCACATGCAGCCTGCATCTCCCCTATACCCACATATACATCCTACATCTCTCCAACATGCAGCCTGCATCTCTCCTGTCCCCCCACATACAGCCTGCATCTCCCCTGTCATCCCACATGCACCCTGCATCTCCCCTGTCCCCCCACATGCAGCCTGCATCTCCCCTGTATCACCATATACAGCCTGCATCTCCCCCATATACAGCCTGCATATGCCCTATACCCCATATACATCATGCATCTCTCCTGTACCCCATATACAGCTTGCACCTCTCCCTTACCCCATATACAGCCTGCATCTCCCCTGTACCCCGTATACAGCCTGCATCTCTCCTGTACCCCATATACATCCTGCATCTCTCCCTTACCCCATATACAGCCTGCATCTCCCCTGTACCCCGTATACAGCCTGCATCTCTCCTGTACCCCCATATACATCCTGCATCTCTCCTGTACCCCCATATATAGCCTGCATCTCTCCTGTACCCCATATACAGCCTGCACCTCTCCCTTACCCCATATACAGCCTGCATCTCCCCTGTACCCCGTATACAGCCTGCATCTCTCCTGTACCCCCATATACATCCTGCATCTCTCCTGTGCCCCATATACAGCCTGCATCTCTCCTGTGCCCCATTTACAGCCTGCATCTCTCCTGTACCCCATATACAACCTGCATCTCTCCTGTACCCCATATACAGCCTGCATCTCTCCTGTACCCCATATACATCCTGCATCTCTCCTGTACCCAATATACAGCCTGCATCTCTCCTGTACCCCATATACAGCCTGCATCTCTCCTGTACCCCATATACATCCTGCATCTCTCCTGTACCCCATATACAGCCTGCATCTCTCCCTTACCCCATATACATCCTGCATCTCTCCTGTACCCAATATACAGCCTGCATCTCTCCTGTACCCCATATACAGCCTGCATCTCTCCTGTACCCCATATACATCCTGCATCTCTCCTGTACCCCATATACAGCCTGCATCTCTCCCTTACCCCATATACATCCTGCATCTCTCCTGTACCCCATATACATCCTGCATCTCTCCTGTACCCCGTATACAGCCTGCATCTCTCCTGTACCCCCATATACAGCCTGCATCTCTCCTGTACCCCATATACAGCCTGCATCTCCCCTGCACCCCCATATACAGCCTGCACCTCTCCTGTATCCCATATACAGCCTGCATCTCTCCTGTACCCCCATATATATCCTGCATCTCCCCTATACTCACATATACATCTTACATCTCTCCAACATGCAGCCTGCATCTCCCCTGTCCCCCCACATGCAGCCTGCATCTCCTCTGTACCACCATATACAGCCTGCATCTCCCCATATACAGCCTGCATATGCCCTATACCCCCATATACATCCTGCATCTCTCCTGTACCCCATATACAGCTTGCACCTCTCCCTTACCCCATATACAGCCTGCATCTCCCCTGTACCCTATATACAGCCTGCATCTCTCCTGTGCCCCATATACAGCCTGCATCTCTCCTGTGGCCCATATACAGCCTGCATCTCTCCTGTGCCCCATATACAACCTGCATCTCTCCTGTGCCCCATATACAGCCTGCATCTCTCCTGTGCCCCATATACAACCTGCATCTCTCCTGTACCCCATATACAGCCTGCATCTCCTCTGTACCCCCATATACAGCCTGCATCTCTCCTGTACCCCATATACAGCCTGCATCTCCTATACCCCATATACAGCCTGCATCTCTCCTGTACCCCATATACAGCCTGCATCTCCTATACCCCATATACAGCCTGCATCTCTCCTGTACCCCATATACAGCCTGCATCTCTCCTGTACCCCCATATACATCCTGCATCTCTCCTGTACCCCATATACATCCTGCATCTCCCCTGTACCCCCATATACAGCCTGCATCTCTCCTGTACCCCATATACAGCCTGCATCTCCCCTGTACCCCATATACAGCCTGCATCTCTCCTGTACCCCATATACAGCCTGCATCTCTCCTGTACCCCATATACAGCCTGCATCTCTCCTGTACCACATATACATCCTGCATCTCTCCTGTATCCCATATACAGCCTGCATCTCTCCTGTGCCCCATATACAGCCTGCATCTCTCCTGTACCCCCATATACAGCCTGCATCTCTCCTGTACCCCATATACAGCCTGCATCTCTCCTGTACCCCATATACAGCCTGCATCTCTCCTGTACCCCATATACAGCCTGCATCTCCCCTATACCCACATATACATCCTACATCTCTCCAACATGCAGCCTGCATCTCTCCTGTCCCCCCACATACAGCCTGCATCTCCCCTGTCATCCCACATGCACCCTGCATCTCCCCTGTCCCCCCACATGCAGCCTGCATCTCCCCTGTATCACCATATACAGCCTGCATCTCCCCCATATACAGCCTGCATATGCCCTATACCCCATATACATCATGCATCTCTCCTGTACCCCATATACAGCTTGCACCTCTCCCTTACCCCATATACAGCCTGCATCTCCCCTGTACCCCGTATACAGCCTGCATCTCTCCTGTACCCCATATACATCCTGCATCTCTCCCTTACCCCATATACAGCCTGCATCTCCCCTGTACCCCGTATACAGCCTGCATCTCTCCTGTACCCCCATATACATCCTGCATCTCTCCTGTACCCCCATATATAGCCTGCATCTCTCCTGTACCCCATATACAGCCTGCACCTCTCCCTTACCCCATATACAGCCTGCATCTCCCCTGTACCCCGTATACAGCCTGCATCTCTCCTGTACCCCCATATACATCCTGCATCTCTCCTGTGCCCCATATACAGCCTGCATCTCTCCTGTGCCCCATTTACAGCCTGCGTCTCTCCTGTACCCCATATACAACCTGCATCTCTCCTGTACCCCATATACAGCCTGCATCTCTCCTGTACCCCATATACATCCTGCATCTCTCCTGTACCCAATATACAGCCTGCATCTCTCCTGTACCCCATATACAGCCTGCATCTCTCCTGTACCCCATATACATCCTGCATCTCTCCTGTACCCCATATACAGCCTGCATCTCTCCCTTACCCCATATACATCCTGCATCTCTCCTGTACCACATATACATCCTGCATCTCTCCTGTACCCCGTATACAGCCTGCATCTCTCCTGTACCCCCATATACAGCCTGCATCTCTCCTGTACCCCATATATAGCCTGCATCTCCCCTGCACCCCCATATACAGCCTGCACCTCTCCTGTATCCCATATACAGCCTGCATCTCTCCTGTACCCCCATATATATCCTGCATCTCCCCTATACTCACATATACATCTTACATCTCTCCAACATGCAGCCTGCATCTCCCCTGTCCCCCCACATGCAGCCTGCATCTCCTCTGTACCACCATATACAGCCTGCATCTCCCCATATACAGCCTGCATATGCCCTATACCCCCATATACATCCTGCATCTCTCCTGTACCCCATATACAGCTTGCACCTCTCCCTTACCCCATATACAGCCTGCATCTCCCCTGTACCCTATATACAGCCTGCATCTCTCCTGTGCCCCATATACAGCCTGCATCTCTCCTGTGGCCCATATACAGCCTGCATCTCTCCTGTGCCCCATATACAACCTGCATCTCTCCTGTGCCCCATATACAGCCTGCATCTCTCCTGTGCCCCATATACAACCTGCATCTCTCCTGTACCCCATATACAGCCTGCATCTCCTCTGTACCCCCATATACAGCCTGCATCTCTCCTGTACCCCATATACAGCCTGCATCTCCTATACCCCATATACAGCCTGCATCTCTCCTGTACCCCATATACAGCCTGCATCTCCTATACCCCATATACAGCCTGCATCTCTCCTGTACCCCATATACAGCCTGCATCTCTCCTGTACCCCCATATACATCCTGCATCTCTCCTGTACCCCATATACATCCTGCATCTCCCCTGTACCCCCATATACAGCCTGCATCTCTCCTGTACCCCATATACAGCCTGCATCTCCCCTGTACCCCATATACAGCCTGCATCTCTCCTGTACCCCATATACAGCCTGCATCTCTCCTGTACCCCATATACAGCCTGCATCTCTCCTGTACCACATATACATCCTGCATCTCTCCTGTACCCCCATATACAGCCTGCATCTCTCCTGTACCCCATATACAGCCTGCATCTCTCCTGTACCCCATATACAGCCTGCATCTCTCCTGTACCCCATATACAGCCTGCATCTCTCCTGTACCCCATATACAGCCTGCATCTCTCCTGTACCCCATATACATCCTGCATCTCTCCTGTTCCCCATATACAGCCTGCATCTCTCCTGTACCCCCATATACAGCCTGCATCTCTCCTGTACCCCATATACAGCCTGCATCTCCTATACCCCATATACAGCCTGCATCTCTCCTGTACCCCATATACAGCCTGCATCTCCTATACCCCATATACAGCCTGCATCTCTCCTGTACCCCATATACAGCCTGCATCTCCTATACCCCATATACAGCCTGCATCTCTCCTGTACCCCATATACAGCCTGCATCTCTCCTGTACCCCATATACAGCCTGCATCTCTCCTGTACCCCATATACAGCCTGCATCTCTCCTGTACCCCATATACAGCCTGCATCTCCCCTGTACCCCATATACAGCCTGCATCTCTCCTGTACCCCATATACATCCTGCATCTCTCCTGTATCCCATATACAGCCTGCATCTCTCCTGTGCCCCATATACAGCCTGCATCTCTCCTGTACCCCATATACAGCCTGCATCTCCTATACCCCATATACAGCCTGCATCTCTCCTGTACCCCATATACAGCCTGCATCTCTCCTGTACCCCATATACAGCCTGCATCTCTCCTGTACCCCATATACAGCCTGCATCTCTCCTGTGCCCCATATACAGCCTGCATCTCTCCTGTACCCCATATACAGCCTGCATCTCCTATACCCCATATACAGCCTGCATCTCTCCTGTACCCCATATACAGCCTGCATCTCTCCTGTACCCCATATACAGCCTGCATCTCTCCTGTACCCCATATACAGCCTGCATCTCTCCTGTACCACATATACATCCTGCATGTCTCCTGTATCCCATATACAGCCTGCATCTCTCCTGTGCCCCATATACAGCCTGCATCTCTCCTGTACCCCCATATACAGCCTGCATCTCTCCTGTACCCCATATACAGCCTGCATCTCTCCTGTACCCCATATACAGCCTGCATCTCTCCTGTACCCCATATACAGCCTGCATCTCTCCTGTACCCCATATACAGCCTGCATCTCTCCTGTACCCCATATACATCCTGCATCTCTCCTGTTCCCCATATACAGCCTGCATCTCTCCTGTACCCCCATATACAGCCTGCATCTCTCCTGTACCCCATATACATTCTGCATCTCTCCTGTACCCCCATATACAGCCTGCATCTCTCCTGTACCCCATATACAGCCTGCATCTCTCCTGTACCCCATATACAGCCTGCATCTCTCCTGTGCCCCCATATACAGCCTGCATCTCTCCTGTACCCCATCTACATCCTGCATCTCTCCTGTACCCCATATACAGCCTGCATCTCTCCTGTACCCCATTTACAGCCTGCATCTCTCCTGTACCCGATCTACATCCTGCATCTCTCCTGTACCCCATATACAGCCTGCATCTCTCCTGTACCCCCATATACAGCCTGTATCTCTCCTGTACCCCATATACAGCCTGCATCTCTCCTGTACCCCATATACAGCCTGCATCTCTCCTGTACCCCATATACAGCCTGCATCTCTCCTGTACCCCCATATACAGCCTGCATCTCTCCTGTACCCCCATATACAGCCTGCATCTCTCCTGTACCCCCATATACAGCCTGCATCTCTCCTGTACCCCATATACAGCCTGCATCTCTCCTGTACCCCATATACATCCTGCATCTCCCCTGTACCACATATACAGCCTGCATCTCTCCTATACCCCCATATACAGCGTGCATCTCTCCTGTACCCCCATATACATCCTGCATCTCTCCTGTACCCCCATATACAGCCTGCATCTCTCCTGTACCCCCATATACAGCCTGCATATCTCGTTTACCCCATATACAGCCTGCATCTCTCCTGTACCCCATATACATCCTGCATCTCCCCTGTATCCCATATACAGCCTGATCCTATATACAGCCTGAATCTCTCCTGTACCCCATATACAGCCTGCATCTCTCCTGTACCCCATATACAGCCTGCATCTCCCCTGTACCCCATATACAGCCTGCATCTCTCCTGTACCCCATATACATCCTGCATCTCTCCTGTATCCCATATACAGCCTGCATCTCTCCTGTGCCCCATATACAACCTGCATCTCTCCTGTACCCCATATACAGCCTGCATCTCCTATACCCCATATACAGCCTGCATCTCTCCTGTACCCCATATACAGCCTGCATCTCTCCTGTACCCCATATACAGCCTGCATCTCTCCTGTACCACATATACATCCTGCATCTCTCCTGTATCCCATATACAGCCTGCATCTCTCCTGTGCCCCATATACAGCCTGCATCTCTACTGTACCCCCATATACAGCCTGCATCTCTCCTGTACCCCATATACAGCCTGCATCTCTCCTGTACCCCATATACAGCCTGCATCTCTCCTGTACCCCATATACAGCCTGCATCTCTCCTGTACCCCATATACAGCCTGCATCTCTCCTGTACCCCATATACATCCTGCATCTCTCCTGTTCCCCATATACAGCCTGCATCTCTCCTGTACCCCCATATACAGCCTGCATCTCTCCTGTACCCCATATACATTCTGCATCTCTCCTGTACCCCCATATACAGCCTGCATCTCTCCTGTACCCCATATACAGCCTGCATCTCTCCTGTGCCCCCATATACAGCCTGCATCTCTCCTGTACCACATTTACAGCCTGCATCTCTCCTGTACTCCCATATACAACCTGCATCTCTCCTGTGCCCCATATACAGCTTGCACCTCTCCCTTACCCCATATACAGCCTGCATCTCCCCTGTACCCTATATACAGCCTGCATCTCGCCTGTGCCCCATATACAGCCTGCATCTCTCCTGTGCCCCATATACAGCCTGCATCTCTCCTGTGCCCCATATACAACCTGCATCTCTCCTGTGCCCCATATACAGCCTGCATCTCTCCTGTGCCCCATATACAACCTGCATCTCTCCTGTACCCCATATACAGCCTGCATCTCCTCTGTACCCCCATATACAGCCTGCATCTCTCCTGTACCCCATATACAGCCTGCATCTCCTATACCCCATATACAGCCTGCATCTCTCCTGTACCCCATATACAGCCTGCATCTCCTATACCCCATATACAGCCTGCATCTCTCCTGTACCCCATCTACATCCTGCATTTCTCCTGTACCCCATATACAGCCTGCATCTCTCCTGTACCCCATTTACAGCCTGCATCTCTCCTGTACCCGATCTACATCCTGCATCTCTCCTGTACCCCATATACAGCCTGCATCTCTCCTGTACCCCCATATACAGCCTGTATCTCTCCTGTGCCCCATATACAGCCTGCATCTCTCCTGTGCCCCATATACAACCTGCATCTCTCCTGTACCCCATATACAGCCTGCATCTCCTCTGTACCCCCATATACAGCCTGCATCTCTCCTGTACCCCATATACAGCCTGCATCTCCTATACCCCATATACAGCCTGCATCTCTCCTGTACCCCATATACAGCCTGCATCTCCTATACCCCATATACAGCCTGCATCTCTCCTGTACCCCATATACAGCCTGCATCTCTCCTGTACCCCATATACAGCCTGCATCTCTCCTGTACCCCATATACAGCCTGCATCTCTCCTGTACCCCATATACAGCCTGCATCTCCCCTGTACCCCATATACAGCCTGCATCTCTCCTGTACCCCATATACATCCTGCATCTCTCCTGTATCCCATATACAGCCTGCATCTCTCCTGTGCCCCATATACAGCCTGCATCTCTCCTGTACCCCATATACAGCCTGCATCTCCTATACCCCATATACAGCCTGCATCTCTCCTGTACCCCATATACAGCCTGCATCTCTCCTGTACCCCATATACAGCCTGCATCTCTCCTGTACCCCATATACAGCCTGCATCTCTCCTGTGCCCCATATACAGCCTGCATCTCTCCTGTACCCCATATACAGCCTGCATCTCCTATACCCCATATACAGCCTGCATCTCTCCTGTACCCCATATACAGCCTGCATCTCTCCTGTACCCCATATACAGCCTGCATCTCTCCTGTACCCCATATACAGCCTGCATCTCTCCTGTACCACATATACATCCTGCATGTCTCCTGTATCCCATATACAGCCTGCATCTCTCCTGTGCCCCATATACAGCCTGCATCTCTCCTGTACCCCCATATACAGCCTGCATCTCTCCTGTACCCCATATACAGCCTGCATCTCTCCTGTACCCCATATACAGCCTGCATCTCTCCTGTACCCCATATACAGCCTGCATCTCTCCTGTACCCCATATACAGCCTGCATCTCTCCTGTACCCCATATACATCCTGCATCTCTCCTGTTCCCCATATACAGCCTGCATCTCTCCTGTACCCCCATATACAGCCTGCATCTCTCCTGTACCCCATATACATTCTGCATCTCTCCTGTACCCCCATATACAGCCTGCATCTCTCCTGTACCCCATATACAGCCTGCATCTCTCCTGTACCCCATATACAGCCTGCATCTCTCCTGTGCCCCCATATACAGCCTGCATCTCTCCTGTACCCCATCTACATCCTGCATCTCTCCTGTACCCCATATACAGCCTGCATCTCTCCTGTACCCCATTTACAGCCTGCATCTCTCCTGTACCCGATCTACATCCTGCATCTCTCCTGTACCCCATATACAGCCTGCATCTCTCCTGTACCCCCATATACAGCCTGTATCTCTCCTGTACCCCATATACAGCCTGCATCTCTCCTGTACCCCATATACAGCCTGCATCTCTCCTGTACCCCATATACAGCCTGCATCTCTCCTGTACCCCCATATACAGCCTGCATCTCTCCTGTACCCCCATATACAGCCTGCATCTCTCCTGTACCCCCATATACAGCCTGCATCTCTCCTGTACCCCATATACAGCCTGCATCTCTCCTGTACCCCATATACATCCTGCATCTCCCCTGTACCACATATACAGCCTGCATCTCTCCTATACCCCCATATACAGCCTGCATCTCTCCTGTACCCCCATATACATCCTGCATCTCTCCTGTACCCCCATATACAGCCTGCATCTCTCCTGTACCCCCATATACAGCCTGCATATCTCGTTTACCCCATATACAGCCTGCATCTCTCCTGTACCCCATATACATCCTGCATCTCCCCTGTATCCCATATACAGCCTGATCCTATATACAGCCTGAATCTCTCCTGTACCCCATATACAGCCTGCATCTCTCCTGTACCCCATATACAGCCTGCATCTCCCCTGTACCCCATATACAGCCTGCATCTCTCCTGTACCCCATATACATCCTGCATCTCTCCTGTATCCCATATACAGCCTGCATCTCTCCTGTGCCCCATATACAACCTGCATCTCTCCTGTACCCCATATACAGCCTGCATCTCCTATACCCCATATACAGCCTGCATCTCTCCTGTACCCCATATACAGCCTGCATCTCTCCTGTACCCCATATACAGCCTGCATCTCTCCTGTACCCCATATACAGCCTGCATCTCTCCTGTACCCCATATACAGCCTGCATCTCTCCTGTACCACATATACATCCTGCATCTCTCCTGTATCACATATACAGCCTGCATCTCTCCTGTGCCCCATATACAGCCTGCATCTCTACTGTACCCCCATATACAGCCTGCATCTCTCCTGTACCCCATATACAGCCTGCATCTCTCCTGTACCCCATATACAGCCTGCATCTCTCCTGTACCCCATATACAGCCTGCATCTCTCCTGTACCCCATATACAGCCTGCATCTCTCCTGTACCCCATATACATCCTGCATCTCTCCTGTTCCCCATATACAGCCTGCATCTCTCCTGTACCCCCATATACAGACTGCATCTCTCCTGTACCCCATATACATTCTGCATCTCTCCTGTACCCCCATATACAGCCTGCATCTCTCCTGTACCCCATATACAGCCTGCATCTCTCCTGTGCCCCCATATACAGCCTGCATCTCTCCTGTACCACATTTACAGCCTGCATCTCTCCTGTACTCCCATATACAACCTGCATCTCTCCTGTGCCCCATATACAGCTTGCACCTCTCCCTTACCCCATATACAGCCTGCATCTCCCCTGTACCCTATATACAGCCTGCATCTCGCCTGTGCCCCATATACAGCCTGCATCTCTCCTGTGCCCCATATACAGCCTGCATCTCTCCTGTGCCCCATATACAACCTGCATCTCTCCTGTGCCCCATATACAGCCTGCATCTCTCCTGTGCCCCATATACAACCTGCATCTCTCCTGTACCCCATATACAGCCTGCATCTCCTCTGTACCCCCATATACAGCCTGCATCTCTCCTGTACCCCATATACAGCCTGCATCTCCTATACCCCATATACAGCCTGCATCTCTCCTGTACCCCATATACAGCCTGCATCTCCTATACCCCATATACAGCCTGCATCTCTCCTGTACCCCATCTACATCCTGCATTTCTCCTGTACCCCATATACAGCCTGCATCTCTCCTGTACCCCATTTACAGCCTGCATCTCTCCTGTACCCGATCTACATCCTGCATCTCTCCTGTACCCCATATACAGCCTGCATCTCTCCTGTACCCCCATATACAGCCTGTATCTCTCCTGTACCCCATATACAGCCTGCATCTCTCCTGTACCCCATATACATCCTGCATCTCTCCTGTACCCCATATACAGCCTGCATCTCTCCTGTACCCCCATATACAGCCTGCATCTCTCCTGTACCCCCATATACAGCCTGCATCTCTCCTGTACCCCCATATACAGCCTGCATCTCTCCTGTACTCCCATATACAGCCTGCATCTCTCCTGTACCCCATATACATCCTGCATCTCTCCTGTACCCCATATACATCCTGCATCTCCCCTGTACCACATATACAGCCTGCATCTCTCCTATACCCCCATATACAGCCTGCATCTCTCCTGTACCCCCATATACATCCTGCATCTCTCCTATACCCCCATATACAGCATGCATCTCTCCTGTACCCCCATATACAGCCTGCATATCTCGTTTACCCCATATACAGCCTGCATCTCTCCTGTACCCCATATACATCCTGCATCTCCCCTGTATCCCATATACAGCCTGATCCTATATACAGCCTGAATCTCTCCTGTACCCCCATATACAGCCTGCCTCTCTCCTGTACCCCATTTACAGCCTGCATCTCTCCTGTACCCCATTTAGAGCCTGCATCTCTCCTGTACCCCATATACATCCTGCATCTCTCCTGTACCCCATATACATCCTGCATCTCTCCTGTACCCCATCTACATCCTGCATCTCTCCTGTGCCCCATATGCAGCCTGCATCTCTCCTGTACCCCATATACATCCTGCATCTCTCCTGTACCCCATATACAGCCTGCATCTCTCCTGTACCCCCACATGCAGCCTGCATCTCTCCTGAACCCCATATACATCCTGCATCTCTCCTGTACCCCATATACATTCTGCATCTCTCCTGTACCCCCACATGCAGCCTGCATCTCTCCTGTACCCCATACACAGCCTGATCCCATATACAGCCTGCATCTCTCCTGTACCCCCACATGCAGCCTGCATCTCTCCTGAACCCCATATACATCCTGCATCTCTCCTGTACCCCCATATACATCCTGCATCTCTCCTGTACCCCATATACAGCCTGCATCTCTCCTGTACCCCATATACAGCCTGCATCTCTCACCCACTGTGCAGTACATGTAACAGGTGCTGGGTTAGGTCCCGAGGGTGGGGTGGGAGAGTTGTCACCTGCTGTGCGGTACATGTAACCAGTGCTGTGTCAGGGCTATGGTGGCCAGTCCCGGGATCCCAACCTAAAGTTTAGTGGGATGGGAGAGCTGTCACCCGCTGTGCACTACATGTAGCTGGTGCTGGGTCAGGACCTGAGGGTGGGATGGGAGAGCCGTCACCCGCTGTGCACTACATGTAGCTGGTGCTGCGTCAGGACCTGAGGGTGGGATGGGAGAGCTGTCACCCGCTGTGCACTACATGTAGCTGGTGCTGGGTCAGGACCTGAGGGTGGGATGGGAGAGCTGTCACCCGCTGTGCACTACATGTAGCTGGTGCTGGGTCAGGACCTGTGGGTTGGGTGGGAGAGCTGTCACCCGCTATGCACTACATGTAGCTGGTGCTGGGTCAGGACCTGAGGGTGGGATGGGAGAGCTGTCACCCGCTGTGCACTACATGTAGCTGGTGCTGGGTCAGGACCTGAGGGTGGGATGGGAGAGCTGTCACCCGCTGTGCACTACATGTAGCTGGTGCTGGGTCAGTACCTGAGGGTGGGATGGGAGAGCTGTCACCCGCTGTGCACTACATGTAGCTGGTGCTGGGTCAGGACCTGTGGGTTGGGTGGGACAGCTGTCACCCGCTGTGCACTACATGTAGCTGGTGCTGGGTCAGGACCTGAGGGTGGGATGGGAGAGCTGTCACCCGCTGTGCACTACATGTAGCTGGTGCTGCGTCAGGACCTGAGGGTGGGATGGGAGAGCTGTCACCCGCTGTGCACTACATGTAGCTGGTGCTGGGTCAGGACCTGAGGGTGGGATGGGAGAGCTGTCACCCGCTGTGCACTACATGTAGCTGGTGCTGGGTCAGGACCTGTGGGTTGGGTGGGACAGCTGTCACCTGCTGTGCACTACATGTAGCTGGTGCTGGGTCAGGACCTGAGGGTGGGATGGGAGAGCTGTCACCCGCTGTGCACTACATGTAGCTGGTGCTGGGTCAGGACCTGAGGGTGGGATGGGAGAGCTGTCACCTGCTGTGCACTACATGTAGCTGGTGCTGGGTCAGGACCTGTGGGTTGGGTGGGAGAGCTGTCACCCGCTGTGCACTACATGTAGCTGGTGCTGGGTCAGGACCTGAGGGTGGGATGGGAGAGCTGTCACCTGCTGTGCACTACATGTAGCTGGTGCTGGGTCAGGACCTGAGGGTGGGATGGGAGAGCTGTCACCTGCTGTGCACTACATGTAGCTGGTGCTGGGTCAGGACCTGTGGGTTGGGTGGGAGAGCTGTCACCCGCTGTGCACTACATGTAGCTGGTGCTGGGTCAGGACCTGTGGGTTGGGTGGGAGAGCTGTCACCCGCTGTGCACTACATGTAGCTGGTGCTGGGTCAGGACCTGTGGGTTGGGTGGGAGAGCTGTCACCCGCTGTGCACTACATGTAGCTGGTGCTGGGTCAGGACCTGTGGGTTGGGTGGGAGAGCTGTCACCTGCTGTGCACTACATGTAGCTGGTGCTGGGTCAGGACCTGTGGGTTGGGTGGGAGAGCTGTCACCTGCTGTGCACTACATGTAGCTGGTGCTGGGTCAGGACCTGAGGGTGGGATGGGAGAGCTGTCACCCGCTGTGCACTACATGTAGCTGGTGCTGGGTCAGGATCTGAGGGTGGGATGGGAGAGCTGTCACCCGCTGTGCACTACATGTAGCTGGTGCTGGGTCAGGACCTGAGGGTGGGATGGGAGAGCTGTCACCCGCTGTGCACTACATGTAGCTGGTGCTGGGTCAGGACCTGTGGGTTGGGTGGGAGAGCTGTCACCTGCTGTGCCATTGGTCGCACCATGGAAATTCGCACTCGTCACAAGCTAGGTGCAGATTCTGCTGGGTCAGGGCCCGAGGGTACGGCGGAAGAGCTGTCACCCACTGTGTGGGACAATGGGCCGGTGCCAGGTCAGGGCCCGAGGGTAGTGCGGGAGAGCTGTCACCCGCTGTGCGGGACATGTGACCAGTACTTGGTCACTACTACTGCTGGCGGAGACTACTGGACGTGCAGTACGCACTTCTATACCCATCAAAAACACCTGTTTATTTGACAGAGATGGAGCCCTTTAATACATAAATCCCTTGATCTCTCCATGGGCGCACTGTGGAGTCTGTGTCTGTATCTTCTGCCGGTCGCACGTCTGTGACTTTATGCAAATACAGCTACAAAGCCCTTCCCAGGTGCACATGCGTCTGACTGTGCAAGGGTGAGTCTATAGATGATGCCATTGGTTGCACTAGCCCCAAGCCAGGTGCAGATTCTCTGTCTGCGTATGGCCACCGATGTGAGTGATTGTGCGTCTGTGTGTGCGACCGCTGCAGTGACCTCACCATAAGACGGACCATCTCCGTGCATCCGCCTAGCCATCTCGCTGTCGCCGCCCAGGAACTCCCAATACATTCTACAAGACATTTCTGAGACCGTGCGTCTCAATCGCAACTGAAACTGTGCGCACACAGAGGCTAATTGGTTTAGTACTTTTTCTCTCTCCACTTTATCTCTCTCAAAGGCTTAGTACATAGGGGGTAATTCCAAGTTGATCGCAGCAGGATCTTTGTTAGCAGTTGGGCAAAACCATGGCCCTCATTCCGAGTTGATCGGTCGCAAGGCGAATTTAGCAGAGTTACACACGCTAAGCCGCCGCCTACTGGGAGTGAATCTTAGCTTCTTAAAATTGCGACCGATGTATTCGCAATATTGCGATTACTAACTACTTAGCAGTTTCAGAGTAGCTCCAGACTTACTCTGCCTGTGCGATCAGTTCAGTGCTTGTCGTTCCTGGTTGACGTCACAAACACACCCAGCGTTCGCCCAGGCACTCCCACCGTTTCTCCGGCCACTCCTGCGTTTTTTCCGGAAACGGTAGCGTTTTCAGCCACACGCCCCTGAAACGCCGTGTTTCCGCCCAGTAACACCCATTTCCTGTCAATCACATTACGATCGCCGGAGCGAAGAAAAAGCCGTGAGTAAAAATACTTTCTTCATAGTAAAGTTACTTGGCGCAGTCGCAGTGCGAACATTGCGCATGCGTACTAAGCGGATTTTCACTGCGATGCGATGAAAAATACCGAACGAACAACTCGGAATGAGGGCCCATGTGCACTGCAGGGGGGGGGCAGATATAACATGTGCAGAGAGAGTTAGATTTGGGTGGGGTGTGTTCAATCTGCAATCTAAATTGCAGTGTAAAAATAAAGCAGCCAGTATTTACCCTGCACAGAAACAATATAACCCACCCAAGTCTAACTCTCTCTGCACATGTTATATCTGCCTCCCCTGCAGTGCACATGGTTTTGCCCAACTGCTAAAAAATTTCCTGCTGCGATCAACTTGGAATTACCCCCCATAGGCCTTCATTCTGAGTTGTTCGCTCGCTAGCTACTTTTAGCAGAAATGCAAACACAAAGCCGCCGCCCTCTGGGAGTGTATTGTAGCATAGCAGAATTGCTAACGAAAGCAATTTCCTTGCAGTTTCTTAGTAGATCCAGACCTACTCCTAGATTGCGATCACCTCAGTCCGTTTAGTTCCTGGTTTGACGTCACAAACACGCCCTGCGTCCGACCAGCCGCTCCTCCGTTAATCCAGCCACTCCTGCGTTTTTACCTGGCACGCCTGCGTTTTTTAGCACACTCCCTGAAAACGGCCAGTTTCCACCCAGAAACACCCACTTCCTGTCAATCAGCAGAGCGTTTGAAAAGCTTTGTTCGCCTGTGAGTAAAATAGCATAGTTTTGTGTAAATTTGCTTAGCGCGTGCGCCCTGCTGTGCATACGCATGCGCAGAACTGCCGGATTTTAGCCTATTAGCAATTCTGCTCAAATTAGCAGCAAGCGAACAACTCGGAATGAGGGCCATAGACCCCTGTATCTGTGCTTGACTAAGACCCTGATGCTACTAAAAGGTTCAGGTTCAGTGGATGGTTGCACAACTAACCGCGTGATGTCAAAGGGCCAGAAATGCATTATTAATGGAGATGACACGGACACAGCTACGCTCTGAGGTTCATGCCCTCTGGGGGGAGTCGCAACACTCAATACCTTTTATCAGCCGCCCTGGTGAGTACTAGAGTGAGATATCATAACACGGGTGATAACTGACCGCTCTGCTCCTGCTAAAACGGCTGGAAAATCAATGGAGCTCTTATCACTCTTATTGTTTTCCTTTTCTTCCCTTTTCTGACTTTTCCTCTTTTGTTAACTGGCTCATGCCCTCTGCTCAGCTATAACCCCGTTATCTACCTGCGGCTGGGGGAAAAGGGTAATAAAGAAGACTCGTTTAAGAGGCGTCTATTCATACATGTGACTGTCACTATAAATCTGCCTTTTACCGACTTATGATCTCAGTCTATGCTGGATGGTGACTGAAGTAAAAGCCTTAGTAACACACTGGTCTCTATAAAGGGCCCCAATCTGTCCATGGGCCTAATTCAGACCTGATCGCAGCAGCAAATTTGTTATCTAATGGGCAAAACCGTGTGCACTGCAGGGGGGGACAGATGTAACATGTGCAGAGAGAGTTAGATTTGGGTGGGTTATTTTTGTTTCTGTGCAGGGTAAATACTGTCTGCTTTATTTTCACACTGCAATTTAGATTTCAGTTTAAACACACCCCACCCAAATCTAACTCTCTCTGCACATGTTATATCTGTCCCCCCTGCAGTGCACATGGGGGGTCATTCCGAGTTGATCGCTCGTTGCCGATTTTCGCAACGGAGCGATTAAGGCAAAAATGCGCATGCGCATGGTACACAGTGCGCATGCGCTAAGTATTTTAGCACAAAACTTAGGAGATTTACTCACATCCGACCGAAGAATTTCCATCGTTGAAGTGATCAGAGTGTGATTGACAGGAAGTGGGTGTTTCTGGGTGGAAACTGGCCGTTTTCTGGGAGTGTGCGGAAAAACGCAGGCATGCCAGGATAAAACGCGGGAGTATCTGGAGAAACGGGGGAGTGGCTGGCCGAACGCAGGGCGTGTTTGTGACGTCAAACCAGGAACGAAACGGACTGAGCTGATCGCAATCTGTGAGTAGGTCTGGAGCTACTCAGAAACTGCTAAGAATTTTCTATTCGCAATTCTGCTAATCTTTCGTTCGCAATTCTGCTAAGCTAAGATACACTCCCAGAGGGCGGCGGCTTAGCGTGTGCAATGCTGCTAAAATCTGCTAGCGAGCGAACAACTCGGAATGCTCACCATGGTTTTGCCCATTAGCTAACAAATTTGCTGCTGCAATCAGGTCTGAATAAGGCCCCATGTCCTAGCAATTACTTTATGTGGGGATAAGATACACATACAGTATACTCCTCTAGGTTTGACCCACTGCATTTGCATACCCTCCAACTGTACCTTTTTGGCCGGTACAGTACCGTATTTTTATGACCTGTACCGGCCAAAAAGGGCTTTGTACTGATTTCTTGCTCACTAAATCTCCATGGTTTTTGTCATGTAAATATTTGCCGCTGTAAAATAGTGGGCAGACTCGCACAAAGTCCAGCAGAGCCGTCCACTCACGACTATTAAATTTCACCCAGTACTTGATAAATGCCAGCTAAAAGCTGCTCACTATGGGCGCTGCTCCATCGTGGATTCGTGTATCCTTATTTTTCCATCTCCGGAAGGAGACAGACAGGTCGGCACAATGGGAGCTGGTGCGGTGGGCGTGGCTTTGAAAGAGGAAGTGATACGTGGGCATAGCTGCTCCAGCGCATGTATGCACGCCTCGAGCGTGGCCTCCAAATATAGTCTCTTCGTTACAACTTCTCTACTACGCAGGCTGCATGTTGGTGCTCCTCCAGGGAAGCTACATTCCCTAAACCAAGATGGCCGCAGAGACTGCTACTGAGCATGTGTTTAGCCATCCTGAGACTGTGTGACAGTGCCACAATCTCTTAGCTCCAGTCAGACCTGTGTTTACCTGCCATATAACCAATGTTCCAGCATCCTGCACTGCTACCCGGTACCTACATACACTAACAGATGTATGACCTCCTACTCCTCTCATGCTTCGCTCCATCTACCAATGTGTATAACAGTGAGTACGGCTCTACCTGCTTTAACTTCAATAAAACCAAGCTCATCTCCAAGCGCCGGCTCAGGAGAAGCCCCTGCATTATCCTGGGCTCATTCAGCTGTGTGAACGGGTTTCAAGTCTCTGTGGCACGGCTTGAAACCCGTGTTCAGTGACCCAGGTTGGACTCAGGATTGTGGTATAAAAGGGGTAAAACTCCGCTCCTAGTCTAGCAATGGCTAGACACCAAAGGTGGTTTGCACAATAGAATAATCACTGTTCTGACATTGAACAATGGCACAAATGTATTAAGCCTGATAAAGTGGAGACGATAAAGGGGGACAGTTACTAAGCAGTGATAAGAGCGGAGAAGTGAGCCAGTGGAGAAGTGGCCCCGTCAACCAATCAGCAGCTCTGTATCATTTTATAGTATGCAAATTATAGATGTTACTTCAGTGCTGATTGGTTGCCATGGGCAACTTCTCCATTGGCTCACTTCTCCACTCCTATCACTGCTTAGTAAATGTCCCCCAAAGAGTGATAAAGTACCAGCTTCCTAACTGCCATGTCACAGACTGTGGGGTGTATTCATTTAGTGCCGTTTTCTTCAGATAGCCGAATTCGACATTAGTGTATTTTGCCCATTTTGGAGTCACTTTTCGCCCATGCCTTTTCGGGGTTTTTATTTTAACGAATCGGCATGGGCGAACATAGACCCAAAAACGGGCAAAAACACCCGCAAATTTGCCAAATCACGTGGATCTTCGGTGAATATGCAAATCCACATGGTTTTCGTTTGTGACGGTTTCTTACCCTCCAGTTGAAAAAACGTCACTGGCATTGAATAGGTTGAATGTAAATTCGACCTATAAACAGCCGAAAAGTGCCATTTTTCGCCTGGACGAAAGAACCGGCACTAAATGAATACGCCCCTGTCAGTTAGGAACCTGATCATTCTCCACTTTATCACTTTTGAAGGTTTAATACATTTGGCCCAATGTTTTTGGAGGAAGCTTAATAAGTAAAATGCACTCCATCCTAATCAATGTATGTTAGACCCAGGATCCCCTCAGTTGTTGTTATGTTACTAAAGGTATATTTGTCTGCGTCATCTTTACAACTGTACAGTCCTGCAGAGTATAATAAAACTCTGCAATGCTACAAATGAGAGAATTCTACCTCTTCCCACTAGGTGGCGCTTTATACGCCTGTTTATTTTATTTAATGTAGAAATAACTATAGCACAGCTCTCCAACACTGTGAGGATACGTGAAAGGCCAGAAAGGCCTGTGGGGACCTTGGGGGGGTCATTCCGAGTTGTTCGCTCGCTAGCTACCTTTTGCAGCGCTGCGATCAGATAGTCGCCGCCTATGGGGGAATGTATTTTTGCTTTGCAAGTGTGCGAACGCCTGTGCAGCCGAGCTCTGCAAAAACATTTTGTGCAGTTTCTGAGTAGGCCTGAACTTACTCAGCCGCTGCGATCACTTCAGACTGTCCGGTCCCGGAATTGACGTCAGACTCCCGCCCTGCAAACGTTTGGACACGCCTGCGTTTTCCCAAACACTCCCAGAAAACGGTCAGTTGACGGTGCATATGCATGCGCAGTAGTGACCTGATCGCTGCGCTGCAAAAAACGGCAGCGTGCGAACAGGTCGGAATGACCCCCTTATCGATAACGTCATGTATACATGGCATTTACTAGAGGTCAAAAGATTGATAAATAAGTTACACCTCTGTCCCCATAAGGTCTATGGGATTGGCTTCATTGGCAGTAAGTGGGTTGAAATCAAAGATAAAGATATTAGCTCTATTTTCTGGCCATTACTTAGGGGGAAAACATGGCGATTATTATTTTATTAATATTAATATTTTTCACACTTTTTTGTAAAAGCATTTTTGGAGGCAGTTTCATGTCTGCTGAAGAGGGAGGACGCTCTGATCGACGCAAGGGGGTCCCTATTATAACACTTAGGTGTGCACACTCAGGGCGGGATGTGCTAAAGCAAAAATGCGGTAAAACCCCCAAAAATGGGGGTTTTACCGCATTTTCAAATTTACTAAGACCCTACCGCGGCGTTTTTCACCGTCCAGGGTATCGCCATCTTTGGATGGCGATATCCTATAGAAGCCTATGGGCTTCTTATCTCCGATCGCCGCAACCCGCAGACGTCGACCCCCCTCTCTCCTGGCTTACCTTCCTCCAGGCAGCCCTGGTACCTGAAGGTAATCTCCTCCTCCCCCTAGCAACACAGCCAGAGGTCCTTCCGGCTGCAGGGGGGAGGAGGAGGCACCGGGGGCAGCCTGCTGCTGCTTCCCAGTGTTTAGCCAGTGTAAAGATCCCGGGGAGGTGACGGAGACCCCCCGCAGACCACCTAACAGGTATCGCGGGGGGCCTCCGTCACCGCATCGCGATATTGATAGCATATGTTAGTACATATGTGATCAACGTCGCTGTGGTAAGCGGCGATGTATCTTAATACATCCCGCCCTCAGGGTGTTATAAGAAGGCCCAACCCCATTGGTCATGGTTCGGCACTTGTTTTGCTACTGAGCGCAGATCCCTTCAGAGAGTGATATCAACTGCGAGTAAAATTATTGGTGTAAGTCTGTCTAGTATAAATAAGATATATGAAAAGAGGCTTCTTTCCAAGGTGAAAAGTATTTTGATAGATCCTCCGCCCCCGAGTTGTGTGATGTTCTCTATGTTGCCATCAAAGGGGAGGTATCGATCTATCCTGTGGGGGACTTGTCATTTTAGATGACATTTCTTTCCGCACGCAATAAGTGTACTAAATAGCAACAATGGGCCTAATTCTGAGTTGATCGCAGCAGCAAATTTGTTAGCAGTTGGGCAAAACCATGGCCCTCATTCCGAGTTGTTCGCTCGTTATTTTTCCTCGCATCGGTGCGATTAGTCGCAAACTGCGCATGCGCAACGTTCGCAGTGCGCCTGCGCCAAGTAAATTTGCTAAAAAGTTTGGTATTTTACTCACGGCTTAACGGAGAAATTTCTTCGTTCTGGTGATCGTAATGTGATTGACAGGAAGTGGGTGTTTCTGGGCGGAAACTGGCCGTTTTATGGGTGTGTGCGAAAAAACGCAGCCGTTTCTGGGAAAAACGCGGGAGTGTCTGAAGAAACGGGGGAGTGTCTGGGCGAACGCTGGGTGTGTTTGTGACGTCAAACCAGGAACGAAACTGACTGAGCTGATCGCAATGTAGGAGTAAGTCTGGAACTACTCAGAAACTGCAAAGAAATTTCTATTCGCAATTCTGCTAATCTTTCGTTCGCAATTCTGCTATGCTAAGATACACTCCCAGAGGGCGGCGGCTTAGCGTGTGCAATGCTGCTAAAAGCAGCTAGCGAGCGAACAACTCGAAATGAGGGCCCATGTGCACTGCAGGGGGGGCAGATATAACATGTGCAGAGAGAGTTAGATTTGCAGTGTAAAAATAAAGCAGCCAGTATTTACCCTGCACAGAAACAATATAACCCACCCAAATCTAACTCTCTCTGCAAATGTTATATCTGCCCCCCCCTACAGTGCACATGGTTTTGCCCAATTGCTAGCAAACTTGCTGCTGCGATCAACTCAGAATTACCCCCCATGTCATTTAACTGATGAAATATTAATATCTATCTGGCGATGAAGTATGTGTTCTGTATCGCTGATGTCTTCTATTTTCTTGTTTTCTTTTTCCTTGTTCATGTTACAAATTTAGTTGACTGTTACTTGTGAACATCAATAACAATAAAGTATTATTATTATTATTATTATTATTAGGGGGGAATTCAATTACCTGCAGTAAACCTCAGCGGGTGAAAAAGGGGTGTCTGTTTTTTCCTGTCTATTAGATAGGGAAAACAGATACCCAACTGACTTTTCAAACAATTGAATGCCCCCCACAGAATCCATGAAAAGTGATTCGTGTGTTAACAAGGACGCGGCACCCATTACCCCGCTGGTTATCAGGGATTTTGATTTGCCACTGTTCAGAGGTGTTAAAAAAAATCCCTAATAAGTGCTGCTAGTGGGGCCTAATTGAATAGCCTCAGCAGATCAATTAGCCCCCGGTATATTACCCCCTTAATATCCTAATTTGCATTCTTGTATCACCTGCTGATACAGGGGGTTAGACACATTGCTTTTGTATGTATTCTTTATACCTTTGTCGTGTGTGTGATTATTACAGTTTAGTATTTATATCAATTGCTTCCTGATTAGTATTTATTATCTGTGTATTATACCGTGGGCTTTTTAGTAAAACGTTTTTGCTTATTTTATCTTTATATATATTTTGTTATTTTTTCTTATGTTTATCTACTGTACATTTATCTGTTTTTTTGCACATTTAGAATTTAATTTATTTGATGTATGCCTGTAGCGCTGTTTTTTGTTTCTTTTTTGTTTTGTCTTTCCCTCTCATGATTGAATGCAACATAAATTGGGATAGTATACCCCTGTTGTTAGTAAAAGGTTAAGCTGCGGGGGTTATGTAATAGGTTCCAAGATTACAGAACCGCTGTGATTTCAGCAAGTTCACAGCTATATTTAAAGCATCATCTCGGAACCTATTACATAACTCCCAGTGAGGCCAGACGACCCTTGCAGAGAAGTTCCAGAAGCTTGTATTCCAGGAAAGCCAGCTGTGAGATCCCTGATTAAGCAGCATTCACTTCCAACTTGCAAGCAGATGAACTTTTATCCATCAAAGGGGGTCATTCCGACCCGTTCGCACGCAGCGGTTCTGGGTCGGAACTGTGCATGCGCGGCGAGCGCAATGCGCACACGCGGCGTTGCCCGCAGCAGCTAAAACAGAGAAGAAAGTGATCGCTAGCTCGATTGCAAGAAGATTGACAGCGGGGAGGCATTCCGGGGCGTTTAGTCACTGTTTTTCGGGCGTGGAGATCTGAACGCAGGCGGATCCAGGTGTTTGGAGGGCGGATGTATGATGTCAATCCTGGGACCTTCGTCGCTGGATCCGTCGCACAGGGTAAGTAGGTCTGACCCTGGTCTTGTTTTGCAGGAAACTTTTTTAGCATAGCAGGGCTGCACAAGCGATCGCACCCCTGCTATGCTAAAATACACTCCCCCATAGGCGGCGTCAAGTTGATCGCACGAGCAGCAAAAAGTTGCTACGTGCGATCAACTCGGAATGACCACCAAAGTCTGGAGACCTAGGGCCTAATTCTGAGTTGATCGCAGCAGCAAATTTGTTAAGAGTTGGGCAAAACCATGTGTACTGCAGGAAGGGCAGATATAACATGTGCAGAGAGAGTTAGATTTGGGTGGGGTGTATTCAAACTGAAATCTAAATTGCAGTGTAAAAATAAAGCAGCCAGTATTTACCCTGCACAGAAACAAAATAACCCACCCAAAACTAACTCTCTCTGCACATGTTATATCTGCCTCCCCTGCAGTGCACATGGGCCCTCATTCCGAGTTGTTCGCTCGCAAGCTGCTTTTAGCAGCTTTGCACACGCTAAGCCGCCGCCTACTGGGAGTGAATCTTAGCTTATCAAAATTGCGAACAAAAGATTCGCAATATTGCGAAAAGACTTCTCTGTGCAGTTTCTGAGTAGCTCGAGACTTACTCTTCCAGTGCGATCAGTGCAGTGCTTGTCGTTCCTGGTTTGACGTCACAAACACACCCAGCGTTCGCTCAGACACTCCTCCGTTTCTCCGGCCACTCCCGCGTTTTTCCCAGAAACGGTAGCGTTTTTTCAATCACTCCCATAAAACGGCCAGTTTCCGCCCAGAAACTTAAAGTACAAATAAGCAGGTGCGCGGCCAACAGCAGCAGGTAGGAGGAAGGTCAGTTCCTCAAAAGCTAAGTAGTAGAAAAGAAAATGGGTACCAGCGCTGGCTGAATGGGGTCAAGTTGATAAATTATCAACAGTACTAAAAGTAATAATAGTAATAATCACAACAATAATTATAATGATATTAATAATAATAATGCGGATGGTTTGTTCTATGTAAAACAAGTCCACAATGTAGCTGTAGGGGTATAGCCAGTTGAATGGAAAAATCCAGTGATGGGAGAAAGTCCAAATAGTGCCAAGGAGGACACGGCTTTTGCGGGCCGGTTAGGAGAACGGAGTCCAGATAAAGCAGATGAATTCAAATCCAGATAGGCAGGGCTCAACGCGTTTCGCTGGTACCGTCCAGCTTCCATTCAACTGGCTATACCCCTACAGCTACATTATGGACTTGCTCCAATGCTGATGCACATCAACAAGGGGATCTGGTAAATATCCACCCAGTACAGTGAATGCACAGAGGGAGGCTGTCCTAGCCTTTAGGATTGGACATACTTCAATATTGGAGAATGTGAATTTATGAATTTTGTCCAGATAAGCTTTATTTTTGTTTTTATTGCCACCTAGTGGCAAGAGGAATTCCTCTTCTTTTAGAACTGTCTTATATGAGATGTTATTAAATTGTTATATTTTTTACATAGAACAAACCATCCGCATTATTATTATTAATATCATTATAATTATTGTTGTGATTATTACTATTATTACTTTTAGTACTGTTGATAATTTATCAACTTGACCCCATTCAGCCAGCGCTGGTACCCATTTTCTTTTCCGCCCAGAAACACCCACTTGCTGTCAATCACACTCCGATCTCCAGAACGAAGAAAAAACCTTGTAATGCCGTGAGTAAAATACCAATCTTCATAGCAAATTTACTTGGCGCAGTCGCAGTGCGAACATTGCGCAATCAGCGGAAAATCGCTGCGATGCGAAGAAAAATAAGATTTTACTCACCGGTAAATCTATTTCTCGTAGTCCGTAGTGGATGCTGGGACTCCGTAAGGACCATTGGGATTAGCGGCTCCGCAGGAGACTGGGCACAACTAAAGAAAGCTTTAGGACTACCTGGTGTGCACTGGCTCCTCCCACCAAGACCCTCCTCCAGACCTCAGTTAGGATACTGTGCCCGGAAGAGCTGACACAATAAGGAAGGATTTTGAATCCCGGGTAAGACTCATACCAGCCACACCAATCACACCGTATAACTCGTGATACTATACCCAGTTAACAGTATGAAATATAACTGAGCCTCTCAACAAATGGCTCAACAATAACCCTTTAGTTAGGCAATAACTATAAACAAGTATTGCAGACAATCCGCACTTGGGATGGGCGCCCAGCATCCACTACGGACTACGAGAAATAGATTTACCGGTGAGTAAAATCTTATTTTCTCTGACGTCCTAAGTGGATGCTGGGACTCCGTAAGAACCATGGGGATTATACCAAAGCTCCCAAACGGGCGGGAGAGTGCGGATGACTCTGTAGCACCGAATGAGCAAACTCTAGGTCCTCCTCAGCCAGGGTATCAAACTTGTAGACTCTTACAAAAATGTTTTAACCCGACCAAGTAACAGCTCGGCAAAGTTGTAAAGCCGAGACCCCTCGGGCAGCCGCCCAAGAAGAGCCCACTTTTCTCGTGGAATGGGCTTTTACAGAATTAGGGTGCGGCAGTCCAGCCGCAGAATGTGCAAGTTGAATCGTGCTACAGATCCAGCGAGCAATAGTCTGCTTAGAAGCAGGAGCACCCAGCTTGTTGGGTGCATACAGGAGAAATAGCGAGTCAGTTTTCCTGACTCCAGCTGTCCTGGAAACATATACTTTTCAGGGCCCTGACTACATCCAGTAACTTGGAATCCTCCAAGTCCCAAGTAGCCGCAGGCACCACAATAGGTTGGTTCACATTAAAAAATTATACCACCTTAGGATGGAATTGGGAACGAGTCCTCAATTCCGCCTTATCCATATAAAATACAGATAAGGGCTTTTGTATGACAAAGCCGCCAATTCTGATACACGCCTGGCCGACGCCAAGGCCCACAGAATTACCACTTTCCACGTGAGGTATTATAGCTCCATGGATTTAAGTGGCTCAACCCAATGCGACTTCAGGAAATCCAACACCACGTTGAGATCCCACGGTGCCACTGGAGGCACAAACGGGGGCTGACTATGCAGCACTCCCTTAACAAAAGTCTGAACTTCAGGCAGTGAAGCCAGTTCAATTTTGGAAGAAAATCGATAGAGCCGAAATCTGGACCTTAATGGAACCCAATTTTAGGCCCATAGTCACCTCTGACTGTAGGAAGTGCAGAAATCGACCTAGCTGAAATTTCTCCTTTGGGGCCTTCCTGGCCTAACAGTACGCAACATATTTCCGCCATATGCGGTGATAATGGTTTGCGTTCACTTCTTTCCTAGCTTCAAATAGCGTAGGGATAACTTCCTCCGGAATTCCCTTTTCCTTCAGGATCCGGCGTTCAACCGCCATGCCGTCAACGCAGCCGCGGTACGTCTTGGAACGGACAGGCCCCCTGCTGCAGCAGGTCCTGTCTGAGAGGCAGAGGCCATGGGTCCTCTGAGATCATTTCTTGGAGTTCTGGTTACCAAGCTCTTCTTGGCCAACCCGGAACAATGAGTATAGTTCTTACTCCTCTCCTTCTTATTATTCTCATTACCCTGGGTAAGAGAGGCAGAGAAGGGAACACATACACCGACTGGTACACCCACGGTGTTACCAGAGCGTCCACAGCTATCGCCTGAGGGTCCTTGACCTGGCGCAATATCTTTGTAACTTTTAGTTGAGGCGGGACGCCATCATGTCCACCTGTGGCCTTTCCCAACGGTGTACAATCATTTGGAAGACTTCTGGATGAAGTCCCCACTCTCCCGGGTGGAGGTTTCTTAGTTGTCCACTCCAGGAATGAACACTGCTGACAGTGCTAACACATGATTTTCCGCCCATCGGAGAATCCTTGTGGCTTCTGCCATCGCCATCCTGCTTCTTGTGCCGCCCTGTCGGTTTACATGAGCGACCGCCGTGATGTTGTCTGACTGGATCAGCACCGGCCGGTGTTGAAGCAGGGTCTAGCCTGACTTAGGGCATTGTAAATGGCCCTCAGTTCCAGAATATTTATGTGTAGGGAAGTCTCCTGACTTTTCCATAGCCTTGGAAGTTCCTTCCCTGTGTGACTGCCCCCCAGCCTCGAAGGCTGGCATCCGTGGTCACCAGGACCCAGTCCTGTATGCTGAATCTGCGGCCCCCTAGAAGATGAGCACTCTGCAGCCACCACAACAGCGACACCCTGACCCTTGGAGACAGGGTTATCCGCCGATGCATCTGAAGATGCGACCCGGACCACTTGTCCAACAGATCCCACTGGAAAATCCTTGCATGGGACCTGGCGAATGGAATTTCTTCGTAAGAAGCTACCATCTTTCCCAGGGCTCGCATGCCTTGATGCACCGACACCTGTATACGTATTAGGAGGTCTTTGTCTAGAGACAACAACTCCTTGGACTTCTCCTCCGGGAGAAACCCTTTTTATCCTGTTCTGTGTCCAGAACCATACCCAGGAACAGTAGACGCGTCGTAGGAACCAGCTGCGACTTTGGAATATTCAGAATCCAGCCGTGCTGTTGTAGCACTTCCCGAGATAGTGCTACTCCGACGAACAACTGCTCCCTGGACCTCGCCTTTATAAGGAGATCGTCCAAGTACGGGATAATTATTTCGGCCATTACCTTGGTAAATACCTCGGTGCCGGGGACAGACCAACGGCAACGTCTGGAATTGGTAATGACAATCCTGTACCACAATATTGAGGTACTCCTGGTGAAGAGGGTAAATAGGGACATGCATGTAATCATCCTTGATGTCCAGTGATACCATGAAATTCTCCAGGCTTGCAATAATCGCCCTGAGCGATTCCATTTTGAACTTGAACCTTCGTATAGAAGTGTTCAAGGCTTTCAATTTTAGAATGGGTCTCACCGAACCGTCTGGTTTCGGTACCACAACATTTTGGAATAGTAACCCCGGCCTTGTTGAAGGAGGGGTACCTTGCTTTCACCTGCTGGAAGTACAGCTTGTGAATTGCCGCCAGTACTACCTTTCTCCGAGGGCAGCCGGCAAGGCTGATGTGAGGTAACGGCGAGGGGGAGTCGCCTCGAACTCCAGCCTGTATCCCTGTGATACTATTTGCAGAACCTAGAGATCCACCTGTGGGCAAGCCCACTGGTCCCTGAAGTTCCCGAGACGCGCCCCTACCGCACCTGTCTCCACCTGTGGAGCCCCAGCGTCATGCGGTGGACTCAGAGGAAGCGGGGGAAGATTTTTGATCCTGGGAACTGGCTGCTGGTGCAGCTTTTTTCCTTCTTCCCTTGTTTCTGTGCAGAAAGGAAGCGCCTTTGACCCGCTTGCTTTTCTGAAGCCGAAAGGACTGTACCTGAAAATACGGTGCTTTCTTAGGCTGTGAGGAAACCTGAGGTAAAAAAATTTCTTCCCAGCTGTTGCTGTGGATACGAGGTCCCAGAGACCATCCCCAAACAATTCCTCACCCTTACAAGGCAGAATCTCCATGTGCCTTTTACAGGCAGCATCACCTGTCCACTGCCGGGTTTCTATTACCCTCCTGGCAGAATGGACATTGCATTAATTCTGGATGCCAGCCGGCAAATATCCCTCTGTGCATCCTTTATATATAAGACAACGTCTTAAATATGCTCAATGTTAGCAAAATATTATCCCTGTCTTAGCGTATTAATATTATCTGACAGGGTATCAGACCACGCTGCAGCAGCCCTATTTATGCTGAGGCAATTGCAGGTCTCAGTATATAACCTCAGTGTGTAAATACAGACTTCAGGATCCCCTCCTGCTTTTTATCAGCAGGTTCCTTCAAGGTGGCCGTATCCTAAGACGGCAGTGCCACCTTTTGACAAACGTGTGAGCGCCTTATCCACCCTAAGGGATATCTCCCAACGTGACCTATCCTCTGGCGGGAAAGGGTACGCCATCAGTAACTTTTTAGAAATTACCAGTTTCTTATCGGGGGAAACCACGCTTCTTTGCACACTTCATTCATTCATCTGATGGGGGAACAAAACACTGGCTGCTTTTTCTCCCCAAAAATAAAACCCCTTTTATGTGGTACTTGGGTTCATGTCAGAAAATGCGTAACACATTTTTCATTGCCGAGATCATGTAACGGATGTTCCTAGTGGATTGTGTATATGTCTCAACCTCGTCGCCACTGGAGTCAGACTCCGTGTCGACACCTGTGTCTGCCATCTGAGGTAACGGGCGTTTTTTGAGCCCCTGATGGCCTTTGAGACGCCTGGGCAGGTGCGTGCTGAGAAGCCGGCTGTCCCACAGCTGTTACGTCATCCAGCCTTTTATGTAAGGAGTTGACACTGTCGGTTAATACCTTCCACCTATCCATCCACTCTGGTGTCGGCCCCACAGGGGGTGACATCCCATTTATCGGCCTCTGCTCCGCCTCCACGTAACCTTCCTCATCCAACATGTCGACACAGCCGTACCGACACACCGCACACACACAGGGAATGCTCTGACTGAGGACAGGACCCCACAAAGTCCTTTGGGGAGACAGAGAGAGAGTATGCCAGCACACACCAGAGCGCTATATAATGCAGGGATTAACACTATAACTGAGTGATTTTTCCCCAAATAGCTGCTTGTATACATATATTGCGCCTAAATTTAGTGCCCCCCCTCTCTTTTTAACCCTTTGAGCCTGAAAACTACAGGGGAGAGCCTGGGGAGCTGTCTTCCAGCTGCACTGTGAAGAGAAAATGGCGCCAGTGTGCTGAGGGAGAAGCCCCACCCCTTTTTCAACTGACTTTCTCCCGCTTTTTCTGGAATACTGGCAGGGGTAATTTTACATCTATATAGCCTCTAGGACTATATATGATGTAGATTTGCCAGCCAAGGTGTCATATATTGCCCTCAGGGCGCGCCCCCCCAGCGCCCTGCACCCATCAGTGACCGGAGTGTGAGGTGTACATGAGGAGCAATGGCGCACAGCTGCAGTGCTGTGCGCTACCTTGGTGAAGACCGAAGTCTTCTGCCGCCGATTTTCCGGACTCTTCATGCTTCTGGCTCTGTAAGGGGGACGGCGGCGCGGCTCCGGGAATGAACACCAAGGTCGGGTCCTGCGGTCGATCCCTCTGGAGCTAATGGTGTCCAGTAGCCTAAGAAGCCCAAACTACCACCTGTTAGGTAGGTTCGCTTCTTCTCCCCTTAGTCCCTCGCTGCAGTGAGTCTGTTGCCAGCAGATCTCACTGTAAAATAAAAAACCTAAATATACTTTCTTTCTAGGAGCTCAGGAGAGCCCCTAGTGTGCATCCAGCTCAGCCGGGCACAAGAATCTAACTGAGGTCTGGAGGAGGGTCTTGGGAGGAGCCAGTGCACACCAGGTAGTCCTAAAGCTTTCTTTAGTTGTGCCCAGTCTCCTGCGGAGCCGCTAATCCCCATGGTCCTTACGGAGTCCCAGCATCCACTTAGGACGTCAGAGAAATTACAGAGCGAACAACTCGGAATGACCACCATGGTTTTGCCCAATTGCTAACAAACTTGCTGCTGCGATCAACTCAGAATTACCCCCATTATTCCCTGATTCAGAGTTGCATACAATTACAAGAGTGGATGGATCTTGCCATTTTTAGCTGAGTGCAAATGCATTGCAGACACATTTTAGTCGCTCCTCACTTACAACTGAGTGAGTGTTAGTGTCTTTGTGCACGTGGGTGGACACAGGGCACTCTTACGTGGGATGTATCCCATGGGCACGTGGACAAAGTTGCCAATCAAAGGCCAGCATAAGCAGAGATGCATCCGTCTTCAGTCAGGTCTCCTGCACCAGTGATAGGCATAGGCAAATGCAGGAGGAGGAGGAAGGGGGGGGGGGGGGGGGTGTTACATTAAAGTCCAGGGTCTTTACTAGGTTCTTCTGCTGCTCCCAAGACTCCTGCACTTGCTCCAATGTTCCGCCGAGTGGGAGATTGTGCACTACATTTGGAACCCCCCCTCTAGAAATCCTGCGTTTCCCACTGATAGGGCTGCTGTAAATGCTGAGAATAGTGATGGCTCCTGCTCTCGCAGGCAGGGGGCTGGACGTGGGGCGGGCACATAGATGTGGCCAGCTCTGTATACACTATATATTCTTCCCACGCAGCACAATATACATGTTAAATGTGATGCCTATGCAATAAATTCCAAATGTCATTTGACCGTGTGTGAATTCTTATTTTATCGATCACCACATGGTAAAAAAACAGATTTCAAAACTTTTAGTTGTATTGTCCTTTTTGTGTGTTTAGCTAAAGATTACTAATAATCCATTCCACAGCTCTCACACACACACACACACACACACACACACACACACACACACACACACACACACACACACACACTAGCAGCTGATATAAGAAGACACAGATCACAGGGGTCAAGTAAGCTGTATTTTCTACTGCCAGGGTTCCCACAAGGATTTGCTGAGAGTCAACAGCAAAGGCTGATGAGCCTGAACCAGTGGCGGATCCAGGGGGGGGGCACTCAGGCCCGTGCCCCCCCTGTCATTTGTGGCCTTATTTGTAAGACGGAGACAGCAGTGTCTCCGTCTCAGCAAAAGCCGCGATCGCGACCGCTACCATGGAGCTACTGCAGCAGAGAGCTACGTATAGTAGCTCTCTGTATAGACAAAGTCCGGGGAGAGCTGCTGGCTACGCATGCTCAGCTGCAGCAGCTCTCTCCCACCTCACTGACCCGCCACTGGCCGCCAGTCTTCTCCCGCCTCCCACTGCTCCCAGCCGCTGGTGGTATGTACAGTATACCACCAATACTGTATATGAAATGTGTGTATAATATGATCCCTACATATGTATGTATTTACTGTATGTGTTCTGTATGTGTATTTGTGTATGTATGAATGTGTGTGTGTATATATATATCTATATATATATATATATATATAGATGTGTGTCTATATATACGGTATATATAGATACATATACTGTGTATGTATATATATATATATATATGTGTCTGTGTGTGTGTCTGTGTGTGTGTGTATATATATATATATATGTTCAATAGGAATAAAGTCTCTGCGCCTTCAGTGCTTTGGTGTGGAAACTTCCATCTGTGTATAACCAAAAAAATATGTATATGCGTACCGGAAGTATGATCAAGTTGTGCCTGTAGTGGTATCTTTAATTGGTCATCTTCCCTTGTCCTCTTACTCCTTGTATAAACGCCCTCAGTGAGGTGTTAAACCACAATTTACATAGGCAGAGAGGGAAGATGTGTCAGCAAAAATGCTCTTACTATTATAAAGTGACTTGTGCCATAATTGTGCCAATATATAAAATATTTTTTATATAAAGTGCTCTGTGCCTATAGTGTTTCTATAAACCACTATATTTCTTGTGATTTCTAATATAAATAATCAGAATCACACCCCAGTGGCTAAAAGAATAATAAAATAATAAAAGGAAGGTAATAACTCACTCCTTTTAAGGATGCTGCTCCTATGAGGTGATCCTTGACCTAGTCTGGTACCTCTATACAGAAAGTTTTTTTCTCATGGAAAAAAACAAAGAAGAAAAAAAGGGAGCTAATAGTGTGATATAGTTTTTCACAATTTTAATCACACACATACATAAGCAATGGAATCGTACAATTTAAAAATCAATAATAGGCTTATCTGTTGTACAGGTAGTTGGAGAGGTAGTGGAAGCTGGCCCAACGCGTTTCGTCCCTTTAACAGCTTTCTTGGGACTTCCTCAGGGGTTGTAGTGCATCTCCCTGCATTCCCAAACTCTTTTATACCCTAACTGATCATTTGGACCTCACTTCCGGTCACTCGCGACCGGAAATGGCCCGTGCGCATGCTCCCAAACAACCCTATATTGTAGTTACTTCTGTGTGCGCGCCGGGAAACTACATATACTGTGTATGTATATATATATATATATATATGTGTCTGTGTGTGTGTCTGTGTGTGTGTGTATATATATATATATATATATATATATATACACACACACACACACATTCACAGATACACACCCACGGAAACCCCCCTAAATAAATCCTGCATTTGCACCTGACATTACTACTGGGGGGGCATCAACAAGGGGCATTATAACTGGGAGGCATCACTACTGAGGGGTCATCTATTGGGGGCAGCTACTGGGGGACATTTTTACTGGGGGCCATCTACTGGGGGCATTACTACAGGGGGGTCATCTATTGGGGCAAACTCGTAGGGGTCATTATTACTGGGGGTCATCTATTGGGGGCAGCTACTGGGGGCATTATTACTGGGGGAAATCTACTGGAGGCATTACTACTGGGGGGTCATCTATTGGGGCAGCTACTGGGGGACATTTTTACTGGGGGCCATCTATTGGGGGCATTATTACTGGGGGGCATCTACTGGTGGCATTACTACTGGGGGGTCATCTATTGGGGGAAAACTCCTACGGGGCATTACTACTGGGGGCAAACTACTGGAGGACATTATTACTGGGGGGCATCTACAGGGGCAAACTGCTGGGGGACATTATTACTGGGGGGCATGCATCTACTGGGGGCAAACTGCTGGGGGACATTATTACTGGGGGGCATCTACTGGGGGCAAACTGCTGGGGGACATTATTACTGGGTGGCATCTACTGGGGGCAAACTACTGAGGGACTATTACTGGGGGCCAACTACAAAGGTGCTAACTACTGGCGGCGTAACTACAGGGGCATTACTACTGGCGGCTTAACTACAGGGGCATTACTACTTGGGGGCTAAACTACAGGGGGTCCAAAGTACTGGGGGCTTAACTACAGGGGCCAAACTACTGGGGGCATTACTACTGAAGGCTAAGCTACAAGGGAGCATAACTACAGGGGCTAAACTACAATGGGGCAAACTACAGGGGGGCATTACTACTGGTGGCTGAACTACTGGGGGCATTACCACTGGGAGGCTAACTAAAGGGGGGGGTAAACTACTGGGGTCATAACTGCAGGGGCATTACCACTGGGGGCATAATGACTGGGGGCATTAGTACAGGCAACATTACTACTGGGGGCAATACGGGCATTGCAAAAGGGACACCACTACTATGGGCAGGGCCGGCAACAGAAATCTTGGGGCCCGGTACACGGCTATCTCTGGGCCCCCTATCCCCCATATATGGCCATTATGTAATACATAGGATACAGTATAATACTGTATATGCTTCTGACAGCTATGTGACTTATGCTATAAACATCACCACTACATCAGGGTCGAAACTAGTGTTTTTGTTATCTTGACATGCCCCCCCCCCCATATAAAATTACCACACACATTATTACACCGCACAGTAGTACACCTTATTAACATTACCCCACACAGTAGTGTCCGTTATTCACGCTACACCACACAATTCTACCCCTTATACACGTTATGCCACAGTAGGTGTATTACTGACTCCAAGTATATGCGAGGAGGAGGCGGAGTGCAAAGGTAACAGCATCACACGCACACACTACCGTAAACACAGTGTACCGGCTGCATACACACTCCTCTTGTCAAACAATATAAACTAGCGCTCTCCCTAGAATATGAAGCAGTTTTAATATCAATATGAAGTGGTGCTAAAATAAGGTATATCTAAACAGCAGCATGAAACAGACACATAAAATATCATAAAACACACACACACACACACACACACACACACACACACACACACTATGTATAGGTACTTTAGGAAGAGTTGGCTGGTGCTTCACTGTCAATATGCGGGGAAAATACCATGTGCTGCAGGCAGCTTTCCCTACCTTTCCCTACTAGCAGTGCCCGGATCCATAGAGCACAGGGCAGCGCTCACAGAGATCTAAAGCTGCTGATTGCAGAGTGTGGAGAGCCCCAAATGCACAGCGCTGGTCTGCTGTGTGGAAGCGCGGATCTCCTATAGAGCTTTTCCCCCCTGGTGTCCTTCCGTGACAGGTGCTGGGAGCCCGCACTACAGCACTGGCTTGCTCAGTCAGCGTGCCGCTCAGGTTCCTCCTGCCTTCCTTCATCCCGGATATGGCGGAGACCATGCAGTCAGTGAAAGCGGCTGCGCCAGATTCTTGGGGCCCCTCTTAACCTCGGGGCCCGGTACGGGAGTCCCCTTTGACCCCCCCTGTCGCCGGGCCTGACTATGGGGTCTATATAAGGGGCACTACCAGTACAGTGGACATTGCATAATGAGCGCCACAACTGTGGGCATTGTATAAGAAGCGCCACCTCACATGCACCGAAGCCGCACGCAAATGTACTTGCCCCTTCCATGGTGCCCCCCCTATCATTTTCTTCTGGATCCGCCCATGGCCTGAACAGAAGCCATACTAGTGTGTGCAGCAAATCACTGTCCTTGCCCACAAATTCCTTGGTGGAGCCCTGGCTGCAGTGAATAATTAAAAGAATCAGGAGATTTTATTTAAAGTGCAGGGCAGTGGGAGATAAGAGCTTCAAACAGGACTCTCCCGCAGGATGTGGGAGGCTAGGCATTGGACAACTATGGTTTAATGGGTGCTGTAGACTACCTATTATTGATAACCTCTAAGATAGACAAGAAGTTGATTACAGATTAGTAAAAATAATGCAATAATGATTGTGTATAAAAAAATATGTTATAGATTCTATGAAACATGATACAAAGATGTGCCTAGTTAAGCAGGTCTATTAGCCTGGGCCCTCATTCCGAGTTGTTCGCTCGCAAGGCGAATGTAGCAGAGTTACACACGCTAAGCCGCCGCCTACTGGGAGTGAATCTTTGCTTCTTAAAATTGCGACCGACGTACGCGCAATATTGCGATTACAAACGAGTTAGCAGTTTCAGAGTAGCTCCAGACTTACTCTGCCTGTGCGATCATTTCAGTGCTTGTCGTTCCTGGTTGACGTCACAAACACACCCAGCGTTCGCCCAGGCACTCCCACCGTTTCCCCGGCCACTCCTGCGTTTTTTCCGGAAACGGTAGCGTTTTCAGCCACACGCCCCTGAAACGCCATGTATCCGCCCAGTAACACCCATTTCCTGTCAATCACATTACGATCGCCGGAGCGAAGAAAAAGCCGTGAGTAAAAATACTTTCTTCATAGTAAAGTTACTTGGCGCAGTCGCAGTGCGAACATTGCGCATGCGTACTAAGCGGATTTTCACTGCGATGCGATGAAAAATACCGAGCGAACAACTCGGAATGAGGGCCCTTATACGTATGCTTACACATTACTGTACACTCTGTTTTATTTTACTATTTGCAAGGTTTATGCTTTGATTTTGACTCAGTTGATATTTGTTATCTGTGAATAATGTTAAGGCTGGGTACACACTTGCCGATATATTGTTGTTACAGACGATGAACGATATATGGTCTGGACCATCGGCTTGTATGTTCAGCTGGTATGTCTGTGAACACCGTTGTTCCATATACACAGCCGTGAAAGCCCCTCCAACCACATCTGCAACAGGGAGCAATGGCGGCTGCTCATATGTGCACAGGAGAATGCGTTTTTGGCAAGTCCCTAGGACAGTGATGGCTAACCTTGACACTCCAGCTGTTGTTGAACTACACATCCCAGCATGCCCTGCATCAGTTTTAGCAAGGCTAAATAGCAAAACTGTAGCAGGGCATGATGGGATGTGTAGTTCAACAACAGCTGGAGTGTCAAGGTTAGCCATCACTGCCCTAGGATTTCTGTTTTGGCATTTATGGTCTTTACCCTTTCACATCACAGGCTGTTAAGACTTTGTTCAGCAAATCCATCCTCTGCAGTGAGTATGTCACAGGATCCCCCTTCCCCTGCCCATTACACCATCCACGCAGTCCGGCCGCCGGCGCTCATTATGTCACAATACAAGGAGTTAACCTGCGGGATGCCTCAATATTCGGCGCAGGTGACGGGTTAGACAGTTACACTAATCTCATATTTTATTGATACAGTATGAAAATTAAAATAAATAAACCTCCACATTTACACTGATTAGATTCCCCCATCCCAGCACGTTGCACCTGTACAGAGGACCCAGAATTAAACATGTATTATACAGTTTTAAAGATGAATTAACATAAGGGTCTACTAGACACAGAAAAATGGGTCTTTTTTTTGCAGGAGGTAAATGGTAATAAGGGTGATATTACAATCATTGCAGCGCAGAAGATTAAGAGTAATTTAATTTCAGATATTCTCCCCCAAATATGTAGCGCTTAATCAACTTAATTCTTAAGTGGGTAGATTGTGTCTGATGAGATCATCAGTTGCAGGTGCTATAAAGCATTAATACAGAATGTGAATCATCCCTGCACACTGCATGGAGGTGGCCGTCCGGGCACAGGACAGGGTGAAGTGAATATGCAGCTGATCTGAGCCTATTCTCTTCTGCAGCATCGGGCCTGATTCAGGCTCCGTTGTTAGTGCCGACGCCATTTGGGGACAGGAAGAGGGCGGTGACGGCCTTCGTTTAAGAAAACGTTGTGGAGGAGGGACAATGGCCCTCATTCCGAGTCGATCGCTAGCTGCTTTCGGTCGCAGCGCGGCGATTAGGTGAAAAAGCGGCATTTCTGCGCATGTGTACGGGCCGCAGTACGCACGCGCGAAGTACTTTCACACAAAACTATGCAGTTTTACGCAAGGTCGAGCGACGCTTTTCTGTTGCACTGCTGATCGGTGAGTGATTGACAGGAAGTGGGTGTTTCTGAGTGGTAACTGACCGGTTTCAGGGTGTGTGCTAAAAAACGCAGGCGTGACAGGTAAAAACGCAGGCGTGCCTGGGGAAACGGGGGAGTGGCTGGCCGAACGCAGGGCGTGTTTGTGATGTCAAAGCAGGAACTAAACTGACTGAAGTGATCGCAAGGTGGGAGTAGGTCTGGAGCTACTCGGAAACGGCATGAAAATTTTTTCGAGCAGTTCTGCTAACCTTTCGTTCGCACTTCTGCTAAGCTAAGATACACTCCCAGAGGGCGGCGGCTTAGCGTGTGCAATGCTGCTAAAAGACATCTAGCGAGCAATCAACTCGGAATGAGGGCCAATGCCAGGATCTCAGTCGAAGGATGGCGATTTCCTGGCCTCTTTGCTGCATCTGCGTCGGCCGGCTTGCACGACCCCATGGCAGGATGATGTGCCCATCCTGCGTCCTAAGATGCCCCCTATTGCATAACCATGTTAGTGCTATCGCTGCTGATCCCATGTAAGCAGCAGCAATAGCTCCGCCAGCCACATCTAGGTGAGAGCCAGAGGCCTCATGGTTCCCCAGCCAATGAAGGTAGGCCCCGGCTGCAGACACACCGCGGGGGATTAGTACAGGCGTCCAAGTGTAGCCTGTCACCGCTCTAGGACCATTCCCCACATTAATAATGATTGCTTTACTGCTAAAATATTGCGCATTATAGTCCTATTTGTTATGATTCCAGCACTCTGGTCAGAGGAGATCTTATGGCAAGGACCGGAGCACTGGAACGGAATGCTGGGGAAGGGAGCAGGACAGGAAAATAGCCCCTGGCGCCCTAACTCTGTTGTCTCACCCGTGTTGTCAGAAATCCCCTGCGAGACTATGGTTTCTTGAGCCCTTGGCAGCCGCGTTTGAAGGGCGGATTATGTCTGCCCAACTTCGATGCCCCCGGTCTTAATGAGAGACAAAGGGAAACCCGAGACAGGGTGATAACAAGAGGCCCTCTAACTAAACAACCAGGCCAGGGGCTAAGCAAACTCAAAACTATAATATGTGCGGAGAAACCGCCAGGGAAAAGGACAACCAAAATATCCACTTGTCCAATTCTCCTACCCGGCACCGCCGAGTACCAGAGAGGACATGTGGAAGCGGAACCCTCCGCAAATGCTCCAAACACAAAATATAAAAGGTATAGCGGCTGAGCCGCAACACACGGCAGAGCCGCAACTCACGAACACCACTGGATATAAAACGGTGATCAGTCAGGACTCCAGGGAACCAAACGACCTCTTGGGATGAGATGACAACTCCCGAATACCGGACTTCTGAGGACTGGAATGACCGGATACAGCAGGACTGGAAACAGACTCTCAGCAAACAAAGGCAGCATGCAGGAAGCTATTACCGGCGTCTGTGAGAAGCCCTGGGAGTGTATTTAACAAGGAGTCCTCCAATCAGCTGCTAAAGGCTGATTAGAATAAATGCCGTGCAGCTGTCTTGCTGCATGGCCAGAGAGCAGGTGAATATCTAAATTTCCTAAAGCCTAGCAACGGGGAACGCGGTCCGCCAGTGGCGTCCCCGTTGCTAGGGTCCGTGCGGCTCAGCGCGCCCGGCGTCTAGCGTTGCTAGGGAGCCGGCGGCTGTACGCGCACGGCGTCTCTAGTTGCTAGGCGCCGGGCCGCGCAGACAAGCAGACCCCGGCGCCTAACAGTACCCCCCCTTGAGGAGGGGTCAAGGAACCCCTAAAGCCAGGTTTCTGAAGAAATTCCCAAAAAAATGCCCTCTTGAGCCTCGGGGCATGAAGATCCTTATCCAGGACCCAAGACCTTTCCTCTGGACCATAGCCTTTCCAGTGAACTAGAAAATATAGCCGACCCCGGGACAATTTGGAATCGAGAACCTTCTCTACCAAGAACTCCTGTTGTCCCTGTACGTCCACTGGAGATCTACCCTGAGAGATCTTCCGAGGAAATCTACTGGAAGAAACGTATTGTTTCAACAGGGAACAATGAAACGTATTTCCAATCCTGAGAGATCTTGGTAAACGTAACCGAAAGGCAACAGGGTTGACTTTTTTAATAATAAGAAATGGCCCAATAAATTTGGGTCCCAGTTTAGCCGAGGATTGTCGAAGCCTGATGTTGCGAGTCGACAACCACACCCTATCTCCCACCTTAAAAGTGCAAGGACGTCGGAGCCTGTCAGAAAATTTCTTCTCTCGAAAGGCCGCTTTTCTGAGAGCAAGGTGCACCTTTTTCCAAATGGCTCTGAGATGGGAGGTTAAGGTTAGCGAGGAGACTGAGGAATGATGAAAAAAAAGAATTAGCTCTGGGGTGAAAACCAAAAACTGAAAAGAATGGAGACTCTTTAGTGGAGGAATGACAAGAATTATTGTAAGCAAATTCAGCCAACGGAAGAAACTCGGACCAATCATTCTGGAGTTTGGCTGAATACAAGCGCAAATATTGTTTCAATGATTGGTTAACTCGTTCGGTTTTCCCGTTGGATTGTGGGTGGTAACCGGATGTTAACGACAATTTCATCTTCAATGAGGCACAAAAACATTTCCAGAATTGTGCGATGAATTGTGGACCCCGATCAGAAACAATATCAGTAGGCAACCCATGAAGCCTGAATACATGGCGGATAAACAAAACTGCCAACCCTTGGGCAGAAGGCAATCGGGGAAGAGCAATAAAATGAGCCATTTTACTAAAACGGTCCACTACCACCCATATGACTCGGAATCCGGCTGAAAGGGGAAGGTCAACTACAAAATGCATGGAAATATGAGACCACGGCCTGAGAGGAACATTTAAGGGCATAAGTTGCCCGATGGGCAAGGAACGGGGAACCTTATGCTGTGCACAAACCTGACATGAATAAACAAATTCCTTGACGTCTTTAGAAAGACCAGGCCACCATACTGAGCGAGAGACTAACTCCAATGTCTTAGAGACTCCTGGATGCCCTGAAACTTTGTTATCATGGAATTCCGTTAAAACAGTAGCTCTCAAAAACTCAGGGACGTAAAGACGACCAGCAGGAATAATTCTAGGAGCTTGGTGTTGAAGCTGTTTTAACTGGGTAAATAAATCTTGTGTGAGGCCCGCCCAGATGACCGAAGATGGAAGTATGGGGGTAACAGGATTGTTATTGTGAACCGGAAGAAAGCTACGTGACAGGGCATCAGCCTTAGTATTCTTGGAACCAGGCCTGAAAGTGATTATAAATTTGAAACGCGTAAAAAATAATGCCCAACGTGCCTGCCGGGCATTAAGCCGCTTAGCCGATTCAATGTATTGCAGGTTCTTATGGTCAGTCAATACCGAAATAGTATGTTTTGCTCCCTCCAGCCAATGCCTCCACTCCTCGAAAGCCCACTTTACCGCCAGTAACTCCCGATTACCAACGTCATAGTTGGATTCAGCGGAGGAGAATTTCCTGGACATAAGGGCACAAGGATGTAACTCCAGAGACTCCGGATCCTTTTGAGAAAGGATAGCCCCCACTCCAACCTCCGAGGCATCAACCTCCACCACAAAGGGCAATTCCGGATTAGGATGTCTGAGGACTGGAGCCGAGACAAAGGCTTGTTTCAAGGCCCGGAAGGACAACTCAGCTTCACGCGACCAGTTGGTAGGATCCGCTCCTTTCTTTGTCAGAGCTACAATGGGAGCAACCAGGTCAGAAAAAGAATGAATGAACCTCCTATAATAATTCGCAAACCCTAAAAAGCGCTGAATTGCTTTTAAATTGGTGGGTTGCGCCCAACTAAGGATGGCCTGGAGTTTCTTTGGTTCCATGGAAAATCCCTGAGGGGAAATTATGTACCCTAAAAAAGATACTTCCGTGACATGAAACTCACACTTCTCCAGCTTGGCATATAAATGATTCTCACGTAACTTTTGAAGAACCAGACGCACCTGGGTAACATGTTGTTCCATTGATTCAGAAAAAATCAGGATGTCGTCTAAGTAAACGACCACGAATTTCCCTAGGAAGTCACGGAGCACATCGTTAATGAGGTCTTGAAAAACTGCCGGAGCATTGGACAGGCCGAACGGCATCACCAGGTATTCGTAGTGACCCGACTGAGTACTGAAGGCCGTTTTCCACTCATCTCCAGATTTAATTCGGATGAGGTTGTACGCTCCTCTAAGGTCAATTTTAGAAAAAATCACAGCAGAACGTAACTGATCAAAGAGTACAGAAATCAACGGCAAAGGATAGGTATTTTTAACTGAGATCTTATTCAGGGCTCTAAAATCAATGCAAGGTCTAAGCGAGCCATCCTTTTTCTCCACAAAGAAGAAGCCTGCACTTAAAGGAGATTTTGATGGTCTAATAAATCCTTTCTCAAGGCTCTCCTTTACATAATCATTCATAGCCGCAGTTTCTGGCCCGGATAATGCATATAATCTTCCCTTTGGCAATGCGGCACCAGGAATTAACTCAATAGCACAATCATAAGGCCGATGGGGAGGCAGAATGTCCGAATTGCCTTTGGAGAAAACATCAGCAAACTCCTGGTATTCCACCGGAATGAGTTCTGGAATGATAGCTGCTACTCTGACTGGAAACGTGATACATTCCTTAGCACAAAAAGTACCCCATTGTGAAATCTCCCCCGACCGCCAATCAATGGTGGGATTATGAAAGGCCAGCCAAGGGTGACCCAGAACAACTGGAACTGCTGGGCAATGTGTAAGAAAGAACTCGATTTTCTCAGAATGTAGAGCTCCTACTGTAAGTAGTACAGGGGGTGTATGGAGAGAAATAATCCCATTAGACAGCGGACTCCCATCTAAGCCATGCATGGTGACACACCTACCCAAAGGTAACTGAGGAATGCCTAAGGCCTTAGCCCAAGTTAAATCCATAAAGTTTCCTGCAGCTCCACTGTCAACAAAAGCCGACACCGAAGAACTGAGGCTGCCAAAGGAAACTTTAACTGGGACTAAAAGGGAGTTATTCGAGGAGATAAGCTGCAGACCTAGGTGAACCCCCTCACAATTCACCTGGTCAAAGCGTTTCCCGACTTGTTCGGACAATTACGAGCAAAATGTCCCTTACCCCCACAGTACAGACAAAGACCAGAATTTTGCCTTCTGGCTCTTTCTTCAGGAGACAGCCGGGAGAGACCCATCTGCATGGGCTCCTCTACGTCTTCAGGAATGGAATATACACACGGACTTGACCTTACAGGTGCTCCTTTTTCAGCCCTCCGCTCTCTGAGACGACGATCAATCTTAATAGAAAGCTCCATGAGTTTATCGAGAGTCTCAGGAGCGGGGTACTGAAGGAGACTGTCTTTTATAGACTCTGATAAGCCGAGGCGAAACTGACTGCGCAGGGCTGGGTCATTCCAGCCACAGTTGTTCGACCAACAGCGAAATTCCGTACAATAAACCTCCGCAGGATTTCTACCCTGTCTGAGAGCGCGCAACTGACTTTCAGCGGACGCCTCTCTATCAGGGTCATCATACAAGAGCCCTAAAGACTCAAAAAAAGCGTCAACTGACAACAATGCCGGATCCTCTGCTCTTAAACCAAATGCCCAGGTCTGAGGATCCCCCTGGAGCAAAGAAATAATAATCCCGACCCGCTGAGATTCAGTACCCGAGGAAGTCGGTCTTAAACGAAAATAAAGTTTACAGGATTCTTTAAAATTAAAAAACTCTTTTCTATCACCAGAAAAACGGTCAGGCAAATGCATCTTTGGTTCAGAGAAAAGATCAGATCAAAAGATCTTCCTGCGACTTCACCCGAAGAGAAAGATCCTGAACCATCTGAGTAAGTTCTTGAATCTGGCTGACTAAGAGCTGACCAGGATTTGGCCCTAAACCTGTTGGATTCATAAGGCCGATAAACTCTCACAAAACTGAATGAGAAAAAATTAAACCCCGTTTAATTTTAAGTTTTGGTATGGCCGGTAATAATGTTATGATTCCAGCACTCTGGTCAGAGGAGATCTTATGGCAAGGACCGGAGCACTGGAACGGAATGCTGGGGAAGGGAGCAGGACAGGAAAATAGCCCCTGGCGCCCTAACTCTGTTGTCTCACCCGTGTTGTCAGAAATCCCCTGCGAGACTATGGTTTCTTGAGCCCCTGGCAGCCGCGTTTGAAGGGCGGATTATGTCTGCCTAACTTCGATGCCCCCCGGTCTTAATGAGAGACAAAGGGAAACCCGAGACAGGGTGATAACAAGAGGCCCTCTAACTAAACAACCAGGCCAGGGGCTAAGCAAACTCAAAACTATAATGTGCGGAGAAACCGCCAGGGAAAAGGACAACCAAAATATCCACTTGTCCAATTCTCCTACCCGGCACCGCCGAGTACCAGAGAGGACTTGTGGAAGCGGAACCCTCCGCAAATGCTCCAAACACAAAATATAAAAGGTAAAGCGGCTGAGCTGCAACACACGGCAGAGCCGCAACTCACGAACACCACTGGATATAAAACGGTGATCAGTCAGGACTCCAGGGAACCAAACGACCTCTTGGGATGAGATGACAACTCCCGAATACCGGACTTCTGAGGACTGGAATGACCGGATACAGCAGGACTGGAAACAGACTCTCAGCAAACAAAGGCAGCATGCAGGAAGCTATTACCGGCGTCTGTGAGAAGCCCTGGGAGTGTATTTAACAAGGAGTCCTCCAATCAGCTGCTAAAGGCTGATTAGAATAAATGCCGTGCAGCTGCCTTGCTGCACGGCCAGAGAGCAGGTGAATATCTAAATTTCCTAAAGCCTAGCAACGGGGAACGCGGTCCGCCAGTGGCGTCCCCGTTGCTAGGGTCCATGCGGCTCAGCGCGCCCGGCGTCTAGCGTTGCTAGGGAGCCGGCGGCTGTACGCGCACGGCGTCTCTAGTTGCTAGGCGCCGGGCCGCGCAGACAAGCGGACCCCGGCGCCTAACACTATTTATGTATTATTATGGAGTAGGATGCAGTCAGGAGCTCGGCACTCCGTAAGTTAACAATGAGTATGTTGACCTTACGTTAATGCGTTCAGGATTTTTCCTGTGCGGTTGCTAGAACCGGCATGTTTAACGTTCCAACACCCGCATGGATAAAATGCTCTAAGTAGCAGTACACCCATGCCGGATCCCGGTGCCGACACAGCGACATACTTACTGGTGACTTCCAGTACCCAACTCCATTGATGGATATGCGTCTTTCCCATATAAATTGCTTCCCATTAAAAGTTAACTAGAATGATGTTTCTCTTACGTCCTAGAGGATACTGGGGTCCTCATTAGTACCATGGGGTATAGATGGGTCCACTAGGAGCCTTGGGCACTTTAAGAAATCAACAGTGTGCACTGGCTCCTCCCTCTATGCCCCTCCTACCAGACTCAGCTTAGAAAATGTGCCCCGGAGGAGCCGGTCACGCTTAGGGAAGCTCCTGAAGAGTTTTCTGCATTTGTTTTCTGTTTGTTATATTCAGGTAGGGCTGGTTGGCACCAGACTGCCTGCTTCGTGGGACTTGGGGAAGGGGGGGATGGCCAAACTTCCTAAAGAGTTAATGGTCCCGTTTTTCTGCTGATAGCACTGACCTCCTGAGGGAGTAATTCGCAAGCCCCACCACGGCGAGCAAACAGACCCACAGCACACTGCCACCCCTAACAGAGCCAGAAGATAGAAGAGTGGTGAGTACAGCGCCGGCGTCCCGGTTAGCGGGTCGCCGGCGGAAATGGCGGCACAAGGGTAGGAGTGCAGCTCTGAGTGCAGGCTGTTCTCAAGGGGGCTCACAAGGACATACAGTGTAGTGTGTCCCGCTGTGAGGGGCGCGCTGAGCCACCACTGATTACCCACACCGGCTAAATACATAACAAGGGTTTTAACCCTCTGTTAGGCATAAAAATTACCTCAGCCCAGTATAAAAAGCATGAAGCCGAGCGCCATTAAGGGTGCAGGGCTTCACTATAAGCGGATCCAGCAGCTCACCAGCACCATTTTCCCTCTGCAGCTTACACTGACAGGAATCACAGGGAAGCACAGCTCCTCCACAAAGACTCCAAGTCTTCTCAGCGGTACCAGGGAGTCTTAGAAGGGAGGGTTAGTGTTGTAGTATACTAACTTAAGCCCTATTAAGGGACTTAGTGTGGGGGGCACTGTGTGGCTGGCTCCAATTTCTGTGTCTCCCTGAGAGCTCTGTTTGGGTTAAACTGTGTTTTCACCTGTCTGTGGGTGTGGGTGTGTGTACCTTCACGTTACCATGGCCAGGGACTGTGATTCCTGCACAGCTGGATGTCTTTCCTTCCCCGAAGACTCACTACCCTGTACTAAGGATAGTGCACATTCTCAAGCTAGTGGGGCAGAACCCCCATGGTTAGCTTCCATTAAAGGGATGATATCTAATATTTCTACTAAACTATCCCATAAAGAGAAAGAGACGCAGATTTTAAGACAGTCTATGGATGACCTGATGAATAGAGATTCAGTTCCCATACAAGCGTCTTAAATCCGCGCCATTTGCCCACAAAAGCGTACTCTGGCTCAGCTCATGCAGGATGATACTGATGATGATACATCAGATCCAGAGGAGGGTGAAGTGGATACGAGTGGGGGGGATTCGGTCCTGTCACAAGGAATACAGGCCCTGATAGAGGCTGTCAGAAATGTCCTGCACATTCCTGACAAGATGGCAGAGGTAGAGGAGGAATCTTATTTTAATGTAAAAAAGAAATCCTCAGCTACTTTTACTGCATCAAAGGAATTGAATGCTCTGTTTGAAGAAACTTGGGCTAACCCTGACAAAAAATTTCAGATCCCTAAAAGATTAATTACTCCTTTCCCTTTCCTCTGGAAGATAGAAAGAAATGGGAAAACCCTCCGACTGTGGACGCCTCGGTATCTAGGTTGTCACGTAAGATAGTCTTACCTGTTCCTGGGGCAGCATGCTTAAAGGACACAGCTGACCGCAATATTAAGAACACTCTCAAATCGTTATACACTGCTGCTGGGGTGGCCCATAGACCTACTATTGCTTGTGCATGGATCACTAAAGCTATTGCAAAGTGGTCAGGTAACCTAATTGACGGATTAGATACCTTACCCAGGGGTGAACTAGTTTTACTTCTGCAGCATATTCAAGACTCTGCTAACTTTATGGTAGAGGTCATAAAGGAACTTGGTTTGCTCAACGCACACACCACTACCATGGCAGTGTCAGTATGCAGGGGCCTGTGCCTACGCCAGAGGACTGCGGATTCCAGGAAAAGCGTGGAAAACCTACCATTCACAGGTGAGGCCCTTTTTGGAGATGAACTGGATAAGTGGATATCCAAGGCTACGGCGGGTAAGTCTATGTACCTTCCTTCTGCAGCACCCCCAGCTAGGAAAACCTACTCTACTCCAACTCTGTAGTCCTTTCAGCAAATCCAAAGGTTCTTCTACAGCCTTCAAAGGTAATAAAGGTAAACCCAGAAAACCAGCAGCTGCAGGTTCTCAGGAATAGACCTCCAGGTCAGCTTCCTCAAAGCCTTCAGCATGACGGTGGTCCGCATTGCCAGGTAGACAGGCAGGTGGGAGCTCGGTTACGTTATTTCAGTCACATTTGGGCAACATCTTGCCAGGATCCCTGGGTCACAGATCTTATCACTCAGGGATACAGACTGGAGTTTCAGGAACTCCCACCTCACAGATTCTTCAAATCAGGCTTACCAGCTTCTCCGGAAGCAAGTATGACCTTACAGGCAAAAACTGGTACAGACTCAGGTCATTGTCCCAGTTCCAATTCAACTACACAACAAGAGATATTACTCCAACATGTTTCTGGTACAGAAACCGTATGGTTCGGTGAGGTACATTTTAAACCTCAAATCACTGAACCCGTATTTAAGGTTTTTTAAGTTCAAGATGGAGTCTCTGAGAGCGGTGATCTCAGGTCTGGAGGAGGGGGAATTCCTGGGGTCTCTGGACATCAAGGATGCGTACCTTCATATTCCCATTTGGCCGCCTCATCAGGCTTATCTACGGTTTGCACTACAGGACTGTCACTACCAGTTTCAAACCCTGCCATTTGGCCTCTCCACAGCACCGAGGGTATTCACCAAGGTAATGGCAGAGATGATGTTTCTCCTCCGCAAGCAGGGAGTGAACATAATACCCCACCTGGATGACCTGCTGATAAAAGCGCCTTCCAGGGAGAGGTTGTTGGACAGCATTGCCTTCTCAACCTGACTACTTCAGGATCACGGATGGATTCTGAACCTACCAAAATCCCACCTGGAACCAACACGGAGGCTTCCGTTCCTGGGGATGATACTGGATACGGAGGAACAGAAGGTATTCCTTCCGTTTGAAAAGGCATTGGTAATCCAGTTGATGGTGCGGATGTTCTAAAACCAGCCCGGATATCAGTGCATTTATGCATTCGCCTTCTGGGGAAGATGGTCGCCTCTTACGAGGCTCTGCAGTACAGAAGGTTTCATGCGAGACCCTTCCAGCTGGATCTGCTGGGCAAATGGTCTGGATCGCATCTTTACATGCACCAGAGGATCCGTCTGTCACCAAAAGCCAGGATTTCTCTTCTGTAGTGGCTTCAGACTTCTCACCTGACCGAGGGTCGAAGGTTCGGGATTCAAAATTGGATTCTGCTAACCACAGACGCAATCCTCAGAGTTTGGGGAGTGGTCACCCAGGGGGAACAGATCCAAGGAAAATGGTCAAGTCAGGAAGCCATTCTTTCAATCAACATTCTGGAACTAAGGGCCATATACAACGCTCTTCTACAGGCATCGCATCTTCTTCAAGATCAAGCCATTCAGGTTCAGTCGGACAATGTGACGGCAGTAACGTACATAAATAGACAGGGCGGCACGAAGAGCAGGGCAGCAATGTCAGAGGTAACAAGAATTCCCCTCTGGGCAGAAAGACACGCGGTGGCGCTGTCGGCAATTTTCATTCCGGGAATAGACAACTGGGAAGCGGACTTCCTCAGCAGACACGACCTCCACCCGGGAGAGTGGGGCCTTCACCCGCAGGTGTTCAAGTTCTTAACACATCGGTGGGAAGTTCCACAAATAGAAATGATGGCCTCTCGTCTCAACAAGAAGCTAAAGAGGTAGTATTCCAGGTCAAGGGACCCGCAAGCAGTGGTGGTGGACGCTCTGGTGGTTTACGTGTTTCCACCTCTTCCACGATCCCAAGAATTCTCAAAAGAATAAAAAGGTAAAAGGTTCAAGCAATTCTCATTGCTCCGAATTGGCCAAGAAGGGTCTGGTACGCGGATCTACTGGAGATGCTCCTACAGGAGCCGTGGCCTCTACTTCTTCGAGAGGATCTTCTGCAACAGGGGCCGTTCATCTATCAAGACTTACCATGACTACGTTTGACAGCATGGAAGTTGAGCATCAAATTTTAGCCCGGAAAGGCATTCCGGACAAGGTTATTCTAACCCTGATCCAAGCCAGGAAAGGGGTATTTGGAAAAAATATGTCTCGTGGTGTGAAAACAGGAAATTTCCTGCAGTGGAATTTCAGCTGGGACGTTTTCTCCTTTTTCTACAGTCGGGTGTGGATGTGGACCGACGTTTGGGCTCCTTGAAGGCCCAGATTTCGGCCTTATCCCTTTTCTTCAGAAACAATTGGCTTCCCTCCCTGAGGTTCAGATGTTCTTGAAAGGGATTCTGCACATCCAACCGCCCTTTGTGCCTCCAACGGCACCTTGGGATCTTAATGTGCTGTTGCAGTTCCTACAGTCAAAAGGGTTTGAGCCTTTACAGGAGGTTGACGTAAAATTTCTTACGTGGAAGACTGTTACACTGTTGGCCTTAGCTTCTGCAAGGCGTGTGTCGGAACTGGGGGCGTTGTCTCACAAAAGCCACTATTTGATTTTTCATGAAGATAGAGCTGAACTCAGAACTTGTCAGCAGTTTCTTCTTAAGGTGGTGTCTGCGTTTCATATCAACCAACCTATTGTGGTCCCGGTGCTTACTGAAACCTCTGCTACCTCAAAGTCCTTGGATGTTGTGAAGGCTTTGAAGATCTATGTGAAGCGGACAGCTTGTCACAGGAAATCTGACTCGCTGTTGTTCTCTATGATCTCTATAGGCCCTTTAAAAGACAAGTTGGGAGTCTTAAGCAAAAATGATAATGTAATAGCGGACACACTAAATTAGTTTTTTCCTATAGTATTTACTAGAGAGGACCCAATTCAGGGACTAACACACAATCTCAATAATGAGAATATCCCACTCATAGGTACTTATTTAAGCGAGGAGATAGTCTGTGACCGATTAAAACATTTAAAGATTAACAAGTCACCGGGTCCTGATGGAATTCACCCAAGGGTTCTAATGGAGCTTCACTCTGAACTTGCAAAACCGCTATTTTTGATCTTTAAGGATTCAGTTATATCAGGTATGGTTCCCAAAGACTGGCGTATAGTAGTGCCTATATTCAAAAAGGGAAGTAAAGCTGAACCAGGTAATTATAGACCAGTTATTCTTACATCTATAGTGTGGAAAGTATTGGAAGGTATTCTAAGGGATAGTATTCAGAAGTTCCTTGAAGCCAATAAGGTCATTAAAAGGAATCAACATGGATTTGTGAAGGACCGATCCTGTCAAACCAACTTACTTGGCTTTTATGAAACAGTAAGTGCAAACCTCAATCAGGGTAAAGAGGTGGATGTAATCTTTTTAGACTTTGCCAAAGCTTTCGACACTGTACCACACATGCGACTTATCTACAAGCTACAAGAAATAGGGCTAGGAAGCACAATATGCACTTTGGTCAGAAATTGGTTAGATAATAGGGAGCAGCGCATTGTGGTTAATGGATCTTTTTCAAATTGGACTGAAGTGCTAAGTGGTGTGCCACAAGGCTCGGTATTAGGACCGCTATTGTTCAACATATTCATTAACGACCTAACAGAAGGCCTAGAGAGCATGGTGTCAATTTTTGTAGATGATACCGAATTGTGTAAGACTATAAATATTGAGGAGGATGCTGAGTCGCTTCAAAACGACTTAATTAAATTAGAAGCATGGGCAGCCAAATGGAGAATGCGCTTCAATACAGACAAGCGTAAGGTAATGCACTGTGGTAACAAGAACAAAAATAACACCTACATACTAAATGGGGTAAAATTAGGGGATTCTGTACTGGAAAAGGACTTAGGTGTTCTCATAGATAACAAACTAAGCAGCAGTACCCAAAGTAGGATTGCAGCAAAGAAGGCTAATAAGATATTAGCATGCATAAAATGGGGAATAGATGGGGAATAGATGCAAGGGACGGGGGTGTTATACTCCCGTTATATAAATCACTAGTGAGGCCACACCTTGAATACTGTGTACAATTCTGGGAACCATACTGCAAAAAGGATATCCTGGAGCTAGAAAAGGTTCAGAGGCGGGCGACCAAACTAATTAAGGGCATGGAGACGCTGGAATACGAGGAAAGTCTTGTAAGACTAGGCATGTTTACACTGGAAAAGAGGAGACTAAGAGGGGACATGATCAACATCTACAAATATATAAGGGGACAATACACAGAGCTTGCGCGGGACCTGTTTTTGGTTAGATCAACACAGAGGACTCGTGGACACTTGCTCAGGTTAGAGGAGAGGAGATTCTGCACAATACGGCGTAAAGGCTTTATCACGGTAAGGACAATACGTGTTTGGAATTCCCTGCCTGAGGGAGTTGTTATGGCGGTTTCAGTCAACACCTTTAAGAATGGGTTAGACAAATTCCTAATGGATAAGGATATCCAGGGTTATGGTGCATAGTCACGTACTATAGTTACTATAAAAAGAGGGATAAAATGCAACGGCTGACATCAGCATCAGTCAAAATTTTAGCCCAAAATAATCCTGCATAGGAGACCGCAAATAGGCTGAACTCGATGGACAATTGTCTTTTTTCAACCTTAGATACTATGTTACTATGTTGCTATCCCAAGAAAATTGGGTGTCCTGCTTCAAAGCAGTCTGTTGCTCACTGGATTAGGATTACTATCCAGCATGCTTATAAAGCTTCTATCATCTGATGTCGGACCGCATGACATCATTACACAATAACCTTACAAATAACTGTGAACTAACTTAACTTATCTAGAAATAAATGACACAGAGAAATAACGACACGGACCACTGAAATGCCATTAAAATCGGTCAACCGTTATTTATTATGATATATTTAAACTAAGTATGGTGGCAATAAGAAAGAACGGCCAGACCAACAGTGACATTACGACTTATTGCCGCTACGCATGTCCACGACATGACTTCTTTATCTCATTGGCTTACGCCAATAAGTGCTGAGTTTCCAACTCTCTCCCCAATACACCATAATAGAGCCGGCCAGACAGCCGAGCCCCAATGACCCCCGGTAAGGAGGGCCAGAGTATACGATGTATTGGGCAAAGAGCGCACCCACAAACAGCGGCGCAATAGCCACTGTAACTGCCGTTCTTTCCCGCCACAGAGAGTGGTTGACAAACCCCAACCGGCAAAGAAAAAGAAAAACGGGTGGGGAAAACGTGACTCGGGGAGCGAGGGTGGGAAAATCCTGAGAGAAAGAGACAGAAAGCATATCCTGTCTCACACAAAATGTCTGCTAGCTCCTCCCTACACTCCCACTATTCTAATTAAGACCAACCCCCCAAGCCTATTAACTGTTAAGTAACCTAAACATTGTGTAAAGCCCATGCAATCCTAACAGCCTAGAATTTTACGCTCGCTTGCGCTATTCGCATGCGCTCTTCATAAAGCTTCTATCATCTGATGTCGGACCGCATGACATCATTACACAATAACCTTACAAATAACTGTGAACTAACTTAACTTATCTAGAAATAAATGACACAGAGAAATAACGACACGGACCACTGAAATGCCATTAAAATCGGTCAACCGTTATTTATTATGATATATTTAAACTAAGTATGGTGGCAATAAGAAAGAACGGCCAGACCAACAGTGACATTACGACTTATTGCCGCTACGCATGTCCACGACATGACTTCTTTATCTCATTGGCTTACGCCAATAAGTGCTGAGTTTCCAACTCTCTCCCCAATACACCATAATAGAGCCGGCCAGACAGCCGAGCCCAAATGACCCCCGGTAAGGAGGGTCAGAGTATACGATGTATTGGGCAAAGAGCGCACCCACAAACAGCGGCGCAATAGCCACTGTAACTGCCGTTCTTTCCCGCCACACACCGGCCTGTAAGGAGCCGGTGCCGCCACCATACCCTGACTAACAATGACTAACTAAAACTGACCTATAAAGAACTCGGAAACTACCTTCCAACCTAAACAAATGCCCTCATCAGACAAAAAAGAGACGCCATCAGGTCTACTGAAATGGGCGTCCTAAAAACGAGTAAGGGGCGGGGAGGGGAACGACCTGTCCCGAAGTGAAAACCTGCAAAACCTGCCGCATAGGGCGCAGGCCAATAGCACCCTCTGGGATCTCAGGAGAAAAGCAGGGCAAAATCCAATGGGACCCCCACCGTACAAACGGTGACGAGTTGCCAAAAAGGGCTACAGGTCGAGTTCAGTCGAGGAGAGACGAAAAGACGGGTCAACGAGTCAGAGCCAAGGCACTCCCGCAGCCCGCCAAAAATGTAGCGGCTGGCGAGGGCCCCCCAACACCGACCCGCCGGCACGCCATCCCGTCGTCCCACGAGTGAACTGAAAAGAAACCAAGGAGAACAAGAAAAATTTGAGGCAAACCAGAAGAAGGCCTGCCGTAAACTGGACAATGGAATCACCTGACATAGCGCTTGTAGGCATTGGATTTCCATCGACCAAGCGCTTTAATCTCAGTCTCAGAAAAACCCAATGAGGCGGCTGTTGTCGCAGCACCAATGCGAAAGGAATGTGTACCATACAGTGATGGCGACAATCCCAACGCAAGGATGCATTGCTTAAATACCCACCGGAATTGGTATAACGTCAAAGGTGACCCATCGAGGTGGACAAGCCACGCTCCGCCACCACGTGGCCGGGAGTCACCATACACGCGTGCCAAGGTTACGGGGCAGATGCTAGTGTTAGGGCAGGCAGGCAAGGTAATCCAATGCCCACGCCCCAACTGATCCGTCTTAGAACGGCTTAATTTGCACAGTAACGCATCCGCCAGCAACACCTGGGACTCAAGCAAAGGAGGGGCCGCGGACCTGGAGGGGGCCACCAACTCGCCGATCCGAAAGGCTCCGTAAAAAGCCATAACAAAGGCAAGCCGGAAAAGCAACATCTCATACTGAGAATCGCAAACGGATGGTAAGACCTCCATCAGGCAACCCAGCAGCGCAACCGATATAGGACGCCTGTTGTCCACAGACACAGGGGTGCCACGAGCCCAGCCCTGCAAACAGCGTCTCACCAAAAAGCTTTTAGTGAAATCATGGCTACCCTGTAAGCGCAGAAAAAAGGAGATACCTGCCAGCATCTGGCTGACAACAGCGCGCGACCTCCCAGCTACGTACATACGCCAGACAAAAGCCAACAGTAGTCGAAAGGAAGGCTTACCTTCGTTTCGCCTGTGCGCAATGAATGCCTCCCATCGATGGAATACCGCCCGATATTTCACCAGCGTGGCTGGAGCCACCGACTGGCTGGCCAAAGCAGTTATCCCAGCCATATAACCTGCCAGCAATGAGAAGGGCATACGTCACCTGTAAGCGCTGCAGCAGGGGCCAATGCGCGAAAACGAGCCCACTGTTGTCTAGAGAGAGCATCGGCAATGCTGTTGTCAACCCCTGGGACGTGCCGCGCAACGAAGTGAACATTCAGACGCAAACAGAGCAAGACCAGGCAGGCCAACAAGCGAAGAACTGGAAGCGAGGAAGATCGCTGCCCATTGATCGCCTGAACCACGCCCAGATTGTCACACCAGAAGACCACGTGCTGGTCTTTGATCCGCTCCCCCCACAGCTCCAATGCAATGACAATGGGAAACAGTTCCAGCAACAAAAGGTTGCGGGTTAAGCCCTGCCGGAACCAGGAGACCGGCCAAGGGGCAGCGGACCATGCACCATCGAGGTACGCACCGTATCCCCAGGAACCCGACGCGTCGGTGAACAACTGGATACCTGGGCTGTGGACAGCATCAGACAGCCAAATGGCTACGCCATTGAACTCATGCAGAAAGGCATCCCAAACTCGCAGGTCCCTGCAAATCTTGGATGACAATCTAATGAAGTGATGCGGCTTACGAGCGCCAGCCGTCGCCCGCTCCAATTTGCGACAAAAGATTCTACCCATGAGAATGACCCTGCATGCAAAATTGAAAAGACCGAGAAGGGATTGGCACTGGCGCAAGGTAACCTTGCCACCTGCCAATGCCCTCTCAATACACACACGCAACTTGGCAACTTTGTCTAAGGGCAATCGGCAGCATCCCGCCTCAGTATCCAGTTCGATGCCTAGATACGAGAGGCGGGTGCAAGGACCCTCACATTTATCCGGAGCGATTGGTACCCCGAACTCGGAAAAAAGTGCTTTCAAGGAGAAGAGCAGCCGAGCACATCTGTCCGAGCCGCAAGGCCCGACGCACAGGAAATCGTCCAGATAATGTGCAACTCCCGGTTCCCCCGTTCCAGCGCAAACGCACCAATGGAGAAATTAACTAAAAGCCTCGAAAAAAGCACAGGAGACTGAGCAACCCATGGGTAGGCATTTGTCGATGTAAAAACCGTCGTCCAGCCTAAAGCCCATGAAACGAAACGAATCAGGGTGCAATGGCAAAAGACGAAATGCAGATTCCACATCAACCTTACCCAATAACGCATGGGAGCCCGCCGCTCGGACTAATTTCAAAGCGTCATCAAACGATTGATACGTAACCGAGGATAGCGCCTCGGGGATCGCATCGTTAACAGACGCGCCATGGGGGTAAGACAGGTGCTGGATTAGCCTAAATTTGCCAGGAGGTTTCTTAGGGACCACTCCAACTGGGGATAAAACCAAATTTGGCAAAGGGGGTGCAGCGAAGAGGCCGGCCATGCGTCCCAGCTGCACTTCCTTGGCCACTTTACCCTGCAGAACGAGGGGAAGCTCTCTGGCCGAGCGCAAGTTCCGAGGAGCTGAGTAAGGGACCTCGCCGCTAATGGGGAGGCGAAATCCCTCGGTAAAACCTTCCAGCAAAAATTGGGCCTGAGGGCGAAGTGGGTACCAAGTAAGCCATTTGCGCATGGCGTCCAGCCGGACAGGGGAGGGGGCTTTACTTAGCACTAGTAACGCCGGGGGATCTGCCACCCGGACCTGCACCGGCAGGCTTGGGACATTCCTTAGCCGGGTGGGAAGCTCCGCAGCACATGCAGCTGTGCCGGAAGCGACATTTGGACCCAGATCCGCAATTGCCGTTGTTAAAGGCAAAACAACGACCTTTGGACCCTCGTCCCGCGGTGGCCCGAAAGGAGCCCCTAGCGGACGTGCTAACGGGCTGGGCCGTAGAGGCTTCCGGAAGCTCGAGGGAGCCCTCCGTAACCTCAAGCCATACTTCCACATCTTTGACACCGAAAGCCAGGAAATGGAGACCGTGCTGTTTACGCCTGAACTCCGTGTCGTACCTAAGCCAGGCGAGAGGCCTGTTAGAGAGGAATAGACCATGAATCATGTGCAGGTAGCGCACGATTTTCATGGCCTCTTCCGGGCGAGTCTCCAGGTAACAGGCTGCGAATGTGTAGAACCCCTTGAGCCAGTTAACATAGGACCTATAGGCGTCCTCACCTATCCCGCTCTTTTTCTTGGCCGCCACCAAAGCCTTGCGGGACTTGGACGTTAATGCAAAGACATCCACGTAAGATCCGCTATTGATACGATCCCGTATCCGTGGGCGGAGACCCCGCATAACCTTGGTGTATGGGCAACGCACGACGTCGCTGGGGCTGCCCTCTTCCGGACTGCTGCTACTGCTACCGCTACCATGCCTTCGGCGGCGCGATCGCTTACTGCGCTTGTGGGAACGCCCGTGCCTATGGCATTTACCCTTGACAACCTTCGCCTGATATTTTCCCCTGGCAGTCTCGGCCCCGGCACCCTGCTGACCCAAAACGCCATTACCATTAGCCTCACCGGATGGGGATGCCTGGGAGGCCCGTTTCGTGGCAGCCGATGCAGAAGACTGGTCGCTGTCGCTGGAATCACTCTCCGGCATGTCCACCGGATCTGCAACAGGAGAGGGAACAGAAAGTGCCAGCGAAGAGCCTGGCAAGTGGTTAAGTGCAGGCGCCTGTGCAGCGGACCCAGTGGAAACAAGCGGCTGCTGACCTGCCGCAGAAGGGGGAGCGGCGCATAACGACGTCAGCTGAGCGACCAGTGGGGTGAGTGCAGACCGCAAGTCACCGAACTGGCCCACCGAGCCACTTGAAGATAACCGCGCCGTCAACAGGGGAGTCAAAATTCCTATAACCCAGACCAGCAGTGCAGAAACAGCCGCCGTGTCCCCGTCCGCAGGAGCGGCCACTGTCGCAGGAGCAATAGGGAGGACCACGCTGCTGGTCGCTGGTGCGCCGGCGGCCAAAGGCCCCGCAGCACCAGCCGGATGCGCAGTACCTGAAGCTGTGCGTCTCGTCCTGCGCCCAGCGCCCACCCGGGACCGTCCAACAACCGCGAGGGGGCTGCCGACCGGACGGGGGGCACCTAATGCAGGGCGAGCATAAATCAATGCGGTCTCCCCCAGACTGGGCGCAGCAGCACCGCGCCTCTCGGCACGCCGTGCCCGGGGGCCGCGTGGCGAGAAGAGCGCACGTGCCGCTGCCGGATGCACCCCGCGATCCCGTAGGGGCCCATCAGTGGGAATGGGTTGAACAGTATTGGGGGGAGACGAGCCCCTGGAGGCTGACAAAATATTCCCCCCAGTGGACCCGCCTTGCCCCCCACCTGCGGCCAGTGTCCGGGTGGTGCTGTGTGTGCCTCTGCGCCTGGAGGCTGTCGCAGCACCCCCAGGGGTAGTGTCCCCCTGTGTCCGCCCGCGCGCCCCCGCCACCGGACCGTCCCGCGCGCCCTGCGGGGCTGAGGGGGCTGGGGCGGGAGAAGCGCCGTGTGTAGCCACGATCCGCCGGAGCCCATGCGAGCGCGTTGCGGGACCTTCGTTGGAAGCAGCTCCCAGGCCGCCAGGGGAAGCACCCGCAGGTGCGCCCGCGGCAGCAGGCAGCAGGGCAGGGCTGAGGGACTGGCGGTGGCCCAGCGCGGAAGATACCGCTGACGCCGCACCAGACCCTGGGACTAGGTAGCGAGCAGGGGGGTGCGCCCGTCTGCGTGGGCGAGCGGCCATTAGGAGAAGAATGAAAAAAGGGGATAGTGAGGGAATAAAAGAAAGAAGGGAGAATAAAGAGGCTAAAGAATAGATAGGAATTAGTGAAAGAATAAAGCAGAGTGGAGAAAAAGGATTTTGGAGATAAGAAATTAAGTCAAAGAGCTACTCACAGGAGCATAGGTCCTTCTGCTGAAAAATCCTGAGAGAAAGAGACAGAAAGCATATCCTGTCTCACACAAAATGTCTGCTAGCTCCTCCCTACACTCCCACTATTCTAATTAAGACCAACCCCCCAAGCCTATTAACTGTTAAGTAACCTAAACATTGTGTAAAGCCCATGCAATCCTAACAGCCTAGAATTTTACGCTCGCTTGCGCTATTCGCACGCGCTCTTCATTCCATGGCAGGATTGTCGGTTCCTAAAGTACAGGCCCACTCTACTAGGTCGGTGGGTTCTTCCTGGCTACCCGGGGTGTCTCGGCTTTATAGCTCTGCTGAGCAACTACTTGGTCGGGGTCGAACACATTTGCTAACTTCTACAAGTTCGATACTTTGGCCTCTGAGGACCTAAAGTTTGGTCAATCAGTTCTGCAGGAACCTCAGCACTCTCTCACCCGGTTTGGGAGCTTTGGTACATCCCCATTGTACTAATGTGGACCCCAGTATCCTCTAGGACGTAAGAGAAAATAGAATTTTAATTACCTACTGGTAAATCCTTTTCTCGTAGTCCGTAGAGGATACTGGGCGCCCGCCCAGTGCTTAATTTTCCTGCACTGTTACTTTGTTAAGTAATGTTGTTGCTTCAGCTGTTGCTGTTCCTGTTCATGTTTGGTTTTCATGGCTTTCCTCTTGTTTGTGTGCTGGTTCGAATCTCACCACTGCTCTGATCCTTCCTCAGGATATGTCCATCTCCTCGGGCACAGTTTCTAGACTGAGTCTGGAAGGAGGGGCATAGAGGGAGGAGCCAGTGCACAGGAGGAGGAGCCAGTCCTAGTGGACCCGTCTATACCCCATGGTACTAATGTGAACCCCAGTATCCTCTATGGGCTACGAGAAAAGGAGTTACCGGTAGGTAAAGTCCTATTTTTCTAATCGACCCTGTGGATGTGTGTGATTGTCTAGCAGGTGGAGGGGAGTCCCATTTACCCCTATCTAGTGGAGTATCTATAATGGGTACAGGGTATGTGGTGGGCACAGGGGCTCCTGGGCACAAGGGAACCCACACTGCACATCCTGTACCCATGATCTTCAGTACTTACCTCTATAGAGTCCTGCGCAGTAGAAAAATCACTGGGAAAATGGCCGCAGCAACATTTTCCCGGTGATCTGGCGCAGCACCAGTCTGCCAACTTGTGCTGTCAGCTAGAGAGGGGGGGACCTAGGCAGAGACTGCACATGGGTCCCCTCCTCTCTGAATATGGCATTGCCCCTATTTTTAGCCGGCCGTCGGAAACTCTGTAGGCTGATCCTTAAGGTGCATACACGCGGCGAGATTTATCCTTGCGATTTTGACTATATAGTCAAAATCACAAGGAAAGTTAGTGCAAATCGCAAGGTGTTAGCCTCTTAGAAAGCTGATTATCAACTCTCCCCCATAGACAGCCGTATATCCCCACTCCCCCATAGAGAGCCGTATATCCCCACTCCCACATAGACAGCCGTATATCCCCACTCCCCCATAGAGAGCCGTATATCCCCACTCCCCCATAGAGAGCCGTATATCCCCACTCCCACATAGAGAGCCGTATATCCCCACTCCCACATAGCCATATATACCCTCTCCCACATAGAGAGCCGTATATCCCATCTAGACAGTCGTATATACCCGCTCCCACATATAGAGCCGTATATCCCCACTCCCACCTAGAGAGCCGTATATATATCTATGCTCCCACATAGAGAGCCGTATATCCCCACTCCCACATAGAGAGCCGTATATCCCCACTCCCACATAGCCATATATACCCTCTCCCACATAGAGAGCCGTATATCCCATCTAGACAGTCGTATATACCCGCTCCCACATATAGAGCCGTATATCCCCACTCCCACCTAGAGAGCCGTATATATCTATGCTCCCACATAGAGAGCCGCATATCCCCACTCCGACATAGAGAGACGTATATACCCGCTCCCACCTAGACAGCCGTATATCTCCTCTCCCACATATAGAGCCGTATATCCCGCTCCCACATAGAAAGCCGTATATCCCCGTTCCCACATAGAAGCGTACATCCCCGCTCCCACCTAGAGAACCATATATCCCCGTTCTCACATAGAAACGTATATCCCCGCTCCCACATATAGAGCCGTATATCCCCACTCCCACCTAGAGAGCCGTATATATCTATGCTCCCACATAGAGAGCCGTATATCCCCACTCCGACATAGAGAGACGTATATACCCGCTCCCACCTAGACAGCCGTATATCTCCTCTCCCACATATAGAGCCGTATATCCCGCTCCCACATAGAAAGCCGCATATCCCCGTTCCCACATAGAAGCGTACATCCCCGCTCCCACCTAGAGAACCATATATCCCCGTTCTCACATAGAAACGTATATCCCCGCTCCCACATATAGAGCCGTATATCCCCACTCCCACATATAGAGCTGTATATCCACGCTCCCACAGAGAGAGGCGTATATCCCTGATCCCACATAGAGACGTATATTACCTCTCCCACAGAGAGCCGTATATCCCCGCTCCCACATAGAAAGCCATATATCCCTGCTCCCACATAGAAAGCCATATATCCCCACTCCCACATAGAGAGACGTATATCACCTCTCCCACATAGAGAGCCATATATCCCTACTCCCACATAGAGAGCCATATATCCTCACTCCCACATAGAGAGACGTATATCACCTCTCCCACATATAGAGCCAGCCGTATATCCCCGCTCCCACATAGAGAGCCGTATATCCCCACTCCAACATATAGAGCCGTATATCCCCTCTCCCACATAGAGAGACGTATATCCCCACTCCCACATAGAGAGACGAATATCCCTCTCCCACACAAGAGCCGAATAGCCCCATTCCCACACAGAGAGCCGTATGTCCCCGCTCCCACATAGAGAGGTATATGTCCCCGCTCCCACATAGAGAGGTGTATGTCCCCGCTCCCACATAGAGACGTATATCCCTGCTCCCACATAGAGAGCCATATATTCCTGCTTCCACATAGAGAGACGAATATCCCCACTCCCACATACAGAGCCGTATATCCCTGCTCCCGCATAGAGATCCGTATATCACCACTCCCACATAGAGAGCCGTATGTCCCCGCTTTCACATAGAGAGCCGTATATCCCCGCTCCCACATAGAGAGACGTATATCCCTGCTCCCACATAGAGAGGTGTATGTCCCCGCTCCCACATAGAGACGTATATCCCTGCTCCCACATAGAGAGCCATATATCCCTGCTTCCACATAGAGAGCTGAATATCCTCACTCCCAAATACAGAGCTGTATATCCCCTCTCCCACATAGAGAGCCGTATATCCCCACTCCCACATAGAGAGCCATATAGCTTCGCTCCCACTTAGAGATCCGTATATCACCACTCCCACATAGAGAGCTGTATATCCCCGCTTCCACATAGAGAGGTGTACTGTATGTCCCTGCTCCCACATAGAGACGTATATCCCTGCTCCCACATAGAGAGCAATATATCCCCACTCCCACTTAGAGATCCGTTTATCACCACTCCCACATAGAGAGCCGTATGTCCCCGCTCCCACATAGAGAGCCATATATCCCCGCTTCCACATAGAGAGCCGAATATCCCCACTCCCACATAGAGAGCCGTATATCCCCTCTCCCACATAGAGAGACGTATATCCCCACTCCCACATAGAGAGCCGTATATATCCCCGCTCCCACATAGAGAGACGTATATCCCTGCTCCCACATAGAGAGCAATATATCCCCACTCCCACTTAGAGATCCGTATATCACCACTCCGACATAGAGAGCTGTATGTCCCCGCTCCCACATAGAGAGCCATATATCCCCGCTTCCACATAGAGAGCCGAATATCCCCACTCCCACATAGAGAGCCGTATATCCCCTCTCCCACATAGAGAGACGTATATCCCCACTCCCACATAGAGAGCCGTATATATCCCCGCTCCCACATAGAGAGACGTATATCCCTGCTCCCACATAGAGAGCAATATATCCCCACTCCCACTTAGAGATCCGTATATCACCACTCCGACATAGAGAGCTGTATGTCCCGCTCCCACATAGAGAGCCATATATCCCCTCTCCCACATAGAGAGCCGTATATCCCCACTCCCACATAGAGAGCCGTATAGCTTCGCTCCCACTTAGAGATCTGTATATCACCACTCCAACATAGAGAGCCGTATATCCCCGCTCCCACATAGAGAGGTGTATGTCCCTGCTCCCACATAGAGACGTATATCCCTGCTCCCACATAGAGAGCAATATATCCCCACTCCCACTTAGAGATCCGTTTATCACCACTCCCACATAGAGAGCCGTATGTCCCCGCTCCCACATAGAGAGCCGTATGTCCCCGCTCCCACATAGAGAGCCATATATCCCCGCTTCCACATAGAAACCGAATATCCCCACTCCCACATACAGAGCCGTATATCCCCTCTCCCACATAGAAAGCCGTATATCACCACTCCCACATAGAGAGCTGTATATCCCCGCTTCCACATAGAGAGGTGTATGTCCCTGCTTCCACATAGAGACGTATATCCCTGCTCCCACATAGAGAGCAATATATCCCCACTCCCACTTAGAGATCCGTTTATCACCACTCCCACATAGAGAGCCGTATGTCCCCGCTCCCACATAGAGAGCCATATATCCCCGCTTCCACATAGAGAGCCGAATATCCCCACTCCCACATAGAGAGCCGTATATCCCCTCTCCCACATAGAGAGACGTATATCCCCACTCCCACATAGAGAGGTGTATGTCCCTGCTCCCACATAGAGACGTATATCCCTGCTCCCACATAGAGAGCAATATATCCCCACTCCCACTTAGAGATCCGTTTATCACCACTCCCACTTAGAGATCCGTTTATCACCACTCCCACATAGAGAGCCGTATGTCCCCGCTCCCACATAGAGAGCCGTATGTCCCCACTCCCACATAGAGAGCCATATATCCCCGCTTCCACATAGAAACCGAATATCCCCACTCCCACATACAGAGCCGTATATCCCCTCTCCCACATAGAAAGCCGTATATCCCCACTCCCACATAGAGAGCCGTATATCCCTGCTCCCACATAGAGAGGTGTATGTCCCCGCTCCCACATAGAGACGTATATCCCTACTCCCACATAGAGAGCCATATATCCCCGCTTCCACATAGAGAGCCGAATATCCCCACTCCCACATAGAGAGCCATACATCCCCGCTTCCACACAGAGAGCCGTACATCCCCGCTCCCACACAGAGAGCCGTATATCCCCGCTCCCACATAGAGAGCCATATATCCCCGCTTCCACATAGAGAGCCGTATATCCCCGCTCCCATATAGATAGCCATATATCCCTGCTCCCATATAGAGAGCCGTATATCCCCGCTCCCACATATAGAGCCATATATCACCACTCCCACATAGAGAGCTGTATATCCCCACTTCCACATAGAGAGCCGTATATCCCCACTCCTACACAGAGAGCCGTATAGCCCCACTCCCACACAGACTAGAGTGCCGTATATCCCCACTCCCACATAGAGAGCCATATATCCCCGCTCCAACATAGAGAGCCGAATATCCCCACTCCCCCATAGAGCCATATATCCCCGCTCCAACATAGAGAGCCGAATATCCCCACTTCCACATAGAGAGCTGTATATCCCCTCTCCCACATAGACAGCCGTATATCCCCACTCCCACATAGAGAGCCATATATCCCCACTCCCACATAGAGCGTATATCCCTGCTCCCACTTAGAGATCCATATAGCACCACTCCCACATAGAGAGTCGTATATCCCCGCTCCCACACAGAGAGCCTTATATCCCCATTCCCACATAGAGAGGTGACTGTATATCCCAACTCCCATATAGAAAACCGTATATCCCCACTCCCACCTAGAGAGCCATATATCGCCGCTCCCATATAGAGAGCTGTATAGCTCCTCTGCCACATATAGAGCCGTATATCCCCACTCCCACATAGTCCCTGCTCCTTTCTAGAGAGCCGTATATCCCCTCTCCCATAAAGAGAGACATATATTATTATTATTATTGTTATTATTACCAGTTATTTATATAGCGCACACATTCCGCAGCTCTTTACTGAGAATATTTGGCCATTCACATCAGTCCCCGGTTGAGCTTACACTCTATATTCCCCATCACATGTACATGCACACAGGGCTAATTTTGTTGGGAGCCAATAAACCTACCAGTATATTTTTGGACTGTGGAAGGAAACTGGAGTACCCGGAGGAAACCCACGCAAGTACGGGGAGAATATACAAACTCCACACAGTTAGGGCCATGGTGTGAAGCGAACCCATGACCTCAGTGCTGTGAGGCAGTAATGCTAACCATTACACCATCCATACTGCCCATCCGTATACCTGCGCTTCCACATGTAGAATATTATGGATATGCTTATTTAGAATGTCACCACATTTAAATGGGTCTCCAGTATATATTAATATTATAACATCCCTATTTGTTCAGTGTCTAGCAAGAATCTCAGTATATCATGCACACACCTAAGTACATAATGGGGGTAATTCCAAGTTGATCGCAGCAGGATTTTTGTTAGCAATTGGGCAAAACCATGTGCATTGCAGGGGAGGCAGATATAACATGTGCAGAGAGAGTTAGATTTGGGTGGGGTGTGTTCAGTCTGCAATCTAATTTGCAGTGTAAAAATAAAGCAGCCAGTATTTACCCTGCACAGAAATAAAATAACCCACCCAAATCTAACTCTCTCTGCACATGTTATATCTGCCCCCCCTGCAGTGCACATGGGCCCTCATTCCGAGTTGTTCGCTCGCTAGCTGCTTTTAGCAGCATTGCACACGCTAAGCCGCCGCCCTCTGGGAGTGTATCTTAGCATAGCAGAATTGCGAACAAAAGATTAGCAGAATTGCGTATAGAAATTTCTTAGCAGTTTCTGAGTAGCTCCAGACTTACTCCTACATTGCGATCAGCTCAGTCAGTTTCGTTCCTGGTTTGACGTCACAAACACACCCAGCGTTCGCCCAGACACTCCCCCGTTTCTTCAGACACTCCCGCGTTTTTCCCAGAAACGCCAGCGTTTCTTCGCACACTCCCATAAAACGTCCAGTTTCCGCCCAGAAACACCCACTTCCTGTCAATCACACTACGATCACCAGAACGATGAAAAAGCTTCGTTATGCCGTGAGTTAAATACCTAATTTTTGTGTAAAATAACTAAGTGCATGCGCTCTGCGAACCTTGCGCATGCGCAGTAAGCGACTAATCGCAGTATAGCGAAAATCGGCAACGAGCGAACACCTCGGAATGACCCCCAGGGTTTTGCCCAATTGCTATCAAAAATCCTGCTGCGATCAACTTGGAATTACCCCCAATGTGTGCTCCTGTCATTAATTATACAGATGATGAGACCCTGAGCTGGTGGGCTGTCTGGCTGTGTGTGACCGAGGGGTGCGGACAGTAGAGTCTAGAACCCGGGCACAGCCTCTCTGATCCCGCTGACTGTACATTAACCTTCAGCTCCGTTACTTATCTCTTGGAAATCAATTGAACATGAATTATTCTACACATAACATTAGAACTGTATTTTAAGTGATTTATGTTTAATCAGCTTAATTAATGATTTTTTTTCTTCTGCTCCTTTAATTCATCTAAATGATAAGTGAGTTGGCAGGTGTACCAGGTAGTTAATTGGGGCATGAATTATTCTCTACTAATCAGGGGTTAATGGAAACATCTCTAGGCGGGTACGCTGTAATAATTCAGTATCCCTGCCAGCCCTGCACTGAGGTGGGCAGTTTATTGACTCTTTACTGACAGATAATAAGCAGTTGCTATGCCAGCCAATAGTCTGGGGGAGATGTATCAAAGCTTGGATGGAGATAAAGTAAGGAGAGATAAAGTACCTGCCAATCAGCTCCCAACTGTCATTTTCCTAACACCGCCTGTAACATGGCAGTTAGGAACTGATTGGTTGGTATCTCTCTCCTGGCTGTACATTGCCACTCTGCCAAGTGGTTGCAGATGTGGGTTTCACTTACCACCACTGACTGAACTGCTCGTCCACCAGACTGCACTGGCTGTAAGTGTGACCACTGACTCACCAACATGGCGTCCACTCCCCACCCCATCTGTAGCAGTGTAGTCACCGCCACCATCAAACGTCTCCCCCAGCACCTGAATTCACTTTCTGCTGGGTGGTTGGCGTAGCTGCTGCAGCACCTCTTTGCTGGTGGCTGTGGCTGGTTCCTCCGCAGGACAGCAGGGTAGTGTTATTAGAGCACATGTAGGCGTCTCACAGACAACGGGAAGAATCTTTGGTAATTAAATTGTTTTATTGCCCAGAAATTGGTCTGTTACGCACAACAGTGTATTGCCCTTTATATACCCAATAGCGGGTTACCCAGCTCCGTGTTCCAGACTGAATCTACTTGGACAGTGCTGTACTCAGTAACACGAGGGTGATTCTCCACCCTGCCCACATGCTGCCAGTGTGAGGAGAGCCTCAGCGGGTTGGTTAAATTACTCTAATATAGATTCTCACGAATAAGCAATTGCTGAACGTTTTCATGAGAATGTAACCTATGAGTCAACTATGAACCAGTACCTCATGAATAATAGGCCTCATGAATATTACTCAGCTATCATGGATATTACCTATCACGGATATTAGTCAGGCCTCATGAATATTACTCAGCTATCATGGATATTACCTATCACGGATATTAGTCAGGCCTCATGAATATTAGTCGGCTATCATGGATATTAGTCAGGCCTCATGAATATTAGTCGGCTATCATGGATATTAGTCGGCTATCAGGATCTTAGTCAGGGGTTATGAACACTAGTCAGGCGTCATGAATATTAGTCGGCTATCAAGGATATTAGTCAGGCCTCATGAATATTAGTCGGCTATCGGGATCTTAGTCAGGGGTTATGAACACTAGTCAGGCCTCATGAATATTAGTCGGCTATCATGGATATTAGTCAGGGGTTATGAACACTAGTCAGGCCTCATGAATATTAGTCGGCTATAATGGATATTAGTCAGACCTCATGAATATTAGTTGGCTCTCATGAATATTAGTCGGCTATCAGGATCTGTAGTCAGGGGTTATGAACACTAGTCAGGCCTCATGAATATTAGTCGGCTATCATGGATATTAGTCAGACCTCATGAATATTAGTCGGCTATCATGGATATTAGTCAGACCTCATGAATATTAGTCGGCTATCATGGATATTAGTTGGCTCTCATGAATATTAGTCGGCTATCAGGATCTTAGTCAGGGGTTATGAACACTAGTCAGGCGTCATGAATATTAGTCGGCTATCATGGATATTAGTCAGGCCTCATGAATATTAGTCGGCTATGAGGATCTTAGTCGGGTTATGAACACTAGTCAGGCCTCATGAATATTAGTCAGCTATCATGGATATTAGTCAGACCTCATGAATATTAGTCAGCTATCATGGATATTAGTCAGACCTCATGAATATTAGTCGGCTATCAGGATCTTAGTCAGGGGTTATGAACACTAGTCAGGCCTCATGAATATTACTCAGCTATCATGGATATTAGTCAGACCTCGTGAATATTAGTCGGCTATCAGGATCTTAGTCAGGGGTTATGAACACTAGTCAGGCCTCATGAATATTAGTCGGCTATCATGGATATTAGTCGGCTATAATGGATATTAGTAAGGCCTCATGTATATTAGCTATATAAAATGGTAGATGCTTAATGAATTTAGTAATACTCATCATATGCATGAATTTGACCTGGCGAGTATTACTAACTGATTGAACAGCTGCCATTTTATATTGCTGTTCTGAGAGGCATAGATGGGACCAGCATTTGGAGGGAATACTGGTTGTAGTGCCATTTTACAGGATCTAGGGGTGACTCCAGGTGAGTTGGCCCTCAATTTAGATATATTTTTGTATGTGCCATTATCATGTGTCCTTACATTAGGCAATTATATGACCCAGAGTGGGTGCTATTATCACATAGCACATAGCGTTCGGGACCACCATTATCAGAGAAGCCTTGCCAAGGCTAATATATGCAACTCTGGGGTAGATGTATTAACTTGGAGAAGGCATAAGGAAGTGATAAACCAGTGATATGTGCAAGGTGATAAAGGCACCAGCCAATCAGCTCCAATATGTAAATTAACAGTTAGGCTCTGATTGGCTGGTGCCTTTATCACCTTGCACATATCACTGGTTTATCACTGCCTTATGCCTTCTCCAGGTTAATACATCTGCCCCTAAGATCTCTGAATTGTCTGTTATCATGTAGTGTTCAAGTCTTATTGCTGATACTGTTTGGTGTGCTGGGGGAAAACTGTTGTCTTTTTCTCATGAATATTAGTCAGGATAAAACGACTCCAGGTATAAATAACACTCACATCAGCTGCAGGAGAGGAAGTGGTGACAGGTAAACCCCAAAATACAGAAAGCAATTGATTAGCAGGGTCTTGCACCCCTCTGAGGTTTCTGAGTCAATTAAGAAATGACAGAGAATAATAATCAAGGGGGGCAGGGAGAATAGACTTTAAAGTGTAAGGACGGCAGTATATCTTGGCATTGGATTTCCAAGCACAGAGCTCTGCATACAGAATTGTTGTCTCCATTTCTTTATTTGAAAATTTAGCACGTGACACGTAGATTACTCTCCTGATATCCCACTCTGTAGGTGTTGTGGACTCCCACGAGTGGGAATAGATCAGTTTTGCCGGAATTCCTGCTAGTAACATTGCCGGCTGTCAGAATTCCGGGATTGGTATTCTGACCGCCGAGATCCCGACAGTCGGCAAGTTGAACGGATCTCCTCTCTAGATAAGGCCAAGCAGAACAGCAACACTGGAAACTGGACACTAGGGGGAGCAAGGATGCATGCACTGGGGTTTAATTGTCTATACAGAGTGCGATCATGTATGGCTGTATGATAAATCCCTACCTTTCATAGATCAGAGTTTAGCCCTCACTCACACGCGTGCAGAAAAAAACTGCAATAGCTGGGATGAGAGGAACATGGCGGCTGCGAGGGATAGATCAGGCCATTCCTCTGCGGCAATACTCTCCCATAAGGTTAGAAGAAGGCTATTGTGTCTAAGCTCAGGCAAGCTACGCTATTCCGGAGCTTGGTAACTTGGCCCAGACTGCAGTCCTCATTGAGAATAATGGAGACTGCAGTGTTCTTATATATCCCGCACCTCTTATATATCCATACCCCTTATATATTCATACCCTCTTATATATCCCTACCCCTTATAGATCCCCACCTGTTATATATCCCCACCCCTTATAAATCCCCACCTCTTATATATCCCCACCCCTTATAGATCCCCACCCCTTATATATCCCCACCCCTTATAAATCCCTACCCCTTATAAAGACCCACTGCTTATATATCCCTACCCCATATAAATCCCCACCCCTTATATATCCCCACCCCTTGCGGGGCCACACCCTTTTTATATCCCCCGAATAAACAAATCTGTTAGACAAAGGGGGGTATGCAATTAGATCTGATCGTTTCGGAGCTAATTAATTTGCCCCACACAGTGGCGGAACTAGCGAGCGGTGGGCCCATGTGCAACAAAATGGCTTGGGCTCCCCCCCCCCATCCCATCCAAGTCCACCCCCTCACCCCTGGAGAGGATCTGGTGAGGGGGACCTGCTCAGGGAAGTGGATACCTAGCAACAGTGCCGTAACTAGACATTTTAGCACTGTGTGCAAGAAACGGCATCAGAGCCCCACCGCTGCATGCAAAACAGGGGCAGTGCGTGCCGTAGACGCGCGCTAAAATACATAGTGGCGTGGCTTCGTGGGGAAGGGGTGTGGCCACAAAATAATACCAATTCATAAAACGGTGCACAGTAGTCTCCATTATTCAAATTACGCCGCACAGTAGCACCACTACACCAGGTAGAGACCCTTTTACACCTTACGGCGGACAGATTCCTCTTTTTACACATTACAGCAGACAGCGTCCCCTTTTTACACATTACGGCAGACAGCGTCCCCCTTTTTTACACATAACGGCAGACAGCGTGCCCTTTTTACACATAGCAGCAGACAGCGTGCCCTTTTTACACATAACGGTAGACAGCGTGCACTTTTTACACATAACGGCAGACAGTGTCCCCTTTTTACACATAACGGCAGACAGCGTGCCCTTGTTACACATACCGGCAGACAGCGTACACTTTTTACACATAACGGCAGACAGCGTGCCCTTGTTACACATAGCGGCAGACAGCGTACACTTTTTTCACATAATGGCAGACAGCGTGCCCTTGTTAAACATAGCGGCAGACAGTGTACACTTTTTACACATAACGGCAGACAGCGTGCCCTTTTAACACATAATGGCAGACAGCGTCCCCTTGTTACACATTACGGCAGACAGCGTGCCCTTGTTACACATTACGGCAGACAGCGTGCCCTTGTTACACATTACGGCAGACAGCGTGCCCTTGTTACACATTACGGCAGACAGCTTGCCCTTGTTACACATAATGGCAGACAGCGTCCCCTTTTTACACATTATGGCAGACAGCGTGCCCTTGTTACACATTACGGCAGACAGCGTGCCCTTGTTACACATTACGGCAGACAGCGTGCCCTTGTTACACATTACGGCAGACAGCGTGCCCTTGTTACACATTACGGCAGACAGCGTGCCCTTGTTACACATTACGGCAGACAGCGTGCCCTTGTTACACATTACGGCAGACAGCATCCCCCTTTTTACACATTACGGCAGGCAGATTCCCCCTTTTTACACATTACGGCAGGCAGATTCCCCCTTTTTACACATTGCGGCAAGCAGATTCCCCCTTTTTACACATTGCGGCAAGCAGATTCCCCGTTTTTACACATTGCGGCAGGCAGATTCCCCCTTTTTACACATTACGGCAGGCAGATTCCCCCTTTTTACACATTGTGGCAAGCAGATTCCCCATTTTTACACATTGCGGCAAGCAGATTCCCCGTTTTTACACATTGCGGCAGGCAGATTCCCCATTTTTACACATTGCGGCAGGCAGATTCCCCCTTTTTACACACTACGGCAGGCAGATTCCCCCTTTTTACACATTGCGGCAGGCAGATTCCCTCTTTTTACACATTGCGGCAAGCAGATTCCCCCTTTTTACACATTGTGGCAGACAGTCCCCTTTTTTGAAGAAAGAAAGAAAGAAAGAAAGAAAGAAAGAAAGAAAGAAAGAAGAATTATACTTACCCTCTCCGCTGGCTCAGGCTCCTCGGTGCAGCGTCAGTTGATTCCCGGGCAGGAGAGAAGGAGGAGGAGGGAGGTGGAGGAGGGAGCCGCAGCAGCGCTGTGTTATTGGTGGAGGCGCTGCTGCCCCTCTGCTTCACTATAGGCTGTTCTCGGAAGACAGCCTATAGTGAAGCAGAGGGGCAGCAGCGCCTCAACCAGTAACAAAGCGCTGCTGCGGCTCCCTCCTCCACCTCCCTCCTCCTCCTTCCCTCGTACCGCTGCTCCTCTCCTCTCTGGGCAGCTGTGCGCTGCGGGCAGCGGTTGCCTGCAGCGCACAGCGGCATGTAATGAGTCAGTTTGACTCATTACATGCTTTGGGCCCCTGGACAGAGGCGGGCCCCAGTGCAACTCACTGGTTGCACTGGCGGTAGTTCCGCCTCTGGCCCCACATGAGTATTCAATTACAGTAGGGTCATTTTGAAGGCATTTTCGCCAATACCTTTTCACCTTTTTTATTAAGTGAAAAGGCATTGGCGAAAAATGCCTCAAAATCGTCGAAAATTACCCGTATTTTCGACGAAAAACAAGTGGATTCTCCGATCCATGTGTTTTCCGCCCCTGCCACATTTTCGCCTAGGCAGAAATATGGCCCTGCTATTGCATAGGGTGAATCTCCATTTGCATTAAAAATTGTGAAAAAGCTCAGTTATTTCACCTAGGCGAAAAAACTAAGCTAATTGCATACCCCCCAAAGTCTGTATTTCACTACAGCTTGATCACTGCTAGAGTTACCTATATAATCATTCCTCTATATTATAGTCCCCTCTGTCCAGTGTATCAGCACATTTCCCTTTTCCCACCTGGAATCCCCAGATGCACAGAAATAAGGAGACAATATAATGGCCGGAGCAAGCCCCAGGCGTCCATTACAGAATGATAGAAATCCTAGCTGATCCCAGGGGCAGATGACATTGCCCTAGTCTGTGAGCATCTGCATTTATACCCCCAGCATGGCTAGTCGCAGTATAGTGTGGGCCAGATAATAATAATAATAATTATTATTATTATTATTAATAATATAATCTCCTTATATCCCCACTCCATGCGCTGTCCCTGCCTTTGGCTGTCTCTGAGTGTTCCCCTTATAAAAGGCCTCCTGAGGTACTTGCCAGCAGTCTCAATTTGCCAGTTACAGAGTGTTGCATGGCATCCCCCGCTACGTTTGTGGAAACAACGTTAATGCTAATTGACTTTATTTACATCTCCACTTTGATTGAGCCCAATTTTCCGCAGGTGCTGAGAAAGCTACCACATGAAAGCAAATGAGCTGCAGCATCCATTTCCAAGAATCAGGAACCCTGACATTAACTGTATCCAGCAAAACTAAGGGGGCTGCAATTAGTGCATTGGCCACCAGGTGGCACTGTCATATTGTGCTATGATTGTGTGTGCGGCGATGCGCAGAGCTTTCATTAGAGATGCTGTTCGGCTTAACATCTCCTCATTTGGCTGCAGTATCTCACAGGGTTTTCTCCAGCGCAGTTTGGTCTCAGATGTTCAAGGCCGATTTCTCCTTATTCAATATTTCTCCCCTGGTACATTAGTAGACTAGGGGCTTATTTATTATCTGGGGCCAATATTGCTCTGGTGCGAGGACGGCTGTTCCGAAAAGCAGCCCTCCCTGCTAACATTTCCACGCTTGTAACAAACCCATTAGCGATGGTGAATAGGCCCATAGAAACCATATAGCAGGTATTCCCAACCTTGCTCCTCAGTGCACACTAACAGTGCAGGTATTAATGGCCCCATACACTAGAACGACATGTCTGAGGCTAAAGTCGGATGCGATTTCCCTTGAACCGCCCCGGCAGCTTCCCGGGCGGCAGGATCACATACGATACATCGTATGCGATCCTTTTGGATACGATGTATCGTATGCGATACCAGCCATGCCTGTGGGATCTGACATATCACGAGTGCAGCACTAACGACCTAGGGGCTCCGATCCGATGCTCACGGGACCACACATCGTATCGGATCTGATGTAAAACACATCCGATTTGCCACTTTTCATCCGATTTATCGTTCCAGTGTATGTGGCCCTTCAGTGATATCCAGGCTTCAGCACAGATGGTTAAATCAAAATAACTGAGGTAAAAATTAAGTCACCTGTGCTGAAGCCAGGATATCACTGTAACCTGAAAAGTTACGTGTGCCTTGAGGACCGAGGTTGGGAATGTCTGCCCTATAGAGAAAGGACCTGAGCTGTACAAAACCTACCAGCCAATCAGGAAATACCGCACTTCCATAAAGTCCCATCAATGACGACCTGAAGCATGCCGGCTTCTGCTGATTCCACCTAACATGGCTGCTGCCCTCAGCTAGAGAAAGACTGTCCGACGTGGACTCCCGGTGTGATTATTCATCACCTGCTATGGCGGCGGGCAAGCGCTCCTTCTGACAGTTATAGTTGTCAGCTTGCTGTTGCAGAGTTTGCAGAGATAATAAATGGCGTCATATTTACTTACCCGTCCCAAAATGGCGCTGATCTGTATTTCTGTTTAGGGATATTGCAGCCACTGTTCTGAACTGTGTTTACTATGACTGCGGATCATTAGTTCAACCAATATTAGGGTGACTAGTACTAGATCGACCCTATTGGACAGGGTCAACAGGTCAATAGGTTGACAGTGAAAAGGGAGACAGGTACAAAAGGTTGTCATGGAAATAGTCGCCACAAAAAAGGTCGACACAGGTTTTTTGTGGGTGTCATTTTGTATGTTTAACTAAGTGACCCCAATTAGTGCACTGCGTCCCCTCGCATGGCTCGCTTTACTCGCCATGCTTCAGACAAGGTGCCTCACCGCTGCGCTTTGCACAGGTTACTATTCCCATTCATAGTCTACGTGGCTGGTAAAGTATGTAAAAGTCGGGGGGGGAAATAAAACAATTGTGTCGACCATTGCCATGTAGACCATTTGAATCTATCAACCTTTTGTTCATGTCGACCTCAAGCACTGTTGACATTTTACACGTCGACACATTGACCGCGTCGACCTTTTATACATGTCGACCTAAAGCATGTTGACCATATGGGTTCCACTTATTGACTGTCGACCGTATTAGTGTCGACATACCATCCGTATACTGTTTATTATACGTGCAAATGTCGTCAGTGTTCAGCTGTTTGATAAACTATATCCAGACTATGAGATAGAAGAAGGTGTTCCGGCGTCTCTCCTTTCCTCCATGGTGAAAGCAGCAGGAGAAGGTGTTCCGGCGTCTCTCCTTTCCTCCATGGTGACAGCAGCAGGAGAAGGTGTTCCGGCGTGTCTCCTTTCCTCCATGGTGAAAGCAGCAGGAGAAGGTGTTCCGGCGTCTCTCCTTTCCTCCATGGTGACAGCAGCAGGAGAAGGTGTTCCGGCGTGTCTCCTTTCCTCCATGGTGAAAGCAGCAGGAGAAGGTGTTCCGGCGTCTCTCCTTTCCTCCATGGTGAAAGCAGCAGGAGAAGGTGTTCCGGCGTGTCTCCTTTCCTCCGTGGTGAAAGCAGCAGGAGAAGGTGTTCCGGCGTCTCTCCTTTCCTCCATGGTGACAGCAGCAGGAGAAGGTGTTCCGGCGTCTCTCCTTTCCTCCATGGTGAAAGCAGCAGGAGAAGGTGTTGCGGCGTGTCTCCTTTCCTCCATGGTGAAAGCAGCAGGAGAAAGTGTTCCGGCGTGTCTCCTTTCCTCCATGGTGACAGCAGCAGGAGAAGGTGTTCCGGCGTCTCTCCTTTCCTCCATGGTGAAAGCAGCAGGAGAAGGTGTTCCGGTGTGTCTCCTTTCCTCCATGGTGAAAGCAGCAGGAGAAGGTGTTCCGGCGTGTCTTCTTTCCTCCATGGTGACAGCAGCAGGAGAAGGTGTTCCGGCGTGTCTCCTTTCCTCCATGGTGAAAGCAGCAGGAGAAGGTGTTTCGGCGTCTCTACTTTCCTCCATGGTGACAGCAGCAGGAGAAGGTGTTCCGGCGTCTCTTCTTTCCTCCATGGTGAAAGCAGCAGGAGAAAGGTGTTCCGGCGTGTCTCCTTTCCTCCATGGTGAAAGCAGCAGGAGAAGGTGTTCCGGCGTCTCTCCTTTCCTCCATGGTGAAAGCAGCAGGAGAAGGTGTTCCGGCGTCTCTCCTGTTGTGGAGATGTGCCCTGTATCACAGGGCACATCAGTGCAGCGGCGGGTGTCCGGTGCAGGGACCGCGTATTGGTTCCCTGCACTGGACCTGAAGCGGCGACGGAGAGCGACGCGGCAGCGGCGCTTTAAACTTGGCACCAATTTGGCTGCCAATGAGAAGCGCCGGCCGCGTCTTTTCAAATCTGGCGCCCTCCGCGGGCCAACCATGGCTCGCGGGGTGCCTGCCAATCACGAGCAGCCGCGGCGAGCCAATTGGTGCTCGCCTCATCATAGGCCCTGCCCCTGGCGAGTGACGTCAGATGCCGCTTGGAGCAGAAGAAGATGGGAGGCCGCGCTGAAGAGCCGGGGGGGGCGCCGAAAGGAAGAGGACGCCGTGGAAAGAGCTCCAGTGGCAGCGGAAGAGGCCAGAAGACGCCTGCATCCAGGAAAATATCCAGCGTCGGCTGGATGTGAAGAAGAGGCGACGGCGCCGCTGGCAGGACGGGCCAGCGGCAGAAGAGCCCATCCAGGCCTGAGAAGCTCTGCAGTGGTGGGAAGCAATAGAGCTGTGAAGCTCCCCACTGCAGCCTTCTCCACTGTAAGGTAGGCCCTTCTCAGGCCCTACATAGTCCTCCCTAGACCATCAGGGATTGGGCATTAGGCTCGTGGGGACAGTCAGGCCACAGGCCTGTGGCGCAGCATGCGGGCACTAGGCCCGTGGGGTAATATCAGGCATTAGGCCTGTCGCTACAGTTAGAGGGCATTAGGCCCTAGTTCAAAGTGTGGCCGATTAGGGGATTACGGTGATCCTGGGCATTAGGCCCAGGGCGCCCATCTTGCATTTGTTAGGCGGGTGCTAGGCCCGTGGGTGATGTCAGGCCTCTGTCCTGTGCGTAATTAGGGGGCACTAGGCCCAGTGTAAAAAGGGAGTGCTCAACAGGTGAATAAGGGTGGTGCTGGGCAATAGGCTCAGGCCACTCCGTTGTGTGCATGTAGGCAGGCCCACTTGGCCTGAGCCCCTGGTAAGTTACTGTACGGGAGGTGGGTAGGCTGTGTGGTGCCCACTCCCCAGAAAGTAGGTAGGGATTTAAAGGGACAGCACCGTTTAATCTTGTACCGTGATATTGTGATTGTTGTTACCGTGCAGGCCAAAGTGTTTGTTTTAAAGTTTGTGCATAGAGTTTGTGTTGCACCACCATCTGAGCTAGTTTGAGGGCTCTGTTTATGTAGCTAGTGTAGCGGACGCACACTAGGGTAGTTCTTGGCCCTGCACGGTTATTGTTTTCTCTTTGCCTCCTTACAGGGACCTGTAAGTGGAGAAGATCGGAGTGCAAGATATGTGACGGTGAGTAACACCTCTGTCCGTGTGTCCCTTTCTGTGTGTGTTTGTCCCTATCTGTCTACCTTCCTTCTGGGCGAACGGTGAACCTTGCACACAGGTGCAAGGATGAATTTACACCTGGTGCGAGAGTACCGATAGGTGAAATTCGGACTCTGAGGCCGAGTGCCGAGGATGACCTTCACCTAGCCCGAAAATTTTTTCTCTCTTGTCGGAGGGCGTTTCGGTCCGCAGTTAGGAGGAACGGCACTCAGCAATCTCCTTTCCCCTAGGTCATCGTGTCCGGGTCCATTTGGAGTTCCAGGTCTGTCGGAGTTTCCACGACCAGAAGGTGAGAGGGTGCGGCGCCTGGTAAGTAGTGAGTCTACACCTGCACAACAGCAGGCACTACACCGCACGGCCGCCACCCTTACACTTTCCTCCATGGTGAAAGCAGCAGGTTACATCTGTAGCATGTGCTGTTATATATAGTGCTTAGTGGGGGAGATGTGTCAAGGCTTGGAGAGTGATAAAGAGGAGGAGTCGCCCAAAGCAAGCATTTCACACGCGATTCACCCACGCAGCGTTGGGCGTCACAGTGCTTGCGTCATATTTATAACTAAGCAGGACATTTACTAAGCAGTGATAAGAGCGGAGAAGTGAGCCAGTGGAGAAGTGCCCATGGCAACCAATCAGCACTGAAGTAACATCTATCATTTGCATACTATAAAATGATACAGAGCTGCTGATTGGTTGATGGGGCAACTTCTCCACTGGCTCACTTCTCCGCTCTTATCACTGCTTCGTAAATGTTCCCCTAAACCTTCCTATGAAACCATTAACCTTTGCTTCTACAGTTGGGCATTGGGTACTCGGTGACCCCACTGCCAGAGACAGAGGCACACAGCTCCCGTAGGTTTATTGGCAAATGTCCCAGGCATTAACCCCACCTCTGCCTGCCTGGCGTCAGCCCCCGGAGGTCTCCCTCCCAGGTGACAGGTGTACGTTGCCCTGGGTGAGGAAATACATTTTCATTGTCTCAAACAATTTCACCTTCACGGCCAGCAGCGTTGTATTCCTCCTAAGCCTTAAACTACCGGTTACCTGGTAATCCTTGCGGTGAGCAGTGTCTAGACGGCCAGGCCTGTGTATCAGGTGAACAGCAGTTACCTCTCCCAAGCAAAGTGGTCCTGCAGCGGGGAACTTCCTGGGAAGGTGGGAGGGAGGTACACATGTCAGGATTACAATGGGCCGCTGGCTTTTATTTGACTGAAAGTCGACAAGTCAGAGCTGGAATTTCCTCTCTTGCTGCCTGATACTCTCTTACAGCAAAGCCTGTAGTGGTACGGGAAGGATCTAACCCTTATACCGCACACAGTGCTGTCTCTATTCCCCAATTCACCGGCTACAGACCATGCACAGAGCCCCTTATGACAATGGCCACACATGCGTCAGATGCATGTGGCCGCCTACGTCTCATTCTATCTGGAAGGACTGTAGCCCACAAACATGTCGGGCAAATTTAGCTTAGTCCTCTTTCCGGGACATGGGCTCCGATAACAGCCCGGGCTGATGAAGAGCTGGAAGCAGAACGATAGCTCGTCACCCTGCTTCCGGGTTTGGCGATAGCGCATATACTGCACATCTGCGGCCGTCCGCTTGCACGTGCGTTAGTTGGGCGGATGGAAATTCTTTCTAAAAAAACTCTCCCACAGGTCCCTAGAAGGCTAATGCCATCTTCTGGGTAAATCCGACAGTCTAGCAGCCCCCATAGAAAGCTTTAGGGCTTCTTTTGCAGTCACAGATGTATTAAGTGATTTGAGTGATTGTGGGGGCAGATGTACGAAGCCTTGGAGAGAGATAAAGTACCAACCAATCAGCTCCTAGCTGTCATTTTTCGTACACTGCATCAGCCTGCAACACCACTATCCAAGGCTTAGTACATAGGGGTCACATGCCCAACTGTATTAAGCCTTAACAAGAGATAAAGTGGAGAGAGACAAAGTGGAGGTAAAGTACCAGCCAATCAGCTCCTGTCCGTTTTCAAACACAGCCTGTGACATGGCAGTTAGGAGTTGATTGGATGGTACTTTATCTCTCTCCACTTTATCATCTCCTCCTGTGACTGAACTACTGGGGCTGATAAGTGTTTCCTTTATTGTCTGTGCATATATTATGATTTTGTGAGTAGATTATAGCAAGATTTTCAGAAGTGTTTTTTTGCACAAGGAGTAAACGTGGCCCTACGTCCTCAGTCTTGCGCACATTTTGCGATTAGACCCTCTTGGCATACGCCCGTTATCGCCTCTTTGAGTGAACGCATTTCACATCTGTGGTTTTGGACGTAAGCGCGCTTTCACACGGCATGACCCCCAGTAGGCAGTGGCGGCATTTTACGTAGAGATTCCGCGTTCGCACACACATGGTCGTGTCACGTACACTCACCTCACATGACCTAGAGAAGCTGGGAAACACATCATGAATTTCCCGGTATTTTCTGGAAACAAATAACGTGTGAAAAGAATGTTTGCTCTAGCAGAGATAAAAATAACCTGTCAAGTTGTGGTCGGCGCAGACTTCCTATTGTGTGACAAGTGCGATATACTGTATCATTGCCGTACGCTTGTGTATCTGTTAGAGATGTGCACTTGAAATTTTTCGGTTTTTGTGTTTTGGTTTTGGGTTCGGTTCCGCGGCCGTGTTTTGGGTTCGACCGCGTTTTGGCAAAACCTCACCGAATTTTTTTTGTCGGATTCGGGTGTGTTTTGGATTCGGGTGTTTTTTTCAAAAAACCCTAAAAAACAGCTTAAATCATAGAATTTGGGGGTCATTTTGATCCCAAAGTATTATTAACCTCAAAAACCATAATTTCCACTCATTTTCAGTCTATTCTGAATACCTCACACCTCACAATATTATTTTTAGTCCTAAAATTTGCACCGAGGTAGCTGTGTGAGTAAGATAAGCGACCCTAGTGGCCGACACAAACACCGGGCCCATCTAGGAGTGGCACTGCAGTGTCACGCAGGATGGCCCTTCCAAAAAACACTCCCCAAACAGCACATGACGCAAAGAAAAAAAGAGGCGCAATGAGGTAGCTGTGTGAGTAAGATAAGCGACCCTAGTGGCCGACACAAACACCGGGCCCATCTAGGAGTGGCACTGCAGTGTCACGCAGGATGGCCCTTCCAAAAAACACTCCCCAAACAGCACATGACGCAAAGAAAAAAAGAGGCGCAATGAGGTAGCTGTGTGAGTAAGATAAGCGACCCTAGTGGCCGACACAAACACCTGGCCCATCTAGGAGTGGCACTGCAGTGTCACGCAGGATGGCCCTTCCAAAAAACACTCCCCAAACAGCACATGACGCAAAGAAAAATTAAAGAAAAAAGAGGTGCAAGATGGAATTGTCCTTGGGCCCTCCCACCCACCCTTATGTTGTATAAACAGGACATGCACACTTTAACCAACCCATCATTTCAGTGACAGGGTCTGCCACACGACTGTGACTGAAATGACGGGTTGGTTTGGACCCCCACCGAAAAAATAAGAATTTACTTACCGATAATTCTATTTCTCGTAGTCCGTAGTGGATGCTGGGGACTCCGTCAGGACCATGGGGAATAGCGGGCTCCGCAGGAGACAGGGCACATCTAAAAAGCTTTTTAGGTCACATGGTGTGTACTGGCTCCTCCCCCTATGACCCTCCTCCAAGCCTCAGTTAGGTACTGTGCCCGGACGAGCGTACACAATAAGGAAGGATCTTAAATCCCGGGTAAGACTCATACCAGCCACACCAATCACACCGTACAACTTGTGATCTGAACCCAGTTAACAGTATGATAACAAAACGAAGTAGCCTCCGAAAAGATGGCTCACAACAATAGTAATAACCCGATTTTTGTAACAATAACTATGTACAAGCATTGCAGACAATCCGCACTTGGGATGGGCGCCCAGCATCCACTACGGACTACGAGAAATAGAATTATCGGTAAGTAAATTCTTATTTTCTCTAACGTCCTAGTGGATGCTGGGGACTCCGTCAGGACCATGGGGATTATACCAAAGCTCCCAAACGGGCGGGAGAGTGCGGATGACTCTGCAGCACCGAATGAGAGAACTCCAGGTCCTCCTTAGCCAGAGTATCAAAATTTGTAACATTTTACAAACGTGTTCTCCCCTGACCACGTAGCTGCTCGGCAAAGTTGTAATGCCGAGACTCCTCGGGCAGCCGCCCAGGATGAGCCCACCTTCCTTGTGGAATGGGCATCTACATATTTCGTCTGTGGCAGGCCTGCCACAGAATGTGCAAGCTGAATTGTACTACAAATCCAGCGTGCAATAGACTGCTTAGAAGCATGAGCACCCAGCTTGTTGGGTGTATACAGTATAAACAGCAAGTCAGACTTTCTGACTCCAGCCGTCCTAACTATATATATATATATATATATATATATATATTTTTAGGGCCCTGACCACGTCTAGTAACTTGGAGTCCTCCAAGTCCCTAGTAGCCGCAGGCACCACAAGAGGTTGTTTCAGGTGAAAACGCTGACACCCCTTCATGAAGAAACTGGAGACGAGTCCCAGTTCTGTCCCGTTCAAATGGAAAATTTTAATATGGGCTTTTGTAAGACAAAGCCGCCCATTCTGACAATCGCCTGGCCGAGGCCAGGGCTAACAACATGGTCACTTCCCATGTGAGATATTTGTCAACAGCATGGTCACTTTCCATGTGAGATATTTCAAATCCACAGATTTGAGCGGTTCAAACCAATATGATTTTAAGAAATCCCAACACTATGTTGAGATCTCACGGTGCCCCTAGGGGCACAAAAAAGCTGTATATGCAATACATCCTTTACAATCTGGACTTCAGGAACTGAAGTCAATTCTTTCTGGAAGAAAATCTACAGGGCCGAAATTTAAATGTTAATGAACCCCAATTTGAGGTCCAAAACACTCCTGTTTTCAGGAAGTGTAGAAATCGACCTAGTTGAATTTCCGTCGTGGAGCCTTCCTGGCCTCACCCACGCAACATATTTTCACCACATGTGGTGATGACGTTGTGCGGTCACCTCCTTCCTGGCTTTGACCAGGGTAGGTATGACCTCTTATGGAATGCCTTTTCCCCTCAGGATCCGGCATTCAACCGCCATGCCGTCAAACGCAGCCGCGGTAAGTCTTGGAATAGACATGGTACTTGCTGAATCAAGTCCCTTCTTAGCTCCCCAGGCCCTTAGTCCTCTGTGAGCATTTCTTGAAGTTCCGGGTACCAAGTCCCTCTTGGCCAATCCGGAGCCACTAGTATAGTTCATACTCCTCTATGTCTTATAATTCTCAATACCCTGGTTATGAGAAACAGAGGAGGGAACACATACACAGACTGGTACACCCACGGTGTTACCAGAACATCCGCAGCTATCGCCTGAAGGTCTCATGACCTGGCGGAATACCTGTCCCGTTTTTGTTCGGGCGGGACGCCATCATGTCCACCTTTGGTCTTTGCCAACGGTCCACAATCATGTTGAAAAACTTCCCTATGAAGTTTCCACTCTCCCGGGTGGAGGTCATGCCTGCTGAGGAAGTCTGCTTCCCAGTCGTCCACTCCCGGAAAGAACACTGCTGACAGTGCTATCACATGATTTTCCGCCTAGCGAAAAATCCTTGCAGTTTTCACTGCCCTCCTGCTTCTTGTGCCGCCCTTCTGTTTACGTGGGCGACTGCCGTGATGTTATCCCACTGGATCAATACCGGCTGACCTTGAAGCAGAGGTCTAGCTAAGTTTAGAGCATTATAAATTTGCTCTAAGCTTATTTATGCGGAGAGAATTCTCCAGACTTAATCACACTTCCCTGGAAATTTTTTCCCTGTGTGACTGTTCCCCAGCCTCTCAGGCTGGCCTCCGTGGTCACCGGCATCCAATCCTGAATGCCGAATCTGCGGCCCTCTAGAAGATGAGCACTCTGTAATCACCACAGGAGAGACACCCTTTTCCTTGGATATAGGGTTATCCGCTGATGCATCTGAGGATGCGATCCGGACCATTTGTCCAGCAGATCCCACTGAAGAGTTCTTGCGGGAAATCTGCCGAATGGAATTGCTTCGTAATAAGCCACCATTTTTACCAGGACTCTTGTGCAATGATGCACTGACACTTTTCCTGGTTTTAGGAGGATCCCGATTAGCTCGGATAACTCCCTGGTTTTCTCCACTGGGAGAAACACGTTTTTCTGGACTGTGTCCAGAATCTTCCCTAGGAACAGTAGACGTGTCGTCGGAAAAAGCTGCGATTTTGGAATATTTAGAATCCACTCGTGCTGTCGTAGAACTACTTAAGATAGTGCTACTCCGACCTCCAACTGTTCTCTGGACCTTGCCCTTATCAGGAAAGCGTCCATGTTTCTTTTAAGAAAAATCATCATTCCGGCCATTACCTTGGTAAAGACCCGGGGCGCCGTGGACCATCCAAACGGCAGCGTCTGAACTGATAGTGACAGTTCTGTACCAGGAACCTGAAGTACCCTTGGTGAGAAGGGCAAATTTGGACCTGTAGGTAAACGTCCCTGATATCCAGTGACATCATATCGTCCCCTTCTTCCTGGTTCGCTATCACTGCTCCGAGTGACTCCATCTTGATTTGAACGCTTGTATGTAAGTGTTCAAATATTTCAGATCTCACCGAGCCGGTTGGCTTCAGTACCACAATATAGTGTGGAATACTACCCCCTTCCTTGTTGTAAGAAGGGTACTTTGATTATCACCTGCTGGGAATACAGCCTGTGAATTGTGTGAGGGGGAGACGTCTCGAATTTCCAATGTACACCTGGGATATTACATGTAGGATCCCGGAGTTCCCTTGCGAGTGTTGCTGAAACTCTTGAGATGACCCCCTACCGCACCTGAGTCCGCTTGTACGGCCCCAGCGTTATGCTGCGGACTTGGCAGAAGCCGTGAGGAGCTTCTGTTCCTGGGAATGAGCTGCTTGCTGCAGTCTTCTTCCCTTTCCTCTCCCCCTGGGCAGATATGACTGGCCTTCGCCCGCCTGCCCGTATGGGGACGAAAGGACTGAGACTGAAAAGACTGTGTCCTTTTCTGCCAATATGTGACTCGGGGTAACAAAAGGTGGATTTTTCAGCTGTTGCCATGGCCACCAGGTCCAATGGACCGCCCCTTTATACGGCAATACTTCCATATGCCGTCTGGAATCTGCCTCACCTGACCACTGTCGTGTCTTCGTCTGGCAGATATGTACATCACATTTACTCTTTGATGCCAGAATGCAAATATGCCTCTGCGCATCACACATATATAGAAATGCATCCCTAAAATGCTCTATAGACAATAAAATCCTGTCCCTGTCAAGGGTATCAAAATTTTCAGTCAGGAAATCCGACCAAGCCCCCTCAGCGCTGCACATCCAGGCTGAGGCGATTGCTGGTCGTAGTATAACACCAGTATGTGTGTATATACTGTTATGATATTTTTCAGCTTCCTATCAGCTGGCTCCTTGAGGGCGGCCGTATCTGGAAACGGTAACGCCATGTTTTTTATATGCGTGTGAGCGCCTTGTCCACCCTAAGGTGTGTTTTCCAACTCGCCCTTACTACTGGCGGGAAAAAGGGTATACCGCCCATAACTTTCTGTCGGAGGAACCCCACGTATCATCACACACTTCATTTTATTTATCTGATTCAGGCAAAACTACAAGTAGTTTATTCCCACCCTACAAAATACCCTTATTTGTGGTACTTGTGGTATCAGAAATACGTAACACCTCCTTCATTGCCCTTAACATGTAACTTGTGGCCCTAAAGGAAAAATACGTTTGTTTCTTCACCGTCGACACTGGGGTCAGTGTCCGTGTCAGTGTCTGTCGACCGACTGAGGTAAATGGGCGTTTTTACAAGCCCCTGACGGTGTCTGAGACGCCTGGACCGATACTAATTTGTCCGCCGGCTGTCTCATGTCGTCAACCGGCTTGCAGCGTGTTGACATTATCACGTAATTCCATAAGTAAGCCATCCATTCTGGTGTCGACTCCCTAGAGAGTGACATCACCATTACAGGCAATTTTCTCCGTCTCCTCACCAACATTTTCCTCATACATGTCGACACACACGTACCGACCTACAGCACACACATACAGGGAATGCTCTGATAGAGGACAGGACCCACTAGCCCTTTGGGGAGACAGAGGGAGAGTTTGCCAGCACACACCAAAAGCGCCATAATGTATATAACAACCCTAGAAGGTGTTGTTTCTATATATGGGCTCTTAATATATAATTATATCGCCAATTTATGCCCCCCTTCTCTTTAACCCCGTTTCTGTAGTGCAGGGGAGAGTGGGAGCCTTCCTCACCAGCGGAGCTGGTCAGGAAAATGGCGCTGAGTGCTGAGGAGAATAAGCTCCGCCCCTTTCACGGCGGGCTTTTCTCCCGGTTATTAGGAAAACTGGCCTGGGTTAAATACATACATATAGCCTTAATGGCTATATGTGATGTATTTATTTGCCAAATAGGTATTTATATTGCTGCCCAGGGCGCCCCCAGCAGCGCCCTGCACCCTCCGTGACCGTGTCAGTGAGCCGTGTAGCAACAATGGCGCACAGCTGCAGTGCTGTGCGCTACCTCTCTGAAGACTGTGAAGTCTTCTGCCGCCTGTTTCCGGACCTCCGTTCCGCCGTCTTTCTTCAGCGTCTGTAAGGGGGATCGGCGGCGCGGCTCCGGGACGAACCCCAGGCTGACCTGTGTTCCGACTCCCTCTGGAGCTCAGTGTCCAGTAGCCTAAAACTTCAATCCTCCTGCACGCAGGTGAGTTGCAAGTCTCTCCCCTAAGTCCCTCGTTGCAGTGATCCTGTCGCCAGCAGGAATCACTGATTAGAAACCTAAAAAAAAACTTTACTAAACAGCTCCTTAAGAGAGCCATCCAGTTTGCACCCTTCTCGGACGGGCACAAAAACCTAACTGAGGCTTGGAGGAGGGTCATAGGGGGAGGAGCCAGTACACACCATGTGACCTAAAAAGCTTTTTAGATGTGCCCTGTCTCCTGCGGAGCCCGCTATTCCCCATGGTCCTGACGGAGTCCCCAGCATCCACTAGGACGTTAGAGAAAGAAGCAATTAATCTCTCCTTGCACAAACTGGCTCTACAGAGGCAAGATGTCCACCTCATCATCATCCTCCGATATATCACCGTGTACATCCCCCTCCTCACAGATTATCAATTCGTCCCCACTGGAATCCACCATCTCAGCTCCCTGTGTACTTTGTGGAGGCAATTGCTGCTGGTCAATGTCTCCACGGAGGAATTGATTATAATTCATTTTAATGAACATCATCTTCTCCACATTTTCTGGAAGTAACCTCGTACGCCGATTGCTGACAAGGTGAGCGGCGGCACTAAACACTCTTTCGGAGTACACACTTGTGGGAGGGCAACTTAGGTAGAATAAAGCCAGTTTGTGCAAGGGCCTCCAAATTGCCTCTTTTTCCTGCCAGTATAAGTACGGACTGTGTGACGTGCCTACTTGGATGCGGTCACTCATATAATCCTCCACCATTCTTTCAATGGGGAGAGAATCATATGCAGTGACAGTAGACGACATGTCCGTAATCGTTGACAGGTCCTTCAGTCCGGACCAAATGTCAGCATCAGCAGTCGCTCCAGACTGCCCTGCATCACCGCCAGCGGGTGGGCTCGGAATTCTGAGCCTTTTCCTCGCACCCCCAGTTGCGGGAGAATGTGAAGGAGGAGATGTTGACAGGTCGCGTTCCGCTTGACTTGACAATTTTCTCACCAGCAGGTCTTTGAACCCCAGCAGACTTGTGTCTGCCGGAAAGAGAGATCCAAGGTAGGTTTTAAATCTAGGATCGAGCACGGTGGCCAAAATGTAGTGCTCTGATTTCAACAGATTGACCACCCGTGAATCCTTGTTAAGCGAATTAAGGGCTCCATCCACAAGTCCCACATGCCTAGCGGAATCGCTCCGTGTTAGCTCCTCCTTCAATGTCTCCAGCTTCTTCTGCAAAAGCCTGATGAGGGGAATGACCTGACTCAGGCTGGCAGTGTCTGAACTGACTTCACGTGTGGCAAGTTCAAAGGGCAGCAGAACCTTGCACAACGTTGAAATCATTCTCCACTGCGCTTGAGACAGGTGCATTCCACCTCCTATATCGTGCTGAATTGTATAGGCTTGAATGGCCTTTTGCTGCTCCTCCAACCTCTGAAGCATATATAGGGTTGAATTCCACCTCGTTACCACTTCTTGCTTCAGATGATGGCAGGGCAGGTTCAGGCGTTTTTGGTGTTGCTCCAGTCTTCTGTACGTGGTGCCTGTACGCCGAAAGTGTCCCGCAATTCTTCTGGCCACCGACAGCATCTCTTGCACGCCCCTGTCGTTTTTAAAAAAATTCTGCACCACCAAATTCAAGGTATGTGCAAAACATGGGACGTGCTGGAATTTGCCCAGATTTAATGCACACACAATATTGCTGGCGTTGTCCGATGCCACAAATCCACAGGAGAGTCCAATTGGGGTAAGCCATTCCGCGATGATCTTCCTCAGTTGCCGTAAGAGGTTTTCAGCTGTGTGCGTATTCTGGAAACCGGTGATACAAAGCGTAGCCTGCTTGGAAAAGAGTTGGCGTTTGCGAGATGCTGCTACTGGTGCCGCCGCTGCTGTTCTTGCGGCGGGAGTCCATACATCTACCCAGTGGGCTGTCACAGTCATATAGTCCTGACCCTGCCCTGCTCTACTTGTCCACATGTCCGTGGTTAAGTGGACATTGGGTACAGCTGCATTTTTTAGGACACTGGTGACTCTTTTTCTGAGGTCTGTGTACATTTTCGGTATCGCCTGCCTAGAGAAATGGAACCTAGATGGTATTTGGTACCGGGGACACAGTACCTCCAACAAGTCTCTAGTTGGCTCTGCAGTAATGATGGATACCGGAACCACGTTTCTCACCACCCAGGATGCCAAGGCCTCAGTTATCCGCTTTGCAGCAGGATGACTGCTGTGATATTTCATCTTCCTCGCAAAGGACTGTTGGACAGTCAATTGCTTGGTGGAAGTAGTAAAAGTGGTCTTACGATTTCCCCTCTGGGATGACCATCGACTCCCAGCAGCAACAACAGCAGCGCCAGCAGCAGTAGGCGTTACACGCAAGGATGCATCGGAGGAATCCCAGGCAGGAGAGGAATCGTCAGAATTGCCAGTGACATGGCCTGCAGGACTATTGGCATTCCTGGGGAAGGAGGAAATTGACACTGAGGGAGTTGGTGGGGTGGTTTGCGTGAGCTTGGTTACAAGAGGAAGGGATTTACTGGTCAGTGGACTGCTTCCGCTGTCGCCCAAAGTTTTTGAACTTGTCACTGACTTATTATGAATGCGCTGCAGGTGACGTATAAGGGAGGATGTTCCGAGGTGGTTAACGTCCTTACCCCTACTTATTACAGCTTGACAAAGGCAACACACGGCTTGACAAATGTTGTCCGCATTTCTGTTGAAATACTTCCACACCGAAGAGCTGATTTTTTTGGTATTTTCACCAGGCATGTCAACGGCCATATTTCTCCCACGGACAACAGGTGTCTCCCCGGGTGCCTGACTTAAACAAACCACCTCACCATCAGAATCCTCCTTGTCAATTTCCTTCCCAGCGCCAGCAACACCCATATCCTCCTCATCCTGGTGTACTTCAACACTGACATCTTCAATCTGACTATCAGGAACTGGACTGCGGGTGCTCCTTCCAGCACTTGCAGGGGGCGTGCAAATGGTGGAAGGCGCATGCTCTTCACGTCCAGTGTTGGGAAGGTCAGGCATCGCAACCGACACAATTGGACTCTCCTTGTGGATTTGGGATTTCGAAGAACGCACAGTTCTTTGCGGTGCTTTTGCCAGCTTGAGTCTTTTCAGTTTTCTAGCGAGAGGCTGAGTGCTTCCATCCTCATGTGAAGCTGAACCACTAGCCATGAACATAGGCCAGGGCCTCAGCCGTTCCTTGCCACTCCGTGTGGTAAATGGCATATTGGCAAGTTTACGCTTCTCCTCCGACAATTTTATTTTAGATTTTGGAGTCCTTTTTTTACTGATATTTGGTGTTTTGGATTTTACATGCTCTGTACTATGACATTGGGCATCGGCCTTGGCAGACGACGTTGCTGGCATTTCATCGTCTCGGCCATGACTAGTGGCAGCAGCTTCAGCACGAGGTGGAAGTGGATCTTGATCTTTCCCTAATTTTGGAACCTCAACATTTTTGTTCTCCATATTTTAATAGGCACAACTAAAAGGCACCTCAGGTAAACAATGGAGATGGATGGATACTAGTATACTTATGGATGGACGAGCGACTGCCGACACAGAGGTAGCTACAGCCGTGGACTACCGTACTGTGTCTGCTGCTAATATAGACTGGATGATAATGAGATGAAATCAATATATATATATATAATATCACTAGTACTGCAGCCGGACAGGTATATATATTTATTATGTAATGACTGATGACGGACCTGCTGGACACAGTCAGCTCAGCAGCACCGCAGACTGCTACAGTAAGCTACTATAGTAGTATGTATAAAGAAGAAAGAAAAAGAAAAAAACCACGGGTAGGTGGTATACAATATTATATATATATTATATACAATTATATATATATATATATATATATATATATATATATTAAACTGGTGGTGACTGGTGGTCAGGTCACTGGTCACACTATCAGCAACTTGCAAGTAGTACTCCTAAGCAGACAATCACAATATATATTATACTGGTGGTCAGTGTGGTCACAATGGCAGTGTGGCACTCTGGCAGCAAAAGTGTGCACTGTACGTTATATGTACTCCTGAGTCCTGCTCTCAGACTCTAACTGCTCCCCACTGTCAGTGTCTCCCCCACAAGTCAGATATACATTATACAGTCACACTATCTATCTATCTATCACTTCAGCAAGTAGTAGTACTCCTCCTAATGCTCCCCAAAATTACTACTGTGTCTCTCTCTACTGTCTCACTCTCTTCTCTATAAACGGAGAGGACGCCAGCCACGTCCTCTCCCTATGAATCTCAATGCACGTGTGAAAATGGCGGCGACGCGCGGCTCCTTATATAGAATCCGAGTCTCGCGATAGAATCCGAGCCTCGCGAGAATCCGACAGCGGGATGATGACGTTCGGGCGCGCTCGGGTTAACCGAGCAAGGCGGGAAGATCCGAGTCGCTCGGACCCGTGTAAAAAAACATGAAGTTCGGGCGGGTTCGGATTCCGAGGAACCGAACCCGCTCATCCCTAGTATCTGTGTGTACGTACTGTGTCTCCCATATATGTAATGCATGTGTGCGTGCTCCTACAGATCACTTCACAGAGATCTCCTCAATCCAGTAAAAAGATATAGCACTTCTTAAGGGGGGTACACACGGAGAGATCCGTACTTAAAATCTAAGCAATCTTGCTAGATTGCTTAGATTTTAAGCACGGATCTGCCGTGTGTATGCCCTCCAGCGATAGCGATGCGCGGCCCCGCGCATCGCTATCGCCGATGCTAGATTGAGCTGCATGCAGGCTCAATCTAGCGGGTCGCTCACTTCACCGTTGTGTGAAGTGAGCGGCCCCCCGTCGGCTTTCCCCCTCGCTCAGCACATCGCGCTGTGCTGAGCGGGGTGAGAGATGTGTGCTGAGCGGTCTGTGTTAAGATCGCTCAGCACACATCTCTCCCGTGAGTACCCCCCTTTATTCTTGCGCAGGAACTCGTGTCTAAGAGTTAGTGATGTACAGTAGGGGAACATGTACTAAGCAGTGATAAAAGTGGAGAAGTGAGCCAGTGGAGAAGTAACCCATGGCAACCAATCAGCATTGACGTAACATTTATAATTTGCATACTATAAAAGTATACAGAGCAGCCGATTGGTTGCCATGGGCAACTTCTCCACTGGCTCACTTCTCCACTTTTATCACTGCTTAGTAAATGTCCCCCGGACCTTATTCAGTAAGGATCGCACATTCTGCTTTTTAGCAGAATTTGCAATCTTTTGACTCGCATGCTGGGGGCCGCCCATTGCAAGGCAAGGCCACCCAGCATGCTACCAGCCACCCGCCATCTGCGACCACGCACTAATTGCGATTGTGCCGCAATTAGCGCACAGTCGCAGAAATTATAGAAGCCTGCTGCCGGCGCAGTCTGGCTGCGACGGCAGGTGATCCTACCGCCATCTTTTTGATTGGAGTGACTGCGGCTGTGACGTCACGCAGCCACCACGCCCCCGTTTGTAAGCCGCCGCTCCCGCAACGCTCCATCTCCACCTTGGAAACTGAGTGTTGCCGCCCTGTGAACGTCTCTGCCTGTCAGTCAGGCAGAAGCATTCACAAATACTGAGGGGCATTCGCATTAAATGCGGGAGCATGCACAGGCCGGAACCTGCGCATGCACCCGCGGGGCGAACATAATTATCCAACCTAAATTAGGCCCTGAGCCTTGAAAAGTGAATAATTTCACAGTGATAAAGTACCAGCCAATCAGCCTGTTATTTATCAAACCCAGCCTGTCACATGGCAGCTAGAAACTGATTGGCTGGTGCGTTATCACTGTGAAAATTATCACTTTTTAAGGCTTAGTACATCTCTTCCAGTGGAAACAATTTTGCTCTGTGACCCCTTCTGATAATAAACACATTATTACACAAAGACAGTAATTCAGCATAAACCGGAGAAGCAGGCAGGCCCGAGTCACACCAACGGCAGGAGCAGAGGGCCCGGGAGAAGTTATTTCCAATCCCCACAGTCTGCAAAGATGTCATTTGGGGCTTGGAGTACTCGATAAAGAACATATTTAACAGCCCCATGCTGAAGCCGAACAAAATGTGGCCGGATGATATGGTCACCTGTTTTGTCCTTGTTAAAAGCTCCTCAGTGTAGAATAGGAGGTTACTGTAACCGTAATGTGTATTATTAATGTGTACACCCCCAGTGCTGTCCGCAGAGCTTACTCCTTCCACCTGAAACTGCTCATGGCGAGCAAGACGTCGCTTCAGCCGATCTGTCGCTGTGTGTAATACCTGTGTCAGTTCTCTGCGTTTGAATGATATTACATCAGATACAAAACATCAGATACAAAACACATCCCGTTAAAAGACCAGGATAAGGCCTGCGCTCCGATATGTTGAGGGAGGGGGTGGGGGGGAAGAAACATCTTTTCTTACAGGAAAATACCATGCACCACAGTAATATTCCCCCAGCCATTAAACCCTTTCAGTGGTAACTTTATTTTTACTATGTCACACCTCTAAGGGTGGTTTGTTGCCAGGGGTTTCATGCTATGGGATCCATTCTCGTGGCCAAGGGTAATGCTCGTTGCCAAGGGGAATGCTCATTGCCAAGGGAGTGTATATTTGTTGGCGGTCACAATGCAACCGCGTCATTCTACGAAACTCTGCCCCCCCTGAGTACGAGGGAGGAGGGGGAGCAGCGCTGGGCATGCCACGGAAATCTTCCAGGATAGCCAGTCTCTCCAGTGGAGCTGGCCCTGGAGATTTTACGGGCATGCCAGTTAAAGGTTTAAGGGGTCTATTCATGAAGCATGAAAAGTGTGGAGAAGTGAGCCAGTGTAGAAGTTGCCCATGACAACCAATCAGCATTGAAGTAAAATGTATAATTTGTATACTATACAATTGTACGGAGCAGCTGATTGGTTACTGTGGGCAACTTCTCCACAGGCTCACTTCTCCACACTATTCACTGCTTCATGAATAGACTCCTTAATCATCACATAATTATACCAGGTTCTGGATGTAGGGGATAGGGTACCGTCGGTCTTGTACCTAATATCAGCCAGGTGCGCCCTCTGTCCTAATGCCTCTCCTCGGGCAGTTCAGGTTTCTGGCACTTGGCATCACGTGAGAGTTGTAAAAACAGCGGTATCAGTCAGCTACATCAGTACGATTACATAGATAAGCGACTCCTTATCTCCTTGGTATATGATAATAACCCCCCTCCCACCCCATAAACATCATCACCAGTTGTTTATAAATAAGCCCCTTGGAACTTTCTAGAACATCCGCAGTATTACATTTCCCCCTGCAGAACATATTACATTATAGACCAAGTTACATCGCCATTATCATACCACACGTCTGCCCGTCCTGTCGCTCGCTGACGTACTTCAGCGCGGCCGCAAGAGACCAGGCACAGCCGGCCCTGTTGTTGTGTGGCACAGAGCTGGGATTTACCTTTTCAATTAGCGTTTTAAATTACACCTTCCAAACTGCTCTACTGTGTGTGTTGCTGTTCTCATTGTTGCTAATTGACCCTTGTTTATCCTGCGACGAGACGGGCCTATAAAGAGAGTACTGTTAATGACTGAATGCCCCAGATATCCTCTGAGACCTTTGTTAGGGAATTTGGCACCTTTGTACCTTTCAATGCTGTAAAAAAGCCAAAGAGCGACACTTCCAGGTTATGATGATGATAATAATACTGATATCCGTGTACAAGTTACTGTAAACTACGGCTTATTGCGCCCATTTGTGTAATACAACGACATACTCAGACACAGATGATAGGGATGTGCCCGCATGCAATCACATAATAATAATAACATTGACACCATTATAATGTACACACGGACTCAAGATTTTCTGTTCAAATTCGCTCAGGTGTTTATTAAAAAACACGTAATTATTACGACGTTTAATAAGGAACTAGCTGAAGTACCCGGCGTTGCCCGGGTTTAAATCTACAAGTTATTAAGATATCATTGAGTCAACAGTTTAAAAATAATTAGCTGCTCTTCCAACACACCCATGTGGTGGCTGCCCAGTGTGGTTTATGTTTTTGGGGTGTTGCCAGTAGCCCTGATTCCCAGCTTCCCTTTCTGTTCAGTTTTATAATGACTTTTACATTGCGTGATGGGTTACAGTTTTCCTTTTGTTATCAGTGTTGCTTTTCCAAGGCTTTTGGGTACACAATATTGTTTTTTTTTTTCCACACATCTATTTCTGTCAGTTATTTTAGTTCATTGATTTATGGTTATTTCACTAAGTTATTTCAGGTCACGCAATAATAGTTATTTCTGTCAGTTATTACAGTTCATTAAAGTTTTCATCCAAATCCATCCAGTGGATGTCCCAGTACAGGCTCCCTGTGTCAAAGTGCTGTCTGGTGTACCCCAACGGGAGGTCCTACCTGGACCCCAAACCTTTAGTATGTCTTCTTGGAACCATTGTTATTACTCTGTGAAGTTTTCAAGCAAATCCATCCAGTGGAAGGCCCAGAACAGGCTCACTGAGTCAAAGTTCTGCTTGGTGAACACTAACAGGAGGTCCAACTGTGACCTCAACCCCCTAGTATGTCTTCTGGGAGCCAATGTTACCACTCTGTGACATTTTCATCCAAATCCATCCAGTGGAAGGCTTGGAAGAGGCTCCCTAGGTGAAAGTTCTGTCCAGGTCCAACCAAGACCCTAACGCCCCTAAATCCTGGCCAGGATCCAACTGGATTATCTCATGTTGGTTTCATCCCAATCGGAGCAGGGGTGTCCGAATGCATAACTGGACAGACAAACAAGCAATCGGACAGACCAATACATTTTATATATAAGATGTATGGTGGCCAAGAAAGGACAAGAACACAAACCTACAATGCAATACAATCTGAATAAACCTGCGTTGTAAGCACAGACTGACAAGGAGCATAAAACTCGAAAATAACTTGGGGAGGAAACTTCTAAACTTAACTTCCCTTCCCATGAGGGAGGTATTCAGTGCCCCAGTAAGGGTGGTGCAGCTACAAAAGAGTCACAAAGGTGAGTGCACCACAAAACAGTTATAAATACAACTTTGAACTTACAGCTTTAAGGGGGAGCTGTATCAAACATTGGACAGAGATAAAGTAGCAACCAATACGCTTCAAACCGTCATGTGTTTGAAAAATTACAGTTAGGAGCTGATTGGGTGGTACTTTGTCTCTCTCCATGTTATGTCTCTCCAAGCTTGATACATTGCACCCTGTTTTCTGTTCTACTGTACTTTCTTATCAAACGCAAGGGATTGGTTACAGAACCACCGCACCACCCCAAGGACTCACTAACCTGCACCATAAAGAACCTTAAACAGATCACCAATGAAAACCATGAAACCATCCTCACTTACATGCACCCCATCCGAACAGTAGAGATACTTAGTGTTATACTGAGTAAAGTGCAGGTTTTTGGAAGTGGAGATGTTGCCCATAGCAACCAATAAGATTCTACTTATTTATCTAGCACCTTCTAGAATTTGATTGCTATCGGCAACATCCTGCACTTTAGTAAATATACACCGTATAGTGGAAACAAATCAAAGGATAGTGGACAGCAAATTCCCCATGGACACAGAAATTTGGAAACAGCCACATTCACTTTCCAGTGGGCCTCGTTAATGTCAACATAATCTTGAACATCACACCAGAGCAGTCTGGGAATCATGTGCAACCCAACAAACCGATACCACGGGCTGGCCATAGGGCGGATAGACAAAGGAACATACAGGTGAGCTCTGTGAGAGATAAATAAACCAAGGGACAAATTACTGCTGTCTAGTCAGGGACAGATATAAAATCTCCCAACACTGCTCCACCTAAAGCGTCGGGGTTCATTTACTTATTCTTATCTTCAGTAAAACCACTCCACTGGTTATGTAAGTGGGAAGCTTGTAGTTGTAGTATTAAGGCATCCACTGGTTGGTACAGTAACCGGGCTACTTCCTCAAGCCTGTACACACGTATTTGTAAAAAAAACCCTTCCTATACCCTCCTGTTTCCCAGATACTTCCAACAGTCCGATGCTGCTCTGCACTATACTACCCCTTCCCATACCTGGCTATTCCCTATATACCCCCAACAGCCTGATGATGCTCTGCACTATACTAACCCTTCCAATACACAGCTATTCCCCAGTTACCCCCAACAGTCTGACGCTGCTCTGCACTATACTAACCCTTCCAATACACAGCTATTCCCCAGATACCCCCAACAGTCTGATGCTGCTCTGCACTATACTACCCCTTCCCATACCTGGCTATTCCCCATATACCCCCAACAGCCTGATGATGCTCTGCACTATATTACCCCTTTCCATACACAGCTATTCCCCAGATAACCCCAACAGTCTGACGCTGCTCTGCACTATACTAACCCTTCCAATACACAGCTATTCCCCAGATACCCCCAACAGTCTGATGCTGCTCTGCACTATACTACCCCTTCCCATACCTGGCTATTCCCCATATACCCCCAACAGTCTGATGATGCTCTGCACTATATTACCCCTTTCCATACACAGCTATTCCCCAGATACCCCCAACAGTCTGACGCTGCTCTGCACTATACTAACCCTTCCAATACACAACTATTCCCCAGATACCCCCAACAGTCTGATGCTGCTCTGCACTATACTACCCCTTCCCATACCTGGCTATTCCCCAGATACCCCCAACAGCCTGATGCTGCTCTGCACTATACTACCCTTTTCCATACACAGCTATTCCCCAGATGGTCCCGACAGTCTGATGATGCTCTGCACTATACTAACCCTTCCAATACACAGCTATTCCCCAGATACCCCCAACAGTCTGATGCTGCTCTGCACTATACTACCCCTTCCCATACCTGGCTATTCCCCATATACCCCCAACAGCCTGATGATGCTCTGCACTATATTACCCCTTTCCATACACAGCTATTCCCCAGATACCCCCAACAGTCTGACGCTGCTCTGCACTATACTAACCCTTCCAATACACAGCTATTCCCCAGATACCCCCAACAGTCTGATGCTGCTCTGCACTATACTACCCCTTCCCATACCTGGCTATTCCCCATATACCCCCAACAGCCTGATGATGCTCTGCACTATATTACCCCTTTCCATACACAGCTATTCCCCAGATACCCCCAACAGTCTGACGCTGCTCTGCACTATACTAACCCTTCCAATACACAGCTATTCCCCAGATACCCCCAACAGTCTGATGCTGCTCTGCACTATACTACCCCTTCCCATACCTGGCTATTCCCCATATACCCCCAACAGTCTGATGATGCTCTGCACTATATTACCCCTTTCCATACACAGCTATTCCCCAGATACCCCCAACAGTCTGACGCTGCTCTGCACTATACTAACCCTTCCAATACACAACTATTCCCCAGATACCCCCAACAGTCTGATGCTGCTCTGCACTATACTACCCCTTCCCATACCTGGCTATTCCCCAGATACCCCCAACAGCCTGATGCTGCTCTGCACTATACTACCCTTTTCCATACACAGCTATTCCCCAGATGGCCCCGACAGTCTGATGATGCTCTGCACTATACTAACCCTTCCAATACACAGCTATTCCCCAGATACCCCCAACAGTCTGATGCTGCTCTGCACTATACTACCCCTTCCCATTCCTGGCTATTCCCCATATACCACCAACAGCCTGATGATGCTCTGCACTATATTACCCCTTTCCATACACAGCTATTTCCCAGTTACCCCCAACAGTCTGACGCTGCTCTGCACTATACTGACCCTTTCCATAACTGGCTATTCTCTAGATACACCCAACAGCCTAATGCTGCTTTGTACTAAACTACCCCTTCCCATACACAGCTATTCCCCAGATACTTCAAACAGTCTGATGCTGCTCTGCACTATACTACCCCTTCCCATACACAGCTATTTCCCAGATACCCCCAAGAGCCTGATGCTGCTCTGCGCTATACTACCCCTTCCCATACACAGCTTTTCCCCAGATACTTCCAACAGTCTGATACTGTTCTGCCCTATACTACCCCTTCCCATACACAGCTATTCCCCAGATACCCCCAACAGCTTGATGTTGCTCTGCACTATACTACCCCTTCCCATACACAGCTATTCCCCAGATACCCCCAACAGCTTGATGTTGCTCTGCACTATACTACCCCTTCCCATACACAGCTATTCCCCAGATACCCCCCAACAGCCTGATGCTGCTCTGCCCTATACTACCCCTTCCCGTACACAGCTATTTCCCAGATACCCCAACAGTCTGATGCTGCTCTGCCCTATACTACCCCTTCCCATACACAGCTTTTCCCCAGATACCCCCAACAGCTTGATGTTGCTCTGCACTATACTACCCCTTCCCATACACAGATATTCCCCAGATACCCCCAACAGCCTGATGCTGCTCTGCACTATACTACCCCTTCCCATACACAGCTATTTCCCAGATACCCCCAACAGCTTGATGTTGCTCTGCACTATACTACCTCTTCCCATACACAGATATTCCCCAGATACCCCCAACAGCCTGATGCTGCTCTGCACTATACTACCCCTTCCCATACACAGCTTTTCCCCAGATACCCCCAACAGCCTGATGTTGCTCTGCACTATACTACCCCTTCCCATACACAGCTATTTCCCAGATACCCCCCAACAGCCTGATGCTGCTCTGCACTAAACTACTCCTTCCCATACCTGCTATTCCCCAGAAACCCCCAACAGTCTGATGCTGCTCTGCACTATAATACCCCTTCCCATACCTGGCTATTCCCCAGAGAACCACAACAGTCTGGTGATGCTCTGCACTATACAACCCCTTTCCATACCCGGCTGTTCCCCAGATACCCCTAGTAGTCTGATGCATCTCAGCACTATACTACCCCTTCCCATACCCGGCTGATCCCCAGATACCCCCAACCATCTGATGCTGCTCTGCCCTATACTACCCCTTCCCATACACAGTCATTTCACAGATACCCTCAACAGTCTGATGCTGCTCTGCACTATACTACCCCTTCCCATACACAGATATTCCCCAGATACCCCCAACAGCCTGATGCTGCTCTGCACTATACTACCCCTTCCCATAAACAGCTATTTCCCGGAAACCCCAAACAGCCTGATGCTGCTCTGCACTATACTACCCCTTCCCAAACACAGCTATTTCCCAGATACCCCCAACAGTCTGATGCTGCTCTGCACTATACTACCCCTTCCCATACCCGGCAATTTCCCAGATACCCCAGACAGTCTGATGCTGCTCTGCACTATACTGCTCCTTCCCATACACAGCTATTCCCCAAATACCCCCAACAGTCTGATGCTGCTCTGCACTATACTACCCCTTCCCATACACAGCTATTCCCCAAATACCCCCAACAGTCTGATGCTGCTCTGCCCTATACTACCCCTTTCCATACAAAGCTATTTCCCAGACACCCCCAAAAGTCTGATGCTGCTCTGCACTATACTACCCCATCCCATACACAGCTATTCCACAGATACCCCCAACAGCCTGATGCTGCTCTGCACTATACTACCCCTTCCCATACACAGCTATTCCCCAGATACCCCCAAGAGCCCGATGCTGCTCTACACTATACTACCCCTTCCCATACACAGCTATTTCCCAGATATCTCCAACGGTCTGATGCTGCTCTGCCCTATACTACCCCTTCCCATACACAGTTATTTCCCAGATACCCCTGACAGTCTGATGCTGCTCTGCACTATACTACCCCTTCCCATACACAGCTATTCCCCAGATACTTCCAACAGCCTGATGCTGCTCTGCCCTATACTACCCCTTCCCATACACAGCTATTTCCCCAGATACCCCCAACAGTCTGATGCTGCTCTGCACTATACTACCCCTTCCCATACACAGCTATTCCCCAGATACCCCCCAACAGCCTGATGCTGCTCTGTACTATACTACCCCTTCCCATATACAACTATTTCCCAGATACACCCAACCGTCTGATGCTGCTCTGCACTATACTAGTCCTTCCCAAACACAGCTATTCCCCAGATACCCCCAACAGTCTGATGCTGCTCTGCACAATATTACCCCTTCCCATACACAGCTATTTCCCAGATACCCCCAATAGCCTGATGCTGCTCTGCACTATACTACCCCTTCCCATACACAGCTATTCCCCAGATACACCCCTTCAGCTTGAAGATGCTCTGCCCTATACTACCCCTTCCCATACACAGCTATTCCCCAGATACTTCCAACAGTCTGATGCTGCTCTGCCCTATACTACCCCTTCCCATACCCGGCTAACCCCAAATACCCCCCCCATCAGCCTGATGCTGCTCTGCCCTATACTACCCCTTCCCATACACAGCTATTTCCCAGATACCCCCAACAGTCTGATGCTGCTCTGCACTATACTACCCCTTCCCATACACAGCTATTCCCCAGATACCCCCAACAGCCTGATGCTGCTCTGCACTATACTACCCCTTCCCATAAACAGCTATTTCCCGGAAACCCCAAACAGCCTGATGCTGCTCTGCACTATACTACCCCTTCCCAAACACAGATATTTCCCAGATACCCCCAACAGTCTGATGCTGCTCTGCACTATACTACCCCTTCCCATACCTGGCTATTCCTTAGAAACCCCCAACAGTCTGATGCTGCTCTGCACTATGCTGCCCCTTCCCATACCCTGATATTCCCATAATACGTCCAACAGTCGAATGCTGTTGTGCACTATACTACCCCTTCCCATACCCGGCTATTTCCCAGATACCCCCAACAGTCTGATGCTGCTCTGCCCTATACTACCCCTTCCCATGCCTGGCTATTCCCCAGAAACCCCCAACGGTCTGATGCTGCTCTGCACTATGCTGCCCCTTCCCATAGCCTGATATTCCCATAATACGTCCAACAGTCGAATGCTGTTCTGCACTATACTACCCCTTCCCATACCCGGCTATTCCCCAGATACTCACAACAGTCTGATGCTGCTCTGCCCTATACTACCCTTTCCCTTACACAGCTATTTCCCAGATACCCCCAGTAGTCTGATGCTGCTCTGCCCTATACTACCCCTTCCCATACCCGGCTGTTCAGTCTGATGATGAATAGCCGACAGTCTGATGCTGCTCTGCACTAAACTACCCAACAGTCTGATGCTGCTCTGCACTATACTATCCCTTCCCATACCAGGCTATTCCCTAGATACCCCCCCCCCCCCCCAACAGTCTGATGCTTCTCTGCACTATACCCAGCTTCTTTGCACTATACCCCTTCCCATACCCAGCTATTTCCCATATACCCCCAGCTATTAAACAGATACCCCCAGTAGTCTGATGCTGCTCTGCCCTATACTACCCCTTCCCATACCCGGCTATTCAGTCTGATGCTGAATAGCAGACAGTCTGATGCTGCTCTGCACTATACTACCCAACAGTCTGATGCTGCTCTGCACTATACCACCCCTTCCCATACCAGGCTGTTCCCCAGATACCCCCAACAGTCTGATGCTTCTCTGCACTATACTACCCCTTCCCATAACCAGCTATTTCCCAGATACCCCCAACAGCCTGATGCTGCTCTGCACTATACTACCCCTTCCCATACACAGCTATTCCCCAGATACCCCCAAGAGCCTGATGCTGCTCTACACTATACTACCCCTTCCTATACACAGCTATTTACCAGATACCCCTAACAGTCTGATGCTGCTCTGCCCTATACTACCCCTTCCCATACACAGCTATTTCCCAGATATCTCCAACGGTCTGATGCTGCTCTGCACTATACTACCCCTTCCCATGCCCGGCTATTCCCCAGCTACCCCCAACAGTCTGATGCTGCTCTGCACTATACTACCCCTTTCCATACCCGGCTATTCTACAGATACACCCAACAGCCTGATGCTGCTCTGCACTATACCACCCCTTCCCATACCCGGCTATTCCCCAGATACCCCTGACAGTCTGCTGCTGCTCTGCACTATACTACCCCTTCCCATACACAGCTATTCCCCAGATACTTCCAACAGCCTGATGCTGCTCTGCCCTATACTACCCCTTCCCATACACAGCTATTTCCCCAGATACCCCCAACAGTCTGATGCTGCTCTGCACTATACTACCCCTTCCCATACACAGCTATTCCCCAGATACCCCCCAACAGCCTGATGCTGCTCTGTACTATACTACCCCTTCCCATATACAACTATTTCCCAGATACACCCAACCGTCTGATGCTGCTCTGCACTATACTAGTCCTTCCCATACCAGGCTATTCCCCAGATACCCCCAACAGTCTGAGGTTGCTCTGCACAATATTACCCCTTCCCATACACAGCTATTTCCCAGATACCCACAATAGCCTGATGCTGCTCTGCACTATACTACCCCTTCCCATACACAGCTATTCCCCAGATACACCCCATCAGCCTGAAGCTGCTCTGCCCTATACTACCCCTTCCCATACACAGCTATTCCCCAGATACTTTCAACAGTCTGATGCTGCTCTGCCCTATACTACCCCTTCCCATACCCGGCTAACCCCAAATACCCCCCCCCCCCCCATCAGCCTGATGCTGCTCTGCCCTATACTACCCCTTCCCATACACAGCTATTTCCCAGATACCCCCAACAGTCTGATGCTGCTCTGCACTATACTACCCCTTCCCATACACAGCTATTCCCCAGATACCCCCAACAGCCTGATGCTGCTCTGCACTATACTACCCCTTCCCATAAACAGCTATTTCCCGGAAACCCCAAACAGCCTGATGCTGCTCTGCACTATACTACCCCTTACCAAACACAGCTATTTCCGAGATACCCCCAACAGTCTGATGCTGCTCTGCACTATACTACCCCTTCCCATACCTGGCTATTCCTTAGAAACCCCCAACAGTCTGATGCTGCTCTGCACTATGCTGCCCCTTCCCATACCCTGATATTCCCATAATACGTCCAACAGTCGAATGCTGTTCTGCACTATACTACCCCTTCCCATACCCGGCTATTTCCCAGATACCCCCAACAGTCTGATGCTGCTCTGCCCTATACTACCCCTTCCCATACCTGGCTATTCCCCAGAAACCCCCAACGGTCTGATGCTGCTCTGCACTATGCTGCCCCTTCCCATAGCCTGATATTCCCATAATACGTCCAACAGTCGAATGCTGTTCTGCACTATACTACCCCTTCCCATACCCGGCTATTCCCCAGATACTCACAACAGTCTGATGCTGCTCTGCCCTATACTACCCTTTCCCTTACACAGCTATTTCCCAGATACCCCCAGTAGTCTGATGCTGCTCTGCCCTATACTACCCCTTCCCATACCCGGCTGTTCAGTCTGATGATGAATAGCCGACAGTCTGATGCTGCTCTGCACTAAACTACCCAACAGTCTGATGCTGCTCTGCACTATACTATCCCTTCCCATACCAGGCTATTCCCTAGATACCCCCCCCCCCAACAGTCTGATGCTTCTCTGCACTATACCCAGCTTCTTTGCACTATACCCCTTCCCATACCCAGCTATTTCCCATATACCCCCAGCTATTAAACAGATACCCCCAGTAGTCTGATGCTGCTCTGCCCTATACTACCCCTTCCCATACCCGGCTATTCAGTCTGATGCTGAATAGCAGACAGTCTGATGCTGCTCTGCACTATACTACCCAACAGTCTGATGCTGCTCTGCACTATACCACCCCTTCCCATACCAGGCTGTTCCCCAGATACCCCCAACAGTCTGATGCTTCTCTGCACTATACTACCCCTTCCCATAACCAGCTATTTCCCAGATACCCCCAACAGCCTGATGCTGCTCTGCACTATATTACCCCTTCCCATACACAGCTATTCCCCAGATACCCCCAAGAGCCTGATGCTGCTCTACACTATACTACCCCTTCCTATACACAGCTATTTACCAGATACCCCTAACAGTCTGATGCTGCTCTGCCCTATACTACCCCTTCCCATACACAGCTATTTCCCAGATATCTCCAACGGTCTGATGCTGCTCTGCACTATACTACCCCTTCCCATGCCCGGCTATTCCCCAGCTACCCCCAACAGTCTGATGCTGCTCTGCACTATACTACCCCTTTCCATACCCGGCTATTCTACAGATACACCCAACAGCCTGATGCTGCTCTGCACTATACCACCCCTTCCCATACCCGGCTATTCCCCAGATACCCCTGACAGTCTGCTGCTGCTCTGCACTATACTACCCCTTCCCATACACAGCTATTCCCCAGATACTTCCAACAGCCTGATGCTGCTCTGCCTTATACTACCCCTTCCCATACACAGCTATTTCCCCAGATACCCCCAACAGTCTGATGCTGCTCTGCACTATACTACCCCTTCCCATACACAGCTATTCCCCAGATACCCCCCAACAGCCTGATGCTGCTCTGTACTATACTACCCCTTCCCATATACAACTATTTCCCAGATACACCCAACCGTCTGATGCTGCTCTGCACTATACTAGTCCTTCCCATACCAGGCTATTCCCCAGATACCCCCAACAGTCTGATGCTGCTCTGCACAATATTACCCCTTCCCATACACAGCTATTTCCCAGATACCCACAATAGCCTGATGCTGCTCTGCACTATACTACCCCTTCCCATACACAGCTATTCCCCAGATACACCCCATCAGCCTGAAGCTGCTCTGCCCTATACTACCCCTTCCCATACACAGCTATTCCCCAGATACTTTCAACAGTCTGATGCTGCTCTGCCCTATACTACCCCTTCCCATACCCGGCTAACCCCAAATACCCCCCCCCCCATCAGCCTGATGCTGCTCTGCCCTATACTACCCCTTCCCATACACAGCTATTTCCCAGATACCCCCAACAGTCTGATGCTGCTCTGCACTATACTACCCCTTCCCATACACAGCTATTCCCCAGATACCCCCAACAGCCTGATGCTGCTCTGCACTATACTACCCCTTCCCATAAACAGCTATTTCCCGGAAACCCCAAACAGCCTGATGCTGCTCTGCACTATACTACCCCTTACCAAACACAGCTATTTCCGAGATACCCCCAACAGTCTGATGCTGCTCTGCACTATACTACCCCTTCCCATACCTGGCTATTCCTTAGAAACCCCCAACAGTCTGATGCTGCTCTGCACTATGCTGCCCCTTCCCATACCCTGATATTCCCATAATACGTCCAACAGTCGAATGCTGTTCTGCACTATACTACCCCTTCCCATACCCGGCTATTTCCCAGATACCCCCAACAGTCTGATGCTGCTCTGACCTATACTACCCCTTCCCATACCTGGCTATTCCCCAGAAACCCCCAACAGTCTGATGCTGCTCTGCACTATGCTGCCCCTTCCCATGGCCTGATATTCCCATAATACGTCCAACAGTCGAATGCTGTTCTGCACTATACTACCCCTTCCCATACCCGGCTATTCCCCAGATACTCACAACAGTCTGATGCTGCTCTGCCCTATACTACCCCTTCCCATACCCGTCTGTTCAGTCTGATGATGAATAGCCGACAGTCTGATGCTGCTCTGCACTATACTACCCAACAGTCTGATTCTGCTCTGCACTATACTATCCCTTCCCATACCAGGCTATTCCCCAGATACCCCCCCCCCCCCCAACAGTCTGATGCTTCTCTGCACTATACCCAGCTTCTTTGCACTATACCCCTTCCCATACCCAGCTATTTCCCATATACCCCCAGCTATTTAACAGATACCCCCAGTAGTCTGATGCTGCTCTGCCCTATACTACCCCTTCCCATACCCGGCTATTCAGTCTGATGCTGAATAGCAGACAGTCTGATGCTGCTCTGCACTATACTACCCAACAGTCTGATGCTGCTCTGCACTATACTACCCCTTCCCATACCAGGCTGTTCCCCAGATACCCCCAACAGTCTGATGCTTCTCTGCACTATACTACCCCTTCCCATAACCAGCTATTTCCCAGATACCCCAAACAGTCTGATGCTGCTCTGCACTATACTACCCTTTCCGATACACAGCTATTCCCCAGATACCCCCCAACAGCCTGATGCTGCTCTGTACTATACTACCCCAACCCATATACAACTATTTCCCATATACCCCCAACCGTCTGATGCTGCTCTGCGCTATACTGGTCCTTCCCATACCCGGCTATTACCCAGATACCCCCAACAGTCTGATGCTGCTCTGCACTATACTACCCCTTCACATACACAGCTATTCCCCAGATACCCCCCATCAGCCTGATGCTGCTCTGCCCTATACTACCCCTTCCCATACACAGCTATTCCCCAGATACTTCCAACAGTCTGATACTGTTCTGCCCTATACTACCCCTTCCCATACACAGCTATTTCCCAGATACCCCCAACAGTCTGATGCTGCTCTGCACTATACTACCCCTTCCCATACACAGTTATTTCCAAGATACCCCCAACAGTCTGATGCTGCTCTGCACTATACTACCCCTTCCCATACCTGGCTATTCCCCAGATATCCCCAACAATCTGATGATGCTGTGAACTATACTACCCCTTCCCATACCCGGCTATTCGCCAGATACACCCAACAGTCTGATGCTGCTCTGCAATATGCTACCCCTTCCCATACAAAGCTATTCCCCAGATACCCCCAGCAGTCTGATGCTGCTTTGCACTATTCTACCCCTTTCCATAACTGGCTATTCTCTAGGTACACCCAACAGCCTGATGCTGCTCTGCACTAAACTACCCCTTTCCATACACAGCTATTCCCCAGATATCCCCAAGAGCCCCATGCTGCTCTGCACTATACTACCCCTTCCCATACACAGCTACTCCCCAGATACCCACAAAAGCCTGATGCTGCTCTGCGATGTACTACCCCTTCCCATATACAGCTATTTCCCAGATACTCCCAATAGTCTGATGCTGCTCTGAACTATACTACCCCTTTCCATACCTGGCTATTCCCAAGATACCCCAGACAGTTTGATGCTGCTCTGCACTATACTACCCCTTCCCATACACAGCTATTCCCCACATACCCCCCAACAGCTTGATGTTGCTCTGCACTATACTACCCCTTCCCATACACTGCTATTTCACAGATACCCCCAACAGCCTGATGCTGCTCTGCCCTATACTACCTCTTCCCATACACAGCTATTTCCCATATATCTCCAACAGTCTGATGCTGCTCTGCACTATACTACCCCTTCCCATACCCGGCTATTTACTCAGATATCCCTGACAGACTGATGCTGCTCTGCACTATACTACCCCTTCCCATATACAGCTATTTCCCAGATACCCCAACCGTTTGATGCTGCTCTGCACTATACTGGTCCTTCCCATACCCGGCTAGTCCCCAGATACCCCCCAACAGTCTGATGCTGCTCTGCACTATACTACCCCTTCCCATACACAGCTATTCCCCAAATACTCCCAACAGTCTGATGCTGCTCTGCCCTATACTACCCCTTCCCATGCACAGCTATTTCCCAGATACCCCCAACAGCCTGATGCTGCTCTGCACTATACTACCCCTTCCCATAAACAGCTTTTTCCCAGATACCCCCCAACAGCCTGATGCTGCTCTGCCCTATACTACCCCTTCCCATACACAGCTATTCCCCAAATACTTCCAACAGTCTGATGCTGCTCTGCCCTATACTACCCCTTCCCATACACAGCTATTTCCCAGATACTCCCAATAGTGTGATGCTGCTCTGCACTATACTACCCCTTCCCATACACAGCTATTTCCCAGATACTCCCAATAGTGTGATGCTGCTCTGCACTATACTACCCCTTCCTGTACCTGGCTATTCCCCAGAGACCCCCAACAGTCTGATGATGCTCTGCACTATACTACCCCTTCCCATACCCGGCTATTCCCCAGGTACCCCCAGTAGTCTGATGCTGCTCAGCCCTATACTTTCCATTCCCATACCCGGCTATTCCCCAGATACTCACAACAGTCTGATGCTGCTCTGCCCTATACTACCCCTTCCCATACACAGCTATTTCCCAGATGCCCCCAACAGCATGATGCTGCTCTGCACTATACTACCCCTTCCCATAAACAGCTATTTCCCAGATACCCCCCAACAGCCTGATGTTGCTCTGCCCTATACTACCCCTTCCCATACACAGCTATTTCCCAGATAATCCCAACAGCCTGATGCTGCTCTGCACTATACTACCCCTTCCCATAAACAGCTATTTCCCAGATACCCCCCAACAGCCTGATGTTGCTCTGCCCTATACTACCCCTTCCCATACACAGCTATTTCCCAGATACTCCCAACAGTCTGATGCTGCTCTGCACTATACTACCCCTTCCCATACACATCTATTCCCCAAATACTTCCAACAGTCTGATGCTGCTCTGCCCTATACTACCCCTTCCCATGCACAGCTATTTCCCAGATACTCCCAACAGTCTGATGCTGCTCTGCACTATACTACCCCTTCCTGTACCTGGCTATTCCCCAGGTACCCCCAGTAGTCTGATGCTGCTCAGCCCTATACTATCCCTTCCCATACCCGGCTATTCCCCAGATACTCACAACAGTCTGATGCTGCTCTGCCCTATACTACCCTTTCCCTTACACAGCTATTTCCCAGATACCCCCAACAGCCTGATGCTGCTCTGCACTATACTACCCCTTCCCATACCCGGCTATTCAATCTGATGCTGAATAGCCGACAGTCTGATGCTGCTCTGCACTATACTATCCCTTCCCATACCAGGCTATTCCCCAGATACCCCCAACAGTCTGATGCTTCTCTGCACTATACCCAGCTTCTCTGCACTATACCCTTTCCCATACCCAGCTATTTCCCAGATACCCCCAGCTATTTCCCAGATACCCTCAGTAGTCTGATGCTGCTCTGCCCTATACTACCCCTTCCCATACCCGGCTATTCAGTCTGATGCTGAATAGCCGACAGTCTGATGCTGCTCTGCACTATACTACCCCTTCCCATACCAGGCTATTCTCCAGATACCCCCAAAAGTCTGATGCTGCTCTGCCCTATACTACCCCTTCCTATACCGGGCTATTCCCCAGATACCCCCAACAGTCTGATGCTTCTCTGCACTATACTACCCCTTCCCATACCCGGCTATACCCCAGATACTCCCAACAGTCTGATGCTGCTCTGCCCTATACTACCGCTTCCCATACCAAGCTATTTTCCAGATACCCCCAGTAGTCTGATGCTGCTCTGCCCTATACAACCCTTCCCATACCCGGCTATTCCCCAGATACCCCCGACAGTTTGATGATGCTCTGCACTATACTACCCCTTCCCATACACAGCTATTCCCCAGAAACCCCCAATAGTCTGATGCTGCTCTGCACTATACTATCCCTTCCCATACCAGGCTATTCCCCAGATACCCCCAACAGTCTGATGCTTCTCTGCACTATACCCAGCTTCTCTGCACTATACCCTTTCCCATATCCAGCTATTTCCCAGATACCCCCAGCTATTTCCCAGATACCCTCAGTAGTCAGATGCTGCTCTGCCCTATACTACCCCTTCCCATACCCGGCTATTCAGTCTGATGCTGAATAGCCGACAGTCTGATGCTGCTCTGCACTATACTACCCCTTCCCATACCCAGCTATTTTCCAGATACCCCCAAAAGTCTGATGCTGCTCTGCCCTATACTACCCCTTCCTATACCAAGCTATTCCCCAGATACCCCCAACAGTCTGATGCTGCTCTGCACTATACTACCCCTTCCCATGCCCGGCTATTCCCCAGCTACCCCCAACAGTCTGATGCTGCTCTGCACTATACTACCCCTTCCCATACCCGGCTATTCCCCAGATACTCCCAACAGTCTGATGCTGCTCTGCCCTATACTACCCCTTCCCATACCAAGCTATTTTCCAGATACCCCCAGTAGTCTGATGCTGGTCTGCCCTATACTACCCTTCCCATACCCGGCTATTTCCCAGATACACCCGTCAGTCTGATGCTGCTCTGCACTATACTACCCCTTCCCATACCCGGCTATTCCCCAGAAACCCCCAACAGTCTGATGCTGCTCTGCACTATACTACCCCTTCCCATACCAGGCTATTCCCCAGATACCCCCAACAGTCTGATGCTTCTCTGCACTATACCCAGCTTCTCTGCACTATACCCTTTCCCATATCCAGCTATTTCCCAGATACCCCTAGTTATTACCCAGATACCCTCAGTAGTCTGACGCTGCTCTGCCCTATACTACCCCTTCCCATACCCGGCTATTCAGTCTGATGCTGAATAGCCGACAGTCTGATGCTGCTCTGCACTATATTACCCCTTCCCATACCCAGCTATTTCCCAGATACCCCCAAAAGTCTAATGCTGCTCTGCCCTATACTACCCCTTCCTATACCAGGCTATTCCCCAGATACCCCCAACAGTCTGATGCTGCTCTGCACTATACTACCCCTTCCCATACCCGGCTATTCCCAAGATAACCCCAACAGTCTGATGCTGCTCTGCACTATACTACCCCTTCTCATACCCAGCTATTCTCCAGATACTCTCAACAGTCTGATGCTGCTCTGCACTATACTACCCCTTCCCATACCGAGCTATTTTTCAGATACCCCCAGTAGTCTGATGCTGGTCTGCCCTATACTACCCTTCCCATACCCGGCTATTCCCCAGATACCCCCGTCAGTCTGATGCTGCTCTACACTATACTACCCCTTCCCATACCTGGCTATTCCTCAGAAACCCCCAACAGTCTGATGCTGCTCTGCACTATACTATCCCTTCCCATGACAGGCTATTACCCAGATACCCCCAACAGTCTGATGCTGCTCTGCACTATACTATCCCTTCCCATACACAGCTATTTCCCAGATACCCCCAACAGCCTGATGCTGCTCTGCACTATACTACCCCTTCCCATAAACAGCTTTTTCCCAGATACCCCCCAACAGCCTGATGCTGCTCTGCCCTATACTACCCCTTCCCATACACAGCTATTCCCCAAATACTTCCAACAGTCTGATGCTGCTCTGCCCTATACTACCACTTCCCATACACAGCTATTTCCCAGATACTCCCAACAGTCTGATGCTGCTCTGCAGTATACTACCCCTTCCTGTACCTGGCTATTCCCCAGAGACCCCCAACAGTCTGATGATGCTCTGCACTATACTACCCCTTCCCATACCCGGCTATTCCCCAGGTACCCCCAGTAGTCTGATGCTGCTCAGCCCTATAATATCCCTTCCCTTACACAGCTATTTTCCAGATACCCCCAACAGCCTGATGCTGCTCTGCACTATACTACCCTTTCCCATACCCGGCTATTCAATCTGATGCTGAATAGCCGACAGTCTTATGCTGCTCTGCACTATACTATCCCTTCCCATACCAGGCTATTCCCCAGATACCCACAACAGTCTGATGCTGCTCTGCACTATACTACCCCTTCCCATACCCGGCTATTCCCCAGATACTCCCAACAGTCTGATGCTGCTCTGCACTATACTACCCCATCCCATACCGAGCTATTTTCCAGATACCCCCAGTAGTCTGATGCTGGTCTGCCCTATACTACCCTTCCCATACCCGGCTATTCCCCAGATACCCCCGTCAGACTGATGCTGCTCTGCACTATACTACCCCTTCCCATACCCGGCTATTCCCCAGAAACCCCCAACAGTCTGATGCTGCTCTGCACTATACTATCCCTTTCCATACCAGGCTATTCCCCAGATACCCCCAACATCTGATGCTGCTCTGCACTATACTATCCCTTCCCATACACAGCTATTTCCCAGATACCCCCAACAGCCTGATGCTGCTCTGCACTATACTACCCCTTCCCATAAACAGCTATTTTCCAGATACCCCCAACAGCCTGATGCTGCTCTGCCCTATACTACCCCTTCCCATACACAGCTATTTCCTAGATACTCCCAACAGTCTGATGCTGCTCTGCACTATACTATCCCTTCCTGTACCTGGCTATTCCCCAGAGACCCCCAACAGTCTAATGATGCTCTGCACTATACTACCCTATCCCATACCCGGCTATTCCCCAGGTACCCCCAGTAGTCTGGTGCTGCTCAGCCCTATACTATCCCTTCCCATACCCGGCTATTCCCCAGATACTCACAACAGTCTGATGCTGCTCTGCCCTATACTACCCTTTCCCTTACACAGCTATTTCCCAGATACCCCCATCAGTCTGATGCTGCTCTGCACTATACTACCCCTTCCCATACCCGGCTATTCCCCAGAAACCCCCAACAGTCTGATGCTGCTCTGCACTATACTACCCCTTCCCATACCCAGCTATTTTCCAGATACCCCCAAAAGTCTGATGCTGCTCTGCCCTATACTACCCCTTCCTATATCAGGCTATTCCCCAGATACCCCCAACAGTCTGATGCTGCTCTGCACTATACTACCCCTTCCCATACCCGGCTATTCCCCAGATACCCCCCAACAGTCTGATGCTGCTCTGCACTATACTACCCCTTCCCGTACCCGGCTATTCCCCAGATACTCCCAACAGTCTGATGCTGCTCTGCACTATACTACCCCTTCCCATACCGAGCTATTTTCCAGATACCCCCAGTAGTCTGATGCTGGTCTGCCCTATACTACCCTTCCCATACCCGCTATTCCCCAGAAACCCCCGTCAGACTGATGCTGGTCTGCACTATACTACCCCTTCCCATACCCGGCTATTCCTCAGATAACCCCAACAGTCTGATGCTGCTCTGCACTATACTATCCCTTTCCATACCAGGCTATTCCCCAGATACCCCCAACATCTGATGCTGCTCTGCACTATACTATCCCTTCCCATACACAGCTATTTCCCAGATACCCCCAACAGCCTGATGCTGCTCTGCACTATACTACCCCTTCCCATAAACAGCTATTTCCCAAATTCCCAGATACCCCCCAACAGCCTGATGCTGCTCTGCCCTATACTACCCCTTCCCATACACAGCTATTCCCCAAATACTTCCAACAATCTGATGCTGCTCTGCCCTGTACTACAACTTCCCATACACAGCTATTTCCTAGATACTCCCAACAGTCTGATGCTGCTCTGCACTATACTATCCCTTCCTGTACCTGGCTATTCCCCAGAGACCCCCAACAGTCTGATGCTGCTCAGCCCTATACTATCCCTTCCCATACCCGGCTATTCCCCAGATACTCACAACAGTCTGATGCTGCTCTGCCCTATACTACCCTTTCCCTTACACAGCTATTTCCCAGATACCCCCAACAGTCTGATGCTGCTCTGCACTATACTACCCCTTCCCATACCCGGCTATTCCCCAGAAACCCCCAACAGTCTGATGCTGCTCTGCACTATACTACCCCTTCCCATACCAGGCTATTCCCCAGATACCCCCAACAGTCTGATGCTTCTCTGCACTATACCAAGCTTATCTGCACTATACCCTTTCCCATATCCAGCTATTTCCCAGATACCCCCAGCTATTTCCCAGATACCCTCAGTAGTCTGATGCTGCTCTGCCCTATACTACCCTTTCCCATACCAGGCTATTCTCCAGATACCCCCAACAGTCTGATGTTGCTCTGCCCTATACTACCCCTTCCCATACCCGGCTATTCAGTCTGATGCTGAATAATAGCCGACAGTCTGATGCTGCTCTGCACTATACTACCCCTTCCCATACCCGGCTATTCAGTCTGATGCTATATAGCTGACAGTCTGATGCTGCTCTGCACTATACTACCCTTTCCCATACCAGGCTATTCTCCAGATACCCCCAACAGTCTGATGCTGCTCTGCCCTATACTACCCCTTCCCATACCCGGCTATTCAGTCTGATGCTGAATAGCCGACAGTCTGATGCTGCTCTGCACTATACTACCCCTTCCCATACCCAGCTATTTTCCAGATACCCCCAAAAGTCTGATGCTGCTCTGCCCTATACTACCCCTTCCTATACCAGGCTATTACCCAGATACCCCCAACAGTCTGATGCTGCTCTGCACTATACTACCCCTTCCCATACCCGGCTATTCCCCAGATACCCCCAACAGTCTGATGCTGCTCTGCACTATACTACCCCTTCCCATACCCGGCTATTCCCCAGATACTCCCAACAGTCTGATGCTGCTCTGCCCTATACTACCCCTTCCCATACACAGCTATTTTCCAGATACCCCCAGTAGTCTGATGCTGCTCTGCACTATACTACCCCTTCCCATACCCGGCTATTCCCCAGATACCCCCGTCAGTCTGATGCTGCTCTGCACTATACTACCCCTTCCCATACCAGGCTATTCCCCAGATACCCCCAACAGTCTGATGCTTCTCTGCACTATACCCAGCTTCTCTGCACTATACCCTTTCCCATATCCAGCTATTTCCCAGATAACCCCAGCTATTTCCCAGATACCCTCAGTAGTCTGATGCTGCTCTGCGCTATACTACCCCTTCTCATACCCGGCTATTCAGTCTGATGCTGAATAGCCGACAGTCTGATGCTGCTCTGCACTATACTACCCCTTCCCATACCCAGCTATTTTCCAGATACCCCCAAAAGTCTGATGCTGCTCTGCCCTATACTACCCCTTCCTATACCAGGCTATTCCCCAGATACCCCCAACAGTCTGATGCTGCTCTGCACTATACTACCCCTTCCCATACCCGGCTATTCCCCAGATACCCCCAACAGTCTGATGCTGCTCTGCACTATACTACCCCTTCCCATACCCGGCTATTCCCCAGATACTCCCAACAGTCTGATGCTGCTCTGCCCTATACTACCCCTTCCCATACACAGCTATTTTCCAGATACCCCCAGTAGTCTGATGCTGGTCTGCCCTATACTACCCTTCCCATACCCGGCTATTCCCCAGATACCCCCGTCAGTCTGATGCTGCTCTGCACTATACTACCCCTTCCCATACCCGGCTATTCCCCAGAAACCCCCAACAGTCTGATGCTGTACTACCCCTTCCCATACCAGGCTATTCCCCAGATACCCCCAACAGTCTGATGCTTCTCTGCACTATACCCAGCTTCTCTGCACTATACCCTTTCCCATATCCAGCTATTTCCCAGATAACCCCAGCTATTTCCCAGATACCCTCAGTAGTCTGATGCTGCTCTGCCCTATACTACCCCTTCTCATACCCGGCTATTTAGTCTGATGCTGAATAGCCGACAGTCTGATGCTGCTCTGCACTATACTACCCCTTCCCATACCCGGCTATTCCCCAGAAACCCCCAACAGTCTGATGCTGCTCTGCACTATACTACCCCTTCCCATACCAGGCTATTCCCCAGATACCCCCAACAGTCTGATGCTTCTCTGCACTATACCCAGCTACTCTGCACTATACCCTTTCCCATATCCAGCTATTTCCCAGATAACCCCAGCTATTTCCCAGATACCCTCAGTAGTCTGATGCTGCTCTGCCCTATACTACCCCTTCTCATACCCGGCTATTTAGTCTGATGCTGAATAGCCGACAGTCTGATGCTGCTCTGCACTATACTACCACTTCCCATACCCGGCTTTTCCCCAGAAACCCCCAACAGTCTGATGCTGCTCTGCACTATACTACCCCTTCCCATACACAGCTATTCCCCAGATACCCCCAACAGCCTGATGCTGCTCTGCACTATACTACCCCTTCCCATAAACAGCTATTTCCCGGAAACCCCAAACAGCCTGATGCTGCTCTGCACTATACTACCCCTTCCCAAACACAGCTATTTCCGAGATACCCCCAACAGTCTGATGCTGCTCTGCACTATACTACCCCTTCCCATACCTGGCTATTCCTTAGAAACCCCCAACAGTCTGATGCTGCTCTGCACTATGCTGCCCCTTCCCATACCCTGATATTCCCATAATACGTCCAACAGTCGAATGCTGTTCTGCACTATACTACCCCTTCCCATACCCGGCTATTTCCCAGATACCCCCAACAGTCTGATGCTGCTCTGACCTATACTACCCCTTCCCATACCTGGCTATTCCCCAGAAACCCCCAACAGTCTGATGCTGCTCTGCACTATGCTGCCCCTTCCCATGGCCTGATATTCCCATAATACGTCCAACAGTCGAATGCTGTTCTGCACTATACTACCCCTTCCCATACCCGGCTATTCCCCAGATACTCACAACAGTCTGATGCTGCTCTGCCCTATACTACCCCTTCCCTTACACAGCTATTTCCCAGATACCCCCAGTAGTCTGATGCTGCTCTGCCCTATACTACCCCTTCCCATACCCGTCTGTTCAGTCTGATGATGAATAGCCGACAGTCTGATGCTGCTCTGCACTATACTACCCAACAGTCTGATTCTGCTCTGCACTATACTATCCCTTCCCATACCAGGCTATTCCCCAGATACCCCCCCCCCCCAACAGTCTGATGCTTCTCTGCACTATACCCAGCTTCTTTGCACTATACCCCTTCCCATACCCAGCTATTTCCCATATACCCCCAGCTATTTAACAGATACCCCCAGTAGTCTGATGCTGCTCTGCCCTATTCTACCCCTTCCCTTACCCGGCTATTCAGTCTGATGCTGAATAGCAGACAGTCTGATGCTGCTCTGCACTATACTACCCAACAGTCTGATGCTGCTCTGCACTATACTACCCCTTCCCATACCAGGCTGTTCCCCAGATACCCCCAACAGTCTGATGCTTCTCTGCACTATACTACCCCTTCCCATAACCAGCTATTTCCCAGATACCCCAAACAGTCTGATGCTGCTCTGCACTATACTACCCTTTCCGATACACAGCTATTTCCCAGATACCCCCCAACAGCCTGATGCTGCTCTGTACTATACTACCCCAACCCATATACAACTATTTCCCATATACCCCCAACCGTCTGATGCTGCTCTGCGCTATACTGGTCCTTCCCATACCCGGCTATTCCCCAGATACCCCCAACAGTCTGATGCTGCTCTGCACTATACTACCCCTTCACATACACAGCTATTCCCCAGATACCCCCCATCAGCCTGATGCTGCTCTGCCCTATACTACCCCTTCCCATACACAGCTATTCCCCAGATACTTCCAACAGTCTGATACTGTTCAGCCCTATACTACCCCTTCCCATACACAGCTATTTCCCAGATACCCCCAACAGTCTGATGCTGCTCTGCACTATACTACCCCTTCCCATACACAGTTATTTCCAAGATACCCCCAACAGTCTGATGCTGCTCTGCACTATACTACCCCTTCCCATACCTGGCTATTCCCCAGATATCCCCAACAATCTGATGATGCTTTGAACTATACTACCCCTTCCCATACCCGGCTATTCGCCAGATACACCCAACAGTCTGATGCTGCTCTGCAATATGCTACCCCTTCCCATACAAAGCTATTCCCCAGATACCCCCAGCAGTCTGATGCTGCTTTGCACTATTCTACCCCTTTCCATAACTGGCTATTCTCTAGGTACACCCAACAGCCTGATGCTGCTCTGCACTAAACTACCCCTTTCCATACACAGCTATTCCCCAGATATCCCCAAGAGCCCCATGCTGCTCTGCACTATACTACCCCTTCCCATACACAGCTACTCCCCAGATACCCACAAAAGCCTGATGCTGCTCTGCGATGTACTACCCCTTCCCATATACAGCTATTTCCCAGATACTCCCAATAGTCTGATGCTGCTCTGAACTATACTACCCCTTTCCATACCTGGCTATTCCCAAGATACCCCAGACAGTTTGATGCTGCTCTGCACTATACTACCCCTTCCCATACACAGCTATTCCCCACATACCCCCCAACAGCTTGATGTTGCTCTGCACTATACTACCCCTTCCCATACACTGCTATTTCACAGATACCCCCAACAGCCTGATGCTGCTCTGCCCTATACTACCTCTTCCCATACACAGCTATTTCCCATATATCTCCAACAGTCTGATGCTGCTCTGCACTATACTACCCCTTCCCATACCCGGCTATTTACTCAGATATCCCTGACAGACTGATGCTGCTCTGCACTATACTACCCCTTCCCATATACAGCTATTTCCCAGATACCCCAACCGTTTGATGCTGCTCTGCACTATACTGGTCCTTCCCATACCCGGCTAGTCCCCAGATACCCCCCAACAGTCTGATGCTGCTCTGCACTATACTACCCCTTCCCATACACAGCTATTCCCCAAATACTTCCAACAGTCTGATGCTGCTCTGCCCTATACTACCCCTTCCCATGCACAGCTATTTCCCAGATACCCCCAACAGCCTGATGCTGCTCTGCACTATACTACCCCTTCCCATAAACAGCTTTTTCCCAGATACCCCCCAACAGCCTGATGCTGCTCTGCCCTATACTACCCCTTCCCATACACAGCTATTCCCCAAATACTTCCAACAGTCTGATGCTGCTCTGCCCTATACTACCCCTTCCCATACACAGCTATTTCCCAGATACTCCCAATAGTGTGATGCTGCTCTGCCCTATACTACCCCTTCCCATACACAGCTATTTCCCAGATACTCCCAAGAGTGTGATGCTGCTCTGCACTATACTACCCCTTCCTGTACCTGGCTATTCCCCAGAGACCCCCAACAGTCTGATGATGCTCTGCACTATACTACCCCTTCCCATACCCGGCTATTCCCCAGGTACCCCCTGTAGTCTGATGCTGCTCAGCCCTATACTATCCATTCCCATACCCGGCTATTCCCCAGATACTCACAACAGTCTGATGCTGCTCTGCCCTATACTACCCCTTCCCATACACAGCTATTTCCCAGATGCCCCCAACAGCCTGATGCTGCTCTGCACTATACTACCCCTTCCCATAAACAGCTATATCCCAGATACCCCCCAACAGCCTGATGTTGCTCTGCCCTATACTACCCCTTCCAATACACAGCTATTTCCCAGATAATCCCAACAGCCTGATGCTGCTCTGCACTATACTACCCCTTCCCATAAACAGCTATTTCCCAGATACCCCCCAACAGCCTGATGTTGCTCTGCCCTATACTACCCCTTCCCATACACAGCTATTTCCCAGATACTCCCAACAGTCTGATGCTGCTCTGCACTATACTACCCCTTCCCATACACATCTATTCCCCAAATACTTCCAACAGTCTGATGCTGCTCTGCCCTATACTACCCCTTCCCATACACAGCTATTTCCCAGATACTCCCAACAGTCTGATGCTGCTCTGCACTATACTACCCCTTCCTGTACCTGGCTATTCCCCAGGTACCCCCAGTAGTCTGATGCTGCTCAGCCCTATACTATCCCTTCCCATACCCGGCTATTCCCCAGATACTCACAACAGTCTGATGCTGCTCTGCCCTATACTACCCTTTCCCTTACACAGCTATTTCCCAGATACCCCCAACAGCCTGATGCTGCTCTGCACTATACTACCCCTTCTCATACCCGGCTATTCAATCTGATGCTGAATAGCCGACATTCTGATGCTGCTCTGCACTATACTATCCCTTCCCATACCAGGCTATTCCCCAGATACCCCCAACAGTCTGATGCTTCTCTGCACTATACCCAGCTTCTCTGCACTATACCCTTTCCCATACCCAGCTATTTCCCAGATACCCCCAGCTATTTCCTAGATACCCTCAGTAGTCTGATGCTGCTCTGCCCTATACTACCCCTTCCCATACCCGGCTATTCAGTCTGATGCTGAATAGCCGACAGTGTGATGCTGCTCTGCACTATACTACCCCTTCCCATACCAGGCTATTCTCCAGATACCCCCAAAAGTCTGATGCTGCTCTGCCCTATACTACCCCTTCCTATACCGGGCTATTCCCCAGATACCCCCAACAGTCTGATGCTTCTCTGCACTATACTACCCCTTCTCATACCCGGCTATTCCCCAGATACTCCCAACAGTCTGATGCTGCTCTGCCCTATACTACCGCTTCCCATACCAAGCTATTTTCCAGATACCCCCAGTAGTCTGATGCTGCTCTGCCCTATACTACCCTTCCCATACCCGGCTATTCCCCAGATACCCCCGACAGTTTGATGATGCTCTGCACTATACTACCCCTTCCCATACACAGCTATTCCCCAGAAACCCCCAATAGTCTGATGCTGCTCTGCACTATACTATCCCTTCCCATACCAGGCTATTCCCCAGATACCCCCAACAGTCTGATGCTTCTCTGCACTATACCCAGCTTCTCTGCACTATACCCTTTCCCATATCCAGCTATTTCCCAGATACCCCCGGCTATTTCCCAGATACCCTCAGTAGTCAGATGCTGCTCTGCCCTATACTACCCCTTCCCATACCCGGCTATTCAGTCTGATGCTGAATAGCCGACAGTCTGATGCTGCTCTGCACTATACTACCCCTTCCCATACCCAGCTATTTTCCAGATACCCCCAAAAGTCTGATGCTGCTCTGCCCTATACTACCCCTTCCTATACCAAGCTATTCCCCAGATACCCCCAACAGTCTGATGCTGGTCTGCCCTATACTACCCTTCCCATACCCGGCTATTTCCCAGATACACCAGTCAGTCTGATGCTGCTCTGCACTATACTACCCCTTCCCATACCCGGCTATTCCCCAGAAACCCCCAACAGTCTGATGCTGCTCTGCACTATACTACCCCTTCCCATGCCCGGCTATTCCCCAGCTACCCCCAACAGTCTGATGCTGCTCTGCACTATACTACCCCTTCCCATACCCGGCTATTCCCCAGATACTCCCAACAGTCTGATGCTGCTCTGCCCTATACTACCCCTTCCCATACCAAGCTATTTTCCAGATACCCCCAGTAGTCTGATGCTGGTCTGCCCTATACTACCCTTCCCATACCCGGCTATTTCCCAGATACACCAGTCAGTCTGATGCTGCTCTGCACTATACTACCCCTTCCCATACCCGGCTATTCCCCAGAAACCCCCAACAGTCTGATGCTGCTCTGCACTATACTACCCCTTCCCATACCAGGCTATTCCCCAGATACCCCCAACAGTCTGATGCTTCTCTGCACTATACCCAGCTTCTCTGCACTATACCCTTTCCCATATCCAGCTATTTCCCAGATACCCCCAGCTATTACCCAGATACCCTCAGTAGTCTGACGCTGCTCTGCCCTATACTACCCCTTCCCATACCCGGCTATTCAGTCTGATGCTGAATAGCCGACAGTCTGATGCTGCTCTGCACTATATTACCCCTTCCCATACCCAGCTATTTCCCAGATACCCCCAAAAGTCTAATGCTGCTCTGCCCTATACTACCCCTTCCTATACCAGGCTATTCCCCAGATACCCCCAACAGTCTGATGCTGCTCTGCACTATACTACCCCTTCCCATACCCGGCTATTCCCCAGATAACCCCAACAGTCTGATGCTGCTCTGCACTATACTACCCCTTCTCATACCCAGCTATTCTCCAGATACTCTCAACAGTCTGATGCTGCTCTGCACTATACTACCCCTTCCCATACCGAGCTATTTTTCAGATACCCCCAGTAGTCTGATGCTGGTCTGCCCTATACTACCCTTCCCATACCCGGCTATTCCCCAGATACCCCCGTCAGTCTGATGCTGCTCTACACTATACTACCCCTTCCCATACCTGGCTATTCCTCAGAAACCCCCAACAGTCTGATGCTGCTCTGCACTATACTATCCCTTCCCATAACAGGCTATTACCCAGATACCCCCAACAGTCTGATGCTGCTCTGCACTATACTATCCCTTCCCATACACAGCTATTTCCCAGATACCCCCAACAGCCTGATGCTGCTCTGCACTATACTACCCCTTCCCATAAACAGCTTTTTCCCAGATACCCCCCAACAGCCTGATGCTGCTCTGCCCTATACTACCCCTTCCCATACACAGCTATTCCCCAAATACTTCCAACAGTCTGATGCTGCTCTGCCCTATACTACCACTTCCCATACACAGCTATTTCCCAGATACTCCCAACAGTCTGATGCTGCTCTGCAGTATACTACCCCTTCCTGTACCTGGCTATTCCCCAGAGACCCCCAACAGTCTGATGATGCTCTGCACTATACTACCCCTTCCCATACCCGGCTATTCCCCAGGTACCCCCAGTAGTCTGATGCTGCTCAGCCCTATAATATCCCTTCCCTTACACAGCTATTTTCCAGATACCCCCAACAGCCTGATGCTGCTCTGCACTATACTACCCCTTCCCATACCCGGCTATTCAATCTGATGCTGAATAGCCGACAGTCTGATGCTGCTCTGCACTATACTATCCCTTCCCATACCAGGCTATTCCCCAGATACCCACAACAGTTGGTTGCTGCTCTGCACTATACTACCCCTTCCCATACCCGGCTATTCTCCAGATACCCACAACAGTCTGATGCTGCTCTGCACTATACTACCCCTTCCCATACCCGGCTATTCCCCAGATACTCCCAACAGTCTGATGCTGCTCTGCACTATACTACCCCATCCCATACCGAGCTATTTTCCAGATACCCCCAGTAGTCTGATGCTGGTCTGCCCTATACTACCCTTCCCATACCCGGCTATTCCCCAGATACCCCCGTCAGACTGATGCTGCTCTGCACTATACTACCCCTTCCCATACCCGGCTATTCCCCAGAAACCCCCAACAGTCTGATGCTGCTCTGCACTATACTATCCCTTTCCATACCAGGCTATTCCCCAGATACCCCCAACATCTGATGCTGCTCTGCACTATACTATCCCTTCCCATACACAGCTATTTCCCAGATACCCCCAACAGCCTGATGCTGCTCTGCACTATACTACCCCTTCCCATAAACAGCTATTTTCCAGATACCCCCAACAGCCTGATGCTGCTCTGCCCTATACTACCCCTTCCCATACACAGCTATTTCCTAGATACTCCCAACAGTCTGATGCTGCTCTGCACTATACTATCCCTTCCTGTACCTGGCTATTCCCCAGAGACCCCCAACAGTCTGATGATGCTCTGCACTATACTACCCTATCCCATACCCGGCTATTCCCCAGGTACCCCCAGTAGTCTGGTGCTGCTCAGCCCTATACTATCCCTTCCCATACCCGGCTATTCCCCAGATACTCACAACAGTCTGATGCTGCTCTGCCCTATACTACCCTTTCCCTTACACAGCTATTTCCCAGATACCCCCATCAGTCTGATGCTGCTCTGCACTATACTACCCCTTCCCATACCCGGCTATTCCCCAGAAACCCCCAACAGTCTGATGCTGCTCTGCACTATACTACCCCTTCCCATACCCAGCTATTTTCCAGATACCCCCAAAAGTCTGATGCTGCTCTGCCCTATACTACCCCTTCCTATACCAGGCTATTCCCCAGATACCCCCAACAGTCTGATGCTGCTCTGCACTATACTACCCCATCCCATACCCGGCTATTCCCCAGATACCCCCCAAGAGTCTGATGCTGCTCTGCACTATACTACCCCTTCCCGTACCCGTCTATTCCCCAGATACTCCCAACAGTCTGATGCTGCTCTGCACTATACTACCCCTTTCCATACCGAGCTATTTTCCAGATACCCCCAGTGGTCTGATGCTGGTCTGCCCTATACTACCCTTCCCATACCCGCTATTCCCCAGAAACCCCCGTCAGACTGATGCTGGTCTGCACTATACTACCCCTTCCCATACCCGGCTATTCCTCAGAAAACCCCAACAGTCTGTTGCTGCTCTGCACTATACTATCCCTTTCCATACCAGGCTATTCCCCAGATACCCCCAACATCTGATCCTGCTCTGCACTATACTATCCCTTCCCATACACAGCTATTTCCCAGATACCCCCAACAGCCTGATGCTGCTCTGCACTATACTACCCCTTCCCATAAACAGCTATTTCCCAAATTCCCAGATACCCCCCAACAGCCTGATGCTGCTCTGCCCTATACTACCCCTTCCCATACACAGCTATTCCCCAAATACTTCCAACAATCTGATGCTGCTCTGCCCTATACTACCCCTTCCCATACACAGCTATTTCCTAGATACTCCCAACAGTCTGATGCTGCTCTGCACTATACTATCCCTTCCTGTACCTGGCTATTCCCCAGAGACCCCCAACAGTCTGATGCTGCTCAGTCCTATACTATCCCTTCCCATACCCGGCTATTCCCCAGATACTCACAACAGTCTGATGCTGCTCTGCCCTATACTACCCTTTCCCTTACACAGCTATTTCCCAGATACCCCCAACAGTCTGATGCTGCTCTGCACTATACTACCCCTTCCCATACCCGGCTATTCCCCAGAAACCCCCAACAGTCTGATGCTGCTCTGCACTATACTACCCCTTCCCATACCAGGCTATTCCCCAGATACCCCCAACAGTCTGATGCTTCTCTGCACTATACCAAGCTTCTCTGCACTATACCCTTTCCCATATCCAGCTATTTCCCAGATACCCCCAGCTATTTCCCAGATACCCTCAGTAGTCTGATGCTGCTCTGCCCTATACTACCCTTTCCCATACCAGGCTATTCTCCAGATACCCCCAACAGTCTGATGTTGCTCTGCCCTATACTACCCCTTCCCATACCCGGCTATTCAGTCTGATGCTGAATAATAGGCGACAGTTTGATGCTGCTCTGCACTATACTACCCCTTCCCATACCCAGCTATTTTCCAGATACCCCCAAAAGTCTGATGCTGCTCTGCCCTATACTACCCCTTCCTATACCAGGCTATTCCCCAGATACCCCCAACAGTCTGATGCTGCTCTGCACTATACTACCCCTTCCCATACCCGGCTATTCCCCAGATACCCCCAACAGTCTGATGCTGCTCTGCACTATACTACCCCTTCCCATACCCGGCTATTCCCCAGATACTCCCAACAGTCTGATGCTGCTCTGCCCTATACTACCCCTTCCCATACACAGCTATTTTCCAGATACCCCCAGTAGTCTGATGCTGGTCTGCCCTATACTAACCTTCCCATACCCGGCTATTCCCCAGATACCCCCGTCAGTCTGATGCTGCTCTGCCCTATACTACCCCTTCCTATACCAGGCTATTCCCCAGATACCCCCAACAGTCTGATGCTGCTCTGCACTATACTACCCCTTCCCATACCCGGCTATTCCCCAGATACCCCCAACAGTCTGATGCTGCTCTGCACTATACTACCCCTTCCCATACCCGGCTATTCCCCAGATACTCCCAACAGTCTGATGCTGCTCTGCCCTATACTACCCCTTCCCATACACAGCTATTTTCCAGATACCCCCAGTAGTCTGATGCTGGTCTGCCCTATACTACCCTTCCCATACCCGGCTATTCCCCAGATACCCCCGTCAGTCTGATGCTGCTCTGCACTATACTACCCCTTCCCATACCCGGCTATTCCCCAGAAACCCCCAACAGTCTGATGCTGTACTACCCCTTCCCATACCAGGCTATTCCCCAGATACCCCCAACAGTCTGATGCTTCTCTGCACTATACTCAGCTTCTCTGCACTATACCCTTTCCCATATCCAGCTATTTCCCAGATAACCCCAGCTATTTCCCAGATACCCTCAGTAGTCTGATGCTGCTCTGCCCTATACTACCCCTTCTCATACCCGGCTATTTAGTCTGATGCTGAATAGCCGACAGTCTGATGCTGCTCTGCACTATACTACCCCTTCCCATACCCGGCTATTCCCCAGAAACCCCCAACAGTCTGATGCTGCTCTGCACTATACTACCCCTTCCCATACCAGGCTATTCCCCAGATACCCCCAACAGTCTGATGCTTCTCTGCACTATACCCAGCTTCTCTGCACTATACCCTTTCCCATATCCAGCTATTTCCCAGATAACCCCAGCTATTTCCCAGATACCCTCAGTAGTCTGATGCTGCTCTGCCCTATACTACCCCTTCTCATACCCGGCTATTCAGTCTGATGCTGAATAGCCGACAGTCTGATGCTGCTCTGCACTATACTACCCCTTCCCATACCAGGCTATTTTCCAGATACCCCCAAAAGTCTGATGCTGCTCTGCCCTATACTACCCCTTCCTATACCAGGCTATTCCCCAGATACCCCCAACAGTCTGATGCTGCTCTGCACTATACTACCCCTTCCCATACCCGGCTATTCCCCAGATACCCCCAACAGTCTGATGCTGCTCTGCACTATACTACCCCTTCCCATACCCGGCTATTCAATCTGATGCTGAATAGCCGACAGTCTGATGCTGCTCTGCACTATACTATCCCTTCCCATACCAGGCTATTCCCCAGATACCCACAACAGTCTGATGCTGCTCTGCACTATACTACCCCTTTCCATACCCGGCTATTCCCCAGATACCCCCAACAGTCTGATGCTGCTCTGCACTATACTACCCCTTCCCATACCCGGCTATTCAATCTGATGCTGAATAGCCGACAGTCTGATGCTGCTCTGCACTATACTATCCCTTCCCATACCAGGCTATTCCCCAGATACCCACAACAGTCTGATGCTGCTCTGCACTATACTATCCCTTCCCATACACAGCTATTTCCCAGATACCCCCAACAGCCTGATGCTGCTCTGCAGTGCACTATACTACCCCTTCCCATAAACAGCTATTTTCCAGATACCCCCAGCAGCCTGATGCTGCTCTGCCCTATACTACCCCTTCCCATACACAGCTATTTCCTAGATACTCCCAACAGTCTGATGCTGCTCTGCACTATACTATCCCTTCCTGTACCCGGCTATTCCCCAGGTACCCCCAGTAGTCTGATGCTGCTCAGCCCTATACTATCCCTTCCCATACCCGGCTATTCCCCAGATACTCACAACAGTCTGATGCTGCTCTGCCCTATACTACCCTTTCCCTTACACAGCTATTTCCCAGATACCCCCATCAGTCTGATGCTGCTCTGCACTATACTACCCCTTCCCATACCCGGCTATTCCCCAGAAACCCCCAACAGTCTGATGCTGCTCTGCACTATACTACCCCTTCCCATACCCAGCTATTTTCCAGATACCCCCAAAAGTCTGATGCTGCTCTGCCCTATACTACCCCTTCCTATACCAGGCTATTCCCCAGATACCCCCAACAGTCTGATGCTGCTCTGCACTATACTACCCCTTCCCATACCCGGCTATTCCCCAGATACCCCCAACAGTCTGATGCTGCTCTACACTATACTACCCCTACTCGTACCCGGCTATTCCCCAGATACTCCCAACAGTCTGATGCTGCTCTGTACTATACTACCCCTTCCCATACCGAGCTATTTTCCAGATACCCCCAGTAGTCTGATGCTGGTCTGCCCTATACTACCCTTCCCATACCCGCTATTCCCCAGAAACCCCCGTCAGACTGATGCTGCTCTGCACTATACTACCCCTTCCCATACCCGGCTATTCCCCAGAAACCCACAACAGTCTGATGCTGCTCTGCACTATACTATCCCTTTCCATACCAGGCTATTCCCCAGATACCCCCAACATCTGATGCTGCTCTGCACTATACTATCCCTTCCCATACACAGCTATTTCCCAGATACCCCCAACAGCCTGATGCTGCTCTGCACTATACTACCCCTTCCCATAAACAGCTATTTCCCAGATACCCCCTAACAGCCTGATGCTGCTCTGCCCTATACTACCCCTTCCCATACACAGCTATTTCCCAGATACCCCCCAACAGCCTGATGCTGCTCTGCCCTATACTACCCCTTCCCATACACAGCTATTCCCCAAATACTCCCAACAGTCTGATGCTGCTCTGCCCTATACTACCCCTTCCCATACACAGCTATTTTCCAGATACCCCCAGTAGTCTGATGCTGGTCTGCCCTATACTACCCTTCCCATACCCGGCTATTCCCCAGATACCCCCGTCAGTCTGATGCTGCTCTGCACTATACTACCTCTTCCCATACCCAGCTATTCCCCAGAAACCCCCAACAGTCTGATGCTGCTCTGCACTATACTACCCCTTCCCATACCAGGCTATTCCCCAGATACCCCCAACAGTCTGATGCTTCTCTGCACTATACCCAGCTTCTCTGCACTATACCCTTTCCCATATCCAGCTATTTCCCAGATAACCCCAGCTATTTCCCAGATACCCTCAGTAGTCTGATGCTGCTCTGCGCTATACTACCCCTTCTCATACCCGGCTATTCAGTCTGATGCTGAATAGCCGACAGTCTGATGCTGCTCTGCACTATACTACCCCTTCCCATACCAAGCTATTTTCCAGATACCCCCAAAAGTCTGATGCTGCTCTGCCCTATACTACCCCTTCCTATACCAGGCTATTCCCCAGATACCCCCAACAGTCTGATGCTGCTCTGCACTATACTACCCCTTCCCATACCCGGCTATTCCCCAGATACCCCCAACAGTCTGATGCTGCTCTGCACTATACTACCCCTTCCCATACCCGGCTATTCCCAAGATACTCCCAACAGTCTGATGCTGCTCTGCCCTATACTACCCCTTCCCATACACAGCTATTTTCCAGATACCCCCAGTAGTCTGATGCTGGTCTGCCCTATACTACCCTTCCCATTTCCGGCTATTCTCCAGATACCCCCGTCAGTCTGATGCTGCTCTGCACTATACTACCCCTTCCCATACCCGGCTATTCCCCAGAAACCCCCAACAGTCTGATGCTGTACTACCCCTTCCCATACCAGGCTATTCCCCAGATACCCCCAACAGTCTGATGCTTCTCTGCCCTATACCCAGCTTCTCTGCACTATACCCTTTCCCATATCCAGCTATTTCCCAGATAACCCCAGCTATTTCCCAGATACCCTCGGTAGTCTGATGCTGCTCTGCCCTATACTACCCCTTCTCATACCCGGCTATTCAGTCTGATGCTGAATAGCCGACAGTCTGATGCTGCTCTGCACTATACTACCCCTTCCCATACCCGGCTATTCCCCAGAAACCCCCAACAGTCTGATGCTGCTCTGCACTATACTACCCCTTCCCATACCAGGCTATTCCCCAGATACCCCCAACAGTCTGATGCTTCTCTGCACTATACCCAGCTTCTCTGCACTATACCCTTTCCCATATCCAGCTATTTCCCAGATAACCCCAGCTATTTCCCAGATACCCTCAGTAGTCTGATGCTGCTCTGCCCTATACTACCCCTTCTCATACCCGGCTATTCAGTCTGATGCTGAATAGCCGACAGTCTGATGCTGCTCTGCACTATACTACCCCTTCCCATACCCAGCTATTTTCCAGATACCCCCAAAAGTCTGATGCTGCTCTGCCCTATACTACCCCTTCCTATACCAGGCTATTCCCCAGATACCCCCAACAGTCTGATGCTGCTCTGCACTATACTACCCCTTCCCATACCCGGCTATTCCCCAGATACCCCCAACAGTCTGATGCTGCTCTGCACTATACTACCCCTTCCCATACCCGGCTATTCAATCTGATGCTGAATAGCCGACAGTCTGATGCTGCTCTGCACTATACTATCCCTTCCCATACCAGGCTATTCCCCAGATACCCACAACAGTCTGATGCTGCTCTGCACTATACTATCCCTTCCCATACACAGCTATTTCCCAGATACCCCCAACAGCCTGATGCTGCTCTGCACTATACTACCCCTTCCCATAAACAGCTATTTTCCAGATACCCCCAACAGCCTGATGCTGCTCTGCCCTATACTACCCCTTCCCATACACAGCTATTTCCTAGATACTCCCAACAGTCTGATGCTGCTCTGCACTATACTATCCCTTCCTGTACCCGGCTATTCCCCAGGTACCCCCAGTAGTTTGATGCTGCTCAGCCCTATACTATCCCTTCCCATACCCGGCTATTCCCCAGATACTCACAACAGTCTGATGCTGCTCTGCCCTATACTACCCTTTCCCTTACACAGCTATTTCCCAGATACCCCCATCAGTCTGATGCTGCTCTGCACTATACTACCCCTTCCCATACCCGGCTATTCCCCAGAAACCCCCAACAGTCTGATGTTGCTCTGCACTATACTACCCCTTCCCATACCCAGCTATTTTCCAGATACCCCCAAAAGTCTGATGCTGCTCTGCCCTATACTAAACCTTCCTATACCAGGCTATTCCCCAGATACCCCCAACAGTCTGATGCTGCTCTGCACTATACTACCCCTTCCCATACCCGGCTATTCCCCAGATACCCCCAACAGTCTGATGCTGCTCTGCACTATACTACCCCTTCTCGTACCCGGCTATTCCCCAGATACTCCCAACAGTCTGATGCTGCTCTGCACTATACTACCCCTTCCCATACCAAGCTATTTTCCAGATACCCCCAGTAGTCTGATGCTGGTCTGCCCTATACTACCCTTCCCATACCCGCTATTCCCCAGAAACCCCCGTCAGACTGATGCTGCTCTGCACTATACTACCCCTTCCCATACCCGGCTATTCCCCAGAAACCCCCAACAGTCTGATGCTGCTCTGCACTATACTATCCCTTTCCATACCAGGCTATTCCCCAGATACCCCCAACATCTGATGCTGCTCTGCACTATACTATCCCTTCCCATACACAGCTATTTCCCAGATACCCCCAACAGCCTGATGCTGCTCTGCACTATACTACCCCTTCCCATAAACAGCTATTTCCCAGATACCCCCCAACAGCCTGATGCTGCTCTGCCCTATACTACCCCTTCCCATACACAGCTATTCCCCAAATACTTCCAACAGTCTGATGCTGCTCTGCCCTATACTACCCCTTCCCATACACAGCTATTTCCTAGATACTCCCAACAGTCTGATGCTGCTCTGCACTATACTATCCCTTCCTGTACCTGGCTATTCCCCAGAGACCCCCAACAGTCTGATGCTGCTCAGCCCTATACTATCCCTTCCCATACCCGGCTATTCCCCAGATACTCACAACAGTCTGATGCTGCTCTGCCCTATACTACCCTTTCCCTTACACAGCTATTTCCCAGATACCCCCAACAGTCTGATGCTGCTCTGCACTATACTACCCCTTCCCATACCCGGCTATTCCCCAGAAACCCCCAACAGTCTGATGCTGCTCTGCACTATACTACCCCTTCCCATACCAGGCTATTCCCCAGATACCCTCAACAGTCTGATGCTTCTCTGCACTATACCAAGCTTCTCTGCACTATACCCTTTCCCATATCCAGCTATTTCCCAGATACCCCCAGCTATTTCCCAGATACCCTCAGTAGTCTGATGCTGCTCTGCCCTATACTACCCTTTCCCATACCAGGCTATTCTCCAGATACCCCCAACAGTCTGATGCTGCTCTGCCCTATACTACCCCTTCCCATACCCGGCTATTCAGTCTGATGCTGAATAGCCGACAGTCTGATGCTGCTCTGCACTATACTACCCCTTCCCATACCCGGCTATTCAGTCTGATGCTATATAGCTGACAGTCTGATGCTGCTCTGCACTATACTACCCTTTCCCATACCAGGCTATTCAGTCTGATGCTATATAGCTGACAGTCTGATGCTGCTCTGCACTATACTACCCTTTCCCATACCAGGCTATTCTCCAGATACCCCCAACAGTCTGATGCTGCTCTGCTCTATACTACCCCTTCCCATACCCGGCTATTCAGTCTGATGCTGAATAGCCGACAGTCTGATGCTGCTCTGCACTATACTACCCCTTCCCATACCCAGCTATTTTCCAGATACCCCCAAAAGTCTGATGCTGCTCTGCCCTATACTACCCCTTCCTATACCAGGCTATTCCCCAGATACCCCCAACAGTCTGATGCTGCTCTGCACTATACTACCCCTTCCCATACCCGGCTATTCCCCAGATACCCCCAACAGTCTGATGCTGCTCTGCACTATACTACCCCTTCCCATACCCGGCTATTCCCCAGATACTCCCAACAGTCTGATGCTGCTCTGCCCTATACTACCCCTTCCCATACACAGCTATTTTCCAGATACCCCCAGTAGTCTGATGCTGGTCTGCCCTATACTACCCTTCCCATACCCGGCTATTCCCCAGATACCCCCGTCAATCTGATGCTGCTCTGCACTATACTACCCCTTCCCATACCCGGCTATTCCCCAGAAACCCCCAACAGTCTAATGCTGCTCTGCACTATACTACCCCTTCCCATACCAGGCTATTCCCCAGATACCCCCAACAGTCTGATGCTTCTCTGCACTATACCCAGCTTCTCTGCACTATACCCTTTCCCATATCCAGCTATTTCCCAGATAACCCCAGCTATTTCCCAGATACCCTCAGTAGTCTGATGCTGCTCTGCCCTATACTACCCCTTCTCATACCCGGCTATTCAGTCTGATGCTGAATAGCCGACAGTGTGATGCTGCTCTGCACTATACTACCCCTTCCCATACCAGGCTATTCTCCAGATACCCCCAAAAGTCTGATGCTGCTCTGCCCTATACTACCCCTTCCTATACCGGGCTATTCCCCAGATACCCCCAACAGTCTGATGCTTCTCTGCACTATACTACCCCTTCTCATACCCGGCTATTCCCCAGATACTCCCAACAGTCTGATGCTGCTCTGCCCTATACTACCGCTTCCCATACCAAGCTATTTTCCAGATACCCCCAGTAGTCTGATGCTGCTCTGCCCTATACTACCCTTCCCATACCCGGCTATTCCCCAGATACCCCCGACAGTTTGATGATGCTCTGCACTATACTACCCCTTCCCATACACAGCTATTCCCCAGAAACCCCCAATAGTCTGATGCTGCTCTGCACTATACTATCCCTTCCCATACCAGGCTATTCCCCAGATACCCCCAACAGTCTGATGCTTCTCTGCACTATACCCAGCTTCTCTGCACTATACCCTTTCCCATATCCAGCTATTTCCCAGATACCCCCGGCTATTTCCCAGATACCCTCAGTAGTCAGATGCTGCTCTGCCCTATACTACCCCTTCCCATACCCGGCTATTCAGTCTGATGCTGAATAGCCGACAGTCTGATGCTGCTCTGCACTATACTACCCCTTCCCATACCCAGCTATTTTCCAGATACCCCCAAAAGTCTGATGCTGCTCTGCCCTATACTACCCCTTCCTATACCAAGCTATTCCCCAGATACCCCCAACAGTCTGATGCTGGTCTGCCCTATACTACCCTTCCCATACCCGGCTATTTCCCAGATACACCAGTCAGTCTGATGCTGCTCTGCACTATACTACCCCTTCCCATACCCGGCTATTCCCCAGAAACCCCCAACAGTCTGATGCTGCTCTGCACTATACTACCCCTTCCCATGCCCGGCTATTCCCCAGCTACCCCCAACAGTCTGATGCTGCTCTGCACTATACTACCCCTTCCCATACCCGGCTATTCCCCAGATACTCCCAACAGTCTGATGCTGCTCTGCCCTATACTACCCCTTCCCATACCAAGCTATTTTCCAGATACCCCCAGTAGTCTGATGCTGGTCTGCCCTATACTACCCTTCCCATACCCGGCTATTTCCCAGATACACCAGTCAGTCTGATGCTGCTCTGCACTATACTACCCCTTCCCATACCCGGCTATTCCCCAGAAACCCCCAACAGTCTGATGCTGCTCTGCACTATACTACCCCTTCCCATACCAGGCTATTCCCCAGATACCCCCAACAGTCTGATGCTTCTCTGCACTATACCCAGCTTCTCTGCACTATACCCTTTCCCATATCCAGCTATTTCCCAGATACCCCCAGCTATTACCCAGATACCCTCAGTAGTCTGACGCTGCTCTGCCCTATACTACCCCTTCCCATACCCGGCTATTCAGTCTGATGCTGAATAGCCGACAGTCTGATGCTGCTCTGCACTATATTACCCCTTCCCATACCCAGCTATTTCCCAGATACCCCCAAAAGTCTAATGCTGCTCTGCCCTATACTACCCCTTCCTATACCAGGCTATTCCCCAGATACCCCCAACAGTCTGATGCTGCTCTGCACTATACTACCCCTTCCCATACCCGGCTATTCCCCAGATAACCCCAACAGTCTGATGCTGCTCTGCACTATACTACCCCTTCTCATACCCAGCTATTCTCCAGATACTCTCAACAGTCTGATGCTGCTCTGCACTATACTACCCCTTCCCATACCGAGCTATTTTTCAGATACCCCCAGTAGTCTGATGCTGGTCTGCCCTATACTACCCTTCCCATACCCGGCTATTCCCCAGATACCCCCGTCAGTCTGATGCTGCTCTACACTATACTACCCCTTCCCATACCTGGCTATTCCTCAGAAACCCCCAACAGTCTGATGCTGCTCTGCACTATACTATCCCTTCCCATAACAGGCTATTACCCAGATACCCCCAACAGTCTGATGCTGCTCTGCACTATACTATCCCTTCCCATACACAGCTATTTCCCAGATACCCCCAACAGCCTGATGCTGCTCTGCACTATACTACCCCTTCCCATAAACAGCTTTTTCCCAGATACCCCCCAACAGCCTGATGCTGCTCTGCCCTATACTACCCCTTCCCATACACAGCTATTCCCCAAATACTTCCAACAGTCTGATGCTGCTCTGCCCTATACTACCACTTCCCATACACAGCTATTTCCCAGATACTCCCAACAGTCTGATGCTGCTCTGCAGTATACTACCCCTTCCTGTACCTGGCTATTCCCCAGAGACCCCCAACAGTCTGATGATGCTCTGCACTATACTACCCCTTCCCATACCCGGCTATTCCCCAGGTACCCCCAGTAGTCTGATGCTGCTCAGCCCTATAATATCCCTTCCCTTACACAGCTATTTTCCAGATACCCCCAACAGCCTGATGCTGCTCTGCACTATACTACCCCTTCCCATACCCGGCTATTCAATCTGATGCTGAATAGCCGACAGTCTGATGCTGCTCTGCACTATACTATCCCTTCCCATACCAGGCTATTCCCCAGATACCCACAACAGTTGGTTGCTGCTCTGCACTATACTACCCCTTCCCATACCCGGCTATTCTCCAGATACCCACAACAGTCTGATGCTGCTCTGCACTATACTACCCCTTCCCATACCCGGCTATTCCCCAGATACTCCCAACAGTCTGATGCTGCTCTGCACTATACTACCCCATCCCATACCGAGCTATTTTCCAGATACCCCCAGTAGTCTGATGCTGGTCTGCCCTATACTACCCTTCCCATACCCGGCTATTCCCCAGATACCCCCGTCAGACTGATGCTGCTCTGCACTATACTACCCCTTCCCATACCCGGCTATTCCCCAGAAACCCCCAACAGTCTGATGCTGCTCTGCACTATACTATCCCTTTCCATACCAGGCTATTCCCCAGATACCCCCAACATCTGATGCTGCTCTGCACTATACTATCCCTTCCCATACACAGCTATTTCCCAGATACCCCCAACAGCCTGATGCTGCTCTGCACTATACTACCCCTTCCCATAAACAGCTATTTTCCAGATACCCCCAACAGCCTGATGCTGCTCTGCCCTATACTACCCCTTCCCATACACAGCTATTTCCTAGATACTCCCAACAGTCTGATGCTGCTCTGCACTATACTATCCCTTCCTGTACCTGGCTATTCCCCAGAGACCCCCAACAGTCTGATGATGCTCTGCACTATACTACCCTATCCCATACCCGGCTATTCCCCAGGTACCCCCAGTAGTCTGGTGCTGCTCAGCCCTATACTATCCCTTCCCATACCCGGCTATTCCCCAGATACTCACAACAGTCTGATGCTGCTCTGCCCTATACTACCCTTTCCCTTACACAGCTATTTCCCAGATACCCCCATCAGTCTGATGCTGCTCTGCACTATACTACCCCTTCCCATACCCGGCTATTCCCCAGAAACCCCCAACAGTCTGATGCTGCTCTGCACTATACTACCCCTTCCCATACCCAGCTATTTTCCAGATACCCCCAAAAGTCTGATGCTGCTCTGCCCTATACTACCCCTTCCTATACCAGGCTATTCCCCAGATACCCCCAACAGTCTGATGCTGCTCTGCACTATACTACCCCATCCCATACCCGGCTATTCCCCAGATACCCCCCAAGAGTCTGATGCTGCTCTGCACTATACTACCCCTTCCCGTACCCGTCTATTCCCCAGATACTCCCAACAGTCTGATGCTGCTCTGCACTATACTACCCCTTTCCATACCGAGCTATTTTCCAGATACCCCCAGTGGTCTGATGCTGGTCTGCCCTATACTACCCTTCCCATACCCGCTATTCCCCAGAAACCCCCGTCAGACTGATGCTGGTCTGCACTATACTACCCCTTCCCATACCCGGCTATTCCTCAGAAAACCCCAACAGTCTGTTGCTGCTCTGCACTATACTATCCCTTTCCATACCAGGCTATTCCCCAGATACCCCCAACATCTGATCCTGCTCTGCACTATACTATCCCTTCCCATACACAGCTATTTCCCAGATACCCCCAACAGCCTGATGCTGCTCTGCACTATACTACCCCTTCCCATAAACAGCTATTTCCCAAATTCCCAGATACCCCCCAACAGCCTGATGCTGCTCTGCCCTATACTACCCCTTCCCATACACAGCTATTCCCCAAATACTTCCAACAATCTGATGCTGCTCTGCCCTATACTACCCCTTCCCATACACAGCTATTTCCTAGATACTCCCAACAGTCTGATGCTGCTCTGCACTATACTATCCCTTCCTGTACCTGGCTATTCCCCAGAGACCCCCAACAGTCTGATGCTGCTCAGTCCTATACTATCCCTTCCCATACCCGGCTATTCCCCAGATACTCACAACAGTCTGATGCTGCTCTGCCCTATACTACCCTTTCCCTTACACAGCTATTTCCCAGATACCCCCAACAGTCTGATGCTGCTCTGCACTATACTACCCCTTCCCATACCCGGCTATTCCCCAGAAACCCCCAACAGTCTGATGCTGCTCTGCACTATACTACCCCTTCCCATACCAGGCTATTCCCCAGATACCCCCAACAGTCTGATGCTTCTCTGCACTATACCAAGCTTCTCTGCACTATACCCTTTCCCATATCCAGCTATTTCCCAGATACCCCCAGCTATTTCCCAGATACCCTCAGTAGTCTGATGCTGCTCTGCCCTATACTACCCTTTCCCATACCAGGCTATTCTCCAGATACCCCCAACAGTCTGATGTTGCTCTGCCCTATACTACCCCTTCCCATACCCGGCTATTCAGTCTGATGCTGAATAATAGGCGACAGTTTGATGCTGCTCTGCACTATACTACCCCTTCCCATACCCAGCTATTTTCCAGATACCCCCAAAAGTCTGATGCTGCTCTGCCCTATACTACCCCTTCCTATACCAGGCTATTCCCCAGATACCCCCAACAGTCTGATGCTGCTCTGCACTATACTACCCCTTCCCATACCCGGCTATTCCCCAGATACCCCCAACAGTCTGATGCTGCTCTGCACTATACTACCCCTTCCCATACCCGGCTATTCCCCAGATACTCCCAACAGTCTGATGCTGCTCTGCCCTATACTACCCCTTCCCATACACAGCTATTTTCCAGATACCCCCAGTAGTCTGATGCTGGTCTGCCCTATACTAACCTTCCCATACCCGGCTATTCCCCAGATACCCCCGTCAGTCTGATGCTGCTCTGCCCTATACTACCCCTTCCTATACCAGGCTATTCCCCAGATACCCCCAACAGTCTGATGCTGCTCTGCACTATACTACCCCTTCCCATACCCGGCTATTCCCCAGATACCCCCAACAGTCTGATGCTGCTCTGCACTATACTACCCCTTCCCATACCCGGCTATTCCCCAGATACTCCCAACAGTCTGATGCTGCTCTGCCCTATACTACCCCTTCCCATACACAGCTATTTTCCAGATACCCCCAGTAGTCTGATGCTGGTCTGCCCTATACTACCCTTCCCATACCCGGCTATTCCCCAGATACCCCCGTCAGTCTGATGCTGCTCTGCACTATACTACCCCTTCCCATACCCGGCTATTCCCCAGAAACCCCCAACAGTCTGATGCTGTACTACCCCTTCCCATACCAGGCTATTCCCCAGATACCCCCAACAGTCTGATGCTTCTCTGCACTATACTCAGCTTCTCTGCACTATACCCTTTCCCATATCCAGCTATTTCCCAGATAACCCCAGCTATTTCCCAGATACCCTCAGTAGTCTGATGCTGCTCTGCCCTATACTACCCCTTCTCATACCCGGCTATTTAGTCTGATGCTGAATAGCCGACAGTCTGATGCTGCTCTGCACTATACTACCCCTTCCCATACCCGGCTATTCCCCAGAAACCCCCAACAGTCTGATGCTGCTCTGCACTATACTACCCCTTCCCATACCAGGCTATTCCCCAGATACCCCCAACAGTCTGATGCTTCTCTGCACTATACCCAGCTTCTCTGCACTATACCCTTTCCCATATCCAGCTATTTCCCAGATAACCCCAGCTATTTCCCAGATACCCTCAGTAGTCTGATGCTGCTCTGCCCTATACTACCCCTTCTCATACCCGGCTATTCAGTCTGATGCTGAATAGCCGACAGTCTGATGCTGCTCTGCACTATACTACCCCTTCCCATACCAGGCTATTTTCCAGATACCCCCAAAAGTCTGATGCTGCTCTGCCCTATACTACCCCTTCCTATACCAGGCTATTCCCCAGATACCCCCAACAGTCTGATGCTGCTCTGCACTATACTACCCCTTCCCATACCCGGCTATTCCCCAGATACCCCCAACAGTCTGATGCTGCTCTGCACTATACTACCCCTTCCCATACCCGGCTATTCAATCTGATGCTGAATAGCCGACAGTCTGATGCTGCTCTGCACTATACTATCCCTTCCCATACCAGGCTATTCCCCAGATACCCACAACAGTCTGATGCTGCTCTGCACTATACTACCCCTTTCCATACCCGGCTATTCCCCAGATACCTCCAACAGTCTGATGCTGCTCTGCACTATACTACCCCTTCCCATACCCGGCTATTCAATCTGATGCTGAATAGCCGACAGTCTGATGCTGCTCTGCACTATACTATCCCTTCCCATACCAGGCTATTCCCCAGATACCCACAACAGTCTGATGCTGCTCTGCACTATACTATCCCTTCCCATACACAGCTATTTCCCAGATACCCCCAACAGCCTGATGCTGCTCTGCAGTGCACTATACTACCCCTTCCCATAAACAGCTATTTTCCAGATACCCCCAGCAGCCTGATGCTGCTCTGCCCTATACTACCCCTTCCCATACACAGCTATTTCCTAGATACTCCCAACAGTCTGATGCTGCTCTGCACTATACTATCCCTTCCTGTACCCGGCTATTCCCCAGGTACCCCCAGTAGTCTGATGCTGCTCAGCCCTATACTATCCCTTCCCATACCCGGCTATTCCCCAGATACTCACAACAGTCTGATGCTGCTCTGCCCTATACTACCCTTTCCCTTACACAGCTATTTCCCAGATACCCCCATCAGTCTGATGCTGCTCTGCACTATACTACCCCTTCCCATACCCGGCTATTCCCCAGAAACCCCCAACAGTCTGATGCTGCTCTGCACTATACTACCCCTTCCCATACCCAGCTATTTTCCAGATACCCCCAAAAGTCTGATGCTGCTCTGCCCTATACTACCCCTTCCTATACCAGGCTATTCCCCAGATACCCCCAACAGTCTGATGCTGCTCTGCACTATACTACCCCTTCCCATACCCGGCTATTCCCCAGATACCCCCAACAGTCTGATGCTGCTCTACACTATACTACCCCTACTCGTACCCGGCTATTCCCCAGATACTCCCAACAGTCTGATGCTGCTCTGTACTATACTACCCCTTCCCATACCGAGCTATTTTCCAGATACCCCCAGTAGTCTGATGCTGGTCTGCCCTATACTACCCTTCCCATACCCGCTATTCCCCAGAAACCCCCGTCAGACTGATGCTGCTCTGCACTATACTACCCCTTCCCATACCCGGCTATTCCCCAGAAACCCACAACAGTCTGATGCTGCTCTGCACTATACTATCCCTTTCCATACCAGGCTATTCCCCAGATACCCCCAACATCTGATGCTGCTCTGCACTATACTATCCCTTCCCATACACAGCTATTTCCCAGATACCCCCAACAGCCTGATGCTGCTCTGCACTATACTACCCCTTCCCATAAACAGCTATTTCCCAGATACCCCCTAACAGCCTGATGCTGCTCTGCCCTATACTACCCCTTCCCATACACAGCTATTTCCCAGATACCCCCCAACAGCCTGATGCTGCTCTGCCCTATACTACCCCTTCCCATACACAGCTATTCCCCAAATACTCCCAACAGTCTGATGCTGCTCTGCCCTATACTACCCCTTCCCATACACAGCTATTTTCCAGATACCCCCAGTAGTCTGATGCTGGTCTGCCCTATACTACCCTTCCCATACCCGGCTATTCCCCAGATACCCCCGTCAGTCTGATGCTGCTCTGCACTATACTACCTCTTCCCATACCCAGCTATTCCCCAGAAACCCCCAACAGTCTGATGCTGCTCTGCACTATACTACCCCTTCCCATACCAGGCTATTCCCCAGATACCCCCAACAGTCTGATGCTTCTCTGCACTATACCCAGCTTCTCTGCACTATACCCTTTCCCATATCCAGCTATTTCCCAGATAACCCCAGCTATTTCCCAGATACCCTCAGTAGTCTGATGCTGCTCTGCGCTATACTACCCCTTCTCATACCCGGCTATTCAGTCTGATGCTGAATAGCCGACAGTCTGATGCTGCTCTGCACTATACTACCCCTTCCCATACCAAGCTATTTTCCAGATACCCCCAAAAGTCTGATGCTGCTCTGCCCTATACTACCCCTTCCTATACCAGGCTATTCCCCAGATACCCCCAACAGTCTGATGCTGCTCTGCACTATACTACCCCTTCCCATACCCGGCTATTCCCCAGATACCCCCAACAGTCTGATGCTGCTCTGCACTATACTACCCCTTCCCATACCCGGCTATTCCCAAGATACTCCCAACAGTCTGATGCTGCTCTGCCCTATACTACCCCTTCCCATACACAGCTATTTTCCAGATACCCCCAGTAGTCTGATGCTGGTCTGCCCTATACTACCCTTCCCATACCCGGCTATTCTCCAGATACCCCCGTCAGTCTGATGCTGCTCTGCACTATACTACCCCTTCCCATACCCGGCTATTCCCCAGAAACCCCCAACAGTCTGATGCTGTACTACCCCTTCCCATACCAGGCTATTCCCCAGATACCCCCAACAGTCTGATGCTTCTCTGCCCTATACCCAGCTTCTCTGCACTATACCCTTTCCCATATCCAGCTATTTCCCAGATAACCCCAGCTATTTCCCAGATACCCTCGGTAGTCTGATGCTGCTCTGCCCTATACTACCCCTTCTCATACCCGGCTATTCAGTCTGATGCTGAATAGCCGACAGTCTGATGCTGCTCTGCACTATACTACCCCTTCCCATACCCGGCTATTCCCCTGAAACCCCCAACAGTCTGATGCTGCTCTGCACTATACTACCCCTTCCCATACCAGGCTATTCCCCAGATACCCCCAACAGTCTGATGCTTCTCTGCACTATACCCAGCTTCTCTGCACTATACCCTTTCCCATATCCAGCTATTTCCCAGATAACCCCAGCTATTTCCCAGATACCCTCAGTAGTCTGATGCTGCTCTGCCCTATACTACCCCTTCTCATACCCGGCTATTCAGTCTGATGCTGAATAGCCGACAGTCTGATGCTGCTCTGCACTATACTACCCCTTCCCATACCCAGCTATTTTCCAGATACCCCCAAAAGTCTGATGCTGCTCTGCCCTATACTACCCCTTCCTATACCAGGCTATTCCCCAGATACCCCCAACAGTCTGATGCTGCTCTGCACTATACTACCCCTTCCCATACCCGGCTATTCCCCAGATACCCCCAACAGTCTGATGCTGCTCTGCACTATACTACCCCTTCCCATACCCGGCTATTCAATCTGATGCTGAATAGCCGACAGTCTGATGCTGCTCTGCACTATACTATCCCTTCCCATACCAGGCTATTCCCCAGATACCCACAACAGTCTGATGCTGCTCTGCACTATACTATCCCTTCCCATACACAGCTATTTCCCAGATACCCCCAACAGCCTGATGCTGCTCTGCACTATACTACCCCTTCCCATAAACAGCTATTTTCCAGATACCCCCAACAGCCTGATGCTGCTCTGCCCTATACTACCCCTTCCCATACACAGCTATTTCCTAGATACTCCCAACAGTCTGATGCTGCTCTGCACTATACTATCCCTTCCTGTACCCGGCTATTCCCCAGGTACCCCCAGTAGTTTGATGCTGCTCAGCCCTATACTATCCCTTCCCATACCCGGCTATTCCCCAGATACTCACAACAGTCTGATGCTGCTCTGCCCTATACTACCCTTTCCCTTACACAGCTATTTCCCAGATACCCCCATCAGTCTGATGCTGCTCTGCACTATACTACCCCTTCCCATACCCGGCTATTCCCCAGAAACCCCCAACAGTCTGATGTTGCTCTGCACTATACTACCCCTTCCCATACCCAGCTATTTTCCAGATACCCCCAAAAGTCTGATGCTGCTCTGCCCTATACTAAACCTTCCTATACCAGGCTATTCCCCAGATACCCCCAACAGTCTGATGCTGCTCTGCACTATACTACCCCTTCCCATACCCGGCTATTCCCCAGATACCCCCAACAGTCTGATGCTGCTCTGCACTATACTACCCCTTCTCGTACCCGGCTATTCCCCAGATACTCCCAACAGTCTGATGCTGCTCTGCACTATACTACCCCTTCCCATACCAAGCTATTTTCCAGATACCCCCAGTAGTCTGATGCTGGTCTGCCCTATACTACCCTTCCCATACCCGCTATTCCCCAGAAACCCCCGTCAGACTGATGCTGCTCTGCACTATACTACCCCTTCCCATACCCGGCTATTCCCCAGAAACCCCCAACAGTCTGATGCTGCTCTGCACTATACTATCCCTTTCCATACCAGGCTATTCCCCAGATACCCCCAACATCTGATGCTGCTCTGCACTATACTATCCCTTCCCATACACAGCTATTTCCCAGATACCCCCAACAGCCTGATGCTGCTCTGCACTATACTACCCCTTCCCATAAACAGCTATTTCCCAGATACCCCCCAACAGCCTGATGCTGCTCTGCCCTATACTACCCCTTCCCATACACAGCTATTCCCCAAATACTTCCAACAGTCTGATGCTGCTCTGCCCTATACTACCCCTTCCCATACACAGCTATTTCCTAGATACTCCCAACAGTCTGATGCTGCTCTGCACTATACTATCCCTTCCTGTACCTGGCTATTCCCCAGAGACCCCCAACAGTCTGATGCTGCTCAGCCCTATACTATCCCTTCCCATACCCGGCTATTCCCCAGATACTCACAACAGTCTGATGCTGCTCTGCCCTATACTACCCTTTCCCTTACACAGCTATTTCCCAGATACCCCCAACAGTCTGATGCTGCTCTGCACTATACTACCCCTTCCCATACCCGGCTATTCCCCAGAAACCCCCAACAGTCTGATGCTGCTCTGCACTATACTACCCCTTCCCATACCAGGCTATTCCCCAGATACCCTCAACAGTCTGATGCTTCTCTGCACTATACCAAGCTTCTCTGCACTATACCCTTTCCCATATCCAGCTATTTCCCAGATACCCCCAGCTATTTCCCAGATACCCTCAGTAGTCTGATGCTGCTCTGCCCTATACTACCCTTTCCCATACCAGGCTATTCTCCAGATACCCCCAACAGTCTGATGCTGCTCTGCCCTATACTACCCCTTCCCATACCCGGCTATTCAGTCTGATGCTGAATAGCCGACAGTCTGATGCTGCTCTGCACTATACTACCCCTTCCCATACCCGGCTATTCAGTCTGATGCTATATAGCTGACAGTCTGATGCTGCTCTGCACTATACTACCCTTTCCCATACCAGGCTATTCTCCAGATACCCCCAACAGTCTGATGCTGCTCTGCTCTATACTACCCCTTCCCATACCCGGCTATTCAGTCTGATGCTGAATAGCCGACAGTCTGATGCTGCTCTGCACTATACTACCCCTTCCCATACCCAGCTATTTTCCAGATACCCCCAAAAGTCTGATGCTGCTCTGCCCTATACTACCCCTTCCTATACCAGGCTATTCCCCAGATACCCCCAACAGTCTGATGCTGCTCTGCACTATACTACCCCTTCCCATACCCGGCTATTCCCCAGATACCCCCAACAGTCTGATGCTGCTCTGCACTATACTACCCCTTCCCATACCCGGCTATTCCCCAGATACTCCCAACAGTCTGATGCTGCTCTGCCCTATACTACCCCTTCCCATACACAGCTATTTTCCAGATACCCCCAGTAGTCTGATGCTGGTCTGCCCTATACTACCCTTCCCATACCCGGCTATTCCCCAGATACCCCCGTCAATCTGATGCTGCTCTGCACTATACTACCCCTTCCCATACCCGGCTATTCCCCAGAAACCCCCAACAGTCTAATGCTGCTCTGCACTATACTACCCCTTCCCATACCAGGCTATTCCCCAGATACCCCCAACAGTCTGATGCTTCTCTGCACTATACCCAGCTTCTCTGCACTATACCCTTTCCCATATCCAGCTATTTCCCAGATAACCCCAGCTATTTCCCAGATACCCTCAGTAGTCTGATGCTGCTCTGCCCTATACTACCCCTTCTCATACCCGGCTATTCAGTCTGATGCTGAATAGCCGACAGTCTGATGCTGCTCTGCACTATACTACCCCTTCCCATACCCAGCTATTTTCCAGATACCCCCAAAAGTCTGATGCTGCTCTGCCCTATACTACCCCTTCCTATACCAGGCTATTCCCCAGATACCCCCAACAGTCTGATGCTTCTCTGCACTATACTACCCCTTCCCATACCCGGCTATTCCCCAGATACCCCCAACAGTCTGATGCTGCTCTGCACTATACTACCCCTTCCCATACCCGGCTATTCAATCTGATGCTGAATAGCCGACAGTCTGATGCTGCTCTGCACTATACTATCCCTTCCCATACCAGGCTATTCCCCAGATACCCACAACAGTCTGATGCTGCTCTGCACTATACTACCCCTTTCCATACCCGGCTATTCCCCAGATACCCCCAACAGTCTGATGCTGCTCTGCACTATACTACCCCTTCCCATACCCGGCTATTCAATCTGATGCTGAATAGCCGACAGTCTGATGCTGCTCTGCACTATACTATCCCTTCCCATACCAGGCTATTCCCCAGATACCCCCAACAGTCTGATGCTGCTCTGCACTATACTACCCCTTCCCATACACAGCTATTCCCCAGATACCCCCAACAGTCTGATGCTGCTCTGCACTATACTACCCCTTCCCATACCCGGCTATTCCCCAGATACCCCCAACAGTCTGATGCTGCTCTGCACTATACTACCCCTTCCCATACACAGCTATTCCCCAGATACCCCCAACAGTCTGATGCTGCTCTGCACTATACTACCCCTTCCCATACCCGGCTATTCCCCAGATACCCCCAACAGTCTGATGCTGCTCTGCACTATACTACCCCTTCCCATACACAGCTATTCCCCAGCTACCCCCAACAGTCTGATGCTGCTCTGCACTATACTACCCCTTCCCATACCCGGCTATTCCCCAGCTACCCCCAACAGTCTGATGCTGCTCTGCACTATACTACCCCTTCCCATACCCGGCTATTCCCCAGCTACCCCCAACAGTCTGATGCTGCTCTGCACTATACTACCCCTTCCCATACACAGCTATTCCCCAGCTACCCCCAACAGTCTGATGCTGCTTTGCACTATACTATCCCTTCCCATACCCGGCTATTCCCCAGATACCCCCAACAGTCTGATGCTGCTTTGCACCTGTTTTACCTTTAAAAGAGGTTAAAGGTAAAACAGGGTATCACTTTTTATTCCCTAAATATGAAATCCTTTATTTCTGTGACTAAACCTTAAGCTCTCCAATATCTGCCAGTACATTTGTTCCTAACATATCAACTGACGCCAAAATGGAATCTAATGTGGTTTTGGCCAAATTATTGTCCTCAGTTAAGTAAAAACCTAAGTACATATTAACATGGTCCGTTCCCATAAGGGACTTCAAGTCGGAGCCTTTCCTTCAGTCTACAATCATGCTCTGAAGTCTGTATACAGTCCTTTGGGTAACCTCGTAACTGGAGTACTCTCACAGCTAAGAGTACCACCGTGCTCGTCATTTGGGAGGAATTACAACACTGCTGAAAGGGATGTATGTTTTGGGGGTACCTCACAGTCCCCTCCCATCCATGAACAATGACTTGAGTTTGTCGAGTTACGTCTGCGGGATTAAGGTAATAGTTATGAGTAAGAAGAAGGGCTGGTGAGCTTTAATAAAAAGGTGCGTTTTAAGGGCGTGTTTAAAGCTGTGAAACTGGTTGAAAGTCTGAAAGGGTGAGGAAGTGAGTTCCATAGGATGGCTGCAATTCAAGCGTAATCTTGGAAATAAGTATGAGGGCCAGGGTGGAGAAGAGGCGCTGGTAATATTAGCAGAGAGGACGGGAGGCAATGTTTTTAGATATGAGGTTAGATCAAGGCCAGTGTAATGTCTGTGGGGCCCCAGGACAGCCAACTTGTGGGCCCCCCACCAATAAAATTGTCAATATAATATGCAGGACTGTTTCTAGCCAATTTGGCTCCCAGTGCGAGATTAAAAAATGCGCCCCCCCCCCCCCCCCCCACCACACACCTAGATTAAAAAAAAAACGTGTGCGCACCCGACAAGGGGGCGTGGCCTCATCTAAATGGGTGTGGCCTCATCTGAAAAGACTACCTCACAATCCAGTTTTTGACCCTGCTCAAATCACGACCACCACACAGATCACGACCACCACAGGAAAAAAAAATTCTACCATATTAAGCCCCACACAGTAATGCCCCCTGCACCATATTATGCCACACCCCGCAATGCCCTTGATACATTAAATCCCCACACTACGGCAGGCAAGATTCCCCATTTCACACATTACGGCAGGTGTCCCCATTTTACACATTGAGAGAGAGAGAGAGAGAGAGAGAGAGAGAATACTTACAGAGGCGATTACCGCTCTTCGGCCCGCCTCACCAGTCGCTCCTCGCACCGGCCTTTCCCTCTTCCTAACTTGGATCCCCCTCTGTAATCCGCTCGGGGGGGGGGGGAGTTTCGCGGAGTGACGGGGTTGCGTTGTGACGTAACGACGCAACCGCGTCATTCCGTGAAACTCCGCCCTCCCCGAGCGGGTTACCCGGGGAGAAATAGGAGGGGGTAGCAGGGAGCCACAGTTAGTGCCGCGGCGGGCGCCCAGTGCGGTTGCACTGCTCGCCTGCCCCAAGAAACTGCCCTGATAATATGCTGTTGATGTTATTAAAAATATAAAAATATAATGTGTAATTACTCCCAGCACGACAAAAGTGTTAAACACAATCTAGGACCCACAGTTTACATTATACCGAAAAGAAACTTCAGTTCTGTTAGAAAGTAGTATGCTCCCCACTGTGCATACATGCTGGGCGCTAGGACCCAGGGAGATTGCTCCTCCAAACTGGTGTGCTGCTGCAACATGTGACTGCAGCCATCTTGTAGATCCTTCCTTAGTACTGTGTGAGAATGTGAGAAGAGACATGAAGGAGACACAAGTCTCGCTTACCTACAGAGAGACCGGAGTGATTACCTTCATGAAGCTCACCAGCTGGTGAGCTATATAAACTCCACAACGCTGAAGCTTTGATCCATAAGAGCCAGTGTGTACTGTGTATACAACAGTGAGTACAACTGTACATATTATTCTTCAATAAACTAACACTGGTAACTGGGCTGTATTCATAGCTTGAGTCATCTGCTGGTGTGGCCAGGATGGGGAGCTTATATAGGGAATCTCAGGTCCATATGGATGGGGCTAAAATGGCACATATATGCTTCATTTTTTAGCCCCGCCGACTCCCACCAGCTTGCAAATTGCTGCATTTTGATGAAATGGGTACGGGGCCTAATGACATGAAGAGCCAGGTCTGTCCCCAAAGTAGTCAACTTCCTCCCCTGTACAGGTGTCCCTGGAGAGATGAAAAAAGTGGCCAGTATGACACACTAGCAACAAGTTGACATAATGCCACAGTGACCCCCACGCTGTTGATGTAACTGTTACCGCTTATAGATCGCAAATGCCGGGTCGCACCCGGGAATTGGAAACGGGTCCTTCCCAGGTGCCACCTGGCATTGTACCCTGAGAACTGGTTTCACGACCTTGCAATTTGCTGGGTCGGGTTGCCATCGGGGGCGGGGACCATGGCGGCATCAGGGGCGGGGGGAGGAGGAGGCTCTGGGAGATGAGATCAACTCAGCACCGTCACGCCGTATGCTGTGAAAGGGTACCGGGTCGCGGCTTCCCCAGCTGCCTTGCTGCTAATCTGGCACTTGGTTAGAGATGTAGAGAGAAGAGCAGTGGTTTAAGGCATTGTAGCTGAGGGTGAGTAATGTGAACTTGATTCTGAGGAGGACTGTGAGCACAGGAAGTATGTGGCAAAGGTAGATGCTGTACAGCGGAAAAGGAAAATGAAATGAGCAGCAGCGATAAGAAAAGACTGAAGTGGGCCGAGATTAGAGAGATCATAGAGGAAATTGTTACAGTAGTCTAAGTGGGAAATTCTGAAAGCATGTATGATAGCTTTAATTAAGGTAAACCCTAAATGACGCTAGTTTAAGGGCAAACCCAGTATTCAGTGAAAGCATCAGTAGGACAGTGGTTGTCACAGTACCTGGATATTACAAAACAAAACCTTTTTATTGGCGCTCAATGGATAGGCTAGGAGACAGCAGCTAGACTGAGGGGTAATCTGTGCACCCCAATGAAACAGCATTAATATTATCTCTATATGAATATCTATAGATATGAAATCTATGTGCTCAGGTGAATAATACACAGCATAATGCTAAATCTGTATATATTGTATATGAGTTATACATAAAAATCACAATCTCCTATATATTAGTCCAGATCTGTTACTCTGTGACTCATTTCCTAATGCTGGGCGTGGCTAGGAGCTCTCATTGGGTTAGTGCTAGGTCTATCACACCCAGCCCACAGCTGACTGGCCGAGAAACGCCCTCCCACACAGGTTACATCCAGTGGGAGGCTCTGCCTTTTGCCTTTTGCCTGCTGCGTGCTCACTGGACTCCACTCGGCTGCAGAGGGATTTGCCGTCGGGGGAAAGCTGCGGTGCCTGTACAGCAGGAGAATATTATTATCGCAGCATCTGACACTTCAGCAACACACTTATCTTCCACTATAATTCACATGATATAAATAGCACACTGTCTCCATTTGTATTAACTTTTATATGTGGTGCAGTATATCTAATTGTTGTAAACCATGACTGTCAGTGCAGCTGTGTAATGATAGCCAGCGACACATGCTATAACACACGGGAGACCGGTATAGGTATCTCAACGGTAGTCAGCTGTGTAAGCCGCTCCATTGTATGCGTCCCACCGCCAGCCATGTCAGGTTTACTCGGCGGGTATGAGGGCTGATGGCGCGTCTCCTGGGCTCTCCCCTCCCCTCTCTGTATTGGCGGTTGCTGTAACATCAACCGCGCACCTCTGGACCCCCTCCCCCATCCGTGCCCCCTGTGCACACGCGTCTCCTCCACCCGCAGCACCTTTGGGCCCCATCCGCACACCCTCTGCAACTGCCCCTGCACCACCCGCTAGGAGCTCTCATTGGGTTAGCAGCAGGTCTATCACACCCAGTCCACAGCTGATTGGGCGAGAAATGCCCTCCCACACAGGTTACATCCAATGGAAAGCTCTACCCTTTGGCTGCTGTGTGTTCCCAGAGCAGGATTAACAATGGGGCTGATGGAGCTGCAGCTCCAGGTCCACACCCCAAAATAGGCCAACTGCATCTGCAGCAACATACCCTCCAACAATTTACACATAAACATTGATACAAATCTGAAAAAGTGGCATGGCCACGCCCTTTTGCTATACTTTCAATGGAGGTTTGGAGAGCCAAAAATCAATACAGACCATAAAAAAAAGGTACAGTACCTGCCAAAAAGGTCCAGCTGGAGGGTATGCCACTGCATCTGCAGCAAGTCTCTGCGCTGTATATAGGGAAAAAAACATCCTCTTACTGCAGCGTCCTATATCCTGCTGCCAGTCCGCCTGCCCCCTCCGACATTAACAATCCCCACTCCCTAGCCGCGGCGCAGGTGGAACAAAAGCTGCGGCCACCGGCATAGATGTGTATGAAAGCAGCACAGCGGAAGGCTTTCATAGCCCTCCCTGTGCCACATACTCTCTGAGCCCCGGAGCCTCCTCAACGCATGATGTCACAGAAGTGCCTCCCCATCACAGCCGCGCCCAGATCCCCAGAGACCCTCACTCCGTAACACAGCACCTGGGCTGCCGGCCTGGAAGCCCCGAGATGGCTAATGTAACGGATAGAGTGGGTGATATCGCGGAGGGTAATGTCTGGACGCTGACAGTGCTGAGGTGACAGTGACAGTAAAAGGTGACAGTGCTGTGCAGTGCAGTGGGTGTGCAGTGTCACTGAAACTGCACAGCACTCTCACCTTTTACATTGATTCAGTGAGCCAGTAAGTTCTGCCAGCCAGTCACTATTGTTAGCGCCGGTGTCCCAAGGTGACGAATTACAGGGAAGTAGACGCACTAAATAAACTACAGCTCCCAGCAGCCCTTAGCGCCGAAGCATTCCGGCGCTAAGGCCTGCTAGGAGCAGTAGTTTATTGACTACATCTTCTTCCCTGTAATGCGGCGCGTTGGGACACCGGGGCTAACAATAGTGACTGGCTATAATAACAAAAAAAAAAAGGACTAGAAAATAGCGCTTGATGGAAAAAAGCAGCCTAGATATGTTCTAGTGATTCCCAATCACCAATGTAGAACTAAAGAGAAATAAGTAATTGAAAATATCTTTGGCGCTACCACCTTTATGTTAAATAGAAAGGAAAAATAATGGAAAAGTCTATAGGAATGTCCCAAATGTTTTCTCTGTAACTGAATTTTGATCTTGCTGTCCTCCAAATTTCTTCAAATCTTGAAATTCCTTATGGATAGGTGTCCATATAAACAGAGGAAAGAAGGATATATAGTGTAGTAATTTTTATAAAATAAGTTCAAATTTATTTTAGATAACACGAAAGGTAAAACACATTTAAAAAGAATTTTTTTTTCCCATCCAATAAAATTCTGTGTTTTATGTATATGATTGGAACCGTACCGTGTCAAGCTCCCAGCATGGAGCAATGGAAAGAGCACAAAATTGGAGTCTCCGGAATTCCTCCTTACTCCCTCCAGGCTAAACATCGGCAGCTGGACCAGGCAGACTCCCTTCCAAATTTGGATGCAGGTAGATGGATTCAATAGCCGCCAACGCGTTTCGAGTTCTAATAAACTCTTCCTCAAGGCAGAATGATCCCTACCTGCATGCATCCCTTTTTATATTAAAAATAACCCGGAAGTGAAACATCAGTTCCTGTTTTACAAATCTCAATATTTTCATACAAACAATTAAACAAATCCATATAGCAGTTTCTTATATCTTTACAGATATTATGTCTCATAATGTTTTACATATTCATATATAATTTACACCTTAATATTAAGTTCTTCCTGTGGGTCGCCTATAGTACACACCAATTAAACATTCAGATCATTATCAGAGCAAAGATTTCTGATCCTCCCATAGCCATTCTAGACTGAGTGTGGAGTATGGATATTATGAATCCTCAGATATAAATAGATATCTTTAGTTGGGCTATTTTGTTCTAAATCGGAACGCTATGCATAGCGTTCCGATTCACAAATAACCGGAAGTGCGTCACCGCAAAGGCCGGTGGAACGCACAGGACTTCCGGAAAATCCGCAGTGGAATGCATAGCGTTTAGCCTGGAGGGAGTAAGGAGGAATTCCGGAGACTCCAATTTTGTGCTCTTTCCATTGCTCCATGCTGGGAGCTTGACACGGTACGGTTCCAATCATATACATAAAACACAGAATTTTATTGGATGGGGAAAAAAAATTCTTTTTAAATGTGTTTTACCTTTCGTGTTATCTAAAATAAATTTGAACTTATTTTATAAAAATTACTACACTATATATCCTTCTTTCCTCTGTTTATATGGACACCTATCCATAAGGAATTTCAAGATTTGAAGAAATTTGGAGGACAGCAAGATCAAAATTCAGTTACAGAGAAAACATTTGGGACATTCCTATAGACTTTTCCATTATTTTTCCTTTCTATTTAACAAAAAGGTGGTAGCGCCAAAGATATTTTCAATTACTTATTTCTCAATAGTGACTGGCTGCTTGGCTGCTGTGCGAGTCTCCGGGAGAGCCACTGCCAAAGGGAGGACAGCAATTTAGCTGCTTCCAGGAGGAGAAGCAGGAGAAGCATTACCCGCCCCTCCCCCACTCGCAGTACCTCCGAGCCCCAACCGCGGCAGAGGTGCATTGCACACGGGCCCCCTGCTCTGTAGAAACGCCCCTGGTAATACTCCATATAATACAAATATTGCACGCCACAGGGGCGTACAAGGGTTAAAGGGGCGTAGCCCCTTACGACGGTGTTAAGAGCGCCCGTAGTGCGCGATGAATCACCTAGTGTGTATATAATGTATTATTTCTGTATGTTGACTGCACAGAGGGGATAATTCCAAGTTGATCGCAGCAGGAAATTTTTTAGCAGTTGGGCAAAACCATGTGCACTGCAGGGGAGGCAGATATAACATGTGCAGAGAGAGATAGATTTGGGTGTGGTGAGTTCAATCTGCAATCTAAATTGCAGTGTAAAAATAAAGCAGCCAGTATTTACCCTGCACAGAAACAAAATAACCCACCCAAATCTAACTCTTTCTGCAAATGTTATATCTGCTCCCCCTGCAGTGCACATGGTTTTGCCCAACTGCTAAAAAATTTCCTGCTGCGATCAACTTGGAATTACCCCCATAGGCCCTCATTCCGAGTTGTTCGCTCGCTAGCTGCTTTTAGCAGCATTGCACACGCTAGGCCGCCGCCCTCTGGGAGTGTATTTTAGCTTAGCAGAATTGCGAACGAAAGATTAGCAGAACTGCTACTAAATAATTCTTTGCAGTTTCTGAGTAGCTCCAGACCTACTCCTAGATTGTGATCAGCTCGGTCCGTTTAGTTCCTGGTTTGACGTCACAAACACGCCCTGCGTTCAGCCAGCCACTCCCCCGTTTCTCCAGACACTCCCGCGTTTTTCCCTGGCATGCCTGCGTTTTTTTAGCACACTCCCGGAAAACGCTCAGTTACCACCCAGAAACGCCCCTTTCCTGTCAATCATTCACCGATCAGCAGTGCGACTGAAAAGCGACGCACGAACAACAGCAAAACTGCTAAGTTTTTAGTTAAATATCTAAGCGCATGCGCATTTAGCAGCAAATCGCAGCATAGCGAAAATCGGCAACGAGCGAACAACTCGGAATGACCACCATAATGTATTTTGTATAATGTATGTATGGAGGCTGCACAGTATCACTTCTCTTGTACTGTACACTGGATGGAATTCTCTGTAAATAAGGCAGTACCTATATATGGGGACTGCACAGTGTCACTTCACTGGCTCTATGTAATGGGTGAAATTATCTGTATATAATGTATTATGTATGTATGGAGGCTGCACAGTATCACTTCTCTTGTGCTTGAATACTACACAGAATCACTTCTCTTGTGCTTGAATACTACACAGAATCACTTCTTTCTCTTGTGCTATCTACTGGGTGCAGAGCCGGCCCCAACCAATATGATGCCCTAGGCAAGATTTTGTCTGGTGCCCCCTAGCACCACCGCTGGTTCCGCCTCTGACCTTGCACCTCTTTCCCAGCACCATCACCCCTCATCCATAGCAGTCCTTATTTTGGTGTTTGTACCCCCTATATTTTAAATAGGAACAGTTCGCACATTTGGCGCACAGCCCAAAAAGGGGTGTGTTTTTGCTGGCAAGGGGCATTGCCACACAATAGTAACCCCAATTCCAATTACGCCACACAGTACTGCACTTTATTCACATTTGATCATGCGATAGTTTCCATAATTCATATTACATCCCACAGTAGTATCACTTTACCTTATAAACGTTACTCCTCACAGTAGAGCCCCTTATTCACATTGCATCACACTGAATTGCTCCTTATTCACATTACACCACACCCTATTGCTCTTTATTCACATTACACCACACCCTATTGCTCTTTATTCACATTACACCACACCCTATTGCTCTTTATTCACATTAGACGACACAGTAGTGCCCTTTCTATACGCATCGCCACATAGTAGAGCACCTTAAACACATAATGCCACACAGTAATGCCCCTAACACATATGAGACACATTATTAAAGTCCTTATAAACATAATGTGCCTTACACATTATGACAACCTTTATTAATGCCCTTTTACACATAATGCCCCTTACACATATGCCGCACATTATTAATGCCCTTATACACATAATGATACACATAGTGCCCCCTACACATTTGCTGCACATTATTAGTGCCCCTATACACATAATGACACACATACAGTAGTACCCTGTTACACATATGCCGCACATTATTAATGCCCTTATACACATAATGACATACACAGTGCCCCTTTACACATATGTTGCACATTATAAAATGCATTTTTACATAACACACATAATGCTCCTTACACATATTCCAAACACTACTGCACAACCAACCCACTCACATGCACACAGCACTCACACTGCCACTAACACTGTGACCTCTGCCTCTGCTTGGATACAGATGTGTCCTCATAAATCTTGCCTCAATGCAAACATCGGTCACATTTTTTTAATGCATTGCTATGTGGCTGGGATGCACAGGCAGCTTCTGCTGATTAAAATGATATGCAGCATGCCTATATACTGTGCGAGAATGTGGCTGTATCTGCATATGAAATGCTACATACAGAATATAGGCATGCCGCATATCATTTTAATCAGCAGAAGCTGCTGATGCCCCTAGGCATATCAAATGCCCTAGGCAATTGCCTAGTTTGCCTATGCCTATGGCCGGCTCTGACTGGGTGGAATTATCTACACGTTATGTATGTATGGAGACTGCACAGTTTATGGTGTGTACACACGGTGAGATATTTTCTTAGGAGTTTGACTATATAGTCAAAATCGTAAGAAAAGTTAGTGCAGATCGCAAGGTGAAAGTCACCCTGCGATCCCGATTAGTTGCCGATGGGCGGTCCCGCGCAGTCGGCATCGCAAGCCTAGATAGACTGTGCAGGCAAGTCAATTTTGACTATCTCGTAGAAAAGATAGTCAAAATTGACACTTAGCCAAAATCGCACAGGGGTGGTCATTCCGAGTTGATCGCACGTTGCAACTTTTTACTGCTCGTGTGATCAACTAGACGCCACCTATGGGGGAGAGTATTGTATCATAGCAGGGCTGCGAACGCTTGTGCAGCCCTGCTATGCTAAAAAAGTTTTGTGTAGAAGTAGCCTAGCCCTGTAGCTACTTACCCTGTGCGATGGATCCAGCGATGAAGGTCCCGGATTTGACGTCAGACATCCGTCCTCCAAACGCCTGGACACGCCTGCGTTCGGATCTCCACGCCCGGAAAACGGTGAGTGGATGCCCCAGAATGCCTCCCCACTGTCAATCTTCTTGCGATCGCGTAAGCGATCACTTTCTTCATTCTGCCGCTGTCCGCCGACTGCCGTCGCCGGGTAATGACGCACATGCGCAATGCGGCCGCCGCGCATGCGCAGTACCGACCTGTTCGCACCGCAGCGATGAACTGCTGCGTGCGAAAGGGTCGGAATAACCCCCATAGTCAGTATCGCATTCACAGTCATTATGTGCTTGCGACGCCGACCTAGCCCCTGTCGCAAAGTGAGAATCGGGTTAGCCTGAATCTCACCGTGTGTATGGGCCTTTACTTCCTTTGCTCTATGTTCGGTTGGAATTAAACAGAAATATAGAATTTGACGGCAGATAAGAATCACTTGGCCAATCTTGCCTGACCTTTTATTATTATCTTTATTTAACTTATGTATGGAGACTGCACAGTATCACATTTATTGTTCTATGTACAGGGCTGTTATCTGTATGCAACGTATTATCTATGTATGGAGACTGCACAGTATCACTTCCCTTGCTCTATGTACTGGATGGAATCAGCTGTATATGTTATTATGTGTGTCTGGAGTCTGCACAGTATCACTTCTCTTGTTTTATGTGTAGGGATGAATTATCTGTATGCATTGTATTATCTCTAAATGGAGATTGTGCACTATCACTTCTCCTGTTCTAGGTACTGGGTGGAAGTATCTGTATGTATGGAATTAGAAACTGCACAGTATCACTTTCCTTCCTCTATGTACAGGGTGGAATTGTATGTATATAATGTATTATCTATGTATGGAGACTGCACAGTATAACTTCTCTTGCTTGATTTACTGGAAGGTATAATCTGTATATAATGTATTACCTACTGTATGTATGGAAGCTGCACAGTATCACTTCTCTTGTTCTATGTACTGGTGGCATTATCTGTATATTATGTGTATTACCTATGTATGGAGGCTGCACAGTACCACTTCTCTTATTCTATGTACCAGGTGGCATTATCTATATATTATGTATTACCTATATATGGAAGCTGCACAGTATCACTTCTCTTGTTCTATGTACTGGTGGCATTATCTGTATATTATGTGTATTACCTATGTATGGAGGCTGCACAGTACCACTTCTCTTATTCTATGTACCAGGTGGCATTATCTATATATCATGTATTACCTATATATGGAAGCTGCACAGTATCACTTCTCTTGTTCTATGTACCAGGTGGAATTATCTGTATATTATGTATTACCTATATATGGAAGCTGCACAGTATCACTTCTCTTGTTCTATGTACCAGGTGGCATTATCTGTATATTATGTGTATTACCTATGTATGGAAGCTGCACAGTATCACTTCTCTTATTCTATGTACCAGGTGGCATTATCTGTATCTTATGTATTACCTATGTATGGATGCTGCACAGTATCACTTCTCTTGTTCTATGTACCAGGTGGCATTATCTATATATCATGTGTTACCTATATATGGAAGCTGCACAGTATCACTTCTCTTATTCTATGTACCAGGTGGCATTATCTGTATCTTATGTATTACCTATGTATGGATGCTGCACAGTATCACTTCTCTTATTCTATGTACCAGGTGGCATTATCTATATATCATGTGTTACCTACATATGGAAGCTGCACAGTATCACTTCTCTTATTCTATGTACCAGGTGGCATTATCTGTATCTTATGTATTACCTATGTATGGATGCTGCACAGTATCACTTCTCTTGTTCTATGTACCAGGTGGCATTATCTATATATCATGTATTACCTATATATGGAAGCTGCACAGTATCACTTCTCTTATTCTATGTACCAGGTGGCATTATCTATATATCATGTGTTACCTATATATGGAAGCTGCACAGTATCACTTCTCTTATTTTATGTACCAGGTGGCATTATCTGTATATAATGTATTACCTATATATGGAAGCTGCACAGTATCACTTCTCTTATTCTATGTACCAGGTGGCATTTTCTATATATCATGTATTACCTTTATATGGAAGCTGCACAGTATCACTTCTCTTGTTCTATGTACCAGGTGGCATTATCTGTATATTATGTATTATCTATGTATGGAAGCTGCACAATATTACTTCTCTTATTCTATGTACCAGGTGGCATTGTCTGTATATTATGTATTACCTATGTATGGATGCTGCACAGTATCACTTCTCTTATTCTATGTGCCAGGTGGCATTATCTGTATATTATGTATTACCTATGTATGGAAGCTGCACAGTATCACTTCTCTTGTTCTATGTACCAGGTGGCATTATCTGTATATTATGTATTATCTATGTATGGAAGCTGCACAATATTACTTCTCTTATTCTATGTACCAGGTGGCATTATCTGTATATTATGTATTACCTATGTATGTATGGATGCTGCACAGTATCACTTCTCTTGTTCTATGTACCAGGTGGCATTATCTGTATATAATGTATTACCTATGTATGGATGCTGCACAGTATCACTTCTCTTATTCTATGTACCAGGTGGCATTATCTGTATATTATGTATTACCTATGTATGGATGCTGCACAGTATCACTTCTCTTATTCTATGTACCAGGTGGCATTATCTGTATATTATGTATTATCTATGTATGGAAGCTGCACAATATTACTTCTCTTATTCTATGTACCAGGTGGCATTATCTGTATATTATGTATTATCTATGTATGGAAGCTGCACAGTATCACTTCTCTTGTTCTATGTACCAGGTGGCATTATCTGTATATTATGTATTATCTATTTATGGAAGCTGCACAGTATCACTTCTCTTATTCTATGTACTGGTGGCATTATCTATATATCATGTATTACCTATATATGGAAGCTGCACAGTACCACTTCTCTTATTCTATGTACTGGTGGCATTATCTATATATCATGTATTACCTATATATGGAAGCTGCACAGTATCACTTCTCTTGTTCTATGTACCAGGTGGCATTATCTGTACATAATGTATTACCGATATATGGAAGCTGCACAGTATCACTTCTCTTATTCTATGTGCCAGGTGGCATTATCGATATAGTATGTATGTATTTATGTATGTATGGATGGATGGATGGAGGCTGCACAGTATCACTTCCCCCATTCTATGTACCAGGTGGCATTATCTGTATATTATGTATTATCTATGTATGGAAGCTGCACAGTATTACTTCTCTTATTCTATGTGCCAGGTGGCATTATCTGTATATTATGTATTATCTATGTATGGAAGCTGCACAGTATTACTTCTCTTATTCTATGTGCCAGGTTGCATTATCTGTATATTATGTATTATCTATGTATGGAAGCTGCACAGTATTACTTCTCTTATTCTATGTGCCAGGTGGCATTATCTGTATATTATGTATTATCTATGTATGGAAGCTGCACAGTATCACTTCTCTTGTTCTATGTACCAGGTGGCATTATCTGTATATTATGTATTATCTATGTATGGAAGCTGCACAGTATTACTTCTCTTATTCTATGTGCCAGGTGGCATTATCGATATAGTATGTATGGATGGAGGCTGCACAGTATCACTTCCCCCATTCTATGTACCAGGTGGCCTTTTCTGTATATAAGTTGGTGGACATTTCCGGATATAAGGGGGCACTTGGCAGGAAGGTAGGTGCTGGTTCTGGGTTGATCTTTCCTGTGAGCGATGTGTAAGTAAGCGGGGGATGGGCTGACCCCATGTATCACATAATGACAGGTTACATTGTTTCCCTCTGTTGTATAATGAACCATTGTTGAAGTTCCTTTGTGGCGGGAAGGTAGTGCCTCATTAAGGTAATGACAGCATCCTCATTAGTGCAAGACGTAATCAATAAACAATAATTCCCTGACGTCACCTTTAGGCAGACAGAATGCAGAGAATGGGGGGCGTTGGGTGGGCAGTAAGTCTGTCCCGCAGCGTGCAATTATAACATTAGCCGACACAATGGAAGTTGCAGTGTTACAAATGCTGTAACTTGTAATGTTGGACTTAAGTACTCAATGCCTGACTCTGTCCCCCGGCTGGGACAATCTTCCGGCTGCAGTAGGTAACAAGGTCTCCCTGCTGTGCCTATTTGTCACACAAAGCGTTAGGCGAGGCCGCAGCCGCCTGTTATGTGACCAGAGAGATGTCCTTCCGTATCGGGGGTGTCTTAGAAGTCAGAGGGTAATTGCGATGCTCACTTGTGATTAGTGCTGGGATTCTGGACGGACAGATTGCTGCCCTGTCCTGTCTCTGGGTTGTGCGGAATGAACTTAGTAGTGTGACTGGTAATAGAATCCTGTCACCATATTCACACCCTGCTACAAAGCACTTACAAAATACACAAGGGCACCTACCATCTATACGCCATATGCCACAAGAAGCCTGGCGCCACTGAGACGCTGAAAGGACAGGACACATCTGTAATAGGACCGAGTTTTCCAAACTCCACCATTACATAACAGGTTTTAAGGATATCTATGTTTGAGCACAGGTGATTTAAGTAGTAGCACAGTCAATTTAATTCAACCATAGCTTTCCTTAAAACCTGGTGGAGTTTGGGAAACTCTGCATTGGGACAATACGTTCCCTACTCTCAATTACCGCAGATTTACATTTACTCCAAAAGTGTTATATAAGATTTTAAGGAAATTCTTTCCGTTATTAGGCAACTGCAAATCCACATTTACATAATCTGATAGTTCCAGTAACCTTACCAGAGCCATAGTATTGCACTGATACATTTAGAGGACCCCTAAACCTACTTATTAACACATATATTCAAATAAAAGGCAATATTTAATCTTATCCTAACTTGGGGGTGGAACTGCTAAATCATCCATTACATTATTGGTAGAACGGTCATGTAGGGCAAAAAGCTTAACTGGCAAAGCATAGCATGCAGCGAAGACATGAAATAGACACAATTCTGGACGCCTGCATATAATCACTGCATTTATTTAAAATATTTTTTTTTTTATTATACACAGACAAAAGGATTGGAATAATTGCCTTTTTAATTTTAACATTAATGCAATGTAAACACATTTTCATTGGTGGTGGAGTATTTCATGTTGTTTCCAAAGCTAATCCATCTTGACTGGATAGAAGTCCGCTTGCATAGGGCAAAAAGCTAAAATTGCAAAGCATAACATATAGGGGGTCATTCCGAGTTGATCGCTAGCTGAATTTGTTCGCAGCACAGCGATCAGGCTAAAAAATGGTAGTTCTGCACATGCGGCGCAATGCGCACGCGCGACATACGGGCACAATGAACGATGTCGTTTTGCACAGGGTCTAGCTATGCATTTCAGTCGCACTGCTTACCGCAGAGCGATTGACATGAAGTGGGCAATTCTGGGTGGCAACTGACCGTTTTCAGGGAGTGTTCAGAAAAACGCAGGCGTGCCAGGGAAAACGCAGGCGTGGCTCGGCAAACACTGGGCGGGTTTGTGACGTCAAATCCGGAACTGAATAGTCTGAAGTGATCACAAGCGCTGAGTAGGTATTGAGCTACTCTGAAACTACACAAACATTTTTTGCAGACGCTCTGCGATACAACCGTTCGCACTTCTGCTAAGCTAAAATACACTCCCAGTGGGCCGCGGCATAGTGTTTGCACGGCTGCTAAAACTAGCTAGTGAGCGATCAACTCGGAATGACCCCCATAGTGCAGAGATTAAAGATTCCCAATGCTGGACAGCTACTGTACATATAATTATTGCATTTATTTCAGATATATTATATTTTCTTTAATACACTAAGGGATCTATTTACTAAGCCTTGAACGGAGATAAAGTACCAGCCAATCAGTTCCTAATTACTATGTCACAGGCTGGGTTTGAAAAATGACAGGAGCTGGTTGGTTGGTACTTTACCTCCGTCCACTTTATCTCCATCCAAGGCTTAGTAAATAGACACCTAATTATGCTATATTAACATTTAGGCCTAGAGTGACTTCCTTTTCAAAATTGATAGAAACAGATCTTACTTGATGGTGGGGTATTCTGCATTGTTAAACCATCCATGACACTGTTTGTTGAAGAGTTCTGGACAAAAAGCTCAAATGGCAAAGCATAGCATACAGTGCAGAAATGAGACAGACCCAATGCTGGACAACTACATATATTTACTGCATTTATTACAGATATATTATTCTTTCTTCAATACACTATATTAATATCTTGGACTAGATTGACTTCTTGCTCAAGATTAATAGAAACAGATCTTACGTTAATGGTGGAGTATTTTCTGCTTTCTGCACTATTAAACCATCCATGAGACTGGTATAGGACAAAAAGCTGAAATTACAAATGCTACATATCATTTTTGTATTTATTTCAGATACATTATTTTTACTGTAATCTACAAACTTTGATATATTAATATAAGAACTTCATGTTCAAGAATTTAACGCAGAATTTTACTGCTTACAGACATATATTTTCAACCAAGCAGTTATTTTTTTAATGGATAAATAAAATTACATAAACAACATTTTACACCTACTATACAAAACAACCAGACTGCAGAAGTCTTACAAAAATAAAGTTGCCGATAATTATTGTGAATTTTGCAGCCCGACACATTGGGAAGCCGGTACAGATTGTATTCACAAAGCTCCGTACAATAGGCACACAGAGGAACCACACAGGGAAAGCCAGGGGGTGAAATTCATAAAAAGGACAATACAGAGGTAAGAACTAAAGAAAGAGAATAGAAATTCAAAATGAGTTTACACCAGATGTCATTTCTTCACGGAAATCTTAAGAAATCTTTCTTTACAAAAAAACAATCTGGCGACTAAAATTTACATTTTGCAAATGATTATTAATTGTGTTCCCTCTTTCATGTGTAAATTTATATAGAGCGGAATTTCAGAGATACATTTTTTCATCACAAAATAAGTTTGAGTATTGAATAATTATTTTGTTTCAGTTCATGAACGTGAGTGACAGAAATGACTATTGCAGAATGAAACAATGACACAGCACCTACTAATTCACCGCTTTCGCTTATAAGCGTCTTTACAGACGATTTCACAATTGCACATTGTCTAAACACTACAAAACCCCCAGACGGTTATTTGATCACAAAATTTACTTTGTGCAATTATTCTTTCCCTTCCTAGGTTTCAAGGGCGCATGTTTAATGTCCGCCATTTAATACGCAAATGTATAATACATATGAAAGCCACCATTTTTGTGTAGTCCGTTCCTCAGTTGATACTGCTTGAGATTCACCATATTCGTTTACTCCATGGGGAATATTTACAAAAAGTCCATTTGGGTCGATTTTGATTAAAAAAAAAGTCTAAAATTATCTGTTTGTAAATATGGAATTTAGACCCTGACATACAAAATAGACCAAACATCGACCCAAATCGACTTTTAGCAAATATACCCCCATGTCTCAGTTCATATTGCTTACCATTAGTGGTTTTAAAAGGAAATCATTGTTGTTGTTTTTTAATCAGTGATTTAAAAGATCTTGAAAAAAAAGTAATGAAATCATCCTTTAAGTATAATGTGATTTGTGTACAGTCCACCGAGAGAGTGGATGGAAATGTTTGGATGTATAAATCATTGATGTGAACATCATCACCAGTCGCCCAATAATCCAGCACCTGAAATAATAAAATACAGGACACATATTCTAAAGCTTCAAATCTTAAGGATCGTTCAATCTACAGTAGTTACGTTACTTGAGGAATATCTTCATGACCAGCTAACATGGCTGGGTGTTGGTGATGGACGCATCTTAAGGGACACTGTACCAAAAATGCATGTTACTTGAAATCAAGGAGGTAAGAGATCGATGAAGGGGGTAGCTTTCTCTCCTTCGCAGATCAGACATTAGTGATACACACTGTAGTAAAAAAAAAAAAAAACACCGGTTATAAGTGCTCAGAATAAGCAAAACAAAATATAAAGGGGTTTATTTACGAAGCGTCGGGTTGTAAATTTTGGTGCTTTTGATGGTGTTTATGCCCGATATTTAAAAGGGAAGTGCTTTTACTAACAAGACATGGCTATTAGAAGCATTGCCCTTTTAAATTTGGGACATAAACACAATCAGAAGCGCTGAGTTTTACATCCCAGCGCTTCATAAATAAACCCCAAAGACCCAATCAGAGGAGTAAAAAAAGCATCTTAAAGTGTATAAAGCTACACTAGTCTAAAAGAGACCAAACGGAATAAGACAATATGTATAATAAAAAGACACAGACAATAAAACAATACAAACAATAAAACAACACACAGAAGAAAAGATTGCCCATAATACACTGCACAGTCGCTACACTGTTCTTCAGACACATTATTGAAAGGTAAACGTACAAAGGAATGAATAGAAATAATAAAAACTAAAGAATGTGGATATGTTGGAGGAGAAAAAGCAATTGCAGGTGCTGAGATAACTAGTTACGTTCTGTATAGAACATTATAAAGGGTCGCTGAGGGCAGAAGATATATTGTATACCCTGACATACTGTGGACAGAAAAATAGTTACTACTGTACATAAGCAGTGCTAACTTAAAGTCTGAGAATAGTAGATAAGCCATTGTCTGCAGGTTGTACAGATGTGATAGTATCAGCGGAACGGAAAGTACTACCAGTAGTACCCATTGCTCTGACAGGTGTAACTCCAGGTGATCAGAGGATGGGAAATGTTGCACTGCAGGGCTGAGGGTCTCACATCATTAGTACGGAAACAAAATACTGACAATATAAAGTCAGAAGAATGATAGATATGAGGAAGCTAAACTGGGGTTGCCACACCATCTCTTTAATCAGGGACACCTATGAATTACACAGGTTCTGGGGCGGGCTGACTTCAAGTCCACATTCCAACTCGTTCTAATCTGCCTCAGAACCTGTGTAATTCATACATGTCCCTGATTAAAGGGTTATTATAGCAACCTGAAACTAAAGCCACAGGGTGGATCAGTCTTTATATTCTAGCCAGTTATTTGGTACCGTTACCCCCAATATATTCATTTAGTGCCGGAAAATGAAAGACAGAGGAATAGGTAACTGAGGGAGAGGGAGCGTAGCAGCTCAGATAACGGACTGGTAACCAGCGGGTGACCTCAAGGACCAGTCCTGGAATCCTTGTAGTTGAATATATTTATTAATGAGACTAGTGGTCTACTACAAGGAAGGGATGGGGGGTTTGGGGGAAGGTGGGGGGTGAGTCTTTCTTCAGCAACAATTGTCTTATACCCCAGAAGGAGCAACAATAGTTTTTTTTACCCCAGATGGAGAAAAACAAATGTTTAGTGATTTATAGGATATGGAGGAATAAAGTGTGGGTTATTTAATTTATTACATAAATGGGTATGGTGATGCAAGAGGGACGTTATCATTAGGAGGCCTTGGAGAGAGATAAAGTGTATGTGAAATAAAACAGTACCAGCCAATCAGCTCTTAACTGCCATGTTAAAGTCTGTGTTTGAAAAATGACAGTTATGAGCTGATTGGTTGGTACTTTGGGGTCTATTTATGAAGCAGTAAAAAGTGTGGAGGAGTGAGCCAGTGGAGAAGTTGCCCATGGCAACCAATCACAATTGAAGTAACATTTATAATTTGCATACTATACAATTGTACGGAGCAGCTGATTGGTTGCCATGGGCAACTTCTCCGCAGGCTCACTTCTCCACTCTTTTCACTGCTTCATGAATAGACCCCTTTATCTCTCTCCACTTTATCACTCTCCAAGGCATAGTACATCTGTCAGGAGACCACTGGGCAGGTCCAGTGTAGGAGAGAACAGGTACAGAAGGAATATGATGTAAACATATGATTTATTATCAGTTATTTATATAGCCCACACATGTTCCGCAGAGCTTTTAACGGACAATATTTGGCCATTCACATCAGTGACTGCTGCAATGGAGCTTACACTCTATATTTCCTACCACATGTACACTAGGGTTAATATTTTGCGCAAGAGCCAATTAACCTATCAGTATATTTTTGGATTGTGAGAGGAAACCGGAGTACCTGGAGGAAACCCGCGAGGGCCATTGTAGAATATATAAACCACGCAGGGCCATGGTGGGAAGCAAACCCAAGAACTCATATGTGTGAGGCAGTAATGCTAACCATTACACCAACCGTGCTGCCCATATAACTGGATTACAGCTGAGGAAATAAGTATGTATACAAATAAGAGGCTCTCTAGGACGGGATACGGTCATTAGGTCGACACCACTTATGTCGACAGTCATTAGGTTGACCACTATTGGTCAACATGCATTAGGTCGACAGGGTCATTAGGTCGACAGTTCAAAAGGTCGACATGATTTTTTCACTTTTGTTTTCTTCAATTTTTGGACTCTTTCATACTTTACGATCCACGTGGACTACAGTTGGGAACGATAACCTTGTCCGAAGCATGGCGAGCAAAGCGAGCCATGAGAGGGGACACGGTGCACTAACTGGGGTTCCCTGTCACTTTACGAAGGAAACAACACCATAAAAAGTAAAAAAAAACTCATGTCGACCTTTTGACCTGTCGACCTAGTACCTGTCGACCTAATGACCCTATCGACCTAATGACCCTGTTGACCAACAGTGGTCGACCTAATGACTGTCGACCCGACGACCCATAGCCTCTAGGCAGTAGCGGATCTTGCCACGGGCAAGCAGGACTTTTGCCCGGGACGCCGCCTTCCGGAGGGCGCCGCACCATGGCAAGATCCACTACTGCTGTGCCCCCCGCTGCCCGCTGTGTCCCGCTGCCCGCTGTGAAGGGAACTAGATGCGTAGCGTCTAGTTTCCCTTCGTGGAGAGGACCTTTACTGTGCGGTGCGCGATGACATCATCGCGCACCGCACAGCAAAGGTCCTCTCCACGAAGGGAAACTAGATGCGTAGCGTGGTCCTATCCACGAAGGGAACTAGACGCGTAGCGTCTAGTTTCCCTTTGTGGAGAGGACCTTTGCTGTGCGGTGCGCGATGACATCATCACGCACCGCACAGCATTTCAGCGGTGCTACTACTGTACAGGGGGCGTAACTGACCATGCCCCCTATATGAAGCCACGCCCCTATTTCCTGCCCAGGGCGCAAAACGGCCCAGAACCTGCCCTGCCTCTAGGACACTGGGAAGCAGAACTGGAGGGAGGGAAAAGGTAATATAAGGAAGTTTGATAGAACTGTGGAAAAGTCTCACAGCAGTTGCATACTGTAAGACAATGCCTGGGACACAACAAAGGCTAGTTACCATCTATGAGACCCTACCCTTATTTTGCTATGAGGACTGGCAGTGCACTGTTCTGCACCCTGGGTCATGCAGTAGTGTTCCGCTACTCTAGGACACCGTGGGTGTACATTGTCACAGCATTACTTGTCACCGGAGAGGAGTGGAGGAATACAATGCACAAGGGTGGTTATAAAGTCCTTATATAACTTCTTCAATAACGTTATATGTGCATGTGACAGACCCACGCTGTAAAATGCTTATAAAAGGTGAATTCTTATCGGTTATTACTTTTTTTAGTGTAGTTCATTTTGGGCTCATTCATCGCTTTATGTCTGGTCAGATCCTCTAATAGACTGGAAATGCAGACAGTAGAAGGAAAGGATAACTGTATAACCGTGTGTTATTATGGACAATCCGTCACAAATCCCGGAGGTTATGTTAAAGGTTTAAAAAAAAGATATCAAACTGTATTGTTGCTGTAAGGTTGCAGCTTTACACGCCGCACAGAGAATGTCCCAAGTTATTGAAGCTGCATGAAGACTATAAACTCCCCCCTGTATGTTTCTGATATATTCCAAAATTCCCACAACAAAATGCTAAATCAGAATCTCCCGGATTAAATATTTTCCTGGTGTTTCTCGCTGAGAACTGTTACTAAATGTAAATTGGGTAAAATATTTTGATTACGTTCTGTCAACTGAAGTCACCTTAGGCGCAGTTTTCCATTATCATATTCCTGATGTAAAAGACATTATTTAGGGGTATATTTACTAAGCCGTGAATCAATCAGCTCCTAACTGTCATTTTTCAAACCCAGCCTGTGACATGGCAGTTAGGAGCTGATTGGCTGGGACTGTGGGGGACATGTACTAAGCAGTGATAAAAGTGGAGAAGTGAGCCAATGGAGAAGTTGCCGATGGCAACCAATCAGCTGCTCTGTATACTTTTACAGTATGCAAATTATAAATGTTACGTCAATGCTGATTGGTTGCCAGGGGCAACCTCTCCACTGGCTCACGTCTCCACTTTTATCACTGCTTAGTACATCTCCCTCTAAATCTCCATCCACTTTATCTCCATCCAAGCCTTAGTAAATAGACCCCTAGTCCTTTATGCTGGGAAGAAAGGGGGGGGGGGGGCAACGTTGGCAGTGATACAGCCACAGGCATTTGTCGAGAGGTGCAGTGGGATGAGTGTGTGACAATGCTGCATTCCTGTTGGCTGCTATCTGTGACAGCCTTGTTTCCCATTGGCTGAACAGACAGCAGTCCCTTTCCCCTTAAAATAAGGAATGTATGGGAAAATGTACCCACTACTGTAAATGATAAGGATATTAGAAGGGCTTTCATAGACACCATTTAAATAGACTGCTAATATAAGTAGTAATCTGCAGTCAGAGATGGGTTATTCTTTATAATATATACGTTTTCCTAATTACCAATTGATAATCTCACACCGACCTGGTCATGGGGTCATTACTTATTGGGAGATACCAGGTCCCAGTACTCTGAGGTCTAAAAAATGTAAAACTCATACATACCCAAACCAGCTCTGTGTGATGGCCGCTTAATAATGCTAAAACCTAATACTAAAACTTCTATAAACAAAAAGTGGAAGTATTACCTACAGCAACCAATCAAATCTAGCTCTCATTCTCTGCAATCTGATTGGACGCAATCAGCAACAGCTCTACTTTCCCTTTTTAGAAAGTTGAGTAAAGCTACCCTGTGTCTCATGTATCTGATTGGCTGAGAAGTGCAGGAACCAATCAGAGTTCAGAAAAGAGCCTGTATAAAATATTCTGCTCCAGTATCTACCAGGATTGGGTGGGAGTTTTATATCCCTTTTATCACATCCTTGTATGACGTAGTGTGCTGATATTAGACCGCCCTGTGAAAACCTATCATGCCGTCATGGGTTATGTTTATGGACTATTACTGAATTGTTTGTGTGGAAATTTATCAAATCTCCTAAAGTGGGAAGGTGGGGGGTGTTACAAATAGCAACCAATCAGAATCTAGCTATCATTTATCTAGTACATTCTCTAAAATGATAGCTAGAACCTGATTGTAAATTATGGGCTATCTCCTCTTCTTTGATAAATATCACAAATAATAAAATTACTAAACATTTTAGAGCTGAAACGTGTTAAAATGCGTCATGTTAAGCTGGAAAATAAATTTTGGATTTTCTACAACTATTAAACCAATATTATTTTGTAATACAACAAACTCATTCATTCATCAGCAGATGCCCCCTATATACCATATAGGAGATTAATAGGTCCAATGTTAGGGGATATAAATTAATGGTCCTGGTTGATCATCAATAATCTCTTTTACCGATAATAAACTTGATTTCCACAATCATATTTAGCAGATGGTTTGACGCAATGAATAATTATTCCTTTATTGATGACACTAATTAATATAAATGCATTCTTATTTTAATATTAACCTAACACTAAATTGGGTATAATACGGTTTCTTAAATGACCATGAAAGTCACTGATGAAAAAAACGCTTACGTTCTTTAATGCGGTTTCATGACTTAGAGATATGCAAGTGAATTTAAAAAAAAAAGTATATTAACTGTATATTTACATTGATAAATGCTGTCAAATCTGTTGGCTTGTGCCTGTAATAGTAATATTGATAAAAGCTCGTATTATAATTTAGAAGTACATTTTGGTACATGTAGACATAGGCAAGGCTTGTTTGCATTTTATGACTCTGGGTGCCCGGGAACATAATCTGGAACAGGATTTGTTAGCGGATGAATTTAAAGTATTCACATAATCTAAACTGCCAGCTCCGATGCTAGACCGTACTAGTTGCAAACTGCTTTAGAGCACAGACCACCATGGGCTGCGATTCACCCATTTATTTCGATTCGATGGCCGTTAGTGACACAATATCTGGGTAGTGCTGGGGCAGGAATGGTGGGGGGGGGGGGGGGGGGGGGTAACAGGTGCGTCTCTAAATCTTTAAAAATCCATCACATTCTTTATAGAATAGAAGGAAAGGTGCATGCTATACCCTCCAATTTCGCATCAGATTTGAGTCCACACATAGATATTACAGTATGTATATGTCATTTTACGCATGTCTTTAGTGCCCGTTGGGCTCTCTGGCATTCGATGGCTTAAGGACACAGTTTAAGGCTTTTTGGTGAATTTAGAAGACACTGACTATTTTTTTTGTAACAGTTGAGATTTCTTTGGGATAATGGTTTAGAAACAGAAGACTATTTGGGTGACTGTGTATGTGTAGGAACGTTAGATGTCTTTTTGCAGCATTGCGAGCAAGTAAAGGAAGGTTCTATTGGTTATACAGTAGATGATCAATCTGAAGACTAAGCTCCCACTCTTCTGTGGTGAAGGGCAGTGAGAGGGGGAGACCTCCTGGCTGTAAATACCCCTAACACACTTCAGATCCCAAACTTTTCCCTCTGTGTTGGTGCCGCAAGGACCAGATACAATTTTATACAGTAATCTGCAAATAAAGTTGTGACAGAGGGAGCCCAGTTCTAGATCAAGGATAACGGGTCACAGTTAATATCATCAATGCAATGCCTGTATCCGTGTGTGAGACCCCAGCCGGGGGATCCCCTGTGCCCAGGCTCAGGGGTAGACATAGTGTTATTTATTTATATTCTCTGTGACCCAAAAAAGTTATACAAGTGTTTATCCAAGTTACTAAAATCTGATTCTTTTTTCTTTTTAGACAGAATAATATTGCAAACAGCGACTTATTTTACTTCTTTGTAGAACTTGCATGACATATAACTCAACCCGGAATACTTATCCATTGTGATCCAATCCTTCTAGAAATGTTATCACTATTACTTTTAATAATAATAATAATAATAATAATAATTAAAAACTCTGTATTTCTCATGTTGTTGTTTGTATTATGTGCCTTAAATGGCATAGGTGATTAAATCTATATTATGAAGATTACGATTAATCATTTCTTTTTAAATAATTTTTGCTCGATCTGCAAATCTTGTACTCTGCTTGCAGACTGAGTGATGATGTATTTATTATTATACAGTATGGTCATGTATCACACTACTATGTATTATATATGGTCAGTTGCCATATAGCTGATATAATTAAACCCCCTATTGCCTGTGTTTGTTCCATTATTGAGTCTTACTGCAGTAAAAAAAAAAAAAAAAAACATGTTTCAGGTAGCGCACATTTGTTTAATCTATTTCATGTAGATATCTACTATTTTACAATATTTGTCAAAATTGTTACTCTTGCTATATCTATCTATATACTGTATGTATATATATATATATATATATATATATATGTATGTACATACATACTTATTGAACCATGGAATTTGCTGGTGCATGAGAATGAAATAATAATTATTAAAATAATGCATTTTACCAGAATGTTATTAGGGCAGAATAAAAAATCCTTGAGAGTCTTGTAGTGATATTTCTGATTATACTTTATTCCTACAGTTTCCTTATACAAACTTTAGAGAAAGTTCTACCAGGAATCAGCAGAATACTATACCAGTTACTTTCCCTACATATATATGTCCACAACCTGTTGTAAGCTTGTAATTTTATCCTATAGGCTGAAAAAAGTCTGTTAATATTGAATATATATATATATATATATATATATATATATATATATATTTATATTTAATGATCAAAAGTTAAATTTAAATTCATATCTCTGCAGAATGTAAGTACAGAAATGGGAACTGATGTTGGAATATGTATATGTATATGAAAAATATACACACACAAAACATATTATATAATGTATATTTATATGTACAAAATTTCCCAAAATGTATTTTAATCAGAGATGCACACAGAAGCAGCAGTATATGCTTTTAGTATGGAATATCACTATACAACACCAAGCCATACCCATAGAATATATAGATGGATGTAATTATTTAGCAGCAGATTACTGTGCATATATATATATATATATATATATATATATATATATATACCATTTTACAATTCTTTACATTTTCATATTCCATAGAAAGTCTTGTTACTATGTAATGGGGGCCCTTATATTAATATATGATATATTTTTTAGATATTTTATATATTTTGCGGTTTTATCACGTTTCTGATTGCAAAGTGCATTATTTTGGCTGTAGTAATAATAATGTTATTTATATAGCACTTTTCTCCTAATAGGACTCAAAGTAATAAGTGTTCTATTATTAATACACCTATAATAATGTCTGCAAAACAAAACAGATTTAAAAAAAAAAAAAAGATAGCAAAACGTTGATTTAACATCTCAAAATTACTAAAGTTCTTTGTCTTTTCTGTAGGCATTTTCTACCACTGAATAATTTTGTATGTAACATCAGAACTATGTAGTACGTATTTTGACTAACTGTCAATTAAATTGTAAAAATACAAAAACTTCTAGGAGTCGTTCCATATCAGTACTGACATTTTCATTATGCTAACCGTAGAAAAATGCATAAACATTTATAACTTTATAAAAAGAAGAAAAAAAATATCCATTACATTTAAGTTTTAGTAAAAAAAAAAAAATAAGTTGACAAAACTACTGTATTATAAAGAACTTTTAATGAATTGCTAACTGTACTAGTGTAGATAAGTGATTCATGATTTTATAAATATACCATATTTGGGTATCCAGAATATTTTGAAAGGATGAGAACTTGAATGCACAATACCAAAAAGATCTTGTGAAAGTTAAATGTATATTAAATATATAATTAATGACTACACAGAAAAAAAAGTTTAAAAAACTCAAATAAGAGTTGTAAAAGTTGTCAAACTGTGATACTTTATTATATAAAAAATAGTATATTTGGGTTTTTTTTCTGTTTGACTTTTTGATGTGTTTTACAATTTGTTTATGTCTTTAAGTTTCCCCTTTTATTTATCAATTACCCAAATCTCTTGGTCCCTTTTTTTCCCTTCCAATGGGCTGCTGTGGGAGTCAGACAAGCGTATCCAATTAACAGACTTACTCATTTAGATCCTGTTTATTTAATTGAAATCTTTTGTATAATACAAACCCCTGGAGATGGAGTTGCTCGAAACAAGAAAAGAATCAGAATTCCCAAAGCTGCTGAAATGTACGTTTTACAACTCACAAAGAGTTTCTGGGCACCTTCAGCTGAAGTGAAAATATTCTGGGAATGTCCACATCTTTACTGATACCTGAATCACACTTTTATTCCCCCCAATTCCTAACTTTTAAGAACTTCTAGGTGACACTAAATCAGGATGAAAGCTACTTTATATAGCATACCAGGTTGCAGTTGCAATTTGTAATTTTATTTATTTATTTTTTATTTCATTTTTAATGCTGCATATTTCAATAAAATTGCCTTGAATGAAGAATCATGCATTGCAAATGACATGTTACAGCAGAAGGCAGTCAATTAGGATTTGAGGATTTACATTTATTGCATCTTTTTATCCAAGGCAGTCGCTTCAGTTGTCAAACGTAAAGTGAGTGAATTCATTTATTTTAATGTACTAAGTAATGAGTTTCAATGACTGGCTGATACTGTACTATACTTTTGGGCATGTGCAATGTTATGAGAGTCATACTCGAAAGCTTCTAGGGCTGATAAATGTTGCTTTTAAGGTCTGTAGTATATTAGTATATAAACCAAGTGTATACAATAGAAGCGCTAAGAATATCAAGCGCACTAATATCTCAAATAAATAAGAATTTATCACCACTGAGCGTATCAGAATTTGTTGATGAAATGCACAAGACCAGAAAAACATATAAAAATTAAAACGACTTCTTACACTTAGAAAAACTGATTTTATATTTATATATATATATATATATATATATAGATATATATATATACACACACACACATATTTTTTATGTAATATGTATTGCGTTTTATTGTGCCCACAGATTTAAATCTTTACACCGCAGGGGCCCAAATGGCTCCTGGATTCATTAAATAATGATAAACAAAGCTCTATGGATTTATTGGTAACAAACATTTCAGGCGCAGTTGCCGAACCGTTTGTGTATGTCGCTCGTCGTGCATTGATAAGACGAAGATACATCACACCTTGAGATGTATTTTTTTCTCTTCCCCTTTCTTCTATGTATATTCAAGTGCCGTCCACTAAATAGAGTCTTTGTTTACCAATCAATTGCAGGCATTTGACGAGCAGGAAATTACGCTGTGCTAAGCACTCAATTTAAAAATGCCTCCTACCTACCTCCTTTCTCAACAGAAGCATTTATGTAGCTGTGATCCCAAAAGTATTTCCTTAGCTTATCTGGAGGAACAGGGAAAGGAGGGAGAGGAGGAGAATCCAACATATAGCCAAGCTCTGTTAATCCGGCATCCACTCCTCCTTGTTTCCTCCCCCCCCCCTTTCCCTTTGCCCATCCCTCCTTTCCCTCCTTCGTCCCCTACAAAATATATATATATATATTTTTTTTTAAGTAGTATTGATCTTTAACCAACGCAATCATATTTCAAAGTCCAACCTGGCAGGCAAAATGTAAAGGAGGATGTCGGTGGTGGACGAGACGAGCGGTTGGGGACAGTGAGCGCGGACCGGCCCGTGGAACGCTGCCTCCCCTTAACCGATTGGGATTTACAGACTGCAGAAGTTTATGAAGGAAAAGAATATTTAGACTCTGAACTCTTGAAAGAAAAAAGAAAAAAAACAAGGTGGCAACTTGCATTTCCTTCACTCATTCATTTGCAATTCTTTTATACTTGGCTGGACAGAAAAAGACAGAAGAAAGAAGAGACAGAACCACCACCTTCCTAGAACTTAAGTATTTAAATGTCTCATGAACACTCTTTGCAGTACATGATATATGCCTGTGGTCGGTTTTCCTATTCCCTTGCTTGAAAATTCAGGTCCGGGAGCAACTTGACGTGGGTCGTTATAAGAGAAACCTGCGTTGCCGAGGGGACCCTGCATTTGTGTACAGTGGTAACCATGCCGAAACCTTATGTGGAATACTTGTACGGAACCTCTGATGTCTTATGTGCAATCGGTTGCTGACTTCTGCTGTCTGTGTGAATTGTATTTTTTTTTTTTTTTTGCTTTCTGAAAGTGGTGTTGGCGGGAGGGGGGCATCTTAGGGGTTAGGGGAGGTTCGCCTGATGTTTGATCAGGCTACTAGTATGGGTGATGGAGTGTCCGAGGAGAGGAGCCCTCTGTGTGGCAAATCAGCTACGTCGTGTACAGAGCGACTCAGAGACAAGGGAACCAGGACGGATCTGGAGTGTTCCCTACGAGGGCACAGTATAAAGGACATTCCTGTGACCTCCACCTCCAGCCCGGGATCGTCCAAAGAGGAAGGTCAAGACAATCAGTCCGCAGGAGAAGCTGATTACTGTAGACGGATCCTGGTCAGAGGTAAGGCTTTAACGAGGGAGAAAGGGGGGGGTGAAGGGAATGGGATGGAAGAGGAAGAGGAGAGATGAATGGAGGCATCGGAGAGATGGGTGAGCAAAATAACATAACCTTGTCCCTCCGACTATGCATAGGGGGACCTTGCTTTTTTTTTTCTATCTCATGCACCAATCGCTTTAATTAACGAGCCAATAGAAATATGTAGTGGAGTAGTGCGGCATGGTAGCTGCAGGTGCATCTCCGCCTGTCACAGTGGTCATGTGGAAGTTACGTGATTATGATAATGATAGAAATGTCTCACAGTTCCCCCAGTGTCCGCTTTGTGGTTGGAGATCTTGTTTATGTTTTTTTGTGTTAGCCCCCCCCAATAACAAACTCTTTGAACGAGAGCTATCGTTGACTCCCAGCTCAGCACAATGCCCGTTATTGTTTGCATCTCGAATCCATTCCTTCCTACGTCAATACAGATACGTATAGCTGCGAACGTGCCCATAGGAAGCATGAAATATGTATAAAGTTCCATCTAATGAGGCCAGCTTCCTCTTCCTCTCCACAGACGAGAAGGACGGCTGCATTCCTCTATATACATTGCTCCAGTAATGTCACCACATGTTGTATATGTATTGTGCACCCGTAGCTGACTGAAACACACAGTGCGTAGCTTTGCATAGGATGCACAGGCAAGGACTAACGTGGTTATATATAGAAACGGCTCCCCTAAGTCCCTTAATACAGTCGTCACGAAGCTGCCATCTGTACATATAGATTATTTTTTATTCGTAACATGTTTCACAGTTCTGTTGTTTGTTTGTTTTTTACCATCAGCTTTAAGTGTTGTTTTGTTTTCTTTTTTTTTTTTTTGACGTAGAAATTCATAACTTTATTGTTCAACCATTTAGAGTACAAAGCAGGACAAGGCCTGGTGCAGGGCGACTCGGCCTCACGATCTAGGGGCCTCTGCTCCTGCCGTGCTCTGTTGCAATAAACTCAGCACTTTCCGTGAAATCAATAACACTTATTCAGACTAAGGAAAATACAAAACAAACTCTTTTTTGCACATTTTCTTGGGACGTGAACAGAATGTGTTACAATACGTGTTTCAATCCTTCTATATTCATGTTATGACAGACACAGGCATCCCTGGTTCTGCAGCTGATGGTTAACGTTAGACATGACGGAGATGCTATATGAAATAAAATAAAATCTGTTTAATCATGTGCATTATCGCTTCCGCAGTACAATGGCGGTATCCTTTATATTATGGTGTTTGCTGTGACTGCGGTTTGTCTCGGGACGCTGTGTGAAATAAATTAAGTATCGGTGATAATTAATACACAGAAACATCCTACTGAGTAACAAATGTGTATGTAAGAAAGTTTGCAGTGTTAGCCGCCATGAGAGCTGGTGTCTGCTGTATACTTGGGTGCAATTAGGTGGAGATAGAAAAGTCTAATATTAAAAGAAAGAGCAGTTTATTTAACTCTTAACTCACCTGCAAATGTTACTGCTGGCAGTTGTGACTGACACGAGGAATTACACATTATACTTGTTATAAAACAACAACACTGGAGAACTTATTTATCATCTGCTTGATTATATTATCCATTGGTTTTTTTCTCCATAAAATTCTAATACGCTTAGATTATACACACACACACACACACACACACACACACACACACACACACACACACACACACACACACATTTTGCATAGTGTATGTACGTCGCACACATATAGTGTAAATACAGTTTATCTAGCTATCTTTATAAGTATATATTTAAATATAATATGTTGTGTATCTTTGTAGCTGTTTTTTTTTTTTTTTTCATTTTTATTTACGCTGCTGCGGAATAA